>NW_027361682.1:29202500-30402500 GCF_039654945.1 Dendrobates tinctorius | reverse complement strand
GATTTCCAATCCAAAACTGGATTATGAATTTGCAACCAGGGAAACCCCAGAACAACGGCATCATGCAGACCATGCAACACAAAAAATCTGCAATTTTCTTGATGGTCTGGGGCGACCCGCATGACCACATGGGTCCAAAACTGAGGTTTATTTTTAGCCAAAGGAGTAGCATCAATCCCCCTCAAAGGGATAGGCGTCTGCAGAGGTGTCATCGGAAATCCACAACGTTTAGCAAAATCCAAGTCCATTAGGTTTAGCGATGCTCCCGAATCCACAAAAGCCTTGGCGGAAAATGTGGACAGGAAGCAGATCAGAGTAATTGCCAGAAGAAACTTAGGTTGAACACCACCAACAGAAAACGTGTGTGCAAAGCGTTTCTCTCGTTTAGGACAAACAGAAATAATATGCGAGGCATCTCCACAGAAAAAACACAGCTTATTACGCCTTCTGAACTCCTGACGTTGCGCCTTAGACAAAACTCTATCACATTGCATAGGTTCAGACGTCTGTTCAACCGGTGGCAACACCTCTCGTGCAATCCTGCGTTCATGTAAACGCCGATCAACCTGAATGGCTAATGACATAGAATCGTCCAGACCAGAGGGAACAGGAAATCCCACCATAGTATCTTTTACGGCTTCTGACAAACCCTTCCGAAAGAGAGCAGCCAAGGCATTATTATTCCAGGTAGTAAGGACCGCCCACTTTCGGAACTTTTGACAGTACAACTCTGCAGAATCTCGACCCTGGTTCAATGCCAACAGGGTCTTTTCAGCCTGATCAATAGCATTAGGTTCGTCATACAACAACCCCAAAGCTTGAAAGAATGCGTTCACATTAGTCAGAATAGGATCATCTGGTTTCAAAGAAAACGCCCAATCCTGGGGATCGCCACGAAGCAAAGAGATGACAATTTTAACCTGCTGCGCGGAGCTCCCTGACGAGTTAGGCTTCGAGGCAAAAAATAATTTACAATTATTTTTGAAACTCTAAAATTTAGATCGATCCCCAAAAAATACATCAGGTGTAGGGATCTTTGGTTCAACAGCATGCGAACGAGCAAGGTAGGCGGAAATTCCCCGCACTTCCGCAGCGAGCTGCTCCACACGATCAGACAATTGCTTTATCTCCATTGAGAGAAAAAAAATTCCCCCTACGGCCTCAGAGATATAGAGGAAAGAATATACACACACTTTTTTTTTTTTTTTTAAACACAATTCCTTCCTGCTATTGAGTACCCTAGGATCTGCGGTATGAGCGGGTGATTCTGTTATGATTGAGTCACCGTAGGAGGCAAAAACAGAAATGCTAGCTAAGTCCAGAAAACCAGAGAAGTTGGCAGCTATCGGATTGCAGACCCCTGAACCTATCAACACAACTAGCAGTAGCCGTGGGGGGTTCCTACGATGCCCTAGACCCCTCGATCACAGCCGGAGAATTAAATAGGCCTAAAGAAAGAAAGGGGAAATCTAAACTGCCCCAGAGCAGACCCCAAAGCAATAGGCAGCCCCCAACATATAATGACGGTGAAGCAAGATGAAAACACTAACACAGACAGAAAGACAGACTGAGCAAAGACAGGGCCCAAGCTAACTAGATAGAAAAGGACAGGAAGGCTGCTGTCTGCAATCCGTGAAAAACCCTATGAAAATAAGAGCCAACAGACTGACAGTGAAAAAGGCCCTGAAGACGCTAGGCTTCAAAAAAGCTATGTCAGTACTCAGGAATATTCTGAAGACAGAGCTACAGGCAAAAGGAGATTCAGCTCACCCCAGCAGGGAATGGCAGAATACAGAAAAGCAAGGAAAACAAAAAACAAAACACAAATGCTAAAAGGCAAAGCAGAAAACTTAGCTTTAGAGGAGCAGGAATCAGACTGGTGTCCTAGAAATCCACAGAGAAATTACCCGCAGGGCAGAAGGGCGTCGGCAGCCTTATATCCAGTCCGTGACTCCACTCAGCCAGTCATCCTCATTAGGCTCAGGTGCCTGATAATCAGGCTCATTACCTTCCTTTACCAGAATAGGGAGTTCACCAGACCTCAGTGACGAAGGGGAAAATGAACTCACAACACTCCGTTCTCTAACGGCAGTCCACCTAAAGGGTACCTCCAACCTTCAAGCAGATTTCTTGAGCAGAAAATGCATCCAGCCTGGAGAGTGGAGCCTAAATGAAAGAATCTTTCAGAGGCTGGTCAACAGGTGGGGTCTTCCGGAGGTGGATCTACTGGCCTCAAGAGAAAATGCCCGAGTGAGAAACTACTTTTCCCTGAACCCCAGAGACAGATCCCTGGGGGTAGATGCCTTCGCCCACAAGTGGAAGTTTCGTCTGGTGTATGCCTTCCCGCCAGTTCCAATCCTTGCCGCAGCCCTGAGGAAAAACCGGCAGGATCGGACCCAAACCATTCTAGTAGCCCCGTTATGGCCAAAGAGGAGCTGGTATTCTCTAATTATGGAGGACGACCTTCCCTTGCAGGGTCCTCTACATCACCCAAACCTCCGGGGAATGAAGTTAGTGGCCTGGTTACTGAGACCCAGATCCTGAGGGCCAGGGGGCTATCAGAGGCAGTAATAAAAACCCTCCAGAAATCTCGGAAACCGGTCACCATTGCTATTTATAACAAAATATGGAAAAAGTTTTCCTCATGGTGTATGCCAGATTTGCCTGACCCAGAAAACCCTAACATTCCCGTGTCCTGGATTTCCTACAGAGGGGGCTTGAGCTAGGTCTAAAACCCAGCACGCTTAAAGTTCAGGTATCAGCATTAAGCTCCATGTTCGACTGTGACTTGGCCAACCACAGGTGGATAAAAAGATTCATCACATCAGCCACTAGGCTACATCCAAAAAGGCTAGTCGCCATTCCACCATGGGACTTGAATGTGGTACTTACGGGACTCAATCTTTCTCCCTTTGAGCCCCTGCCATCTTGTACTCCTCAGCTCCTCTCCTGTAAGGTGGCCTTCCTTATAGCAATAACCTCAGCAAGGCGAATAGGAGAGCTCCAAGCTCTCTCAATCAAGGAACCCTACCTAACAGTTAGAGATGATTCCATAGTTCTTTCCCTTGATCCATCGTTCCTACCAAAGGTTGTGTCTGATTTCCATAGATCGCAGGAAATAATTCTTCCCTCGTTTTGTCAAAACCCAGCAAACCCTAAGGAAAGGGTGTTTCATACGCTGGACGTGAGGCGCATAATTCTCTACTACTTAGAGTGTACCAAGTCCTATAGAATTGACCACAACCTATTTATCCATATTCTGGTCCAAACAAGGGAAAAAAGGTAGCAAAAAACACCATTGCCAATTGGATTAAGAAAGCCATCTCCGAAGCATACCTGGTGCAGAACATCACTCCTCCTACGGGGATCAAAGCGCATTCAAAACGATCTATCTCTGCATCATGGGCTGAGAGGGCAGGTGCATCTTCAGAGCAGATTTGTAAGGCAGCATCTGGTCCTCCTTACATACTTTTACTAAACACTACAGGTTGGACCTTGTGTCCAACAGGGATCTAGTCTTTGGCCGAAAGGTTCTTCAGGCCGTTGTGCCCCCCCTAGTGCAGTATAGGTTGTTTTGCCTCCTATGCTGTTGTGGAAGGTTGCTAGAGAAAATAGAATTAGACTTACCGGTAATTCGGTTTCTAGAAACCTTCCACGACACCACTATTTCCCTCCCTGCATTCTTGGACAAATTCTGAGAATCTTAAGGTAACCGGTGCTATGGTAATCAGTTATAAGTCACTGGTGAGAGGGAGGTGGGAGGGACCTTTTAACCTCTCGTACTTCCTGTCCCCCATTAGGGCGTGGAGACACCCTCCTATGCTGTCGTGGAAGGTTTCTAGAAACCGAATTACCGGTAAGTCTAATTCTATTTTTTTGTTATGGCATATGATAAATATAATGATATTTTATTAGCGGTAAGTAGTGTTGAGCTTTCCGATACCGCAAGTATCGGGTATCGGCCGATATTTGCCTTATCGGAATTCCGATACCGAGTACCGATACTTTTTTCGTATCGGATACCGGAATCGGAAGTCCAAAATGCAATGAGCCACTTTTGTGGCTCTGATTGGCTGCCGAAATGACGTCATCATGATGCGCTGTCTGTGCGCATCATGATGCGCCGTCAGTTCGGGCCTTCGGGGGGGCTGTACCGACTGTCCGGGGGTCTGTGCCGGCCTGCCGGTGGTCTGTGCAGGCTCCGGGGGTCTGTGCCGGCCTGCCGGGGGGGCTGTGCCGGCCTGCCGGTGGTCTGTGCAGGCTCCGGGGGGCTGTGCCGGCCTGCCGGTGGTCTGTGCAGGCTCGCCGGTGGGCTGTGCAGGCTCCGGTGGTCTGTGCCGGCCTGCCGGGGGGCTGTGCCGGCCTGCCGGTGGTCTGTGCAGGCTCCGGGGGTCTGTGCCGGCCTGCCGGTGGTCTGTGCAGGCTCCGGGGGTCTGTGCAGGCATCGTCCGATGGGACTACAAGTCCCATCGGGCGATGCCTGCTACCATGACAGTGATTGACACATTAGCCAATGATGGGACAGTAGTAGTCCCATCATCCGGCTAATGTGTTGAATGTAAAAAAAAACAAAAAACAAAATTTACATGCTACATACATGCTACATACATACAACATGCATACTACATATATACTACATGTAACATACATACTACATGCAACATGCATACTACATACATGCTACATACTACATGCATGCTACATACTACATACATGCTACATACATACTACATACATAATACATATATACTACATGCATGCAACATACATACAACATATATACTACATGCATGCAACATGCATACTACATATATACTATATATACTACATGTAACATACATACGACATATATACTACATGCTACATACATGCTACATACTACATACATGCTATATACTACATACATAATACATATATACTACATGCATGCAACATACATTCAACATATATACTACATGCATACTACATATATACTATATATACTACATGTAACATACATACTACATATATACTACATGCTACATACATGCAACATACACACTACATGCTACATACATGCAACATACATACTACATACATGCTACATACATACACACTACATGCTACATACATGCAACATACATACTACATACAGTCATGGCCAAAAGTATTGACACCCCTGCAATTCTGTCAGATAATACTCAGTTTCTTCCTGAAAATGATTGCAAACACAAATTCTTTGGTATTATTATCTTCATTTAATTTGTCTTAAATGAAAAAACACAACAAGAATTGTCCTAAAGCCAAATTGGATATAATTCCACACCAAACATAAAAAAAAAGGGTGGACAAAAGTATTGGCACTGTGCGAAAAATCATGTGATGCTTCTCTAATTTGTGTAATTAACAGCACCTGTAACTTACCTGTGGCACCTAACAGGTGTTGGCAATAACTAAATCACACTTGCAGCCAGTTGACATGGATTAAAGTTGACTCAACCTCTGTCTTGTGTCCTTGTGTGTACCACATTGAGCATGGAGAAAAGAAAGAAGACCAAAGAACTGTCTGAGGACTTGAGAAACCAAATTGCGAGGAAGCATGAGCAATCTCAAGACTACAAGTCCATCTCCAAAGACCTGAATGTTCCTGTGTCTACCGTGCGCAGTGTCATCAAGAAGTTTAAAGCCCATGGCACTGTGGCTAACCTCCCTAGATGTGGCCGGAAAAGAAAAATTGACAAGAGATTTCAACGCAAGATTGTGCGGATGTTGGATAAAGAACCTCGACTAACATCCAAACAAGTTCAAGCTGCCCTGCAGTCCGAGGGTACAACGGTGTCAACCCGTACTATCCGTCGGCATCTGAATGAAAAGGGACTGTATGGTAGGAGACCCAGGAAGACTCCACTTCTTACCCCGAGACATAAAAAAGCCAGGCTGGAGTTTGCCAAAACTTACCTGAAAAAGCCTAAAACATTTTGGAAGAATGTTCTTTGGTCAGATGAGACAAAAGTAGAGTTTTTAGGGCAAAAGCATCAACATAGAGTTTACAGGAGAAAAAAGAGGAATTCAAAGAAAAGTACACGGTCCCTACAGTCAAACATGGCGGAGGTTCCCTGATGTTTTGGGGTTGCTTTGCTGCCTCTGGCACTGGACTGCTTGACCGTGTGCATGGCATTATGAAGTCAGAAGACTACCAACAAATTTTGCAGCATAATTTAGGGCCCAGTGTGAGAAAGCTGGGTCTACCTCAGAGGTCATGGGTCTTCCAGCAGGACAATAACCCAAAACACACTTCAAACAGCACTAGAAAATGGTTTGAGAGAAAGCACTGGAGCTTTCTAAGGTGGCCAGCAATGAGTCCAGACCTGAATCCCATAGAACACCTGTGGAGAGATCTAAAAATGGCAGTTTGGAGAAGGCACCCTTCTAATATCAGGGACCTGGAGCAGTTTGCCAAAGAAGAATGGTCTAAAATTCCAGCAGAGCATTGTAAGAAACTCATTGATGGTTACCGGAAGCGGTTGGTCGCAGTTATTTTGGCTAAAGGTTGTGCATCCAAACATTAGGCTGAGGGTGCAAATACTTTTGTCCGGCCCACTTTTGGAGTTTTGTGTGAAATGATCAATGTTTTGCTTTTTGCTTCATTCTCTTTTGTGTTTTTTTATTTAAGACAAATTAAATGAAGATAATAATACCAAAGAATTTGTGTTTGCAATCATTTTCAGGAAGAAACTGAATATTATCTGACAGAATTGCAGGGGTGTCAATACTTTTGGCCATGACTGTACATGCTACATACTACATACATGCTACATACTACATACATGCTACATACATACTACATATATACCACATGCATGCAACATGCATACTGCATATATACTACATGCATGCAACATACATATATACTACATACAATACATACATATAGACATACAGTACATATAACATAGAGTACATACTCACCGTCACTTGTCACTTTGATCCCCGAAGCCATTGTCCCCTTGAGGGATAAATATCAAAATAAAAAAACACCAATATACTTACCCCGATCCGCAGAAGTCCACGAGGGTCCCACGTCCATCTTGCGTGGAGAACAGCAGCATCAGCTGATGCTACCGTTCTCTACCAGCTCCAGGAATACAATGACGGAAGGTAGGTATCCTTCCGCACTGTATTCCTCCACCACTTTAAAAAAAAAAAAGTCCCTAGTCTCACTTTATGCCATTGCTGCGTGCACTACGCCACCATGGACTCAGATCCTGCAGTGCCAGACGTGTCCCACTGCTTAAGCCTGTACATGTCCGGGCCCGTCTGAAGTTTGCTAGAGAGCATTTGGATGATCCAGAGGAGTTTTGGGAGAATGTCCTATGGTCTGATGAAACCAAACTGGAACTGTTTGGTAGAAACACAACTTGTCGTGTTTGGAGGAAAAAGAATACTGAGTTGCATCCATCAAACACCATACCTACTGTAAAGCATGGTGGTGGAAACATCATGCTTTGGGGCTGTTTCTCTGCAAAGGGGCCAGGACGACTGATCCGGGTACATGAAAGAATGAATGGGGCCATGTATCGTGAGATTTTGAGTGCAAACCTCCTTCCACCAGCAAGGGCATTGAAGATGAAACGTGGCTGGGTCTTTCAACATGACAATGATCCAAAGCACACCGCCAGGGCAACGAAGGAGTGGCTTTGTAAGAAGCATTTCAAGGTCCTGGAGTGGCCTAGCCAGTCTCCAGATCTCAACCCTATAGAAAACCTTTGGAGGGAGTTGAAAGTCCGTGTTGCCAAGCGAAAAGCCAAAAACATCACTACTCTAGAGGAGATCTGCATGGAGGAATGGGCCAACATACCAACAACAGTGTGTGGCAACCTTGTGAAGACTTACAGAAAACGTTTGACCTCTGTCATTGCCAACAAAGGATATATCACAAAGTATTGAGATGAAATTTTGTTTTTTGTGATTTTCTGGATTTTTTTTTCTCAGTTTGTCTCCCATAGTTGAGGTCTACCTATGATGTAAATTACAGACGCCTCTCATCTTTTTAAGTGGTGGAACTTGCACTATTGCTGACTGACTAAATACTTTTTTGCCCCACTGTATGTATTATGTATGTAGTATGTATGTAGTATGTAGCATGTATGTAGCATGCATGTAGTATGTAGCATGTATGTAGTATGCATGTTGCATGTAGTATATACGGTATGTAGTATGCATGTTGTATGTATGTAGCATGTAAATTTTTTTTTTTTTTACATTCAACACATTAGCCGGATGATGGGACTACTACTGTCCCATCATTGGCTAATGTGTCATTCACTGTCATGGTAGCAGGCATCGCCCGATGGGACTTGTAGTCCCATCGGACGATGCCTGCACAGACCCCTGGAGCCTGCACAGCCCACCGGCAGGCCGGCACAGCCCCCCGGCAGGCCGGCACAGACCACCGGAGCCTGCACAGCCCCCCGGCAGGCCTGCACAGACCACCGGAGCCTGCACAGCCCACCGGCAGGCCGGCACAGCCCCCCGGCAGGCCGGCACAGACCACCGGAGCCTGCACAGCTCCCCGGCAAGCCGGCACAGCTCCCCGGCAGGCTGGCACAGACCACCGGAGCCTGCACAGACCACCGGCAGGCCGGCACAGCCCCCCCGGCAGGCCGGCACAGACCACCGGAGCCTGCACAGCCCCCCGGCAGGCCTGCACAGACCACCGGAGCCTGCACAGACCACCGGCAGGCCTGCACAGACCACCGGAGCCTGCACAGACCCCCCGGCAGGCCGGCACAGCCCCCCCGAAAGGCCCGTACAGACCCCAGAGAGGCTGTACAAGGCAAAAATAGGGTTTTTCTTATTCCGATACCGGAAGTCCCATAGACTTGAATGGGACTTCCGGTATCGGAATCGGCGATACCCGATATTTTTTTTAGATCGGCCGATACCATCCGATACGATACTTTTAAGTATCGGACGGTATCGCTCAACACTAGCGGTAAGTGATACCAAACATGTAATTTTTTTTATATTTTACTTACATTTCTGAAAAAGTGCAGTAATATAATCTTTTATATATATTTTTTTTCTTTCTTACATTTTTTTATTGATTTCTCTAGGAGACTTGAACCTGTGATCACTTGTACAGTGAATTTCAATAATCTTCAACATAGCTGTGCAAACATGGTAAACAAGGGGACCTTTAGCTGCCAAGACAATGCTGCCTTTATGCTGCAAGGGTGAGGTGGTGGCAGTGTGATGAGTGTTTTGAGGGGACAACACGAGAAAATTGCAGATAGTCAAGCTTCAAGTACGAAGACATCAATGGTTAAAATCCATGATTTATTGGTTGTGATTACAATATGATCATAACCAACGCGTTTCAAGGTTTATCATGTTTGAAACTCGTTGTTTATTTTTCTTGTGTAGTACATCACAATACTATCCGTAATTTTCTTTCATTCAAAACTCACATGGCGGTGGTGTGGTTCTGTGTTTTAAAGCCATCCACATTATATGACAGGTGAGCTTGCCTCCTCTTTCATGTTTGAAGGGATGCCTTCCTGCATTTCATCATCTTAAATGCCACCATCACTAGTGACCGCGGTGTCTAAGTTGTTAAGCTGTAACAATCAGAGCAGTTAGGTTTGTGTTCTGGCTCCATAACACAGCCGGTACTCACTCTGTATGAAGCCGTATCAGCTTCTGATTCTCTCAATACATGCCTTTAGAACTTCCACATGTACGGTGGATGTCGCAAATTGAAACCAGACAAAGTGGGCCCCGTAGATTCTGTGAGCCACAGCACCGTTTCTCACCAGCCCCATGTATAAGGGATGCTAATGAGCACTTTTGACTACAAATTTGATAAAAAGCTCCCTACCTTTTCTCATAGAGAAGGGAATAATCAACATCCTGCAAGAGAGCCAGTGCTAAAGGCCCAGTAGGCGTGATATTGACCGGGCTAATGTCACACAGTCAGGGTTGACCATCCACCTGTCTATGTGTATTTAGATATATACATGGACTATCCACCTCCTTTGATAAGTTGAAAAGGATCCTTTCCAGAGCTTCTCGGATAAGATAGGATTTTACCCGAGGCCTTGCTCACTCACCTTTCTCTTAATAGCCAATTTGATGAGTATTTCCATTATTAGTAGGACTCCCCCTCTGTATGGACCACACAATATTTAATAAAGCAGATCAAATTGTGTTATGATGTTATGTAATGCCAGGAGTGGACCCCATTGTGATTGCTGCTTGGGGGTTCCTTACCCTGACCATCAACCAATAGCCATCAACTCTTATCTTTGCTGAGAACAAAAGGAACTGGCTTTTACATTCAAAATACCTTATCCTTATGCCCATCATACACATTAGAAACTTTGGCCGGCAGGCATTCTGGCTGGCTCGCCTATCTCTGCCAAGTGCTCCTCTGTTCTCTATGAGAGAGCCACTTGCAGGCGCGGTGGCCTATCTCCAGGAGAACAAAAGGATCAACAGTCCAAAATCAGACATGCTCGTTTCTTATCTCACTCGGAAATTAATAGTCCGGGGCGGGGTCCACATACACATGTTAGCTGGACTTGCTGGTCAATATGGGCGTATTTGGCAGCCATTAGTCTAATGTCTACGGGGACTTTATTTCCCTGGCCGGAGGACCCCAAACACATTAGATGATTGGTATCTCCGAAATTGCATGCTTTGGTCAACCTTAATATGTATGGGAGCCTAGCTGGTAGTCTGGGTGCTAACTTACCGGCTGCCAGGTTGAGTGGGAAGAAAAAAAAAAAATGTTCATTGCCATCAACTCATTAGACCCCACCGTGCCCTCAAAACATTTCACTTGTGTCTGACAGTTTCTTTTATTTGTTCGTACATTCACATAAGTTATCTGTTGTCACCTCTCCTCTTTCCTCCTTCCTGTAGCACATACATACACATTTGGCATTGTATATGTGTTAAACATAGGAGACATATGGAGATCCTACAGTCTTATATTGTAATGATCTTAAAGAATCTTCCCTCATGCATGTTTTTATATTTAGACTGACATGCAATCATAATGAACAAGTGTTAAATGGGAAAACTGGTCATTCATCTGTTGTAGCATCACTTTATATTGTTGTTGCTTGCGGAACCTCCAGAGGCTTCAAAGAGTCAGAAAAGTTGTCACTTGGGGCTTTCTTTCCATCGGCTGTGTGACAGGGTCGTTGCATTCCAAGAATCTCCTTCACCATATCTCGAAAACTCCTACTCACAAAGCAATACAAGAAGAAATTGACAGCGGTGTTGAGTAAAGCTAACATATTTCCAATGTCCATAGCCAAATGGACCCTCCAGTCCTTGTGGACAGACGATACATACATGTGAATGATTATGACTATGGTTCGAGGAGCCCATAGCACAGCAAATACAGTTGTGATGCTCATGAGTATGGCTGTGGTCTTGCCTATTCGAAGTTTGTACCTTTTGGTCTCAGACTTCCTTCTGAGCCTAAGGATGATGATGGTATTGATGAGAAAAAAGAAGGTGCAAGGAATGAAGTAAATTATGAAACAATGGACCCATTTGAGAACACGGTCCAGCACACCTGGTGCTCGAGGATCTCTCCATACATCACTCCACCAGTAGAAAGGGATGCCGGTCACAAATGAGGCTAGAAAAACACTTACAATAATCTTACGTGTCCGTTCTGGGTAGGAGAGAGAACGATATTGTAAGGGAAGACACAAAGCAACGTATCGGTCCATGGTTAAGATGACAGTGATCCAGATGGAGGCATGGTTGGAGGAGAACTCAAGGACACTGACCATATGGATGAACGCATTGGGCACCTTGCGATGGAGGATGGCGGTCTGAAGAATGAAGCCAACAAAGACGATAAAAATCTGAGTCAAGATGTCGGAGGTGGTGAGGGCCAGAAGGTAGAAGTAGGAAGATTTATTGGTCCTGGATGCCAGCTTTGAGAGGGTGAAAGCTGTTAGGATGTTTACTGTTGGAAGAAAAGAACATGGAAATTATAAAAACAATCCTACATGTATTGCCTCACATATAGTGTGTGAGTAAATTTCTAGTGGTTTCTAAAAATCTATGTTGTGGTGGGCCTGTCACACTAAGCGATATCGCTAGCAATATCGCTATAACGTCACTGCCTCGTCTGACAGGTAAGTAGCGACCCCCGACCCCTGCGATGTCGCTGGTGAGATCTGCCTGTGTGGCAGCTCACTAGCGACCACTTAGCAATGTACCAGCGATCCTGACCGCGTCAAAGGTGGCGCTATAGAGTTCAAGTCCTCATTGTCTCTGAAGAGGCAATTTGCATATTAAATTTCCCAGAGGAGCATTGCATGGCGAATAAGCCTCCTTACCTTGACAAGCCAGAGCTGGTATGTTGCTCTCCACAAGCAGAAACCTTACCCCCTAGAAACCTATGTTAATTTAACTTCTGATCATTGGACCCCTATGCTAATTGTTAGACTTTCTGATATTTGGAAAGAACTGAAAATGGTTTTACTATGGCTATGCTTGAGATCAAAGTGTGAGGGACACCCTGTTTTCTTCTCTTAAGGAGGAATAGATTTTTTTTGCAGGAGAATTTCCAGATTGAAGTCCTCATAGTAGTCACCAATTTGCAGCCGTATTGCTATGACAGGAACAAGACCAGACATGAAAAATGGAAGAAGCCCATGGAGCCAGTTCTGGAACTTGGAGCACGGGACAAGAGGATGAGTCCAGGAAGAAGCTAGAAGCAACAACATGGAGAGCAGAATAGAATTTGTAAGGAGGGTCACGGCGTGTAAAAATAAACCAGGAATTGAAGCTAAATGATGATCCAGAGACTTTTTCAGAGTGGGAACCAGTAAGTGTATCTAGGAGCAGCAAGGGGGTGGAACAAGGAAATATCAGTGGCATAGTCCAGGAGAAGACCAGGGTTGAAACCGAGAGATGCTGGGTGCAGCGTCCAGGAGCAGACCTTGGATGGTGTAAGGGGTTGAAAAGTCCGTCTTATACCCTCACACATGTTCTGGTACATTTGATTGCTGTTACTGTAAATATTTCATGTCATATATTATGTGTAAAGTATATATATGGCATTATTTCATAGGGAAAGTGTAGTAGCCTAGTTGAGACAATAGATGGGGATGTAGAAGAACTTATCGTGTAAATAGTTAAACATAGAAGGAGCTATCTGCAGCGAATTCAGTCAGCATCGGGGAATATAGGCAGTAGGGTTTTAGAGCCCGTACAGGGCAGACAGCTATGCAATGCTGAAGCAAGGTACCCAGCCATCCAGGGCCCAGTGGGCCAGATGTGCAGTCTCAGTAACAGTGTGACAGCAGTGGTGCAGCAGAGGCTAAAAGCAAGGCCAGGACAGTACGGGGACACAGGTGGCTCTATCATGTGGCATATCATCGCATGGGATGATGCCCTCAGATCCGGGGTGAAATGGATGAGGGAATCCCCAAGCACAGTGAGTCTGAACAGGGAGGACGCTGCATTACTGCAAGAGGCGGTACGACCCAGACACGCACTGAAGGCCGTAGGAAGAAGTGCAGGGAAAGTGGAGAATGTGGACTGTATGGAACCCTATGCTGATGATGTATCTGACAAGGACGTGCTGTGCAAAGAAAGAAGTAAAGTTCTGCGTTTTAAGTTGCAACTGGACTGTGTCTCTGTTTGTGCACAATCGTATGAAAAGGGTCTTGCAGCAACTCAGAGGAGACCCTGGAGGTGCAGAGAGCAGTGAGGCAAGTACATTGATTAAGGGACATTATTTTCATGTGACGGGAGACCAGGGTGCGCAAGAGCCATTAGCCTCAGCCCCGACTACAGCCCTGGCGGTCCCCCACAATGGAACCAGTAGATACTAGGTACAGGATTTTGTCAGAACCAGTATGTTTGAGGCATAATAACAAAAAACAGCCATCAGGTTCTTGGGATTGTGACTGAGAAGAGGCCTCAGATGGAACTAGCAAATACTACAACAATGCAAGGTGCAATCCAAAAATGAGGCATAGTTAGAACAGAGTCAAAGGATTCAGGATGCAACACCGCAAGCACAATATATACCTATGATGATCTGAGTTCAGTTCCCTTGTGCAAATATAAGGTAATTTAGGCCAGATTCGGTGGAACCCTATGATGATCTTAACAAGACCAAAGTTGTCTAGCTCCTAGTAATAGTATCAGTTAGAGTCATATCTTATACTAGAAAAAGACAAAAAATGGTAACTGTGATATAATAACATCTTCATTCGAAATATCAATATACACAATATATACATACAGTGATGGGTCAGGTAAAAACCAGACAAAGAGACTATGGGTCCCTCAAAGAAAATTGGCACCCCCAAGATACCCAGTACAGATAAACAATTGGTGAAATTGACACCAAAATTAAAAAGCCAAACACAGTAAGATAATATTTAAATAAAAAACAAATCTGAACTGAGAAAAGTAAGTTAATGTGTATGCACAATGTAAGTGCATTTTAACACATGACCATTAACCAGAGAAAACAGAAAGCAAAAAACACAAATATCCTGAACTAAAAGTAAAAAATATACTGCAAATAATGCATAAAGGTAATAATAATAAGGGTATTTAGTAAACATAATTTTGATCAAAATAATGTACAAGCCATCCCGCCACGTCACGGCAACCCTTGTGGGACAGTCCCTACTCTAGTATTTAAAACCTTATCACTTGCCAAGTGGCGTGAATGTGAATAAGGGTCGAGCGGCTGAACCACTTGTAACAGCTTAGGCCAGACTGGATGGCTGGATGCGCTTATTATTATTATTACCTTTATGCATTATTTGCAGTATATTTTTTACTTTTAGTTCAGGATATTTGTGTTTTTTGCTTTCTGTTTTCTACAGTAAGATAATATTGTATATCAGAAAATAGCCAGATGTATCTAATCAATTTCTACACTTGTGAAGAATTATAGACAATTGCATTAATGTGTGTGACATATACTGTATATCATATAAATAACAAATATACGATTACACATATATTCTGTACAATTGTGGGAAGAACGGTCCCCGTCGGGTGTCCGGGCCGGAACCAAGGGGGCCGTCATCTAGGTTCCGGGGGAAACCATTCCCGGGGGACAGAGTTCCGGGACGGACCGTTGAGATGGACAGCTGGGCTAGGGGAGGAGCCAATATAAAAGGGGCGGGGAGTGCTAGTCACGATGAGTCAGCAGACCGGGTCAGAAGCAGCAGGAGACCATGGGAGCGACTGAGAGCCAGAGCGACTTACCAGTGCCAGGGGAGACGCTCACTGAGGACATCAGAGGGACGGCACCGAGACGACCGTCCGAGACCTGCTGCCCCGCACCAGCCCACGACTGCTGCCGCCTCATCTCAGCCCGCGGCCGCCTCGCCCCAGCCCGCGGCTGCGGCCCATTCCCCGCCACCCGCAGCCGCCCTGCTCTCACCAGTGGCCACGGCAAGTCCCGTGCAGTCGGCGGCCACCACTGTCCCGCTCCGGTCCGTGGCAAGGGCCGAGCCTTTGCCTACCGCGGGGTCCCCGTCGCAGCTGCTGGCTGCACAGGTGGCCTGTCACCCGCCACCCCGCATCACTGCCGCCTGCCCCAGTCCAGGGGCTGCGGTCCACTCATCCAAGGACTCCTCCGGGGCCGGAGGTGCCCCAGCGCCACAGGAGCAGCAGAACGCTCGAAGACTACACCAACTCTTCAGTAGCTGGGCCCAGCGGCTGCCCTGCCGAAGGACCACCGTCCAGAACGCCGAGGGATGTCAGGACGGCTAAGTTGACTATATAGTTAAGGACCCGTAGTCAGCCTTACCGTGGCCCTATAGTGACCGGCTCCCGCCGGGAGTCGTGTTCTCTTCTGTTTGCGTTTACTTGTATTGAGCCCCTGCGAGGGCAACCCTTGTTACCCCTTTTGGTTGGACAGGCTGAGACTGAGGAAAGTTACCTCTAGAACATAAACGTCACTGCATCCTGCGTACCTGCTAGCAGTACACAATGGCACACAAATGAATATATATAGTACTAGTGGTATTGTTATCATAATAGTCAGACATTGTATATAACAATAAATCCATAAGAAAAAGGTAGCACTCACCCGTCCAAAATCCAGTATTGCAATGCTTAAAATTTGTTCAGCAGTACAAGGGGGAGTGGAGTGTGAGGACGACGGCCGTTTTGCGCTATTTCACTTCTACGGGTCTTCTTCATGACCCAAAGAAGCACAATAGCGCGAAACGGCCACACAATATATCAGGAAAAATATCTAAACTATATCAAAATAAAATAGACCTTCTACTGAGTGCTAGAAAACAATAAGAAAAAATATGATTATAGAATATACATAGTATAGAGTTGGAAAAATAAGTATTTGATACACTGCCGATTTTGCAAGTTTTCCTACCTACACTTCAAAGGTAAGAGACAGAATCTTAAAAGAAATTCAGAAAATCACATTGTATGATTTTTACATAATTAATTTGCATTTTACTTCATGAAACAAGTATTTGATACAATAGAAATTCAGAACTTAATATTTGGTACAGAAACCTTTGTTTGCAATTATAGAGGTTAGACATTTCCTGTAGTTCTTGACGAAGTTTTCACACACTGCTGCAGGCATTTTAGCCCACTCCTCCATACAGATCTTCGCCAGATTTTTCAGGTTTTGGGTTTGTCGTTGGGTATTGAGTTTCAGCTCCCTCCAAATTTTTGGGTTCTGGTCTGAAGACTGGCTAGACCACGCCAGGACCTTGAAATGTTCCTCCTTAGTTGCCCTGGCTGTGTTTTTTTAGGTCATTGTTATGCTGGAAGACTCAGCCATGAGCCATTTTCAATGCTCTTACTGAGGGAAGGAGGGTGATGGGCATAATCTCTCCATACATGACCCCATCTATTCTCCCTTCAATATGGTGCAGTCATCCTGAACCCTTTGCAAAAAAGCACCTCCAAAGTATGATGTTTCCCCCACCATGCTTCACGGTTGGGACGGTGTTCTTTTGGTTGTAATCATCCTTCTTTTTCCTCCAAACACGGCGAATGGAGTTGATAGCAAAAAGTTCTATTATTTCATCTGACCATATGACCTTCTCCCATGCCTTCTCTGGATCACAAGGTCATTGGCAAACTTCAAATGAGCCTGGACATGTGCTTTTGTGAGCAAGGGGACCTTGAGTGCTCTGCAGGATTTTAATCCACGACAGTGTAGTATGTTACTAACGGTAATGTTTGAGACTGTGGTCCATTGACCAGGTCCTCCCATGTAGTTCTGGGCTGATTCCTGACGTTTCTCAGAATCATCCTTACCCCATGGAGCCCCAGACCGAAGAAGATTGACAGTCATCTTGTGTTTCTTCCATTTTCCAATAATTGTGCCAGCAGTTGTTGCCGTCTCACCAAGCTGCTTTCCTATTGTCCTGTAGATCATCCCAGCCTTGTGCAGGCCTACAGTTTTGTCCCTGGTGTCCTTAGACAGCTCTTTGATCTTGGGCATGGTGGGGAGGTTGGAGTGTGATTGATTGTCTGCACAGATGTCTTTTATACAGGTAGCGAGTTCACATAGGTGCAATTAATACAGGTAATGAGTGCAGAGTAGGAGGGATTATTAAAGAAAAACTAATTAAGTAATTACTGTACATCTAAAAATCCTAGTTTGGTCCAGTAGAACCAAATATGATCCAGTCTTGCTGGTATAAAAAACTGACTAAAACTCATGCCCTAAAATTATAAAGTTAGAGCACATGTGCGTAGTGGGTCGCCACATGTTTTAATGGTTTCTCTGAGAAAAGGTGAGCAACTAAAAATGTGCCAAAAAATTGTGGAACCTTTCCTTACTGTCTAATGTAAGCTCCTGTAGAGGTGATTAGAACCTGAATGAAAGAAATTCTTCATTGATGGATGCCAGCTCTTTTTGGACACAAAGCCTCCCTCCTTTTGACCTTGTGAGCCCCAAGATCTGTCTAGGTAGTGTGAGGTAGCGCTGTTATTCACATAGGGAATCCTCGCTAGGCAGCGAATAAAACACATCCGGCACCGGGTTTTCATAAACCATAACATAGTCCATGCGGTTTATTCCGGCATAATAAACCACAGCAGCAATATAAACTTCACATTACACAGCATAGAGTCCATTATACAGCTTCACTCTGGTTATCCTGTACTCACACAGGTTAAGCAAATGTCCATTACACAGGCTCTTCAGCCTCAGTGTTATCTCACCCATGTCAGGGTCACTCATGGTTCCTTCACCATCATGCGGCAGACGTCCATTCCCTCCAGGGAATTACCAGGCACGTGCAGCCATTAACACAGCGTTCACTTGCTGTCAGAAGGCAGCCTCATCTCACTCAGACGGGACCTTCCACACTGGACCAACCAGGTCCCAGCATTCACCCCATGTGACCTACCCTGGCCACATGATATGGTCCATAGCCACGCCCACCGGGTCACATGACTATGACCTCATCACAGTTCCTTCAACCACTCACACTCTTTACAACAGTGTTCTTTTAACACACCCCCTGGGTGGGTTTGTAAGTAACTAGTCCCTGACACATTGAACCAGCACCTCAGTAGTATCACTGCTGATTAACACACACATAAATCTCCATCTCAAGGCCACCCACCTTGAGATACATATGGGTCATTCAGTATCTTGCCATTCATCCACTCTCTTGGGACATCCATACAGCGCCCCCTAGTGGACACAGTGGTCACTACACCACAGTAGGGTCAATCATAGAATATAATTTATATTGTACAATAAGAGTGATTATGTATTTAGAGACAATGTTGTAATGTTAGTTTTGTTTTCTAGTCAAGTGACGTGTAAATTACTGTAAGATAAGTGTGTGTCCAAGCATTAACATCCATACTCATCCATTTCCACAATTGTGACATTGGTACACTGAGGTAACACAGAGCATCTGTCGGCACTGTGATCGTTGTCACGTCAGCACTATTCACTATGGAGATACAGCTATGGGGCAGTCTGGACGTTTTGTAAAGTAAATACGCATAGTGTTAACCAATGTCCAAGACTGTGTGCCCATGTAAAGATGGCAAATAGCTGGAGGACATTTGTGCACACTTGGCTTGATCTGCGCTCATTAAGGTCATTTTTGAAGGACAATGCTACTTACCACCTCTCGATGGAAAATTACATTTAGAAGACACTTGGCTACCGTAGCGGAAATCATGAAGAATAATGAATGCTGAGGAAAACCAATGGTGCAACCCATGGCAGATGATTACTTTCATATTTTTAACGTTGACTGGCAAAATTAGAGATGGAACGGTTGATGTTGCCATTCTTACTGGAGCTAGTACAGTGCTATGATTTGTCATTGATCGAAAGGGTTAAAGTATCTAAAAGAGGCCCCTTTAACTTTGAGTCTGAATGGCACCATTTCTTATCAAAGTCTTACTAATGGGCACTATATAGACATTCAACTGTGTAGTTCGTATACATGTAAAGTGGCATTGACCAAAGAATACATGGCACTGTTCATCGGGACAATGTGTAGTGTTATTTGGGCATTATTTGTACTCTCCATAATATCACCTATATGACCAAATGTCCATCAATATTCTCCATAATATATTTTTTGCACTCTGGGTATCTTCTTTGTGAAGACCACCCCTCTAGAAGGTCAATTTTCAAGGTAACACTCAATGGTCATTTCCAAAAAGTACACTGTGTGGGTAGGTTGGAAGTTCTTACTTTTGTCACAGATTCCTTAAAATAAACTAAAGAAGTAAAACTGCATGCTGTACTTTTTTTTTTTTTCCTTAAAAATTAAGGACAAATGATGGAAAGCTAATTTGTTCCACATGGTCAATAGGGTCAGCTAACACAATACAGCAGAAGTGAAGTTTGTCTCATTGCAAAAAAAAATTGCTGCTGCAGGTGCCCTCTCATTATGCTTAACCTTCAATCTTACAGAAAGCCTGTGGAAGTGGGAGAGGGAAGCTCAACAAAGTTGACAGCTCTGTGAGTAGACAACTGTAAAGGCCCCGTCTCACAGATCGTTAACGAGCTCGCCAGAAACGTCACAGATTTTGTGACGCAACAGCAATCTCGCCAGCGATCTCGCTACGTGTGACACATAGCGGCGTCCGGCCCCCTCGCTGGATATCGCTGATCGTGCTTGAATGTCCCAGGCCATTTTTTGATCGTTGGTGTCCCGCTGGCCAGCATGCATCACTGTGTTTGACGCCGACGAGCAACCTCGTTGGCGACGCAGAACTCAGGGACGCAGGCGTGAGTCGTCAGAATAGCTGCTGTGTGACAAGGTACCAATGACCGCCGAGGTCATTATATGGATCGCCGTATCGTTGCACGGATCGCCGTAACGTTGCTGCGTCGTTGAAGAGATCTGTCTGCTTGACAGCGTACTAGCGACCATGTAGCGACGCACCAACGATCCTTACCAGGTCGTATCGTTGTCGGAATCGCTGGTGCGTCGATATGTGAAACGGGACCTTAAATGTGCTTGTTGTGTTTGTAATAGGACAAGGTTCCACTCTGCTGCACTGTAATAGTTATAATCAGGTACATACTATGAGAAGACTATCGTAAATGTGACCATAGCCTATGACTGTTGGAATTGTTTACCCGAGCACTGTAATATATTATTGAATGATGCCCAGGAAGATGTCATCTACAGGGTGGGCTATTTATATGGATTCACCTAAATAAAATGGGAATGGTTGGTGATATCAACTTTCTGTTTATGGCACATTAGTATATGGGAGGGGGGAAACTTTTCAAGATGGATGGTGACTATGGCGTCCATTTTGAAGTCGGCCATTTTGGATCCAACCTTATTTTTTCCAATGGGAAAAGGGTCAGGTAACACATCAAACTTATTGAGAATTTTCACAAGAAAAACAATGGTGTGCTTGGTTTTAGTGTAACTTTATTCTTTCATGAGTTATTTAGAAGTTTATGACCACTTATAAAATGTCTTCAAAGTGCTGCCCATTGTGTTGGATTGTCAATGCAACCCTCTTCTCCCACTTTTGACACACTGATAGCGACACCCCAGAAGAAATGCTGGTCTGAGGGGGTCAGATTCCTTGTAGGAATGCTTGGACCTGACACCCATGATGTGGTGGTGCATCATCTTGCTGGAAAAACTCCGGGAACGCACCATCTTCAGTGCATAAAGAGGGCAACACATCATCATGTAGCAATTTCAGATATCCAGTGGCATTCATGTTTCTATTGATGAAGAATGGCCCCACTATCTTTGTACCCAATATACCACATCATACCATCAATTATGGGTGTCAGGTCCGAGCATTCCTACATGAACAGTTTCGTGGAAAGTGGATTGGTCATCGTGGGCCAGTTGAATGGCCACCAAGGTCTCCCGATCTGACCCCCTTAGACTTTTATCTTTGGGGTCATCTGAAGGCAATTGTCTATGCTGTGAAGATACGAGATGTGCATTTCTTCTATGGTATTGCTATCAGTGTGTCAAGAGTGGGAGAAGAGGGTTGCTTTGACAATCCAACACAATGGGCAGCACTTTGAACACATTTTATAAGTGATCATAAACTTGTAAATAATTCCTGAGTTATGTTAAAACCAAGCACACCATTGTTTTTTTGTGAAACTCTCTATAAGTTTGATGTCACATGACCCTCTTCCCATTGAAAAAAAAATACAGTTAGATCCAAAATGTCCGACTTCAAAATGGCCACCATGGTCACCACCCATCTTGAAACGTTTCCCCCTCCCATATACTAATGTGCCACAAACAGGAAGTTGATGTCACCAGCCATTCCCATTATATTTAGGTGTATCTATATAAATGGCCCACCCTGTATATATGCATGTAGGTCATATGAAGTTGAATAAAATGATACCTTGATATTTGCGATCCGATGTCTAATTAAAGGGAAATCCATATTGTTCTTATATGCATGGGATGATTCCACCTCGCAGTGCTGGGCAATGTGTGCAGTGATTGACAGCTCAGTTGTCCAGTCTGGTGCAGGGGCGTGCTGAGCTGTCTGTGCAGTGATTGACAGCTCAGTTGTCCAGTCTGGTGCAGGGGCAAGCTGAGCTGTCTGTGTTTTTATTGACAGCTCAGTCATCCAATCTGAGACCAGGAAGTGCTGAGCTCTCATCAAGTGCTCTTGGTTCTTTTGATTATTTAGCTATTTAACTAAGCTGTCTGTCCCAGATACGCTTCAGCTAAGTGTGGTTGGTTACTCTGTGCCATGTATTTTTGCTTGTTGATATATCGTTGTCTAATCTTAGACCTTGTTCTGACCATCCATTTGTTTAACCACTTTGCTCTGATCCTCTATCCTCCTGGTATTTTGACCTTGGTCCATTATCTGACTATGATTTTTTCTCTTCCTTATGTTTATGAATTACCCTCTTGGCTCTTGACCTCAGATTCCTTGACTATCCTAACACATTACAGCAGAGCTAACATAGTAATAATAATAATAATAATAATAATAATAATAATAATAATAATAATTTTTATTTATATAGCACCAACATATTCCGCAGCACTTTACAAGTAAGCGTGGACATGTACAGACAATAAATTAAATACAAGTTAAGACAATTTAAACAGTGACATTAGGAGTGAGGTCCCTGCTCGCAAGCTTACAATCTACAAGGAAATGGGGGGGACACAGTAGGTGAAAAGTGCTTGTTATTTCAGGTCTGGCAATTATAATAAATAGGGATTTTTACATAAAGCTGCATGATCCGGTCATCAGCCCGTGTGTTTAAGTGCAATAGTCAAGTATCAAGTGCAGTTATCGTGTGCATGGAGGGTGTGGAGACAGATGAATAGTAGGGTGTAGATTCAGAATAATATTTGGAAGGAGGGAACAGGGCAAAGTTAGTTTACTAACTAGTTGATGTGGTAGGCTTGTTTGAAGAGATAGGCGTTCAAAGCGCGCTTGAATAGGTCGGGGCTAGGTATCAGTCTGATCGTCTGGGGAAGTGCATTCCAGAGAGCTGGCATACAGCAGAAGTGAAGTTTGTCTTATTACTGAATGAAGGATCGCTCCTGTCAAACTAACCTGATCAGCTTCTATGAGGATGTATGCTCTCAAACGGACCAAGGAGAATCACTGGATGTCATTTATCTCGACTTCTCTAAAGCATTTGACACTGTCCCACATAAAAGATTGGTAAGTAAGATGAGAAAGCTTGGGCTAGGGGAAAATGTGTGTAGATGGGTAGGTAGCTGGCTTAGTGATAGAAAACAAAAAGTGGTTATTAATGGTGCATACTTAGATTGGGCCAGGGTTACTAGTGGGGTACCACAGAGTTCTGTATTGGGCCCCCTACTATTTAATATATTTATTAATGATCTAGTGGATGGCTTACACAGTAAAATATCAGTATTTGCAGATGACACAAAACTATATAAGGTAGTTAATACAAAGGAGGACAGTTTGCAACTACAGACAGATTTGAGTAAATTGGAGAATTGGGCTGAAAAATGGCAAATGAGGTTTAACAGATAAGTGTAAGGTTATGCACATGGGAAGGAGAAACAGATGCTATAATTACTTACTAAATGGGAAACTGCTGGGCAAATCAGACATGGAAAAAGACTTAGGCATCTTAGTCAATAAGAAGCTAAATTGGAGTGCCCAGTGTCAGGCAGCTGCCACCAAAGCGAATAGGGTCATGGGATGCATTAGAAGAGGTCTGGGGACACGAGATGAAAACATAATTCTCCCTCTGTACAAATCACTCGTCAGACCACACTTGGAGTATTGTGTGCAATTTTGGACGCCGGTGCTCAAGAAAGACATTACTGAACTTGAAAGGGTTCAAAGGCGGGCTGCTAAAATGATAAATGGAGTTGGTTCACTACAATACCCAGAAAGATTATCAAAATTAGGTCTATTTACTCTAGAAAAGAGAAGGCTTAGGGGAGACCTAATATATATGTACAAGTATATCAGAGGGCAATACAGAGATCTCTCCAATGAACTGTTTGTACCAAGGACTGTGACAAGGACAAGGGGGCATTCTCTTCGTTTGGAGGAAAGACAATTTCTGCACCAGAAGAGGGTTCTTCACGGTAAGAGCAGTGAGGCTCTGGAATTCTCTTACTGAGGAAGTGGTGATGGCCAACTCACTGAATGAATTTAAGAAAGGAGTGGATGCTTTTCTTGTGAGTAACAGTATAGAAGGTTACGAATAACATAATATTATAGGTAGATGGTTGACCCAGCTTAGGGGAAGGAATTTTTTTCCCTATGGAGAAAATTGGCTTCTACTCTGTGGGTTTTTTGCCTTCCCCAGGATCAACAATGCAGAACAGCTGCACTAAAAATAGGCTGAACTAGATGGACATAAGATCTTCCTTCAGCCTTCAAAACTATGTTAATGTGTTACAAAAACATTTGCTGCTGTAGTTTCATAATGCTTCCGTTTCCATCTCACAGGAAGTCAGTGTGTATATATGTGGGGGTGAGCGAGTGGAAGTACAGCAAAGTGGACAGCTCTGTCAGTATACAAGTACAAATTTGCTTATTGTGTTTGTAATGAGACAAGGTTCCACTCTGGTGTACTATGTTCGTTATAATCAGGCACAGCTCCACAACAGAGCTGCCAGTACTATGAGAAGACAAGTGCTGTGGCAAATGTTTGTAATGAGACAAACTTCACTTCTGCTGTACTGAGTTAGCTGTGCGGTGCTGTGTTAATTATGCTGTACTGTGGTAGCTCTGATCTCAATGCAGAGCTTTGTGTGATTATTAGAGCAAAGTGTCAGTCACACTGGAAACTCCCCCTTTCATTTAAAATAATCTCTAGAGTAGATTTTTGGGGAGATCTATGTCTGACCCATAGATCTTATTGGCTCAGTTACATATAAGAAAAATGTGACTTTCTCTGGAATAAAACATCTGATTGTAGATATGAAGGTATCATTTTATTCAACTTTCTAGGACCTACATGCCCATGTAGATGGTTTAGGAAGGATGATCCTCCTAGCACATTCCCCTTTAATCCAAGCTAATGTGAATGTTAATGACAGACAGAACTTATTTAAAGGCCCCGTTACACATAACGATGTCCCAGCGATCCCACCAACGATCCGATATGGATGGAATCGCTGAGACATCATTAGGCTGATCGCTGGTGAGCTGTCACATAGACAGCCCCTCCAGCGATCAGCACCAGTGAGCAAGCTGGTTTCTAATGTAAACATCGGGTATCCAGGAGCCGCGGCTCTTGGATACCCGCTGTTTACCTTGAAAACCGGCGTACATGCTGGTTTCCAAGGTGAACATTAGGTATCTAAGAGCCACGCGGCTCCTGGATATCTGCTGTTTACCTCGGAAACCAGCGTGTACGCCGGTTTCCAAGGTAAACAGCAGGTATCCAAGAGCCGCGGCTTCTGGATACCCGATGTTTACATTAGAAACCAGTGTCCAGCGTCGCTGATCGCTGGTCTCTCGCTGCCACATGCAGCGATGCGCGCTGGCCAGCGGGAGACCAGCGCTCAAGAAATGGCCCAGGCCGATCGAGCACGATCAGCGATACCCAGCAGGGGGGGCCGGTCGCTTATCTCCGTCACACGCAGCGATCTCGCTGGCGAGATCGCTGTGTGTCACAGGGCCTTAAGAGCTGGGTTTCTTCCTGAACATTGTCAATTACAGAGGGCATGGGTAGAAAGCAAGAGCCAGGCTAATGCATAGTGGCTTGTGGCTAGCAGATAAGTAGTGAAAATAGCAAAATTTTGAGCTGTATGCTGCACCTGGTTACATGGGGGAGATTACCTCTGTAAGTGTAAGCGACTGTCTGCATTCAAAGAAGAGAGGAAGGGACCAGCACTTACAGTAAGTGCCCCCCATCAAAAGACATATTGGAGGAGGTTGAATGCTTGCAGACTAAAGTAGCTCTGTGAACCAAATGAAAGGGTGAGCAAAGCTGAGAAAGCAAGCTACAAAAAGTAGATACCATAACCAAAGCCAGGCAAGTGCAACCAGTAGGCAACAGGCTGAATCTGATGGAGTAAGTGGGCCAAAGACAGGTTGGAGAGCCTAGTGATCCAGGAGTGTACTGTTTTATTGCGCTGTGATGATTATAGTGTGGAAAGTAGTTGCAGATGCTGGTGTGAAGAGTGAGCCTCACAAAGAGAACAGCGATAGTAGTCCTTAACACTGTGACTGAGCCTGAAGTGTGGGTTGACTATGTGGTTGCAAGTCCAGAGGTGCACTAAATGTGGAGAGACCAGGAGGTTGTATTTTTTTAATGATGAACAACAGCAAAAGTTTTCAAAATTTATATTCAAGAGCCTCCATATTGGAAACCTTTAAATTACGCCATATTGAATTTTCCCTATAGTTTGGTTTCTTGTCGGAGAACCAGTATATACTAGGTACACATTACAGATAGTGTAGTGACTTCTGGTCTGCCACCACTCTTCTAATCTGCATTTTTTACTGTATATAGGTAAAGGAAAATCCAACTAAAATGGGCAACATAAAGTTGTCTTTGGTCACCTAATTGCATACAAGTATACACCCATACATGTTAGAATGAAGATGTAGGAACTTGCCAATTTCAGCAGGATCAGTGGATGGGGGACTAAATATACTTGTGCACAATTGGGTGACCGGGTGACCAAAATCAGCTTTCTATTGCTTAATGAATGGACAACTATGATTGCTACTTCCTGTTGGAGGAAATAAAGCAAATGGGAGATTAGTCAATGTCTTCCTACGTTCCCCATATGGAGAACAATAAACACTGCGCAACCACATAAGTTCCGCGGGGTTCTTGTGCGTGGGGGAATCTGGAGAGATATCTGTCATCTGGCGTCTATCTAAGGATTACGGGCTCTTTTACAGGAAAGATGTATATCTTTGTACCGTGTTAGCCAGTGGATAGAAAAATATTCAGGATTGAGAGTCCTCAGTAGTTGATACCTTTTAATGGCTAACTGAAAAGATGGTAATAATTCAGGTTCTTTTAGACACTTTTGCTGTTCTGCTCTTCTCACATCTTTCAACTATGTGCATCTTACGCTTACTCAGTCACTTGTATTAACATATATGGCAGGACCCCTAACGTAAGGAAGGAGCAACCACCTGAGAGCCCACATCGATCCTTACCAACCATAAAGAGTTTTCAAATAGGTTTTCTTATAGCCCGGTCTTTTGACACTTACATGTAATTGTATTCATATGCGGAATGACACATTCACAAAAATGAGGAGATGCATAGAAATGAAATTTCCCCTATTTATAGAATGTATGTAACCTTTTGCACTTGCAGGCAGATACATTATATTCACCCTCTGTGTCATGGCCAATGTATACAATATAAAGGACAGCTGTCAGTGCTGCATCATGTAACTGCATTACAGGAGTAAAGTGAATCAGCAAGAATCAGCAGTACAGGTTATACATCGTAAATAGACAATAAAGCCTTGTCTTCGAGGACACCGCCTTAGGCTTGTGCTGTTCTCATCCTTAAGTAGATTTGTGTTTCTGAGAACAGATCTATCAGAATGGCTGCATG
Organism: Dendrobates tinctorius; assembly: GCF_039654945.1. Lineage (NCBI taxonomy): Eukaryota > Metazoa > Chordata > Amphibia > Anura > Dendrobatidae > Dendrobates > Dendrobates tinctorius. Next base: position 30,374,995 of record NW_027361682.1, on the reverse strand, counting down.
ATCAGCAGTAAATATAAGTATATGGTGCAGCAATGATAGTGCCTTTCAAGATGTGAAAGCTGCCTGTGCCATAAGCACCAATGCCACCCCATATCATCAGAAGTGCAGAACTGGGCGCTGATAACAAGTTGGATGGTTCCTCCCCTCTTGAGTCCGCAGGACATGGCATCCATGATTGTCATCAAGAATTTCATATTTTGATTAATCTGGCCACAAAACAGTTTTCAATTTTGCCTCAGTCCATTTTAAATGAGTTTTGGCCTAGAGAAGACGGCAGCGTTTCTGAATAAGGTTGATATAAGGCATTTTCTTTGCATGATTGAGCACGGTGAACTGTGCTCACAGACAATAATTTCTAGAGGTATTCCTGAGCCCATCATGGAAAAATTCCTGCGACTGAATTGCGCCTGTTTTTAATGCCGTGCCCTCTATGGGCCCATAGATCACAAGTTTCCAATATTGAACGTTCGGCCTTGTCCCTGGTAAACATTGACTTCTTCAGAATCTTTGAATCTCTTGGTGATATTATGTTCTGTAGATGGTGAGATATTCTAAATCTTTGCATTTTAAGTTGAGGAACTTTTTTCTGAACATTTTCCACAATTTTTAGATGCACAGTTTAGTGTTTCTTTGACTATCCTTACTTCTGCGAGACTCTGCCTTTCTAACATGCTCTTTTTATACATAGTCAGGTAGTTGAAAATTCACCCTTCCGCTGTTCTTCATTACTTCATCTTCTTCACTTACTTTTCCACCTGTTTATTAACCTTCTCCCAACTTTTTTGAGATGTGTTGCTGCCATCAATTTCTAAACATGTTATTTTTTCTCAAATGAGATAGGAAGATGTCTAACGTTCACCTTCTGATCTGTTCTATGTTCTGCGTATAATATGTCCAAATCATTGCATTCTTCTTTGCTTTCCATTTTACATAGCATCCCAACTTTTTTGAAATTGGGATTTTAGTTAAACTATACAGCATATCTCACAAAACAGTCCAGTATAGCTCATCGCCGAAAAACTATATCTCTTGACTCAATTTCGTATGTATGCACAGACTCTGAACTATCAGTGATTGCAGGGAGATGTAAGCTCAGAGCTATGAATGAGAACTGAACTTTCAATAATGAAATAGTAGCTATACTGTATATGCTGAACAGTGCCTGACGTACATACTACAGTTGTGAAATCAACAAAGCACCATATGTTCAGACACTGAAACATCAGGAACTGCAGAAAAATGGGAGTTCAAAGCTGTGAATGAGAACTGAACAAAAAATTAGGAACCAAAAATAGGTATATGTGTAGCACAATGCTTGTCATAAAAAAAAGTCAAATAAACAAAGCACCATGTGTACAGATACTGAACCATCAGGGGCTACATAAAAATGTAAGATCAAAGATACAGATGAGAATTGAGCTTAATTTAGGAGCCATAGTAGTTATGTGCGCAGTAAAGTTCCTGGCATAAAAAATACATCTGTCAAATCTACAAAGCACCATCAGAACAGACACTGAAACATCAGGAGCTGCAGAGAGGTGTTAGCTCACAGTGTAAAGATTCCTTCTAAAATGCATGGACTTTCTTTGCCCGACTTTCTGAGATCTAATTGTAGCTGTCTTTTATCGAATTCGGTAGACATTTTTTCCAGCAGATTTGTGAAGTTAGTCTCCCGTTATCATTTGCATGAAACATATGGCATATCTGCCCTTTATACACCTAATGTGTTGGGCATGTACAAGGTGTTATTTGTATGAACCTTACACTCATTATGTACCCAGATTAAGAGGTTAAGTGCCCCTTATTACTACTCTTAAAGGGGTTAACAAGGCTGCAGCAATTGGTCCGTGTATCCTGTATAAATTGATAAATAATGTGTCACCTATATTCTGTCCCTTTCCCTGTAACATTTTACAGGCATTTAATATAAGAATTAGGAATAATGTGCTAGTCAGTGGGTGTTCTCACGTAATCAGCCACATGTTACCAAGGCAATGTAGCTGAACGTAATTAATGACCAATTATACAAACCTTGCCCACGTAGACAAGAAGAGAAAAACGTGGTTTCGGCATCACACAAACTTATGGGAGTAGTGATATAAAATTATAAGTATATTTAAAATGTAGAAGAAAAGCAGATAGAAAGAGAGAGGCAGAAAAAAATGAAGAACAAGACAAAAATATAAGGAGAAGGAAGAAAATAAAGAAGAGAATGTAAGAGAAATAAAGTAAGTAATTGTAAAAAGAAAAGGAAGAAGAAAAGTTAAGAACAAGTGAAAAGAAGGAAGTAAAGGAAAAATAAAAAGAATAAGAAGAATTCTAAAAGAGGAATTAGCTAAAGAAGAAAAATGAAGACATATAAAGGAGAAGAACAGAAAAAAGGAAGTAGAAGAGGAAAATAAAAATAAAGAAGAAAAGCTAAAGAGAAAGAAAAGCAGGAAGAAAAACAAGATGAAGCAGGAGTAGGAAGAAAAATAAAACACTAAAAAGAGAGAATAATATAAAGAAGAATCAGGAAGAACAAGAAAAAAGAAGAAGGTTGAAAAGGAAGGAAAGAGAAGAAAGGAGAAACAAAAAACAGGAAAGTAGAAGATATAGGAAGAAAAAAATAAATAGAAAAAGAAGAAAAGAGAAGCAATATAAAACACTACGAAGAAAGAATAATATAAAGAAGAATCAGGATGAGCAAGAAAAAAGAAGAAAGATGAAAAAGAAGGAAAGAGAAGAAAGGAAGATCAATTAAACAGGAAAGTAGAAGAAATGGGAAGAAAAAAGAAACAGAAAAAGAAGCAAAGAAGGAGAAAATAAACAAGGAAAAGAGAAGAAAAAAAGAAAGTGAAGATGGCAAAAAGGAAAAAGACGAGGTGGAAAAAAGAGGACAGAAAAAAGACAAAAATAAGAATGGGAAATGGAGAAAAAGCATGCAAAAAAAATGAAAAGATCTAGAAAAGGAAAAATGGAAAAGGAGGAGAAATTAAAGAAGAAAAAGGAGGAAGATGAAAAAAACTAAGAAGAAAAAGCAAAAAAGTAAGAAAATGAAAATAAAAAAAGACGTAAAAGGAAGACAGTAGAAAATGTAAAAAGTAGCCATAGGATAAAACAAAAGAAAAAAGATATAGCAGAACAGGAGGAATAAAATAAAAAGAAGTCGAAAATGGAAGATGAAAAGATACCAAAGAACAATAAAGAAATAATTTGGTATATTATAGGATTTGTATGCTGTTTTCTTAATTTCTATATGTCAAGTATGCTCGGGCTAAGTCCACTAGATTGGAACAGTGCCCAAAGTGATAGCACAACATGTGATGGGAAAACCAATGGCCTCAATAGCGTGAAGACATCTCATGTTAAGTGTTAGAAACAATTGATTTTGATGGAGTGATGGCTGTACATAAGGTTCCACTGCCCCACTAACTTGAACAAGATGATATCACTATCTGGTGGTGATGGTATGACAATCGGAGCTGTGACAACCTCCAACAATAAACTACTGCTACTACTAGGTTGATTATCCTGAGAGACCATCTTTGGCCTTTACTGTAGTTCGTTTTAATCAAAGGTAACTTAGATGGCTTTTCAAATGCTATCACAAAACAATTGCACAAATATATTGAAGTTCATTGGGAAAAATGTCCTAGGGATTGGGTAACAAGTACACTCACCTGGTAAACCAAGACCAAGTAGTACACTATAATATATAATTGGTATATAGCCAAGCACACAAGGGGAAGGGTCTGTTTTTTGTCCTTCCTCTTCCACTGCCAACATGGATGTTTTGTTTTCACTGGTATTTTGTAAAGGGATCATCTTTAGAAGTCATAAGTGCAGTTCTGGGGGGAGAAAGATGGAGATGTTGACTTCATTATCCACAAAATGTATAACTACTACAATGTCTTAGCTTCAAGATGACACTTTCAGTAAAATGTTCAAGGCTATGCTTCTGGTTGGGTATTACATTTTTGCAGTGCAGAAATATCTGAATCCTCTAAAACAACCATCTTTAGGGAAGTCTTATGGTGGTCTTCATGAAAATCTTAGTAAAAGACTTAGGTTCCACCTGAGAAGGTTATAAGTCAAGACGATCAACTTTTCATGAAACACTTGAGAAGAAGTGCCGGATAGCAAACACTTCAAATTTGATCCAGTTTCTTTTTATAGGAGCACAGTAACCCAAAACAAATGGCCAAAACAATAAAGGACTATAACGGCGAAACACCTTATGGTGTAGCCTCCTCAGAGTCCATGTTGTATAAGCTCCTAATAGAGAAGCAAATCAGTTGGCCAAAATCTGCAAAAGAACTTGGAAATGTTCTCCAAGATCCTCGTAACAAACTACTTGCTAACTTAACTAACTTTCTTACCATATGAACTAGAGTTTTGAGTATCTGCAGTCACATCTTGAAGTAGATTTTTTCCCCAGTGCTATAATTGCAAAATAAAAAGTTTAGTTGGTTACGCAAAGCAAATCAGTCATGGGCAGTAGGACAATAACTCAATAGCTCAACAGGAAGAAATGTCTGATATGTGGAAGATCCAATTCTGGTACCGTTGATTGGGGATTTTGAGCTCTGTGTTGGGAAAATGTTTTAAAGGCAGGACATACCGGTAATTGGTTTTTAAGTCAACTCACATACTCTTCAATGCAGAGTGACCACATCTGAATTACCACACCCCCATATAGACTGGAAGAGCAGGAAACAACTTCTCCCTACCTCTATTCCCATATGACTGGAAAATCCCTTTAAGGTCGCTCTGACAAGTATTTTATAATTTTTCAGGCTTATGTCGTGCAGAATCCCGTACGCTGTTCTAACAGTGTTTGCACTTTAGTCACCACCCTTCTGTTTCACGGTTTCTGCACACTACGGGATGTAATGACATAATTGGCTTACCTCCATTCTTTCCTAACATTACAGGTGAGCTAAATATAAAAAAAGCGATTGATGAGAAAATCTAGTACTAGAGATAGTGCCATGAATATTACAGCCACTTAACTCTAAATTACATCTATGCATACACAGATATGCGCAACTTAAAGGCAATACATGAGTTGGTACGAGAGCTGCATGGAGTTCATTACCAAGCATCTGTAGAAGGGAGGACTGGGCTGCTATGGCTGCTGAAGCGTCGGGTCCGGAACTGCTGGGCCAAACCTCCTTTGTCCTGGGGGAACGAAATTGCAGCCGGAGCGAGCCATTAACCAGGGTGAAGGGGTAAAATGGGTTGCCCGCCAGAAAGCCAATGAGGTGCAGACCACAACCGTTGTGAGGGGAGCGACAAGCCACGGCATGAAGAGAAAGATCGGCATAGTGAGAGACTCACCGAAACCAGCGGGTACGCAGGGAAGCGTGCGATCGATGGAGCATCGCAGTACAAACGTCCGGGTGTCGGCGGATATCCAGAGAGGCGCTCGCCGTGTAAAGCATTGTAGCGCAGCCCTTCGGCTGCTCAAGGAGACCCACGCCGAGAGGAATCTTGTGGAGCGCTCTACTCTTAATCCAGAGATATATGGACTAGGGGCTCAGCCTGCAAAACCGGAGACCACCCTCTGCCGCCAGAAGAAGGACCGTGTGCTAGGCAAGGACGCCAGCAGACATTACACTGAACACCACCGACATTTTGCCACCCACAGGGCCTTCAGAGGGCCTGCGGAGTCACGATAAGTGAAACCTTTAACAAAAGACTGTTTAGTTAACCAACTCTTATTTAGTTTTGTACTCTTTGTTTGCACAGTTATCTCCCTGTGAGGAGTTTTTCCACTGTTCAATAATTAAATATCGTTGATCCCTGCTCTGCAGCATTTGTGTTACTGCATCCTAGTACCTGCTTAATACACATTCACAAACATGCTATCAGACAAGTACAGATTAACTCAGAGCAGGAGTGCGTCACCATCTTTTGATAGACCACTTTACCCTCAGTCGCCATAAAACAATGCCAGGCACATAGTGACAACCATGAAAGTCAGCCACACAGTGCCCAACACACCTGGCTATTACACATTGCCCTCCAAGTAGTGCTAGCCAAATATTTTCCACCGCATGCCAGTACGAGTCACACAGTACCTCCCAATAGTAAGATTGAAAGATTGACACATTACCTCCATTATAGTGGTAGCTACACATTGCTATTCTCCCAGTAGTGCCTGTCGCACACCCTATTAGTGTTAACCACCAAGTACCACTACAAAAGTGCTAGTCACATAGTTCCTGCACAGAAATGCCAGGTACACATTGTGCCACAGTATTGCTAGCTACTTGTTGCATCCCAATTACTTCCATATAGTGCCTCCATAACAGTGCTAGCCATCACCCTCTACTAATAGTGCCAGTTAACCCCCATATTTGTGCTAGCCACAGAGTGCCCCTATAAAAGTCATAGCTACACATTCCCTCTACAGAAGTGCCAGCCATAAAGTGCATTCCAGCATCCCAAAAGTAACATCAACCAGCGTCCTCACCGAAGTGCCAACTCCCGACCAGTGCCATTCATAGAGAGCCTATACTAGTTATATCCACATAGTGTCCTATTATAACAGTGGTTATTACTCATTGCACCAATAGTGTCAGCCACAAATAACAGTGCCAACCACACAGAGCAATCATAATCATTACCCTTAAAGGGGGCTTTACACATAGCGATATCGCTAGCGATATCGCTAAAGCGTCACCGTCCACGTCCATTTCTCGTCGTCGGCTTCCTGCTGGCACCGACGAGCGAGCTATGGACGTGGGCGGAAGATGGCGGTCATCGCTTCGTCTGAAAGGTAAGTACGACCGCCGAGCATCGCTACATCGCTGGTGAGATCTGCCTGTGTGGCAGCTCACTAGCGACCATTTAGTGATGCACCAGCGATCCTGACCGGGTCGTATCGTGGTCGGGATTGCTGGTGCATCACTAAATGTAAAGGGGCATTTAGTGTGAGCCAGACATTGCCCACTAACTACTATCTATAGTATTACCCCATACTGTATCAATTACAGTTCTAACCAATTTCCAATTGCAATGCCAGATAAACTGTGACCAACCATTATAGTGGTTCCCATTAATGACAGTCAAATATTGTAATTCTAAGCAGCCAAAAAGATGGCACTATCTGTGACTGGTACAGTGTATAGACAGTCCGCTCTTTAAAGGTGGCACTTACTTCTATGAGGAGTGTTTTTCTTAACCTTTTAAGAATGCTGAGCAATAATTGACAGCTCAGTTGTCCCCTCTGGTGCAGGGGCGTGTTGCGCTGTCTGTGTTTTTAACAGCTTGGCCGTCCAATCTGAGACTGGGAGGTGCTGAGTTCTCGTTAGGTGCTCCCGGTTCCCTTGATTGCTCTGCTATTTAACTGAGTTGCCAGTCTCAGATAGCTTCAGCTAAGTGGGGTTGGATTAGTCTGTGCCTTGTATTTTACTTGCTGATATATCGCTGCCTGACCTTGGACCTCTTTCTAACCATCCGTCTGTTTAACCCCTTTGCTCTGATCTGCTATCCTCCTTGTATTTTGACCTCAGACCGTTACACAACTACGGCTTTGTCTCTTGTCTCTGTTTATGACGTAACCTTCTGGCTCTTGACCTTGGACTCCTCAACTATCTATCTCCCTGCTTGTTCATGAGAAGTGACCAGTGTCACAATAATGGAAACTTTAAAAGCTAGGCCTTAACGCACACCAACCCATTTGGTTCTTGTCACGGTCACGTGTGTCTGAACGCAGCGAGTACCGCAAGGCGAACCCATATGACACATGTGACCCTGGATACACCGCCTCCAGTTGGGCGAATTTAAATAATAGGACGTGCAGCTGGATACACCGCCTCCAACTGGCGAATTTAGATATTACACGTATATATAAAGTAGTCTGGAAACCCCGCCTCCAGTAAGGCGAATTTAAATAATAAAGGGGAACCTGGGTAACATTAACAATGGTGGGCCATGCAATAGCGAATAGGGAAGTGGAGACCTCCTGAACTCCCCTGAGCCAGTGTCCCTGCACTCCTAACGTTCCCTATGCCGGTTCCGCACCGGGCGACGCACAGGAACCTAAAAACCCTAGCTCGCCCTAAACCTAAACCCTCACTAGGGAATTGGTCGGTCCGGAAACTAATCCCACCACTGCACTAAACACACATGAGGGAAAATGACAATACAGGGGAAACACCACTTAGTTTTGCTCTGTTGCGTACGCTCCTAGCAACAGAGGACACCACCTGGGTGCATCTTCTCCTCCACCCGGATCCATCACCATAACTGGATCCTTCACCATAGTGCAGCCTTGGAGCAGAGTCCACCACCCGTTGCAGCTGCCAGTAAACAGAGTCCCAAAGATGAGTCCAGCTTCTGCCAAAAAGTCCAGCATGCTTGAGTCCAGTTTTCAGCAACCAAGTCCAGCATGCTGAGTGCAACTCTCACCATCGTCACCACTCCACCAAGCCATGCAAGCACCTCCTGCTGACACCGTAAACTGTGACTCCACCACGCCATGCCAGCCCTTCCTGCAGACCACATAGCTGCCACTCCTCCCCTCTTGCTGGGCTGCGCAGGACTCATGTTCAGCTCCTTCTTTCACCCAGGCTTCCATGTGAATGACTAACACACGATATCACCAACAGTCATCAGACACACCTGAACTCTTTTATAGAGCCTCACACCTGATGTATAATTACGTGCACTAAACCAAAGAAACTAAAGTGCACTACCACTCACCACCACCGGGGCGACTTAGAATGAACGACACCACATGTAATAATTCTAATGGCCACCAGGGGCAATCACATCACTTTGGCATCTAGCCAAAGGAAAAAAAGTTCACTTATCCATTTAATCTGTCAGATCCACGCTGGATCATGACAGTACCCCCTCCTTAATGAGGGGCCTCTGTACCCTCAAGACCACTCCTCATTAGGGAAACACCTACAGCGGGGATGCCCAGATCCTGAGTTCACCCCACCACTACCTGACACTTCAGGTTAATGACAAACGCACCGCTGGTATTGGCAATACATGTTCGTTTTGGAGGCACCACTCATCTCCACAGTGCCGACCTGGGGAACGAGGTTATGTATGTGAATGTTTAGTATGCGCTGGTAACACTTCGCAACACACTTCCACTGATGTTTTTTTTTTGGTGGCCACCCATACACGCTCGTTCACACACAGGTCCGGACCTGAACGTTTATTGCACACATTCGTTAGTCATAAATTTGGTGAACTCATTCTGGACTCGACAACAGAGGTGCCCTCCGCTGTCACCACACTCACACCCCCCCGCTATTCACCAAGGGACACCACCCTCCAACCCTTTCACCATGAGGTCTGCGCCTCCCAGGGTTGATTAATGGCGAGGGGTGAGATTTGTCCCTACTCCCCCGCAGCACACCTGCTACTCACACCTGGAGGTGAAGGGACCGGGATATGGAGGAAATATACACTCGCTGGTCACCTCCACACGACCAGGAGGGGCAGCTTCTTCGGTGGTATTTGAAGATTTGGCGTAAACCCCGCGGACTATCACACCAGTCTGCTCACCACAGGGACGTACCCCTTCACCTCAGGGAACCCCAGACAGCACCATGGGGATCACCAACTCCACCCACCTGTCTGGTTACGTCCGCCTGTATGAACAAGTCCCGCTCCCCAGCAGCGACTCTAGGGGGCTTTTGCCAGACCCGCAATTTGCCAAAGCCGCCATTTTGATTTCCTGGTTGCCTGAGCAGAGGCCCCAGACCCTGATAACTGCTGCTGCAGCGGCTCTAACACACCTTGCCGCTCCCCACTCACCTCAGTGATGCCCGGCAGCAATTACTCCCAGGTCTCCACATGGCCAAAGCTCACCAGAAAAAAAAATGTAAGGTTGGTGATAATGTCAAGGTCACGTGTGTCTGGACACAGCGAGTACTGCAAGGCGAACCCATATGACACATGTGACCCTGGATACACCGCCTGCAGTTGTGCGAAATTAAATAATAGGACGTGCAGCTGGATACACCGCCTCCAACTGGCGAATTTAGATATTACACGTATATATAAAGTAGTCTGGAAACCCCGCCTCCAGTAAGGCGAATTTAAATAATAAAGGGGATCCTGGGTAACATTAACAATGGTGGGCCCTGCAATAGGGAATAGGGAAGTGGAGACCTCCTGAACTCCCCTGAGCCAGTGTCCCTGCACTCCTAACGTTCCCTATGCCGGTTCCGCACCGGGCGACGCACAGGAACCTAAAAACCCTAGCTCGCCCTAAACCTAAACCCTCACTAGGGAATTGGTCGGTGCGGAAACTAATCGCACCACTGCACTAAACACACATGAGGGAAAATATCAATACAGGGGAAACACCACTTAGCTTTGCTCTGTTGCGTACGTTCCTAGCAACAGAGCCCACCACCTGTGTGCATCTTCTCCTCCACCCGGATCCATCATCATAACTGGATCCTTCACCATAGTGCAGCCTTGGAGCAGAGTCCACCACCCGTTGCAGCTGCCAGTAAACAGAGTCCCAAAGATGAGTCCAGCTTCTGCCAAAAAGTCCAGCATACTTGAGTCCAGTTTTCAGCAACCAAGTCCAGCATGCTGAGTGCAACTCTCACCATCGTCACCACTCCACCAAGCCATGCAAGCACCTCCTGCTGACACCGTAAACTGCGACTCCACCACGCCATACCAGCCCTTCCTGCAGACCACATAGCTGCCACTCGTCCCCTCTGGTTGGGCTGTGCAGGACTGATAATCAGCTCCTTCTTTAACGCAGGCTTCCATGTGAATGACTAACACACGATATCACCAACAGTCATCAGACACACCTGAACTCTTTTATAGAGCCTCACACCTGATGTATAATTACGTGCACTAAACCAAAGAAACTAAAGTGCACTACCACTCACCACCACCGGGGCAACTTAGAATGAACGACACCACGTGTAATAATTCTAATGGCCACCGGGGGCAATCACATCACTTTGGCACCTAGCCAAAGGAATAAAAGTTCACTTATCCATTTAATCTGTCAGATCCACGCTGGATCATGACAGTACTATTATATTTGTATTTCAATGTAGGGGAGGACTTTGTGTACCAATTCACTAGATGCTCTAGAGCAAAACTATGGTGGTATCATATATGAGGCTGACAGAGAGAGGAGAATAAGAGAGTAGGAAGTGTGGTTGACCAAATACCGATAATTTGGCTACATATCTCGAAAATTGCTGCTGAAAGTTAGCACTCACTGTACCATTTTAAATTAAAAGAGAAGCTCTGGAGCACATTTCTCTGCAGAAGTTAATGTCGCTTGAAAGGTGACCATTTCCAGGATTTTTTGTTTTAAACTGAGTACCTCCTCCAATTCTGGCTGCTCCGCTGATGTTGGAGAGTTTTACTTTTTCTGCTGTACTTCTTCATTCCAAAGTAATGTCCCAGGGTATTAATGGTGCAAATTTTCCCTTCATTTAACTGGACGTACACCAAAGAACCTCTTTGTGGGAGCGGTCATGTTTTGATTGCCCAGCTTCAGAGGACAAAAAAGCAAATGCCCACTTAGAAGTTTTGTGGTATACACCCAGTTGGTTGAAGGGAACCTCTGCAACATTATTACCGGGGAAAGTAATTTTGGAACTGAGGGGCACAGAAGAGAAAGAAAAACTGTTCCAGGATCAGTAGAGCAGCTGCAATTGGATGATGCACTCCATATAGCGCAAAAAATCATATAAAAGGTCCTCTTTAAGGACCAAGGCTCGACCGGCTTAATACCACAATGGACAGAACAGCTATGCTACTCTACTTACAGGCCAAAACAAACTTTTAAGAAGTTCTGGAAGATTCTGCATCATATTTGTTTAATTAGGGAACCCTCCATTATACTTCCAAAGTACCCCTCAGATGTTTTGAATTCCTTTCCTCCATATAAGAATTGCTCATTATATGTGGGTCGCCCTCCCACCCAGGGCAGCGGGGTACCCGTTACCGGGCCAGTGTCAGGGGGATGTGTCACAGTAGCAGTGACCCGGTCCGTAGCCCTGGGCGCCCAATATCAATGGCGGTGATGTTAATTGTGTTATAGTTTATTTGAATAGTTCGTGACGCCACCCGTGGTGTTTGGCAAGGGAGATGTTAAGCCAACGCTGCATGTAGATCCACTGGGACTGATGATATATTGCAGCAAAGATGGTATAGCTCCCCACAGGTGGAGCTGTAGTCCCAGGGCAGTGTAGGTGCAATGGACGAGGAGGCGCAGAATAGTGTAGATGCTGTTACCCAGATGTAGCGGTGCTGGAGGTGTTAGCGACGAATGAATGGAGGACACCAGGGCTTGTAGTTTCAATGCTTTACTCACAGTTCATGGTAACCACTGGTGCCCGCCTCCGTGCCGTGTTATCCGGGGTAGAGACTCAATCAGCCTCCCGGGCAAGTCAGGGGTCTCCTCTCCAACACTCCGCCAACATTTGCCTTTCCTGAACGACTCCTCTATTGCGCCTTTTAGTGTGAAGAACTCCAGTACCGTGGTTCTCTGGAGTTCCTCCTGTCAGATGTTCCTAGAACCTTACTTGTATGACAGACAGCTGTAGCCTGATCAGGGACGTCCTGGATCCCGGCTCTCTATCCGTGTTGCTGTTGTGTCCCAAGTCTCAGATGGGAGTAATGCATTTACAGCCAACTACTCCACCGGTGTCTGTGCAGAACCATAAGTGTCCATACAAACTCGGGGACCGGGCCCCGGCCTTGCGCTGAGAACCTATAGGCAGGGTTTCTCTTCCGACCCACAACTCCTCTTTGTTCTCCTACTCCTTTGTTCCACGCTTTTCTACTCTCTCTTATGGAAGCTTAGGTTGCAGTTCTACGTCTTTCTCCTTCTCTTCTCTTTCCCGTTCCAGCTGGCTCAGATCACTGAGGCAGCTGCAGCACTCTTTCTAAACTGAACTCAAACTGAACTCAAAACTAACTTCAGAACTGAACTTCTCTCGCCTGACCTCCCGTCAGACTGACCTGCAATTCTAAACCTTCCCACTCTTTTATATGGACCTCCACTCCACCCACCTCCCAGCACATCTCTTGTTACGAAGCAAGGAATCACAGAGGTGCTCTGCTACCCTCCAAGCATGAGCCGCAATGTGATCAGTGCTGAACTATCCTGTGTGTGGGATGCAGGTGTTGGAGTGTGGAAAGGAGTTCCCAACTTACCTAGTTGGTGGGGTACTACACCTTAGGAGAAGGTGCAGTACCTCTGTGGCGACTGAGCCTCAGGGGCGCCACATATGGAAGAGCAGATCGTAGTAAAAGTCTTAAGATGATCGTTAATTTCCTCGGACCTAATTAGGCCTAATTTTTCTATAGTTCTGTTATGTTCTCGGGTGGTAGGTGCTACCAAAAGACTCCACAGGGAGTGAAGAGAAAGAAAGCTTATTATCCTTATTATAGTGATTTTCACATGACTAACCAGATAGCATGACTCTGCTATAACAAGTTTATGGAGATCAGTTCTGCAAAAATGAGTATGGATACGAGGTATGGCGGAAAAAATATCGGTGTATCCTACTGTGGGAAGAAGATAACAGGGTCTTGTGATGCTGAAGATACTGCCCTGTCTGAATTTGCCATCATGTAGAGCAGAAAGAGCTGAGCAGAGTAATATATAATTTTGTGGGAAAAGATTCAGCAGTTCTTGTAATTCATAGATAAAAATCTAGATAAGCCAAAATCTGGAGGGCGGCCCTAAAAAATAAATGTCAGTTATTCTCTTAAGCGGGACACCGCCCTCTGGACTTATGGGCAGAGATTTCAAAGAAGAAATTGCCAAGTGATACGGAATATTTTTCCTATAAAATTATATATTAACGTAATCAGCGACTCTTGCTCTATCACATGGTTGTGAAGTAAACTTACTGTGAAAGATCGCTCTTAAATGGGTTACTCCAAATTAGACTTGTATGACATGTGAAGTCGGATCAGTATTAGATCTCAAGCTAGGACCTCTATGGTTTCATGTCAACATCAAAACCTGGTGGTACAGACAACTACCTCCTCCTGTGATGATTTCGGGCACAATATGACTTGAATTGTATGGGCAGCATACTGCGCCTGGCACTAAACAGGAGCACACTGACTGACACCAGAACAAGTGGCACACTACAGCTGGCACTGTATAGGGGTTACTGTAGAACTGGAACTCCATAAAGGGGGGCACTGAAACTGGAACTTTATGAGGGCACAAAATGGCTGACATTGTATAGGTAGTCAAAATCACATTCTATGGGAGGCAAACTTTGCATGGTAGTGTATTGGGACATATTGTTACGCTCAAAATTATTCAACTCACATTGCAAATTTGGTTTATTAACAAAATGTTCATATTTTCTGCTGTTTTGCAGGGGGTCAAAAACGCTTGAGTGACTGCAATAGACCTGCAGCAATTTTTGGTGCTGGCCCAGTGGTTTTGGTTTGCAAAGTAAGGCTCACACTAAATGCTGAAGGTCTCCATATCCGAAATCCAAAATGTCATCTCCACTTACCCATCATCATTGACCCAAAATTACAAGGAAGTGTGGCCCCGATATGCTCAAAACCATTTAAATAAGCCACATTTAAGATTCTGCTCTGCGGAGCGATAAAACAAAGCTGGAGGGCTTATTATCTGGAGGAGGAAAAATGAAACATAGTTGAAAATAACACCCTGAGTACAGTGAAACATGGTAACTCTGTGATGCCTTTAGTAAAGGATAGTGGTGGCTCGGTGATGCCCATAGTAAAGGAGGGTGGTGACTCCGTGATGCTCTGGGGCTGACTTGCTTCCGGCAGGGCAATAATCCAGACATACCTCACAGTCCACCAAGGCTTAGATTCAGAAGAAACCCTGGAAGATTCTGGATTGGCTGTCTTAGCCACCTGACATGAACACCATAGAAAATCTTTAGGCATTTGAACAAGGTAATAGCAGCACACCCAAAAATATCAGTGAATTGGAGGCCATTGCCCATAAAGAATGGGCTTCAATTTTTTAGTGACTCTATCAGAAGCTGATCATGTCTGCATTATGTTTGCAGTAGGTCATAATAGCCAGAGGGGCTCTACAAAGTACTAAAGATGTTTGCAATGGAGGGGTTGTCACGCTATGACTAATGCTGTGTAGAGGGCACTCTGTACAAAGCACTGACATAGTATGGCTGACAATGTATGGGATGCACACAGAAGATGACCATAAATGGGGGACACCTTATACCTTGTACTGTATGAAATAGCTCACTTCTGTTGTGTGAGGAAGTGTACACTATGACTGTCACTGTATGGGAGCACTATGTTAGGCGCAGTATCAAAGGGCACATTATGGTGCAGGCTATTTGGAGAATGGAACTGGTCTGCACAAAGTCACTGCTGTAACATGTGAAGGAGCCTTTTCTGAGTAAGTTCTGCCCCCAACTCACTCAGCTACTCAGTTAATTTGTGGCTGATTGAAAACCCGCATCATGCTTAGCAGAGGCAAACCGTAATATCCCACAAACTGGGAAACAAGGGGTTAACTCCGGCACACAGTGCTTCACTCGACTGATTTCATTAAAGCCAAAATACAAATTATTATCGACCACTCTGAGTAAATAAAGACATTAGGGATAATTGATGTTGTTAATATGTGTGTTCTCCGCTCCAACAGCAGCCCACCAGGAGGGGGATAGTCAATACATTTCATGTTTAGTATGAATAATCAGGATTTTAGGGAGCCGGTTAACCCTTTCCATTCAAAACGCACTTTGGAAGCTGAGATATGGGGTGACTTTTTTGCTCAAATAATATAGCCAAGATACTGCCATATATAACCTAAATATTACTACCATATAGTTCCCAAATAATATGCTGCATCTGAACAACACTACAATATAGTTCCCATCAAGCAGCACTAAGTACTACTAGCTATAAGTTTGCTCCCATCCTGCACTATCTACTTGCCTACTTTGCCACCCTTACAACTCTCACTTTCTAGGTTACCCCTGCCCATTGGCGTGACTAGAGACTGATGGGCCCAGGTGCAAGATTTGGACCGTGCTCTTGCAGGGGGTATAATATATTACGTTTATACCGTTCCTTTCTCGTTCGTCCCAGTGCCGTATATTATCAGTGTATGTATATTTGTTACTATATAATGGTACTGCTACATGATTATGTGTATTACCCTTTCTAAATAATGGTACTGCCACACTAGTATGTGTATTACCGTTTCCTGCTAAATTTCTAAATTGTTACTTTTGTAATACTGCTATGTTTAATAGGGTAAGTGCAGTTACATGAACGGCCACTAGATGGGGGCATTTTAGTGTAAAGAGTTTTCAGCTAGTATAGTAGGAATAGGTAACCAGCATGTGAATGAATAGTTAAACTGTAGGACGGGCTGCTGTGTGGTAAAGAAGGAGCGATGTTGAGGTAGAGTGAGAAGGGCCCAGGTGCCCAAATAGTCCACACGGGCTCTAAGCCCAGGACACCACAGCAGCTACATAAAGTTATAAGAAGAGAAGCTTAGCCATTCGGAGTCTCCTGCAACCAAGGCATAGGCCGCATGGAATGGAGGTGGTGGCAGGAAGTAGAAAGAACCCGGCCCGGCAGACCGTGGGAAGACACCACAGAGGTCTCCACTCACCCACTCTCAGATGCCTCAGGCACAGAGCCGGCAGTCGGCGGAGTCATCATCTTCCCGGAGGTCGGAGCCTCTGTGTGCAGAGCCAATGCCTCAACGTCCTATGGAGCTGGAGCATCATGCGGAGCCAGTGATGAGGCGCCAGGAGGAGGAACCTCGTAGTCCGGATCAACGTTGTTAATCCAGGAGGAACCGGAAACAACGATCGCCCTGGAGAAATCAACACCGGAGGCCGAGTATGAGCCGGAGATCTATTTGCCACCAGCAGAGTACGCAGGCGCACCCGCGGAAGGATCCATCGTTCCCGGGATGGACGCGACCAACGTTCCTGAGAGGGTGAGTGCACCTCAGCCCCTGACCCCAGAGGGATAGTCCTTGTCACGGGTCCCTGTATCGGAGGCTGTTGTCCATCCCCGCATCAAGGAAGGGGGGTCTGCACACCGTTCCTACCCCTCGGAGGCCCGACCTGTCTCATACACCGCCATGTCCCTTGGTGCCTCCCACTTCCATCTGCCAGCGGAGGGTCCTTTCCCTACTCCCAGGCAGGCTGCCTGGATAGATATGATCAGGTGCAAAAAAACAGTGGGAGAATGAGGTGTGGGCTGAATTGCGCCAACCTGGAGGGGGCGCTTTGGCTGGTCGACGCACCCGCGATTGGCTGGTGTACACTGATGTCAGCCGGGGGTACGGATTCATCAGAGATGATGGGACTGATGCCAAAGTATATGTGAACGCGGCGTCAGTAAAGTTTCGGAAACCCTTGCAGGAAGGCAACCGGGTTTCATTCTTTAAAGGAGGACTCCCCCTGAGGTTATCATGCGGTCGCGGTCACCCTTGATGAAGTGGATGACCTGGGACTCTATCTGGACCCAGAGTGGGCTCAGTCAGCACCTGATACACTACACAGGCTGCTGCTAGAAGTCTTCTTGTTCTTAACCTGTCTGGACTCATTTTAACGATATGAAATAAAGGAGAAGTTTTTTATCCATATCCAGCTGGTCGTTCTTTCTCTTTTATTTTTTGCTCATACACCAGAGTGCTCGGCCATGACTACGGCCCTGGCAGCCTCTTACTCTCCAATCCTGAATAAAATATATACCATATTCACAGCATATGTGCGTCCCTCATGTTGGCCCCATCCTGGTTTATGTCTCCTGTTCTGCTGCTGATTTTTAATGTATAGAAGAAAATAATCCATTATATTCACCATTGGTGTACATAGAAGTCATGGGGACCCATAGCAGAAGTATAAGGCACCCCCATAGTCCTTCATATACTATAATGCATCCCATGGTGCTCCATATCTATGTAAGTTAATGCATTCCCCTCAGTCTTCCATATTGTATAATACAGAGCCCATAACCTCCATATAATATAATGCACAGACCATAGTCCTCCATAAAGTATAATGCACAACTCATAGTCCACCATAATGTATTGTGCACCCCCATAGTCATCCATAAAGTATAATGCAACCCATAGTCCTCCATATAGTATAAAGCACCCGCATAGTCATTAATAAAGTATAATGCACTCACCATATTCATCCATAACGTATACTGCACACCCATAGGCATCTAAAAAGCACCCCATAGTCATCAATAAAGTATAATGCACAGCACATAGTCATCCATAAAGTATAATGCACAGCTCTTAGTCATCCATAAAGTATAATGCGCCCCATAGTCCTCCATAAAGTACAGTATAATGCACAGCCCATAGTCATCCATAAAGTATAATGCATCCATAGTACTCCATATCTATGTAATATAATGCATTCCCCACAGTCCTCCATACAGTATAATACACAGCCCATATCCTTCATATATTATAATGCACAGACCATAGTCCTCCATAAAGTATAATGCACAGCTCTTAGTCCACCATAACGTATACTGCACCCCCATAGTCATGTGCATGTGAAGATAAGGAAGATATCCAGCTTAGGAAAATAAAATCAAATTTCTTTATTCGTTTCCATTTTAAACAAAAAGCAAGGCTATTGGACATATGATACCGGTCATACCGGAGGGAGAGTGCCTGAATTAACTAAACGCGTTTCGAAAACATTAGGTGTTCTTAGACTTACAAATTGAGTCTAAGAACACCTCATGTGTTCGAAACGTGTTCAGTTAATTCAGGCACTCTTCCTCCGGTATGACCTGTATCATATGTCCAAAAGCCTTGCTTTTTGTTTAAAATGGATACGAATAAAGAAATTTGATGTTATCTTCCAGTGATAGATATCTTCCTTATATTCACGTGCACAAGTCAAACGTCTGGCAGAGATGCAAATCCGTGCTCTAACCTCCCGAATACTTTGGGAATCATCATATGGGTGAGATGAATCTAACTTTTTTTTTACCCCCATAGTTATACATAAAGTATAAAGCACCCCTATAGTCATCCATAGAGTATAATGCACCCCCATAGTCATTCATAAAGTATACTGCACAGACATAGTGATCCATAAAGTATAATGCACTCCCCCATATTCATTCATAAAGTATACTGCACCCCCAGGGGCATCCATAAAGTGTAATTCACAGCCCATAGGCATCCATAAAGTATAATGCACCCCCATAGTCCTCAATATAGTATAATGTACCCTATAGTCCTCCACATAGTATAATGCACCAGCATAATCATCCATAAAGTATAATGCACCCCCATAGTCCTCCATATAGTATAATGTACGCAATAGTCCTCCATATAGTATAATGCACCCGCATAGTCATCCATAAAGTATAATGCACCCATAGTCATCCATAAAGTATAATGCACCCCCATAGTCTTCCATAAAGTATAATTCACAAACTATAGTCATCCATAAAGTCTAATGCACCCCCATAGTCATCCATAAAGTATAATACACCCCCATAGTCATCCATAAAGTATAATGCACCCCCATAGTCATCCATATAGTATAATGTACCCCATAGTCCTCCATATAGTATAATGCACCAGCATAGTCATCCATAAAGTATAATGCACCCCCATAGTCATCCATATAGTATAATGTACCCCATAGTCCTCCATATAGTATAATGCACTCGCATAGTCATCCATAAAGTTTAATGCACCTATAGTCATCCATAAAGTATAATGCACCACCACAGTCTTCCATAAAGTATAATTCACAGCTCATAGTCATCCATAAAGTATAATGCACCCCCATAGTCATCCAAAAGTATAATGCACCAGCATAGTCATGCATAAAGTATAATGCATCCCATATTCATCCATATAGTATAATGTACCCCATAGTCCTCCATATATTATAATGCACCAGCATAGTCATCCACAAAGTATAATGCACCCCCATAGTCCTCCATATAGTATAATGTAACCCATAGTCGTTCATATAGTATAATGCACCCGTATAGTCATCCATAAAGTATAATGCAGCCATAGTCATCCATAAAGTATAATGTACCCCATAGTCTTCCATAAAGTATAATGCACAGCCCATAGTCATCCATAAAGTATAATGCACCCCCATAATCATCCATAAAGTATAATGCACCCCATAGTCATCCATAAAGTAAAATGCACACCATAGTCCTCCATATAATATAATGCACCAGCATAGTCATCTGTAAAGTATAATGCAACCCCATAGTCCGCCATATAGTATAATGTACCCCATAGTCCTACATATAGTATAATGCACCACCATAGTCATCCATAAATTATAATGCACCCCCATAGTCCTCCATATAGTATAATGTACCCCATAATCCTCCATAAAGTATAATGCATCCCCATATTCATCCATATAGTATAATGCACCCCATAGTCCTCCATATAGTATAATGCACCAGCATAGTCATCCATAAAGTATAATGCACCCCCACAGTCATCCATAAAATATAATGCAACCCCATAGTCATCCATATAGTATAATGCAAAGCCCATAGTCATTCATAAAGTATAATGCACCCCCACAGTCTTCCATAAAGTATAGCACCCCCATAGTCCTCCATATAGTATAATGTACCCCATAGTTCTCCATATAGTATAATGCACCAGCATAGTCATCCATAAAGTATAATGCACCTCCATAGTCCTCCTTATTGTATAATGTACCTTATAGTCCTCAATATAGAATAATGAACCCGCATAGTCATCCATAAAGTATAATGAACCCCCACAGTCATCCATAAAGTTTAATGCAACCCCATAGTCATCAATATAGTATAATGCAAAGCTCATAGTCATTCATAAAGTATAATGCACCCGCATAGCCATCTAGGAGCACGTGATGTCACTGAGATGCGCCCCATCATGTGCACGCGTACATCAGCTGCTGGCCTCTGAATGGCCGGCAATATATATTGTGTCACAAGGACCCGATGTGTCTGTCTTCTTAATATATTGCAATTATCATATTATACAGCACTGTGCACTTACAATTGCTCATTTTGATTTCTACCCAGCTAATTCTTCTCTTTTCTCTGCTCTGTGATAGAAACAGGAAGTCTCTTGTCCCTGCATTTATCATTCCCCTCTTCATCTCCTGACTCAGCTGCTCCCTCCACCCCTCTGCCAGGGACTTTATGACTCATACACAGAAAAGAGATTTCATGTTTTTACATAGAGCTCAGAAGGCTTCAGCTAATCAGATTTTAATTAAGTGATGTCATGACCTAATGGAAAAGAGAAGAATTATCTGGGTAGAAAGGAAAAATGAGCAATTGTAAGTACACAGTGCTGTATAATATGACAATTGCAATATGTTAATATGATATGAGTAGTGCTTCTTTAAGCTACGTATAGCATTCTAAGTAACATGATAGGCACTGTTGGGATTAATCTGTAAGACACTATGTACTATATATAGTACTATGTACTATATGGCAGTATTGTATAGGCATTGTAGGCAATATGTGATATTAAGTGGGCATTAACTGGCACCATTATTGAAGAAGTATATTCTATAAGCCTTCCTCCGAAAAAAAAAAATGTTAGTGGACCTACCGCAAACTTGCCCAAAGCTGGATGGCAACATATCTAGTCACTGGGCACATATGGTTTGAGCACTGGACCCCAGGCTGCATGCTGTAAAGAATGAAACAATGTCATGCTCTTATATGGCGGAATATCTGAAAAGAGATCAATCATTTGGATAAGCTGTCTATTTTATATTGCCAATTGCAATCAATCAGAGCGCTGCCTTAATTTCTTAAGCTGCTTTGAATAAAATGAATGTTGTTTTGGTAAACTTCATACATACCCCCTTAAATAAAAGGGTGTGTAGGTATTTAAGAATGTTTTAATTTTTTTTTTTTGATGCTGTGTCATACCCCGTTTGTTTGTATGTATTCCAATGTATTTGTGCTTATACTATAATATTAACTACTGTCACTCTTCTTACAGAGACTAGGAACAGACTCTTTCCAGGAAGTTTGACAGTGTGTGGCTGAGGCCACATGGTATGCCATGATCCTCTATGTTCGGAAAGGAGTAGAGCTAGGTGGAAAACTTGGAGTAATTTCAAAACAAACAATCTGACAGAGCATAGCCTCAGATGAGGATGTGATGATTGGTGCAACTGGGGAGAGTCACCTTATGGTGGTTGCAGTTTCTTGAGGTCCAGATATTTAGGAGGTACTGTGGGAAACTCTAGTGGTGTAGGTTGTCAGAGGGGAGGGATCATCATTGGTAAGTCCAATGGGGCTATGAGAGACCCCAACCTGTTAAGAAGCCAGATGGGTCAGATGGTGAGAAACGTAAATTTGAGGCAGCTACATTTGAAGTCACGGAGGGGCTCTGTGGAGGCATTGGTCCTGGTGGGATGTTTGACTACAGGTAGAAGGTTGGTTACCCTGAGGATGGTGCGGCCTGACTGACCTTGTCCTGAAACGTAATGTATTAAACAGGAGTGTAATAAGTGGGGTGTGGTGAAGGAGGGCTACTAGATTAACACTGACCATGAGGTCTGTCTGTAGGAAACAGTTGCCTGAGGTCCATCTAGAGTTAACAATGACTTGCGGAAGGAGGGTTTTAACAGTTGTAATCTAGGAACTGTTCAAGTTACGATCTGGAATGTTTGTCTGGTGGACACAGTAAGGAGAAGGCCCTCTACAAGAATATATGGGACCTTTGCTCATCATAATTTTCAATTCCACCTGCTTTGGAGGTGGAAATGGGCCCCCTTACCTCTTGGTCCACTGTACGGCTGCACAGGATTCACCAGTGGTATGTCAGGGGCTGTCACCACCTACAGTAAACTGCAACCACTAAACATACTGTGCCATATGAAAGGAACTATGACTGACAAGGTTGTGGCACTGCAGTGTGACAAGAAAAGTGTGGGTAATGTGAAAAGTGCATTTAAGCCAAAATCCTATTATTATGGCTATTTTTCTTCCAGCTGTAGTCCCGCCATACTGTCCTGTTATTCCCATCTGTACAGCAGAGCCAAGGTTTAATGAGTAGGAAGATGCGACTAGATATATCTCCAGTGACAGCCGGGCTCAGATAGGCTCTCGTGAAGTGCAGAGTGTGCAGGAATAGACTGTGGTCACATATCTCTGAGAGTTGATGTTCCATGTAATTTTATATATCTGTGTGAAAACTTCACCACCAAAATCCTCAGCACTCATCCCCAACAAGAACCCCCAGCAATCAATAACATTGATCTCACTGCAACTGTATGGAAGCATGGAAATATATAATGCACCTTACACGGGGTGTCACGCTACATGGAGAGACCCGAGCTCTTCTATGCCTTGTATTGATAAGCGTAATTGTCCTTTACTTACAATACAGTCGATGCAAAAGTATAATTATACTGGCCAAATGTGTATTATCGTATAATGCATATGTGGTGTGCAGTGAGCCTGACAATACCTAAAATCTACCGCACTCGAATAATAAATGAAACCTGCTATACAGTGCTCAAAGAACAGTACATAAAAACACTGCCATAAAGTGACCAACTATTAGTGCCTAGTTAGTTCCGTTCCAGTAACCGTGCCATAATAATACTCTTATACACTTCTCAACAAGATTATCCAATTACTGCTGTCATTAAGTGCTCTAGTAACAGTACTTTAATAATACCACCATACAGTGGTTGAGTATGAGTGCATGAAAATACTGCCATAGAGTGATCAAATAAAAATCCAGACCTGTAGTTCTGATGTAACAGTGCAATAGCAATACTGCTATACAATGCTCAGGTAACAGTACCCAATTAATACTGCTGTTAGGTGCTCTAGTGACAGTGCTAAAAAGGGTTATTCCTATATCAGAAATGTATGGCACATCTTGATGATGTCCCATAAAGCCTAGCACTAGAACCCACATTGACCTCAAGAAAGGGAGTCCCATGACCTCCATCTTATGGCT
The DNA here is from genome assembly GCF_039654945.1 of Dendrobates tinctorius. Lineage (NCBI taxonomy): Eukaryota > Metazoa > Chordata > Amphibia > Anura > Dendrobatidae > Dendrobates > Dendrobates tinctorius. The sequence goes on along the minus strand of NW_027361682.1, from coordinate 30,351,042 downwards.
GTTGTGAATGGAGAGTTGGAGGCGCATGCACTTCTATCTTTATTCCCTTCAATAAGAGTTCATAAAGTAGCCAAACTCAGCTATTGTCAGAACTCCCATTGGAGTGATCCTAGAGAGACGCTCATGTGCGGCCATCTGTCAGTTTATATAGAGTACTGTAATAACTCTTCCTAAATAATACTGCTATAGAGTGCTTTAATTATTGTTCATAAATAATACTCCATAGAGTGTTGTAATAGCTGTTCTTAGATAATACTGCCTTAAAATGGTTTGGTAACCGGTTAGAGTGCTGTAGTAACTGTTTCTAAGTAATACTGCCATAGCGTTCTGTAATAACTCCACCTAGCCAATGCCAATACTGCCATAGAGTGCTTTAATGGCTGCTCCTAAATAATACTTTCATAAAGTGCTGTAATAACTATTCCTAAATATTACTTCTATAGACTGCCCCCTGCCGCACCTCCTCCTGTTAGCTCCGCCATAGAATGCTGTAATACCTGTTCCTAAATAATACTGCCATAGAGCACTGTGATAACTATTCCTAAATAATAATGCCATATAGCACTGCAGTAACTATTCCTAAATACTGCTGCCATGGAGCGCTGTAATAACCGTTCTAAATAATTCTGCCATAAAGTGCTGTGATAACTATTCCTATATAACACTACAATAGAGTGCTGTAATAACTATTACTAAATAATGTTGCCATAACATGTTCAAGTAACATTGTGTAAATTGTACATTGTTAACCATTGGTAGTGCACCAATTGGACTAATTATCATGTCTATAGGGAGCAGCACACTGTCTTCATGCTGGGCATATATATATATATATATATATATATATATATATATATATATATATGTATATTACAGTGCATGGAGTGAGGGGGAGAGAGAATGGATAGATGGTTATTAGATAGATAGATATGCAATAGATAGATAGATAGATAAATAGATAGATATGGGATGGATGGATGGATAGATAGATAGATATGAGATAGATCGATAGATAGATAGATATGGGATAGATAGATAGATAGATAGATAGATAGCTATGGGACAGATAGATAAGTAGATAGCTAGATAAATAGATATGGGATAGATAGATAGATAGATATGGGACAGATAGATAGATAGATAGATATGGGACAGATAGATAGATAAATAGATATGGGATAGATGGATGGATAGATAGATAGATAGATAAATAGATATGGGATAGATGGATGGCTAGATAGATAGATATTAGATAGATAGATAGATAGATATGGGATAGATAGATAGATAGATAGATATGGGACAGATAGATAAATAGATATGGGATAGATAGATAGATATGGGATAGATAGATAGATATGGGATAGATAGATAGATAGATAGATAGATATGGGATAGATAATAGATATGGGATAGATAGATAGATAGATAGATATGGGATAGATAATAGATATGGGATAGATAGATAGATAGATAGATATGGGACAGATAGATAGATAGATAGATAGATAGATAGATAGATAGATAGATAGATATGGGACAGATAGATAGATAAATAGATATGGGATAGATGGATGGCTAGATAGATAGATATTAGATAGATAGATAGATTATATACAGTATATTGAAAAAAGAGCAGGTATGACTGTATATATGAATAGATACGTAATGGACATATGATGTTGTGGATCCTCTTACCTTGCTGCTGGTCTCACTCCATCCCTGCTGTTACCTTGTGTGAGGCTGGAGGTTATCAGAGGAACACATTATTTCCAGGCACAGTGAGAACAGAGAGGCTGCAGGATGTGCTGCTGGGGTAATGACAGGAGAGCTGTGTGACACTGAGGAGGTGTGTTCCTCTATACATATATATCATATATACTTGATATACTGCTCTGGGGTCATGTAGAACTTTCTACCTGTGTACCTGGCACTGTTATAGGGGTGACTGTGGCTGGTATTGTTATGGGATTTGCTGTGTGGCTGGTTTTGTCATGAGGACACTGCGTGGCTGACACTTTATGAAATGTGGCTGGCGCTATAAGGAGCCAATGAGCAGTTGGCACTGTTATGGACATCGTTGACTGGCTGACACTGTTACGGGCATCGCTGGCTGGCACTGTTATGGGCATCGCTGGCTGGCTGGCACTGTTATGGGCTTCTCTGGCTGGCTGGCTGGCTGGCATTGTTATGGGCATCACTGTGTCTCAGGAATTGTAATGGGGGAGTCACTGTGTGGATGGCACCATTCTGGGCATTGATCTGTGGTTGGCAATGTAATGGGTGTCACTGTGCAGCTTGTATTATTATGGGGCGTCACTGGTGTTATAAAGGGGCACTGTGTGGTTGCCAACATTCTGGGCTTCGTAGCTTGGCTAGCACTGTTATTTTTGGGCTTGCTGTGTGTCTACTGACCAACTACTGAGAAGCGAAACCGGAGAGATTCTGAAGGTATAAAGAGGCATGCAAAACTTTTGTTTCTGCCTAATAGCCTTCATGTTTGGAATTCAAAATAGTGCATAGAACTCACTTTATGACCCTCCTAAAATTAAAATGTCCTGCCTAAATAAATACAGGCCCTTTAATAAATGGAGACTCTAGACCAGACCAAGAAATAAATAGAGTCCCTAAACTAATACAGACCCCATATTGTACTCCCCTCAATAAAAGCCCCAGACCAGACTACCCTTTAATAATGCTATATTTTACCCCTGGTTCTTTAGCTACCCCAGTCTCCTTCGCACACTCATCATTCAGGCCTTACCGCTGATGACATCACCAGTAGACCTACCCCCAGATTATAACATTATGGCGCTGTGTGACTTCACAGCGCCATGCCCAGCGTTCTGTGTTGGGGAGCTCTGGAGTCATTTGAGGCTTAGTTGTTCAAAATTATGGTGGGACGAAGGATGATTTTGGATCATACCTTTATCTCTGGCTGAGAAAGTCAAAGAGACAATGGCAGTCAATTGATATGGTTATACACCCTTGACTATGTTCGACAATCGGATTTCCCAGTCTAGTTACAGCCACCTCTTGTGTATCAGCTGTATACAGTCAGGACCATTAAGAGCTGATAAGACTCAGACTGATAGGCACGGCGATGGCAGATGTCCGGCACCTTATCTGCCACCATCTGTACAAAAAATATTTAGGTCATATTAGACTTAAGAGCATTTTTCATACTACTTTCTGTTTAGACCTTTAACTGCGCTATCAATATACGTGTTTCTAACTGACAACCTTTAGGGCTTGGATTACAGCTCCTATGGGGTTGTCACCGGGTTTTCACAGACTCTAGAATGCCCTTAGTTATATACTTAAACATTAGAGTGGGATAATGGCCACACTAGGCAGGAGAATTGGGTGACAACTCATGTGGTGGTCACATTAGTTGTCACCCAGATTTCTAAGAAACGGATTTATTTCTTCCCCAAAAAATAAAAAAACAAACTCCTTTCAGCCAATATTTACTTAAAGGGGACTTATCACTCGTAATTAATGTGTAATTTTTTTTGATGTGTAAATACATCTGTTCTCCGTTTCGAAGATATGGCCCTGTCTTCCCTGTTTATAAATCTACTGATTTTAGTAAGCTGGACGTGGCTTGAAGAAGATTCCCATATATGAGTTGGAGACCACGCCCACTTAGAAAAAAAAGACTAAATTTGCAAACAGAGAATAGGAGGCCATATCTCAGGAAAAGAGAGGCACAGGAGCAAAAGGAAAACAGCGCCAGATTCAGGAGAACAGCTGCATTTACATCTGGTTAAAAAAGTACATATTAACGTCGAGTGATAGGTCCCCTTTAAGTAAATATTTTGCTGATTGGAATTTAAAAAAAATTGAGCAAGGAGACTTTTGCTTTGGAAATTGCCACCAAAGTGGACATGCCCTTTAAATTAATGCTAAGTAGATAAGACCTGACACCCAGCTTTTTACTGCTCCAAAATGACGAAAATACCCCAGAATGCAATGATTCGTCCACTGCTCATGACTTTGGTTGTCATGAAAGCCCTGATGTCCTAATTTGCTCAGTATAATGAATGCACAACCCCATTACCTGCTTAGTATTTTCATGCTGTTTTGATACACCCCACCCGCCCACTGGATCATATTCTACATCTGTGTGTTGACATTGGGTTGATAATTGCCTTGATGACCGTGTGCTTAACACAGAATCATCTGTAATTACTTTTCTTCTACCAATAGTTCCCAGATGAAGTGCTCATCTCCTGAATTCACATATTAGCAAACTGGAAAATGAATCAACTTTGCAAATAGTTTTCATATGTCTTCTGTTTTGTGTCTGGCACTTCCATGCAGATCTAGACATCTCCCTTGTTACAGGCTACACACAAAGCTTTTGTAGTCTGATACCAAATATATGTAATAAGCAACTTTGCATACTTTAATACAGCACTTCCAGGCTATTTTGTCTTACAACATAGCACCCACTCCTAAAAGGAGCTTGTCAGCAGGATTGTGCACAGTAACGTCAACAAAGGGCGGCGCTGTTATACTGATTACAATGATACCTTGGTTGATGAAATCCATCTTATGGTTGTAGTTTAATCTTTATTTTTGTGGAAATGAAATTTCCACAATCAGTGATGGTTTGGGGAGCCATGTCATCTGCTAGTGTAGGTCCACTGTGTTTTATCAAGACCATAGAATCATAGAATCGTAGAGTTGGAAGGGACCTCCTGGGCCATCTGGTCCAACCCCCTGCTCAAAGCAGGATTCGCTAAATCATCCCAGTCAGATGTCTGTCCAGCCTCTGTTTGAAGACTTCCATTGAAGGAGAACTCACCACTTCTCGTGGCAGCCTGTTCCACTCATTGATCACTCTAACTGTCAAAAAGTTTTTTCTAATATCTAATCTGTGTCTCCTCCCATTCAGTTTCATCCCATTGCTTCTAGTCTTTCCTTGTGCAAATGAGAATAAAGTTGAGCCTTCTACAATGTAACAGCCCTTTAGATATTTGTAGACAGCAATTAAGTCTCCTCTCAGTCTTCTCTTTTGCAAACTAAACATTCCCAAATCCTGCAACCTTTCCTCATAAGACAGGGTTTGCAGACCGGTCACCATTCTGGTCGCTCTTTTCTGAACTTGCTCCAGTTTGTTGATGTCTTTTTTAAAATGTGGTGCCCAAAACTGGACACAATATTCCAGATGAGGTCTGACCAAAGAGGAGTAGAGGGAAATAATGACTTCACGTGATCTAGACTGTATGCTTCTGTTAATACATCCTAGAACTGCATTTGCCTTTTTTGCTGCTGCATCACACTGTTGACTCATATTCAGTCTGTGATCTATTAGTATACCCAAGTCTTTTTCACATGTGCTGTCATTTAGCCCTATTCCTCCCATTCTATATATGCTTTTTTCATTTTTATTGCCCAGATGTAGTACTTTGCATTTCTCCCTGTTAAAAACCATTATGTTAGTTACTGCCCACTTCTCCAGTTTATTTAAATCTTTTTGAATCCTATCTCTCTCTTCTCTAGTATTAGCTATCCCTCCTAGCTTTGTGTCATCAGCAAATTTAATCAGTTTACCCTCAATTCCTTCATCTAAATCGTTGATAAAGATGTTGAACAATACAGGGCCCAGGACAGAGCCCTGTGGTACCCCACTTGAGACATTCTTCCAACTGGATGTGCAGCCATTTACGACCACTCTTTGGGTCCGATCACTAAGCCAGCTATGAATCCACCTAACAGTTGCCTTGTCCATTCCATACTTAGTCATTTTTTCAATAAGGATTGTATGAGAGACTTTGTCAAATGCTTTGCTGAAGTCAAGATATACTATATCTACAGCATTTCCTTGATCCACCCAATCAGTGATACCGTCATAGAAGGAAATTAAGTTAGTCTGACATGACTTATTAGTTACAAACCCATGCTGACTCTGTTTGATCACTTCATTCTTATCCAGGTATTGACTTACATGTTGTTTAATAATTTGTTCAAAGATCTTTCCTGGTATAGAAGTCAGACTCACCGGCCTATAGTTGCCTGGGTCCACCTTCTTCCCCTTTTTGAAGATAGGAACAACATTTGCTCTTCTCCAGTCTTCTGGCACTTCTCCTGTTCTCCAAGAATTTTCAAAGATTATGGAGAGTGGTTCAGAAATTTCTTCTGCTATCTCCTTCAGTACTCTGGGGTGTAATTCATCTGGACCTGGAGACTTGAATTCATTTAGGTTAGCTAAGTGTTTCCTCACTATCTTTCTGTTTATAGATATCCTGGATTCTTCTATTCCCTTAATAGGACAGTGAATAACAGTTGGTGTTACATTTCCTTTCTGAGAGAAAACAGATGCAAAATAGGAATTTAAAAGTTCAGCCTTCTCAACATCCTGTCTTACCATTTCATCATTTTCATCCTGTAAAAATCCTATAGCATCTTTGACTTTTCTTTTACTTTTGACATATCCCCAAAATCCTTTATTATTGCTTTTGACATCTCTTGCAAGCCTCAATTCATTTTCAGCTTTAGCTAATCTGATTTGTGCCCTGCAGATTCTGCAGACAGCATTATATTCTTCTTTAGATATGCCTCCCTCTTTCCATTTTATAAACATTTTTTTCTTCCTTTTTAGCATGTGCTTAAGTTCTGTGTTCACCCATCCTGGTTTCCTTAAATGCTTCCTATTCTTCCCTCTTTTCGGAATTGTTAACAACTGTGCTTTGAGAATTTCATTTTTCAAGATTTCCCATCCTTCCTGGACATTTTTGTCTTTAAGGATATCCAGCCATTGGATTCCTCCAATTATCTTTCTGAATCCCTTAAAATCTGCCTTTCTGAAATCTAACCTTGACGTCTGAGTCTTCACAGGTCTTCCGCCTCTAGTTATCCAAAATTCTAAAATAGCATGGTCGCTACCTCCTAGGGTTCCAGCCACTTTTACCTCCTCAACCATTTCCTCCCTGTTTATAAGGATTAGATCCAAGGTAGCAGTTCCCCTTGTTTTCTCCCCTACCTTTTGGAAGATAAAGTTGTCAGCAAGAGAGGATAAGAATTTCCTTGACCTGTTAGTTTTGCCTGAGAGAGATTCCCAACAAATGTCTGGATAGTTGAAATCTCCCATGACAACTATGTCATATTTTTTGGAGAACTTGGCCATTTGATGCATAAAGAGTTCATCCATATCTTCAGCTTGCACAGGCGGCCTGTAGTAAATGCCTACAATGGTGTCCTTTCCATTGTTCTGTCCTTGTATTCTTACCCAAACAGTTTCCACAGAACTCCCAGTCTCTGAAGCTTCAATCTCTGTGCAGATATATGCGTTTCTAACATACAATGCAACACCCCCTCCTCGTTTATCAAGTCTGTTTCTTGCAAATAAGTTGTATCCTTCTAGTCTTGTATTCCAATCATGTGTATCGTCCCACCAAGTTTCAGTGATTCCAATGACATCATATTTCTTTTCCTGTGTTAGTAGTTCCAATTCTCCTTGTTTGTTGCCCATGCTTTGTGCATTAGTATAGAAACATTTTAGTTTGTGATTGGTTTCTCTTTCTCCAATATTTTTATTAATTAGATTCTTTCGTCTTTGTTCTTCCTTTCCACTTCTATTAGCAGAGTTCTCAATAGCATTTGTCAGGTGTATGGCTTTTTCTGGTCTTTTGCTTCCCTTCCCATGTTGTTCTAGTTTAAAGCTCTCCTGATGAGTGTAGCAAGGCGACTTCCAAATACATGCTTTCCAGTCTTCGTAAGGTGCACCCCATCTCTAGCAAGTAGTCCATCGTATAAGTAGTTCACTCCGTGATCCAGAAATCCAAATCGTTGCTGACGGCACCATCGACGTAGCCAGTTGTTCACCTGCAGAATCTTATTCCACCTCCTTGTTCCATGGCCATCCACTGGGAGGATGGAAGAGAAGACCACCTGCGCTCCCAGTTCTTTCACTTTCTTGCCTAAGTCTTCAAAGTCTCTGCAGATGGTTTCCAGGTCGTTTCTTGCGGTGTCATTTGTCCCCACATGTAGTAGCAGGAATGGGTAGTCATCTGTAGGTCTGAAGAGTCCTGATATCCTGTCAGACACATCTTTAATTTTTGCACCTGGAAGACAGCACATTTCTCTTGAAGTTATATCCGGTCTGCAGATAGCGGCCTCTGTTCCTCTCAACAGGGAATCCCCCATGACCACCACTCTCCGTTTCTTCTTCACAACATTTTTCTTTCTCCATCCAGGAGGACTCTGAAGGCGTACAAGGTTGCTGTTTGTTGGCAAAGTCTTATCCTGATGTATTTCTTCATCATTTTCCTGCGTGAGAGCCTGGTACTGGTTCCTGAGCAGTATGGGTGCTGACTGCCTCCTGATCCTCCTGCTTCTCTGGGTCACATGTCTCCATTCCTCTGTTTCTTCAGGTGCACTTCGAATTTCTTCTCTTTCTGTAACATGAAGAGATAATTCTGCTCTGTCCAAGAACTCTTCACCTTCCTTAATGATCTTCAACGTAGCTAACCTCTCTTCGAGATTTTGCAACTTTTCCTCCAACAGGGACACAAGCTTGCATTTGTGGCATGTGAAGTTTGGCTTTTCCACTGGTAAGTCTGTGAACATGTAGCAAGAAATGCAGCTCACCAAATGGCTCCTGGCCTCTTCCATCTTGAGATTTCTTAAAAACGATGAAATATGAGCCAAAATTATATATATATATATCGGCGCGCGGTTTTTCCGATTTCCTCTTTTCAGCTGCAACGGCCAAAACCCAGTGATCGTTGAGCTCGCGGAGACTCTTCACTTATCCCAGAAGGCACTGGGAATATGCAAATGATCTCCTCAAGACTCTTCCCCTGGTTTTCCGATTTCCTCTTTTCAGCTGCAACGGCCAAAACCCAGTGATCGTTGAGCTCGCGGAGACTCTTCACTTATCCCAGAAGGCACTGGGAATATGCAAATGATCTCCTCAAGACTCTTCCCCTGGTTTTCCGATTTCCTCTTTTCAGCTGCAACGGCCAAAACCCAGTGATCGTTGAGCTCGCGGAGACTCTTCACTTATCCCAGAAGGCACTGGGAATATGCAAATGATCTCCTCAAGACTCTTCCCCTGGTTTTCCGATTTCCTCTTTTCAGCTGCAACGGCCAAAACCCAGTGATCGTTGAGCTCGCGGAGACTCTTCACTTATCCCAGAAGGCACTGGGAATATGCAAATGATCTCCTCAAGACTCTTCCCCTGGTTTTCCGATTTCCTCTTTTCAGCTGCAACGGCCAAAACCCAGTGATCGTTGAGCTCGCGGAGACTCTTCACTTATCCCAGAAGGCACTGGGAATATGCAAATGATCTCCTCAAGACTCTTCCCCTGGTTTTCCGATTTCCTCTTTTCAGCTGCAACGGCCAAAACCCAGTGATCGTTGAGCTCGCGGAGACTCTTCACTTATCCCAGAAGGCACTGGGAATATGCAAATGATCTCCTCAAGACTCTTCCCCTGGTTTTCCGATTTCCTCTTTTCAGCTGCAACGGCCAAAACCCAGTGATCGTTGAGCTCTCGGAGACTCTTCACTTATCCCAGAAGGCACTGGGAATATGCAAATGATCTCCTCAAGACTCTTCCCCTGACCAAAGTCAGCGCAGCCGTCTACCAGGAAATTTTAGAGCACTTCATGCTTCCCTCTGCCGACAAGCTTTTTAGAGATGGAAATTTCATTCTCTAGCAGGACTTGGCACCTGTCCACACTGCCAAACGTACCAATACCTGGTTTAATAACAACAGTATCACTGTGCTTGATTGGCCAGCAAACTCACCTGACCTTAACCCCATAGAGAATCTATAGGGTATTGTCAAGAGGAATATGAGAGACACCAGACCCAACAATGCAGACGAGCTGAAGGCTGCTATCAAAGCAACCTGGGCTTCCATAACACCTCAGCAGTGCCACAGGCTGATCGCCTCCATGCTACGCTGCATTGATGCAGTAAATGATGCAAAAAGAGCCCCAACCAAGTATTGAGTGCATTTACTGAACATACATTTCAGTAGGCCAACATTTCGGATTTTAAAAATAATTTTTCAAGCTGGTGTTATAAAGTATTCTAATTTACTGAGATAATGACTTTTGGGTTTTCATTGGCTGTAAGCCATAATCAACATTAACAGAAATAACCACTTGAATTACATCACTCTCTCTGTAATGACTCTAGCTAATATATGACTTTTACTTTTTGTATTGAAGAACTGAAATAAATTAACTTTTTGATGATATTCTATTTTTGTGAGAAGCAGCTGTATATATAATATTTATTATGTAAACTAGGGGGCAGGTCAGTGAGGGATCAGTGACCTGTCAGAAACCATACTGATGAATACCTAACCAGAGCACCACATGACTCAAAGCTGAAAATAAACATTAAACAACAACCACAAGACGGATTTCATCATCCAGGTATCATTGTAATCAGTATAACAGTGCGAATCTGACAGTTTCTGTAGGTTACTCTGCACACTCCTGCTGACAGGTTCCCTTTAATTGTTTATCACACTCTGCACTTCTTTTATATACAAAGTACTTATTTTCATGCAATTCCACTTCCAGTTTTCTTATCTACAGCCTCCATCTTGAGCCTTAGTTTTCATCACACACTTTATTCCTCTATGTACAGCAGTGTTCAAAATTATAGTAGTGTCTTCAAAAACCTGAGTTATTCACTAAATCTTTATACTAGTTCTTATTTCCATGCATTGGGAACATTGCACACTGTTTTCTGATTCAAAACATGAAGAGAAATATATATTATTTTTAACTATTTTATGGAAAATAATAAAAAATGAGCATTGGTCTATTAAAAAAAAATAGCAGTATCTGCATTTGTCTTTACAAACTCACATTATGTACTATTTTTGATGACTATTTAGAATTCCTGTGTATCACTAACCTAATATTTAGTTGTATACCCTCAGTTCTTTAGAACTGCTTTACATCTATGTTGCATAGAGGCAATCCACAATAGACTACCTCAAAAGTCGCAAGCTGAAGGTTTTACAATGGCCCTCACAGTCCCTTAATCTGAACATCATTGAAAATCTGTGGCTAGACCTCAAAATAGCAGTGCATGGAAGACAGCCCAGGAATCTCACAGAACTGGAAGAATTTTCCAAGGAAGAATGGATGAAAATCCCTCAAACAAGAAATAATCTTGTCTTGGCTACCAAAAGCGTTTAAAAGCTGTGATACTTTCAAAAGGGATGCTACTAGGGACTAACCATGCAGGGTGCCCAAACTTTTTCATCAGCCCATTTTCCTTTTTGTAATTTTTAAAATGTAAAAGATGAGGTGTGCACTTTTTATTCAGTTTCTAGCATAATTAGGGTTACACACAAATATATGCATCATGGCACTATTTATCTGGGTTTTGCATGGAACTATGAATCTGGATAATGTTTAATTTTAATTATGCAGATAATTTATAATTTATTATTTATCTGGATGTTGCACCCACTATGTGCCTGGATTCTTTTTATGATATTTATCCAACTACACATGGATATCTCTATGTATAATTTATCTGGCCAATGTGTTGTGTGCACTATTTATCTGGGTATGAGCCATGTATCTGATCTTTGCATATACTAATTTATCCAGATGCCTGAATGTACTGTAGACTTTACTACTGTGTGTGTTACTTTTCCCTAGCTGGTTTATGTATTTTACTGGATACTGTTTGTGCACTTTATCTGATCACTGTATTATCTGATTTGTGTATACTATTTATCTGATCTTAGCAAGATGTTGTATAATGCAATTCATCTGGATGTGATAGGAGCTGTGTCACGAATACCACCCACTCGCCGCACACGTGACTCGGATGCGACTGTAAACGGGGAACTCTGCTTTTTACACTCACTGGCCCACTCACCTAAAAGGCTGATAATGAACTAGGCACACTACATAGCCAATTCACACCATCATCACATTTCTTGCTGTTGCCACTCACTGTTTGGTTAGGCCAGCAAGACGCCTGCCCTGACTAACACATGCACAACGGGTACTGATATTTAACCGTCATCTTGTTAAGGGAACGCAATACACGGTCTTATTGAACCATCTTTCTTGCCCACAAAAAACCCCCCAGCACCTAAAGGTGACGAGGATGGTCTAATATGACCCTTCTCCAATGACTCCTTAATATAGGATCGCATAGCATCATGTTCGGGTACTGATAAGTTGAAAAGCCGAACCTTGGGAAATTTACACCCAGGCATCAACTCAATTGCACAGTCATAACTCCTATGAGGAGGCAAAGACGCAGACTTGCTCTCACTAAATACATCAGAAAAATCGGCTAGATAATCAGGAATATCATGAGACTGAGGAGAGGTGGAGAAAACAGGAGCGTCCCTAAGAACACACTGACAACCCCAACTCACCACAGACCCAGATTTCCAATCCAAAACTGGATTATGACTTTGCAACCAAGGAAAACCCAGAACAATAGTATCATGCAAATTATGCAGTACCAAAAATTTACAATTTTCTTGGTGGTCTGGGGCGACCCGGATTATCACCTGGGTCCAAAACTGAGGTTTATTCTCAGCCAAAGGAGAAGCATCAATACTCCTCAAAGGAATAGGTGTCCGCAGAGGTATCATGGGAAAACCACAACGCTTAACAAAATCCAAATCCATCAGATTCAAAGCCGCTCCTGAATCCACAAAAGCCTTGGCGGAAAAGGTGGATAAGGAACAGATCAGAGTAATTGCCAAAAGAAACTTAGGTTGTACGCCACCCACAGCAAATGTGTGTGCAAAACGTTTCTCTCATTTAGGGCAGACAGAAATAATATGAGAGGCATCTCCACAAAAAAAACACAGCTTATTACGCCTTCTATACTCCTGACGTTGCACCCTAGACAAAACTCTATCACATTGCATAGGTTCAGACATTTGTCCAAAAGGTGTCAGCGCCTCCCGTGTAGTTTTGCGTTCACGTAAATGCCGATCAATTTGAATGGCTAATGACATAGAATCGTCAAGACCAGAGGGAACAGGAAATCCCACCATAGTATCTTTTATGGTTTCTGACAGACCATTCCGAAAGAGAGCTGCCAAGGCACCATCATTCCAGGTAGTAAGGACTGCCCACTTTTGGAATTTTTGACAGTATAACTCTGCAGAATCCTGACCCTGGTTCAATGCCAATAGGGCTTTCTCAGCTTGATCAATAGCATTAGGTTCATCATACAACAACCCCAAGGCTTGAAAAAATGCATCCACATTAGTCAGAATGGGATCTTCAGGTGTCAAAGAAAACGCCCAATCCTGGGGATCGCCGCTTCCAAGCGGAGGACCGCCATATCGGGACACCCAGGTGATGAGTGTCTCAATATGGAAACTGCTGCTGGTACCAACCTATTGCGCGGAACCACCAGCGTAACACTGTTGCATCACGCACACACTCCATACGCCGTATGCACCACACACACACACACTCACACACACACTCACACACTCAGGCTGGGGTCACACTTGTGTTGTGAGTTCATTCTCCCCTTCACCTTTGATGTCTGATGAACTCCCTCTGCTGGTGAAGAGAGGTAGTGAAATTGATTGGGATGGGAAGAACCTGTCATCTGAACAGGCGGAGTGTGATTGGACATCTGGAGTTTCTGAGTGGATATAAGGCAGCCGACGCCCTGCAGGGCTGCTGGTGATCCTTTCTGCTCTGAGCTCTTGCATCCAGCTTAGTTCCTGTCTACTAAAAGCTAAGTTTTTGCCTTGCTATTATTCCATGAGATTTTGTCTGGTTTCCTTAGTGTTTGTATTCAGCCAGTCCTGGTTGGGACTGGCTGAATTCCATTTTTGTCTCTGATCAGTTGATCTCTTTGCTCTGTTTTCAGAATATGCCTGAGTGCTGATATAGTGATTTTGAAGTCTAGCGACTTCAGGGCCTTTTTTCCTATCAGACGGTTGGGACATTTTTGGTAGGGTTTTTTGTGGATTGCAGCCAGCATCTTTTCTGTCCTGCCCTATCTAGTTAGTTGGGCCCCATCATTTGCTCAGCCTGTCTTTCTGTCTGTGTTTGTGTTTTCATCTGTTTTTCACCAACAATACATGTTGGGGGCTGTCTATTGCTTTGGGGTCTGCTCTGGGGCAGTTTAGATTTCCCCTTTCCATCTTTAGGCTTATGTAGTTCTCCGGCTGTGACGAGGGGTCTAGGGCACCATAGGAACCCCCCACGGCTACTGTTAGTTGTGGTGTATAGGATCAGGGGTCTGCAATCCGATAGCTACCAACCTCTCCGGTTTTCTGGACTTAGCTTGTATTTTTGTTTTCTCCTCCTCCGGTGACTCATTCATAACACACTTGCAAGTGTGATGCGAGAATCTCGCGCATCAATACCCAGCACTGCCGCCAGCACTCGGGACCAGAGAGTGTAGGAGGAGGAGTCCCCGCTGTGTAGCCAGGCCGGAACCAAGGGGACTGTCACCAAGGTTCCTAGGGGGACTGTTTCTGGGGGACATAATTAGAGGATGGATCAGAGAGAGTTCTAGAAGGGATGGGGGCGGAGCAAGTATAAAAGGGGCTGAGGACGCCAGCAAGGGGCATTCGGCCGAGCAGGAGAGAAGGAGCAGGAAGGCTAGAGAGAAAATAGAGAAAATAGGCTGAGCAAATGATGGGGCCCAAACTAACTAGACAGGAAAGGAAAGGCAAGTCACTCTGCAACCTGCAAAAAAACCTACAAAAATAATGTCCAACACTTCTGATAGCAAAATTAACCCTGAAGTCACTAGACTTCTCCCACTATATCAGCACTCTGGAATATTCTGAGACAGAGCAAAAAGAGACCGAACTAGTAAGGGACAAAAAGCCAATTGGCAAAATACTGATAAATAAGAGAGGAAATTCAGCTCAGCCCCCAGCCGGGGCTGGTAGACCACACAAAAAACTGAATAGACCAACAAAATCAAGTGTGAACATTAGCAGAAAAACTTAGCTTTAGATGACTGGAACAGAGCTGAAAACCAAGAGCTGACAAGCCAGAAGGAATCACCAGCAACTGAATAGGGCGTCGGCTGTCTTAAATCCAATCTGAGAATCCCGAGATCCAATCATTATCCTCGTTCTCAGGTGGCAGATTTCCACCGATCAAACCATCCGCACCACCTCCCGTCACCACCAGGGGGAGTCCAGAAGGGGAACTCACAACTGGCGAGCATGAACTCACAACAGGTAACCTTTTTTTTTTCTTAAGCTGTGCTTAAGTTTGGTTTTTGCCCCCGGTGGCAATTAGGATTATTGTACTGTGGTGTCTTTTGTTCTAAGTTTGCCCCCGGTGGTGGTGAGCGTCATTGCACTCTGGTTTCTTTAGTTAAGTGCACATGATTATAATGCAGGTGTGATTGCTCTGGCTGCTATAAAAGCGTCATAGGTGTTGCAATCAGTGTTGGTGATAGTGTTCATTTCAACCATCCTTGGTGGAGGAAGGAGCTGTGAGCGTTCCTTGCAGCACTGTCTTAGCCCTGGTGTGGAAGGAGTCATAGGGGATTTCCTTGTAGCTCTGACAGAGCTTGATGGCAGCGATTCAGGAGGAGAGCTGCATTCTGTTGGTGGACTCTGTTGCCAGGAGCAAATGCAACAGAGTAAAGCTAAGTGGTGTTTCCCTGTTTGTGTTTTTCCTTAGTGTGTATTAGTACAGCGGTGGGGCCAGTGCCTGCGCCACCCAGCTCCCTAGCAAGGGATAGGTGTAGGGTGTGCTAGGGAGACAGGTTCGTGATCGGCGCCCGGTGCGGAACCGGCATAGGGAACGTTAGAAGCATTGGGGACACTGACTCAGGGGAGTGCAGGAGGTCTCCACGTCCCCTTTCCCTATCGCAGGGCCCACCATTGTAACTGTTTCCCCTTTCCCCGTGTCTTGTTGTTTTAGTTACCGGCATGCGGGCCGTGTCACACAGGACAGTATCACGTGCCGCGTCTTGTTGTTTTAGTTACCGGCCTGCGGGTCGTATCACACAGGACGGGTCATCGTGACAACTCCTTGCTAATTTAATTTTCTACTCAAGGAGGTGCTGCCAGGTGTTCAGTGTTAAATTTCTATTTATGAGACCTGTAAAACAATCCATAACAAGCTATTTATATTATCCCAATACATAATAATTATCTAATGTTATACAGTATTTATGTGTTTACTGTATACACTTTTGATCTAATTAAATTTATCTGAATGCAGTATGATCTATTTACTGTATATGGCCACTTTACGACCCATAAACTTCTCTGGACTATAAATACAAATTATCTGTGCATATAAAATGCATATCTGTACAGTGAATGCAGACTCTGCCTAGTACCACATAATTAGATTTGTGGCACTGTGTAGCATTATATTTTACTATATAGAATTTGTAGCAATTTGAATGGAAATTTATATTTGACTTATCTATTTATATAATTGCCTTGTAATGTTTTCATTTCCTGTTCTCTTTAGATGTCACCGTATCCCATAATTCCAAGCGGAGGACCGCCATATCGGGACACCCAGGTGATGAGTGTCTCAATATGGAAACTGCTGCTGGTACCAACCTATTGCGCGGAACCACCAGCGGAACACCGTTGCATCACGCACACACTCCATACGCCGTATGCACCACACACACACACACTCACACACACACTCACACACTCAGGCTGGGGTCACACTTGTGTTGTGAGTTCATTCTCCCCTTCACCTTTGATGTCTGATGAACTCCCTCTGCTGGTGAAGAGAGGTAGTGAAATTGATTGGGATGGGAAGAACCTGTCATCTGAACAGGCGGAGTGTGATTGGACATCTGGAGTTTCTGAGTGGATATAAGGCAGCCGACGCCCTGCAGGGCTGCTGGTGATCCTTTCTGCTCTGAGCTCTTGCATCCAGCTTAGTTCCTGTCTACTAAAAGCTAAGTTTTTGCCTTGCTATTATTCCATGAGATTTTGTCTGGTTTCCTTAGTGTTTGTATTCAGCCAGTCCTGGTTGGGACTGGCTGAATTCCATTTTTGTCTCTGATCAGTTGATCTCTTTGCTCTGTTTTCAGAATATGCCTGAGTGCTGATATAGTGATTTTGAAGTCTAGCGACTTCAGGGCCTTTTTTCCTATCAGACGGTTGGGACATTTTTGGTAGGGTTTTTTGCGGATTGCAGCCAGCATCTTTTCTGTCCTGCCCTATCTAGTTAGTTGGGCCCCATCGTTTGCTCAGCCTGTCTTTCTGTCTGTGTTTGTGTTTTCATCTGTTTTTCACCAACAATACATGTTGGGGGCTGTCTATTGCTTTGGGGTCTGCTCTGGGGCAGTTTAGATTTCCCCTTTCCATCTTTAGGCTTATGTAGTTCTCCGGCTGTGACGAGGGGTCTAGGGCACCGTAGGAACCCCCCACGGCTACTGTTAGTTGTGGTGTATAGGATCAGGGGTCTGCAATCCGATAGCTACCAACCTCTCCGGTTTTCTGGACTTAGCTTGTATTTTTGTTTTCTCCTCCTCCGGTGACTCATTCATAACACACTTGCAAGTGTGATGCGAGAATCTCGCGCATCAATACCCAGCACTGCCGCCAGCACTCGGGACCAGAGAGTGTAGGAGGAGGAGTCCCCGCTGTGTAGCCAGGCCGGAACCAAGGGGACTGTCACCAAGGTTCCTAGGGGGACTGTTTCTGGGGGACATAATTAGAGGATGGATCAGAGAGAGTTCTAGAAGGGATGGGGGCGGAGCAAGTATAAAAGGGGCTGAGGACGCCAGCAAGGGGCATTCGGCCGAGCAGGAGAGAAGGAGCAGGAAGGCTAGAGGGCGCCAGAGAGCCAGAGCAAGAGCCAGAGCCAGAAGAAGAGAGCAGCAACTGGAGGGACTGGAGAGAGACTCCCCGCAGACAGGAGAGGGATGGCACCGAGCCGTCCAGCAGAGAGTCACCGACCGCCCGACCGCGCTCCTCGCAGCCACCACCGCCTGACTCCAGCCCGCGGCTGCGGCCTGCCTTCGGCTGCGGCCTGCCCGCTGCCACCCGTGGCTGCCGCTGCTCCACTCAAGCCCGCAGCTGTGGCCTGCCTGCTGCCACATGCGGCCGCCACAGCTGGGAGGCGCAACGCAGAGGAACTCTTCAGGGGCCTGCTGATCCCCCGCTTCGCCTGGGCGTAGGAACGCCCGAAGTCTCCGCCAGATCCTTGTCGGCTGGGCCCAGCGGCTGAAACGCCGAAGCAGCACCAACCAACACTCTGCCGGACGTAAGAGAGGATAACGTTGTAGTTAATACCCTGGACCCATAGTCGGCCATACCGCGGACCTATAGTGATTGGTCTTGACCGGGTAGTCCTGTTCATGTTACCAGTGTATTCTTGTTTTGATCCCTGCGAGGATAACTGTTGCTAGCTTGTTGGTTACTCAAGATAGCCCCTATAGGTATACATATATATAAAAGTTACATCTTAAGTTCATCCCGTCTCCCGTCTTGTCACTGAATCCCGCGTACCTGCGATTACTACATTTGGCGTAGTTGGCAAGATGCAGTCTCTGAGTGTGAGCGGAGATGCTGCAGACCAAGGAGGAGCCGTGGACTCGGGGGGGGCCACGGTGGCCCCCGGTACAGTATATCCTTGAGGGCTATACTGAGCAACCTGCCTAGGTTCTCCGGCACCAATACCATGCTGTGGAGCTGGACGGAAAGGATGCGAGGGCTATTTAGAATGCATCCGATAACCCCCGATTTGGAAGCAGAGGTAGCCCTTATGGCATTGGACGGGGAGGCCCAGGATTCCGTAATGTTGAGACCCCCAGGACAGCGCAACACCTTTGTTAGGGTCTTATAGATATTGGAGGAGACTCATGGGGACCCGATGAATGTGGGGGAGCTGAGAACCCGGTTGTTCAGTCGTATGCAAGCGGAAGAGGAGACGGTCACCCAGTACATGAACGTCCTTCAGGAATTTTACATGGCCAACGAACGGAAGGATGGCATAGGTGTGGGACCCATCGACATCACCCTGCGTGACCTTTTTGTGACTGGCATTACGGGAGCAAGTCCTGGTAAACCCGCGTATGGCTTTCTCTGAGGTAGGGAGTCAGGCACACGCGCGGGAGCAGGAACAGGGGCTGACAGTCCCCGTGGGGAAGGTCCGGAGCATGGAAGTCTCTGTGAATGCCATTGGAGAGCCCCAATGGGTGGAAGAAATGAAACGAGAACTGAAGAACATCAGAGGTGAACTGGCCGAAGTGGAAGGAAGGTCCGAGGCCACGAGTGAATGGCCTGGTGCAAGCCCGGGTCCGTAGGATCCTCGCAATCCCAGGGTCGGTCAGCCCCCGCGGCCTTGGGATTGCTATGAATGTGGAGAACCTGGCCACATCGCCCGAGAGTGCCCGCGGCGTGGGAGATACCCACCCCGGCGGCCATTAACTAGAGGTCTCTGAGCTGGGGGGACGCTGCTCGGAGCCAGAAACCACGAAGTGGGGTGGTGGAAGTCCCGAATATCTGATTGCGAAGTGTCCAGTGATATGGGCAGAGTTCGAAGGCAGTGCCGTACGATCCCCGCGCACCAGGGGTATGAACACTGTCTCGTCATGGTGGCATGGTGGAACCATTTCACACCAAATTCGCCATGGTGACCCCTACCCGAGATCAAACCGTGGAGTCGGCCGCCTACGAGATTTGTAAAAACTTTATCCAAGTATACGGCTGCCCCCAACAGATCCATTCAGACCAGGGTGCGTGCTTCCTGGGAAAAGTAATGCAAGAACTACACCCAGTGGCGGATTATAATGAGGTCAATCTGGGCGGTAGCCCAGGGCCCAGTGGTGTGGGGGGGACCCAGAAGCCCAGGGAAAATTGCCCCATTATAATCCGCCACCATAGCACCACGCACCCCCCATGTACTGACCCTTTCCTCCCCCTCTCAGACCCACCGACCACCGCAGCGCCAGCCCCTCACTGATAAATCCCTGCTTTGTGCGCACAGGACCTGTGATGAGGTCACAGGAGGGGAGGAGTCAGGGGTTACATGATCAGGGGTTTCAGGTAGAGGCCCCTGATCATGTGACCCCTGACTCCTCCCCTCCTGTGACCTCATCACAGGTCCTGTGCACACAGCCATCAATGTATTGTATGCGGGACTCTGCTGTACTCATTGTAATGGTGCTGGAATCTGGATGAGGGAAGTATGTGTGAGGTCAGGAGGGGTTTACAGGATGGATGTAGCTGCGTGTGTGTGCGAGGTGTACAGAGCAGAGCTGCGAATGTGTGAGGTGTATGGAGTGGAGCCGTGTGTGTACGAGGTGTACGGAGCGGAGCTGCGAATGTGCGAAGTGTACGGAGAGGAGCCGCGAATGTGCGAGGTGTACAGAGCGGAGCTGTGAATGTGCAAGGTGTACGGAGCGGAGCTGTGTGTGTACGAGGTGTGTGGAGCGGAGCCGTGTGTGTACGAGGTGTACGGAGTGGAGCCGCGTGTGTACGAGGTGTACGGAGCGGAGCCGCATGTGTGTATTGAGCGAGGCCGCATGTGTGTGTACGAGGTGTACGGAGCGAAGCCGCGTGTGTGTACGAGGTGTACGGAGCGGAGCTGTGTGTGTACGAGGTGTGTGGAGCGGAGCCGTGTGTGTACGAGGTGTACGGAGCGGAGTCGCGCGCGGTGTATGGAGCGGAGCCATGCACGCGAGAGGTGTACGGAGTGGAGCCGCACGCGCAAGGTTTACGAGTTGTACGGAGCGGAGCCCTGTGTGTGCGAGGTGTACGGAGCGGAGCCGCATGTGTGTACAAGGTATACGGAGTGGAGCTGCATGTGTCTACGTAGCGAAGCCGTGTGTGTGTACGCGGTGTATGGAACGGAGCCCTGTGTGTACAGAGCTGAGCTACACGTGTGCGAGGTGTACGGAGCGGGGCTGCACGTGTGCGAGGTGTACGGAGCGGAGCCGCGTGTGTGTACGAGGTGTAAGGAGTGGAGCCACGTGTGTACGAGGTGTACTGAGCGAGGCCGCGTGTGTGTGTACTGAGCGAGGCCGCGTGTGTGTGTACTGAGCGAGGCCGCGTGTGTGTACGAGGTGTACAGAACGGAGCACTGTGTGTACAGAGCAGAGCTGCACGTGTGCGAGGTGTACGGAGCGGAGCCGCGTGTGTGTACGAGGTGTACGGAGGGGAGCCATGTGTGTATGAGGTGTACGGAGTGGAGCCGCGTGTGTACGAGGTGTACGGAGCGGAGCCATGTTTGTACGGAGCGGAGCCGCGTGTGTGTACGAGGGGTACGGAGCGAAGCCGCGTGTGTGTACGGAGCGGTGCCGCATATGTACGAGGTGTACAGAACAGAGCCCTGTGTGTACAAAGTGTACAAAGCTGAGCCATGTGTTTACGGAGTGGAGCCGCGTGTGTACGAGGTGTATGGAGCAAAGCCGCATGTGTACAAGGTATACAGAGCAGAGCCATGTGTGTACAAGGTGTACAGAGCGTGGCCGCGTGTGTATAAGGTGTACGGAGCAGAGCCGCATGTGTACGAGGTTTACGGATTGGAGCCATGATTGTACTGAGTGGAGCCGTGTGTGTGCGAGATGTACGGAGCGAAGCCGTGTGTACGAGGCATACAAAACGGAACAGTGTGTGGATGAGGTGTGCAGAGCCATGCGTGTACAAGGTGTATGATGTGGAGCATTCATACCTCCCAACCGTCCCAGATTTTGAGTGTCTGCCTCACTGCCCCGACCGGGAGCTTACTTTTCCAGCGGACACAGGAGTATACGGCAGAGCCCCGAGGAGCACTAGAAAACTTGCACGTGACATTCCATCGGAAGTGACGTGCTGGAAGCTGACCAGAGGAGATTGTTATGGAACCATGGAGGCACTTCAGGGAATGCTTCAGATCATCACATCCTCCTCCGACAACGCGGACAGCGGGATCGCCTTCGACTCGGGGATGTCGGCCATGTTAGTGGATCATAATATGTCCTGCACCAGGAGGCTCAGGTGGACACTACAATGTGAGCCGGGCTGGTATAGTATCTTTATAGAATCTTTCTTTCCCCTCTTTCCTTGTCTTTCTTTCTTTCTTTCATTCACTTTCTGTTCTTTCTTTCCCCTCTTTGTTTCTCTCTCCCTTTCTGTTCTTTCTTTCCCATTTCTTTCTTTTTTTTCTCTCTCTGTTATTTCTTTCCCTTTCTTTCTTTCTTTCTTTCTTTCTTTCTTTCTCTCTCTGCTCTTTCTTTCTCCTCTTTCTTTCTCTCTCCCTCTGTTCTTTCTTTCTTTCTTCTCTTTATTTTTTCTCTCTCTGTTCTTTTTTTTCTGTCCCCTCTTTCTTGCTCTCTGTTCTTTTTTCCTTTCTCTCTCTGTTTCTTCTTTCTTTCTCTCTGTTCTTTCTTTCTCTCTCCTTTTTTTCTCTCTTTTTCTTTTTTCTCTCTCCCTGTTGTTTCTTTCTTTTCCTCAGTACCAGTCAATATGCCCACAGTACCAGCCACTGTGCCCATAATGCTAGCCACTGTGCCCTCAGTACCAGTCAGTGTGATCAGCAGTGCTAAATGGGTGTGGTTGGGGCATGGACATGGGTGTGACTAATTGTGAAATGGGTGTGGTCGGGCGGCCGGTAACCAATCATCATAGTGGCTGTCATGTTTCCATCAACTTTGTTATATGTGGGCAGCGGGCACCTCTAGTAAGGTGGGCACGAGATGGCGGGTCTTGTCGCCTCTGACTCACACATAAGTTACTATGAGGTGTACTTTATTCCTGCCACATTTCTTTCTTGGCCTACTGAGAGAAATGTTTTGACCAGTTGAAAGTTATACAACCTGAGGATTGTGCATGTGTACGCTGCCCGCATGTAGTAATATGTGTCTGTATATATATATATATATATATATATATATATATACTTACTCCGATCCCTATATAAACCCTGCCCCTCCGACCGCCATCCACTTTCCCATGCTCCTGTTCCAATCCTGGGGTCTTTTTTGTCCCCCCTTGGTCCTCCACATGCTGAACATCTGGGACATGACTAACATTGCGCATTGTGCGCTTGTTTGTCACCAGATGCAGCGTCGTGTCCAGTGTGTGAGGAGACGGCGACTTTTCTGTGGCATTAACCTCTTTGCTGCCATGTTGGGCACAGCCTGTGACGAGGAGCGTCTCTTCCTGTGTATCCGGCCACAGGCTGCACATTGGAGGCTGCTTCTTCTATCTGGGAAAGTTCATGAAGCAGAAGCCTCTGTGTGACTCATGTGAAGTAACTTGTCTGACAGGTCATGGGTCCAGGTCAGTAGGTGATTGCAGACTATTAGCTGGTTTCGATGTTAGGTACAGGTGAGTCAGGACTAGATGTTGGGTGGAAGCCTTCCAGTATTTGTAAGGCCTCGTGCACATGCTGAGTATTTGGTGAGTTTTTACCTCAGTATTTATAAGGCCTCGTGCACACGCTGAGTATTTGGTGAGTTTTTACTTCAGTATTTATAAGGCCTTGTGCACATGCTGAGTATTTGGTGAGGTTTTACCTTAGTATTTATAAGGCCTCGTGCACATGCTGAGTATTTGGTGAGTTTTTACCTCAGTGTTTATAAGGCCTCGTGCACACGCTGAGTATTTGTTGAGTTTTTCACTCAGTATTTGTAAGGCCTCATGGACACACTGAGCATTTGTTGTTTTTTACCTCAGTATTTGTGAGGCCTCGTGCACACGTTGCGTATTTGCAAAGTTTTTTTACCTCAGTATTTAACCCCTTCCCTCCCCTTGACGCACCGTATGCGTCATGAAAACTAGTGACTTCCCGACCCCGTCACATGATCGGGGGCCCACAGAGTCTGAACAGCCCGGGGCCCTGACTACCCTTAATCCACCCCTGACTACACCGCCTATATGGTATCGATAAATCCCGAACCACTCTGTACCACCCTCAAGGAAATGGGGCCTGCGAACGATTTAATTGGACATTGATCCAAATGCTACGCACCCTGGAAAGTGACTGAAAGGCCCGCTGGCACGAATACATCCCTGAACTGGTGTGGGTTTATAACAACCGGGTACATTGAGTCGCCGGCTACACTCCATACTCGCTGCTATTCGGCCGGGAAGGCAAGGGAATCACAGAGGTGGAGTTAAATCCGGAGGAGAAACAACCATGGACGGGGGTCTCCTTGTGGGTCCGGAATCACCGGTATCGGCTGCAAACCCTGCACCGAATCGTCCACACAAAACTTCAGGACCTGGAACACCCGGGGGGACTCCGCCTCGATCCATCGACCTCCAGGCAGGAGATCGGGTACTCATACGAGATCAGCGCCCCCAAAGCAAGTTGGAACCCTGCTGGGAAGAAAGGCTCTGTGGTGTTGCGCCAAGTAATCCCTGATGGACAAGTGTACGAAATACAATCTGAAAAGATGGGGACCACCCTACCCGTACCGTACACCGCAATATGTTACGACCCTGTACTTCCACCGACCCCGCACGACCCGAGGCCCCTCCTCAGGTCTCAGAACCTCAGCCAGCAGTATGGGATGAGGACGACGAGGAAGACCCTCCAGTGGTACAGACAGACACTTCAAGAAATAATATTCCAGTGGACCCAGTTGACCCACCACCTTCCACCACCCCAGAGGACTCAACCACAGTCGAACCACGACGCTCCGAGCGGTCAACAGCTTGCAAACCCCCGAACGCTACGAACAGGATCAGTTCGTGTGGCAGAAAAAACTTTCATCTTAAGAAACCGGTCCAGGACTATCCAAGCCCTCGCCCGAGGACTGGCGAGCATACAGGAAGGAGGAGTGTAGGAGGAGGAGTCACCGCTGTGTAGCCGGGCCCGAACCAAGGGGACTGTCACCAAGGTTCCTAGGGGGACTGTTTCCGGGAGACATAATTAGAGTTCAGACCAGAGAGACTTCTAGAAGGGATGGGGGCGGAGCAAATATAAAAGGGGCTGAGGACGTCAGCAGGGGGCACTCGACCAAGCAGGAGAGAAGGAGCAGGAAGGCTAGAGGGCGTCAGAGAGCCAGAGTAAGAGCCATTGCTAGAAGAAGAGAGCAGCGACTGGCCGCCACCGCCTGACTCCAACCCGTGGCCACTTGCGGCCGCCACAGCCCAACTCCGGCCCATGGCTGCAGCCTGCCCGCTGCCGCCCGCGGCCGCCGCAGCTCCTCTCCAGCCCCCGGCTGAGGCCTGCCCGCTGCCGCTTTCAGCCGCCACAGCCCGACTCCAGCCCGCGGCTGCGGCCTGCCCGCTGCCACCCGCGGCCGCCGATGCCCGTCCCCAGCTTGTGGCTGTGGCCTACACCCCCTGTCCCCGGGCAACGCCGTCCCGCCTCTGCCGGGAGGTGCAACGCAGAAGAACTGTTTAGGGGCCTGCTGTGCCCCGCTTCGCCTGGGCGTAGAAACGCCCAAAGTCTCCGCCAGATCCTCGTCGCCTGGACCCAGTGGCTGAAACGCCAAAGAAGCACCGACCACCACTCTGCCGGACGTCAGAGAGAATAATTGACACGTTGTAGTTAATACCCTGGACCTGTAGTCGGCCATACCACGGCCCTATAGTGACCGGTCTTGACCGGGTAGTCGTGTTCGTGTTACCAGTGTATTCTTGTTTTGATCCCTGCGAGGATAACTGTTGTTAGCTTGTTGGTTACTCAAGATAGCCCCTATAGGTATACATATATATAAAAGTTACATCTTAAGTTCATCCCATCTCCTGTCTCGTCACTGCATCCCGCGTACCTGCGATTACATTTGTGCGGCTGCATAGAAATACATGCAGCCACACCCTCCGGTCCGAGTGCCGGCAGCAGTGTCGGGCATTGATGCGGGAGACTCGCGAGAGATTCTCGCGTTGCAGTTGCAAGTGTGTCCCCGGCCTCACACACTCACACTCACACACTCACAAACTCGCACTATCACACTCACACACGCAACCACTTGCGCGGTACCACCAGCGGAACACTGTTGCACTGAGCCTGCACGAATTCTGCGCAGGCGCAGTGAATCATTCAGCTGATCCCGGCGGCAGATGTGCGACGTGTCAACAAGCAGAGGTAGCTGGTCACATTAAAGGTGTTTTTCCACAAACAAAAGTTCATTTTCAAAATTGTCTGTGTCTTATCGTTTACTGAGCATACCACATCTCCTGGGAAGGGGAGGAAGCAAAAAACAATACTGACATTACAGCAGGGGATCACAGAGGATTCATTTTGTGAGGTAAAATATTTTACTGACTGTTTTTAAACAATATTTTACCTCACAAAATGTATCCTCTGCGATCTCCTGCTGTGATGTCAGTATTGTCTTTTGCTTCCTCCCCTGCCTAGGATCTGTGGTATATTCTGTGCATGGTCAGACACAAGGGTGAGAGAGTCAGAGCACAGGGGGGAGACAGCTCAAACGGGACAGCACATGAGGGGAGAACACAGCACAGGAAGGAGAGAGACAGCAGACAAGGGGGATAGCACATGGGGTGGACAGGTCAAATAATAGAGCACAGACGGGAGAAGTCAGCACATGGGGAAAGAGAGAGTGGATAGGTGGGTGAGCACATGGGGGGGGATTCTCAATGCTGCCCCCATCGTGACTTTACCGCCCACCCGATGCGATAGCACCGGACCTCCATCTAGTTATTCATATTTAAAGAAGTTGTCACACAAAGCAATATTATTGTGTTAGAATCATTTATTAAAAAAAATAAAATGTCCCTGTTTCTAGATGTTGCAGTTATACGATTGTTTATGGCTCCCCAGCTGTTCTTTCAATTCCCACTTTGGTCCCTCGTTGGTCTCTGTACTTACTGGTCTGTCCAGAATTGTGAACACTGCAGCCAATCAGTGTTTTGTCGTTCACCACTGCACTTAGTGATTGACTAGAGCGGTCATATGTCTGCATGGGTCATACAGGAAGTGCAGAGACTGTGGGGGGCTCGGATAACATTTGAACATTAGGGCGTTCGTTAGGTATAAATTATTTTATTACTGTAAAACCCCTTAAAATGGATGCTCTTAGAGGAATTGGAAAGAAAAGGAGGGAAAACTAATACAGTATGTATCTGCACACAGGCAAATTGGTTTAATCATTCCCATAAAAAAACAAATTGTGTGGATGATCTACTCAATAAGAACAATCTTTTAATGGGACAACCACTTTACCATTTTATAGTACTGTACACCACACATAGAATAATGACTAAACTTGTCACAGTTCTGATTAGATGTTAGGATACAATTGTGGCGCCCCCAGGAGTACGGTTGCCACAGTGACCTTACCTCCCTCCTAGGGAGAGTGGTGTCATGCTTGGAAGCAACGAAAGGATCTCTTTATCAGGTAGTTCCAGCACACAACACAGTTCCCACTCCAGGACAGCAGAGTGAGCTCTGAACCTAACTGCAGAGGAGCTGCTCTCTGTGGACAGGAATAGGAAGTTAGCTTTTGTTAGAGCATAGACAGGGAAGAATGAGGACGTGGGAAAAGAGCTGGGGGCTTGGAGCTATAGAGGAGCTCGCCCCTAAGATGAAGCGCAGAGGCCGGACGCCAGAGTCCGAGGCTGTGTGGATACTAAGGGTCCCACAGCTGAAACCGGAGGAATAGAGGCTGTAAATGCTCTGTTCCCAACTGAGACTTGACGACACAGCAGCACGTGTGAGCCAGAGACGCCAATAAGGGCAGTTCATGAAGAAGGCTACAGCTACCTGTCATGCGAGTGGAGTTCTAAGTAACAGACACAAAGAGGAACTTGAGTGGAGTTCAGAACCGCAAGTACTTCAGAAAAGCGCTAGAAAAGGAGACCTCACAACCCACCTGTATAGAGAGAATCCTAAATTGCTTCCAGGCTGATCAACTACTGTACCATCTGTAATCTGAATCCTGGACTGTACCTACAAAGCACAGTAAAAGGTAAAGACTGCACTCTGTTGTGTCCTTTGAATTCTTCCTGCATCACCTTCTCAACACTGCTACATCTCTTGCTACCTACTACTTCCCCATCTATTCCTCAACATCTTCCACCTGCCCTGGGACTCAGCTCTGCCTGTGGAGAGTTATTCCAACACTGCTGCATCACACCATCAGTCCCAGACGATCTGCACTGCAGCGCTGGTCACTATTGATCAGATACCAGAGGTGGCGTCACAAACACTTACCATGGTACAAAAACTCTTTATTTTATTATCCCCTGTAAATACACCCCTTTTATTGGACACCCAGGGCCACAGGCTGGGTCACCGCTGCTGTGACACTGCCCCTTTAAGAAGCGGCCCGGTACTGAGTACACCACTGCCCTTCCGGGTGCTCTGCAATGATCCAGCCATTCAGGGCTCAAATAATACTAACATACAATGCCTAAATAATGCCTCAATACATTTTCCATATACTACCATATAGTTCCATATAATACTGCTATATGTTGCCCAGATAATACTGTCTTTTTGATCTCTAATAAAACAATGTCATGCAAAACCTAAATATTACTCCCATATAATGTCTACATAATAGTGCATACATACCCCACATAATATCGCCAGTTAATTCCAAAATAATACTTCCATAGACAGAACATATAATTCTATGGTATTGTTAAAATATAATATGCAGCATCCAAAAAATATAACCATATAACGTAATTCTTAAATAATACTATGATTGGAATCCTAAATAATACCGCCATGCAATACAATACATAGAATCATAGAGTTGGAAGGGACCTCCTGGGCCATCTGGTCCAACCCCCTGCTCAAAGCAGGATTCGCTAAATCATCCCAGTCAGATGTCTGTCCAGCCTCTGTTTGAAGACTTCCATTGAAGGAGAACTCACAACTTCTCTTGGCAGCCTGTTCCACTCATTGATCACTCTAACTGTCAAAAAGTTTTTTCTAATATCTAATCTGTGTCTCCTCCCATTCAGTTTCATCCCATTACTTCTAGTCTTTCCTTGTGCAAATGAGAATAACGATGATCCTTCTACAATGTGACAGCCCTTTAGATATTTGTAGACAGCTATTAAGTCTCCTCTCAGTCTTCTCTTTTGCAAACTAAACATTCCCAAATCCTGCAACCTTTCCTCATAAGACAGGGTTTGCAGACCGGTCACCATTCTGGTCGCTCTTTTCTGAACTTGCTCCAGTTTGTTGATGTCTTTTTTAAAATGTGGTGCCCAAAACTGGACACAATATTCCAGATGAGGACTGACAAAAGAGGAGTAGAGGGCAATAATGACTTCACGTGATCTAGACTGTATGCTTCTGTTAATACATCCTAGAATTGCATTTGTCTTTTTTGCTGCTGCATCACACTGTTGACTCATATTCAGTCTGTGATCTATTAGTATACCCAAGTCTTTTTCACATGTGCTGTTGCTTAGCCCTATTCCTCCCATTCTGTATATGCTTTTTTCATTTTTATTGCCCAGATGTAGTACTTTGCATTTCTCCCTGTTAAAAACCATTCTGTTAGTTGCTGCCCACTGCTCCAGTTTATTTATATCTTTTTGAATCCTCTCTCTCTCTTCTCTAGTATTAGCTATCCCACCTAGCTTTGTGTCATCAGCAAATTTAATCAGTTTACCCTCAATTCCTTCATCTAAATCGTTGATAAAGATGTTGAATAATACAGGGCCCAGGACAGAGCCCTGTGGTACCCCACTTGAGACATTCTTCCAACTGGATGTGCAGCCATTTACGACCACTCTTTGGGTCCGATCACTAAACCAGTTATGAATCCACCTAACAGTTGCCTTGTCCATTCCATACTTAGTCATTTTTTCAATAAGGATTGTATGAGATACTTTGTCAAATGCTTTGCTGAAGTCAAGATATACTATATCTACAGCATTTCCTTGATCCACCCAATCAGTGATTCCATCATAGAAGGAAATTAAGTTAGTCTGACATGACTTATTAGTTACAAACCCATGCTGACTCTTTTTAATCACTTCATTCTTATCTAGGTACTGACATACATGTTGTTTAATAATTTGTTCAAAGATCTTTCCTGGTATAGAAGTCAGGCTCACCGGCCTATAGTTACCAGGGTCCACCTTCTTCCCCTTTTTGAAGATAGGAACAACATTTGCTCTTCTCCAGTCTTCTGGGACTTCTCCTGTTCTCCAAGAATTTTCAAAGATTATGGAGAGGGTTTCAAAAATTTCTTCTGCTATCTCCTTCAGTACTCTGGGGTGTAATTCATCTGGACCTGGAGACTTGAATTCATTTAGGTTAGCTAAGTGTTTCCTCACTATCTTTCTGTTTATAGATATCCTGGATTCTTCTATTCCCTTAATAGGACAGTGAAGAACAGCTGAGGTTACATTTCCTTTCTGAGAGAAAACAGATGCAAAATAGGAATTTAAAAGTTCGGCCTTCTCAACATCCTGTCTTACCATTTCATCATTTTCATCCTGTAAAAATCCTATAGCATCTTTGACTTTTCTTTTACTTTTGACATATCCCCAAAATCCTTTATGATTGCTTTTGACATCTCTTGCAAGCCTCAATTCATTGTCAGCTTTAGATAATCTGACTTGTGCCCTGCAGGTTCTGCAGACAGCATTATATTCTTCTTTAGATATGCCTCCCTCTTTCCATTTTATAAACATTTCTTTCTTCCTTTTTAGCATGTGCTTAAGTTCTGTGTTCATCCATCCTGGCTTCCTTAAATGCTTCCTATTCTTCCCTCTTTTTGGAATTGTTAACAATTGTGCTTTGAGAATTTCATTTTTCAAGATTTCCCATCCTTCCTGGACATTTTTGTCTTTCAGGAAGGATGGGAAATCTTGAAAAATGAAATTCTCAAAGCACAATTGTTAACTATTGAATTTAATAGTTGTTACTATTGAATTCATAAATAATACTGTCATTCAAAATCTAAATATGTCCACATAGTAGTGCAAGTATATCATTTGACACTCACATAACAACTTAATATTGTAATAATATAATATGCAGCATCCAAATACTGGGTCCATAAAGTTAGCACATAGTACTACAATTAAAATCCTAAATAAATAATACCACCATACAATACAATTGAATTCTTTAATAATACTGCCATACAATATCTAAATAATATCCCAGTTCGGTTTCTACATGATAGTATATAATAGCGCCATTTATAGACAATATAATACTACCATATACATAATGCCTTCATATTGTAATAATATGATATGCAGCATCCAAATACTAGGGCCATATAGTTCCCTTCCCACATAATGAAACAAATGAAATCCTAAATAATACCGCCATACAATAAAATCATACTCCCTCATAATACACATAGCCTAAATAGTTATAATAATTGTATTATATTTTATCAAAATAATAAAATAATGTAATATAATGAATAATGTAGTAATAGAATAAAAATAATACTGCCATACAGTTCCACATAGTAACGATTTATTTCCCACCCCGGACCATCTGACCTGTGATCTTCCAATTACAGATTATAAAAGATGTTTACTCAAGTTAAACACAAGATCATGTTCTTCCCCCAAAGATTTAATAACTTACCAAGGATCCAGTGCGGCATCAACGGAAAGGTCTCCAAAATGATGGAAGCAATATTTACTTGCCATTGTGTTAATTCTGAACCTCCATTCTGGTCACATATTAGGGTCATCAGGGCTGTAGGAAGCTCTAATGTACCTAAGCCTCATATACAGCCTCCAGCATATTTTAGTAATTCACATCTGGCTCTGCAGTCCCCAAATCTGGCATCTCTGGGCATGAGGCACATATGTGACATCATGGTGGTATGATTGGCAGCTGTGCCCGGCATCAGATAAATGCTTCTGGCAGTTCATTTACATTCCATTCCCTTTAGGCAAATATTATTGCTTAGCACAACAATGCTGAATATGGAAAGTTTTACTGGAAATTAATGCGATGATAAAAATAATGATATTTTACTACTGCAAAAATCACATTACCTACAGTACAATATAAGGCCCCTCTCACAAACCATGGTGATTCTGGTACTGGAAAAACCAGTACTGGTGAGATCCATGGTCTGTTTGCTATCCGTGTGTACGTAAGTGACATCCGTGTGTCCGTGTGCTGTCAGTGTGACACGTATGGAATTAAATGCAGCATAGAAATTAAAAAGTGCAATGTATTAAAGATTCTCAAAGACAGAGATAGTGATGAGGAACATGATAGATAGAAATATGTCAGTGTGATATATAATCAGTGCTTTGCGTTTGTAGTTTTCTGTACTTGTATTTATTGAATAAATAAATAAATAAGTACATTTAAAAAAAAATGGCATGGGGTCCTCCTTATTTTTATTAACCAGCTGAGGGAAAGCAGACAGCTGGGGGCTGGAGTCATTATTCTGGGAAGGGGGCAATAAATATGGAGCTTCCCCGGCTAGTAATATCAGTTCACAGCATCTGTCTAGCCTTTACTGGTTATTAAAAAGGAGGGACCCCCCAAAAAATTATGTGGGGTACCACCTATTTTTAGTAACCAGCAAAGGCTAAACAGACAGTTGCAAGCTGATCTTAATAGGCTGGGAAGGAGCCATGAATATAGTCCACCTCCCAGAATAATAACACCAGTCCTCAGCCGCCCATTCATTCATTAGATGATGCTTAGCCTCGGCTCTTCCCGATTGCCCTGGTGTGTTGGCTAGCGGGGTAATGGTTTTGCAGTTGAAGTCAGCTGTGTAATTGTGAGGGAGGGCAAGGGCTGTAGTCATGGCCGAGGACACTGGGGCTTCTAGGCCCTGGCCTCCCATCACATGAAAATAATGTCCATTAGTCAGCATACCTGTGACTTCAGGTCCACCATCATCAGGATCTCTTCTGCGCCACTGAAGACCGTCTGCAAGCGATTTAGCATGAATTGAAACACAGTCCATTTCAACTTGAAACTGAACAACTTTACTGTTTTCATTTCTCAACACATCCAAGTATTTCACAGCATTAATCACATGTTCAAAGTTACACTTTTCTTCCTCTTTCCCTGTACTTCTCTCACTGTCACACAGCAAGTTCCCGGGTTGGACCGTATCATACAGTTCCTCAGTCTGTTTCGCCCCAGACATCAGATCATCTGTTCCTGGAGTCAGTTGCCACATGGCAAGTGACCTGCCCTTCTGCACTGTCATAGCTTCTCCTGTGGTACTTCCTATGGCCTGCTGCACATTACAGGGACCTACCACCTTTAACGGTAACGTAGCATTCTTGCTGCTTACACTCACTGTGGTTGGGGATTCCCTCGGTCGTTTCACACCGGATCTGAGAGCATCAGCCCATGCAATGACCTGCCACATATTGGACAACCTGCGCCCTGTAATCTTCTTGGACCGCTTTCTTCCTTCTCCAAAGTTCTGCAACAATGCTGCTTAATACTCTTCTTCTGTCCTAAGGACCCTGAATGGCTGGACTTCACTGCTTTACTAATGTTACGTGACTGCTGCGGTGTCCTGGGCTTATAACACTTGTGGATGGTTTGGGTGCCTGGGCCCTTCTGACTCTACCTACACTATGCTACCCCTTCCCACTCAGCAGCCCCTCCTTCAGTTAACTATATGCTATGCTAAAGCTATATACGCTATGATGCCCCCATCTATTGGTCAAACTTATGACTGCACTTACCCTATCACTATACATAGTAGCACCAAGGTTTATAACGTTAAATATAATACATGGACATACATACTC
This sequence comes from Dendrobates tinctorius, assembly GCF_039654945.1. Classification (NCBI taxonomy): domain Eukaryota; kingdom Metazoa; phylum Chordata; class Amphibia; order Anura; family Dendrobatidae; genus Dendrobates; species Dendrobates tinctorius. Next base: position 30,317,471 of record NW_027361682.1, on the reverse strand, counting down.
ATATAACGTGCGGTACCGGGGTGAGCAAGAAAACGGCGAGAGCAGCAAAGACATATCATACCCCCTATCCGCTGACATCAAACCCAGGGGTTACTAATGGAGAGTTGTCTGTCAGATACCCACATTACTAATCCTACAGTCAAAAGTAATAAACAGTTCCTTAATTGTAAAAATCACTCCCTGACAATTACCCATTTAATCTCATAAATGTAAAAGTAATCCAGTAATTTATTTATTTAATGTCCACTATTCCCAGACCACTTTTGCTGACTACAACTGTCATCACCGTCGCCTTGTCTTGCTGATCACAGGAAGACCAGGCGAGGATGATGATAGTTGTAATCAGCAACCAGTTGACTGGGAAAAGCGCTAACTGTACTGCTTCCCCAGCCGCCGAAGGATTTCATACGGATATGTGTCACACAGATGTCGCATGGACGTCATCCGTGTGTCATCAGTGTGCTATCAGTGTGCACGTGTGTGGCAAGCATTTGTTCCGTGGTGCCTGAAAAAAAGGATATGCCTGCGGGTTTTTCACACGGACACACGGTATGTGTGAAAAACCTGACAATGTGCGCACCACCAATTAGTACAATGGACATGTGTGTGTCCATGTTTTCGGTCCATAAAAAGTGAACTTGTGAAGCAGGCCTAAAACTCACAAAGGTCCAGGAAGCTGAGACATATGGAGCGGTTTGATGGGGTCCTCATGCTGTGGGGCTCCTCTAATCTGCCCATGTGCTGCCTTTAATTGCAAAATGGTATCAGACATAGAAATATACTGTTATAAAAGGCACTGTATGGCGGTATTATATAAGCACTATATGGCGGTATTTACTCAGAAATTGTATGGAAATGTTATTTCTCTGTTTTTATTGTGCACTATGCAATTAATTAGACCTTTATGGCACAATTATATTGTACGCCAGTGTAAAAATATTTTTTTTGCTGGTGTTATTCTTTGCAGATTTGCTGCCATTTTTCCCTATTGCTGTTTATGGAAATCTCTGCAGCCTTAAATAAAAAAGTGCCTTCATGACACAAATTTCTTTAGAATCAATTTTAGGTAATAAAGCAGTCTTATTGTTTAGATATTATAATTTTAGGATACTTCACCTTTAAGTTTCTGCTGCAACTGGGCAGAATATTTTTTTTCATGCAGTTATTGCCATCTAGTGGTCACATGTGTATTAACTCATTTTTAGATCATAACATAGTTTTGAAGGCTGAAGGAAGACCTTATGTCCATCTAGTTCAGCCTATTTTTAGTGCAGCTGTTCTGCATTGTTGATCCTGGGGAAGGCAAAAAAACCCACAGAGTAGAAGCCAATTTTCTCCATAGGGAAAAAAATTCCTTCCCCTAAGCTGGGTCAATCATCTACCTATAATATTCTGTTATTCGTAACCTTCTATACTGTTACTCACAAGAAAAGTATCCATTCCTTTCTTAAATTCATTCAGTGAGTTGGCCATCACCACTTCCTCAGTAAGAGAATTCCAGAGCCTCACTGCTCTTACCGTGAAGAACCCTCTTCTATGCTGGTGCAGAAATTGTCTTTCCTCCAAACGAAGAGAATGCCCCCTTGTTCTTGTCACAGTCCTTGGTACAAACAGTTCATTGGAGAGATCTCTGTATTGCTCTCTGATATACTTGTACATATATATTAAGTCTCCCCTAAGTCTTCTCTTTTCTAGAGTAAATAGACCTAATTTTGATAACCTTTCTGGGTATTGTAGTGAACCAACTCCATTTATCATTTTAGCAGCCCGCCTTTGAACCCTTTCAAGTTCAGTAATGTCTTTCTTGAGCACCGGCGTCCAAAATTGCACACAATACTCCAAGTGTGGTCTGACGAGTGATTTGTACAGAGGGAGAATTATGTTTTCATCTCGTGTCCCCAGACCTCTTCTAATGCATCCCATGACCCTATTTGCTTTGGTGGCAGCTGCCTGACACTGGGCACTCCAATTTAGCTTCTTATTGACTAAGATGCCTAAGTCTTTTTCCATGTCTGATTTCCCCAGCAGTTTCCCATTTAGTAAGTAATTATAGCATCTGTTTCTCCTTCCCATGTGCATAACCTTACACTTATCTGTGTTAAACTTCATTTGCCATTTTTCAGCCCAATTCTTAAAATTCACTCAAATCAGATCATGAAGTGGTGTAGTTAGGGATTGTCCAGTGAAAACAATTACCTATCCAGTAGTATAGCTAGAGTCAGATGGGCCTGGGACAAAATATGGACCTGCCACCCCCACCTCATCCCCAACATGTTTGTCAGATGTATGGGTCCTTGTTGCATTCTGAATCCTATAAAGACACACGTGATGCCCCCCCCCCCTTCATTATGTAGTAATGTTCCCCATCCTGGGCCCCTTACAGTTATTATTATTATTATTATTATTTATTGTTATAGCGCCATTTATTCCATGGCGCTTTACATGTGAGGAGGGGTATACATAAAAACAAGTACAATAATCTTAAACAATACAAGTCATAACTGGTACAGGAGGAGAGAGGACCCTGCCCGCGAGGGCTCACAATCTTCAAGGGATGGGTGATAATACAGTAGGCGAGGGTAGAGCTGGTCGTGCAGCGGTTTGGTCGATCGGTGGTTACTGCAGGTTATAGGCTTGTCGGAAGAGGTGGGTCTTCAGGCTCTTTTTGAAGGTTTCGATGGTAGGTGAGAGTCTGATATGTTGTGGTAGAGAGTTCCAGAGTAGGGGTGATGCGCGAGAGAAATCTTGTATGCGATTGTGGGAAGAGGAGTTATATATGTCACCCTTTCTGGACACCTTCCTGAAACATATGTCCCCTATCCTGGCCCCCTCCCTGGTATATATGTCCCCCATACTGATATACAGTTGTGTGAAAAAAGTGTTTGCCCCCTTCCTGACTTCCAATTCTTTTGCATGTTTCTCATAGAATCATAGAAACATAGAATGGTAGAATTGGAAGGGACCTTCTGAGCCATCTGGTCCAACCCCCTGCTCAAAGCAGGATTCACTAAATCATCCCAGACAGATGTCTGTCCAGCCTCTGTTTGAAGACTTCCATTGAAGGAGAACTCACCACCTCTCGTGGCAGCCTGTTCCACTCATTGATCACCCTCACGATCAAAAAGTTTTTTCTAATATCTAATCTGTGTCTCCTCCCATTCAGTTTCATCCCGTTACTTCTAGTCTTTCCTTATGCAAATGAAAATAAAGATGATCCTTCTACAGTGTGACAGCCCTTGAGATATTTGTAGACAGCTATTAAGTCTCCTCTCAGTCTTCTCTTATGCAAGCTAAACATTCCCAAATCCTGCAACCTTTCCTCATAAGACAGGGTTTGCAGACCGGTCACCATTCTGGTCGCTCTTCTCTGAACTTGCTCCAATTTGTTGATGTCTTTTTTAAAATGTGGCACCCAAAACTGGACACAGCATTCCAGATGAGGTCTGACCAAAGAGGAGTAGAGGGGGATAGTGACTTCACGTTATCTAGACTGTATGCTTCTGTTAATACATCCTAAAATTATATTTGCCTTTTTTGCTGCTGCATCACACTTGCTGACTCATATTCAGTCTGTGATCTATTAGTATACCCAAGTCTTTTTCACATGTGCTGTTTCTTAGCCCTATTCCTCCCATTCTGTATATGCTTTTTTTCATTTTTATTGCCCAGATGTAGTACTTTGCATTTTTCCCTGTTAAAAACCATTCTGTTAGTTGCTGCCCACTGCTCCAGTTTATTTATATCTTTTTGAATCCTCTCTCTCTTCTCTAGTATTAGCTATCCCTCCTAGCTTTGTGTCATCAGCAAATGTACATCAGTTTACCCTCAATTCCTTCATCTACATCATTGATAAAGATGATGAACAATACAGGGCCCAGGACAGAGCCCTGTGGTACCCCACTTGAGACATTCTTCCAACTGGATGTGCAGCCATTTACGACCACTCTTTGGGTCCGATCACTAAGCCAGTTATGAATCCACCTAACAGTTGCCTTGTCCATTCCATACTTAGTCATTTTTTCAATAAGGATTGTGTGAGATACTTTGTCAAATGCTTTGCTGAAGTCAAGATATATCTACAGCATTACCCCAATCCACCCAGTCAGTGATACTGTCATAGAAGGAAATTAAGTTCTCACACTTAAATGTTTTAGATCACCAAACAAATATAAATATTAGACAAAGGTAACACAAGTAACACAAAATGGCTTGGATTTCTTTTTCCCTTAACCCCTTCCCGCCATGCGCCGGACATATACTGCTCTGCGGGAGCTGCGTTCAGCAGTACAGGTATGGCGCCCGATTGTGTGGCCTCACGCTGAGCTCCGTGGCAATCGGGTGCGGGTGTCAGCTCTGTGTCAAAGCTGACACACCGCAGTTACGCCCACGATCAGCGCTAGCACCGATTGCTGGCATTTAACCCCTCTGATGCCGCTGTTAGTAGTGACAGCGACATAAAGGGGCTTCGCGCAGGGGGGGGCTCACTGAGCGCTTCCATCAGGACAACATGATGCGATCGCGTTATTCTGATGGTCTCCATGGAGACCCCCGGCCGCAAGATGGCCGCATCCTTCAAGGAAGGTGGCATGTCAGTGCCTGCAGAGAGCAGAATCTGAGACGCCTCCTTCCCTGCCTGTCAGATGCTGCTCCGATGTTCTGCATTGCACAACATCAGATCAGTAATTTGATGTAATACAGTAATGTCCCATCCTGAGACAATGTAAAAAAGTTTAAAAAATATATTAGAAAGTGTAAAAATATATATATATATATATATATATATAAAATCCCAAATAAAGAAAAAAAAGAAACAAATATTTTTCCAAAAAATACATTTATTTAAATAAAAAAATAAACAATAAAAGTACACATATTTGGTATAGCCGCATCCGCAATGACCCGCTCTATAAAACTGTCCCACTAGTTAACCCTTTCAGTGAACACCGTAAAAAACCCCAGAAAGAGCAAGGCTAAAAACAATGCTTTATCGTCATACCGCCGAACAAAAAGTGCAATAAAACGCGATCAAAAAGATAGATATAAATAAAAATGGTACCACTGAAAACGTCATCTTGTCCCGCAAAAAAAGCAGTAAAATAAAAAAGTTATAGCTCTCAGAATAAAGCGATGCAACAAATAATTATTTTTTCTATAAAATAGTTTTTATTGTGTAATAGCGCCAAAGCAAAAAAATGATATAAATTGGGTATCGCTGTAATCGTACTGACCCAAAGAATAAAGCTGTCTTACCAATTTTACCACACGCGGAATGGTATAAAAAAAAAACAAAAAGCAATTCCTAAATTGCTGGTTTTTGTTCACTCTGTCTCCCAAAAATCGGAAGAGAAAGCTATAAAAAAATGTCATGTGCCTGAAAATGGTACCAATAGAAACGTCAGCACGTCCCGCAAAAAACAAGCCATAAAATGACTATGTTGAATGAAATATGGAAAAATTATAGCTCTCAAAATATGATGATGCAAAAACTGGTTTTCGCAATAAAAAGTGTGTGACAGCAAACAAACATAAAAACCTGATATGAATCCGGTATCACTGTAATCGCACTGACCCGAAGAATAAAGTCACCATATCACTTATACCGCATGAGGAATGGCGTAAAAAATAAAACCAATTCTTCACATGCTGTTGATTTTTTAATTTTGCCTCCCAAAGATCGTAGTAAGGCTCAGCACACTTTTATCCTGCTCTCTGTGCTGAGCGCTTACAAAAGGGTTTCTGTGTAAATCTCTGACATTTGTGATTCAGATGGAACTCGCAGTGGAGGATTCCCTATAATGAGGCAGGCTGTCCATGTGGTACTGATGCGGCACATGGGTGGCACACAGTTGCCACACGTGTGCCACACGTAGTACACACACATACACGGTACCATAAATATACGGACGTGTGAAAGAGGCCTTACTCTGCTGCCTCAGTATAGTGAATGGATCCATCAGGGGTTTCATTTGTCACGTCACTTAGAGATTTAGATGGAAACCCTAATGTAAGTGCTCAGCGTAGAGCGCCAGATAAATGTGATCATAAATGTTATGTAAAATGTTCCCAGTAAAAGATAACACACAAATGGTAAAAATGTAAATTATTTTACCTTCACTGCTCAATGGTATAAAAGTTTGCGACACCCCTGTGGTGTCAATATAATCAATGCACCTCTAAATGTATTCATTGAGAGCTTTATTTTCTAAAATGTGTTCACTTATGGGGGTTTCTGCAATGTTGGCACCTCAGGGGCTCTGCCAATGTAACATGGCACCCTCAAACAAGTGCAGCAAAATCAGCACTGTAATATAGCGTTTCTTCCCTTCTGAGCATTGCTTGTGCCTCAAAACTAGTTCTCGATGACATATTGGCTATTAGTGAACTCAGGAGAAATTGGCACAACAAATTTTGGGGTCCATTTTCTCCTGTTACCCTTGTGAAAATACAAAATTTGGAGCTAAAAAATTATTTGAGGGAAAAATTTGACTTTTTTTTCACGGCTTAACGTCATAAACTTCTGTGAAGCACCTGGGGATTCAAGGTGCTTAATACACATCTACATAAGTTCCCTAAGGGGTCTAGTTTCCAAAATGGTGTCACTAGTTGGGGTTTTCCACAGTTTAGGCACATCAGGGACTTTCCAAGCATTACATGGTGTCTGCTAATTATGCCAGCAAATTTTACATTCAAAAAGTGAAATGGCGCTCCTTCCCTTCAAAGCCCTGCAGTGCACCCAAACAGTAGATTTCTACCACATATGGGGTATTGGCATGCTTATAAAAAATTGCACAACAAAATGTATGGTCCATTTTCTCCTTTTACCTTTGCGAAACTAAATAAAATTAGGTCTAAAGGAAAGTTTTTGTGAAAGAAAAATAAATGTGTATTTTTTCCTTCCACATTCCAAAAATTCCTATGAAGCACCTGAAGGGTTAATAAACTTCATGAATGTGGTTTTGAGTATCTTGAGGGGTGCAGTTTTTAGAATGGTGTCACTTTTTCATATAAGGCCCCTCAAAGTCACCTCAAATGTGGGGTGGTCCCTAAAAAAGTGGTTTTGTAAATTTTGTTGGAAAAATGATAAATCGCTGGTCAACTTTTAACCCTTATAACTTCCTAACCCAAAAAAATGTTTCCAAAATTGTGCTGATGTAAAGTAGACATGTGTGAAATGCTATTTATGAACTATTTTGTGAGATACGACTCTAAGGTTTAAGGGTATACAAAATTAAAAGTTGGAAAATTGCGAAGTTTTCAAAATTTTCGCCAAATTTTCATTTTTTCACAAATAAACACAAGTCATGTCAAAGAAATTTTACCACTAACATGAAGTACAATATGTCACGAAAACACAGTCTCAGAATCAGTGGGATCAGCGTTCCGGAGCTATAACCTCATAAAGGGACAGTGGTCAGAATTGTAAAAATTGGCCTGGTCAGGAAGGTGAAAACAGGCTGGGGGGCAAAGGGGTTAATAATAAAAACCTTCATGTAAAAACTGCATTTTGTGATTACTTCTGTTATCTTTGTCTAATATTTACATATGATTGGTGATCTGAAACATTCAAATGTGACAAATATGCATAAATAGAAATCAGGAAGGGGCAAACACTTTTTCACACCATTCTATATATCCTCCATCCTGGGCCCCTTCCTGGTATACAGTGTATGCCCCCCATTCTGCCTCTGCGTAAAAAAAAACCATATTCTACTCACCTTCCTCTGCTCCCACGTCGTACATCCTGACATTGGCATGGCTGCCACGGTGACGCATGATGTCACTCCCATGCAACGTCAATGCCTGGCACACCAACGTCAGCTGCCGGCTTCTGATTGGGTGGCTGCGTGTATTGCAGTGCAGGGACCCGATGGTTCTCTGCACCACAATACATTTCAGCTGAATGTGTGTCCTTGGATGACTGACAGAACAGGGAACTTGTATTCCCGTTAGAATGGATCGACCGTGCACACGTTTGGCATGTGCTACATCCATTCTCTATGGGGCTGCTTTTTCTTTCAGCCCTATAGAGAATGAATGGAGTGGTGGTTGGACATCCAACCTGCTGTGCCATATTCTGTCCGTCAGGGATTAAAGTTCCTCGATCTACCGATTGATGCGGGTCCCCACGGTGGGACACCCACTGATTAGCAAGTTATCACCTCTGCACACAGATGATAATATGTTTTCACTGAACATCCCTTTTTAATCCCAATATCTCAACCATTTGACACCAATGATCATCTAGGAAGTTGAGATACTGGATTCTGTTTTATATCATACCGACATTTTAATGATAAAATTGGGCTGATCCCATTCTGCTGAGTACGTACACCGCCAAAATGTCTAGTAATTTGTTATTTTCAGACAAAGTAAAATTCTCCCCATACAATTATTGGATCATTTCACTGGACAGTCTTGTGAAAATTGGGATTATGGACAAGTACATTATGCAGTTTCTGCACCAATTGTGGGGGCCCTAACACCCCCAGCTACTAAAGCTATGAGTTAGCACCCAAGTGGCAGATAGTTTTAGCCACAAAAATTCTGACTTTTCAGGGTAAGGACCACAATTTCTGACTCTTTCAGGAGTCTGGTAGGTCTCCCTTTTTTTCAGTCTCTTGGATGTTCAAGGAGAGTTTGGTATCTATCCTGATTCTTAAAGGAGTCAAAAGCCCCTCTGCTACATAAAGTGACACAAAGATTAAAATATGGGCCTGCCAACTTTGCTCTGTTTTAGGTAAATGGCTGTCACTGTCATACATGGACTCCTTTAAGGGTGATTGGTCACTTGTCATAAATATCTATTTTTTTTTACCCTCTATAAATGCCGCTGTTCTCCTGAGTCCAGTGATGTTTTTCTTTTCTTCTTGCGCCTCTCCATTCCTGAGATATGGCCTCCTCTTCACGGTATGTAAATCTAGTCTTTTTTACAAAAGGGGTGTGGTCCTGAAAACACTCCCACAGACAAGAGCTGAGGACCACACCCACTTGGCTTAAAAGAAGAGATTTTTATACAGTGAAGAAGGGGCCATATCTCAGGAATGGAGAGGCGCAGGAAGAAAAGAAAAACAATGCCGGAATCAGGAGAACAGCAGCATTTACACCATGTAAAAAAGTACATATTTGTGATGAGTGATAAATCATTTTTAATCCAGCTCTTCAGTGTGACGGGAAAAAAGCTCCCCATATCTTAGCTTTCCTGATCACTTTGAGTATATTAGTGTATTAGGTGAGTCCCACAGGCCAGAAGCATTACCTTGTCTCTCCCTATCTGACACTGTGCAGGATACCCGGCTCGCCAGCTGGCATCTAGTAAAGCCCTTACATATAGGCACAGAGAGCAGCTGTCTGCTATGGGCTGCGCTGCTGCTGGCATAGCAAACACTGCCCGCAGGATGGCCACATCTGACAGCGCCTGATCAATGGAAAGCTGGATGCTGAGAGTTTGAGGGCAGCAGAGGACACAGCCGTTAATATTTTATGCAAGACAGGAACTGGAACAGAGAATTTAAGGATGTGGGGTTAAATATGAAACATCATCTTCATGCTCTTCAAGTCATTTTTAAAATTGATTGTGGGAGATATTTTTCTTTCCTAAACGGTCCAATTCTTGTATACTGGCAGCTCTGGAGTACAATACAGGATGTAACTCAGGATCAGTACAAGTAATGTGTGTACACAGTGACTCCACCAGCAGAATAGTGAGTGCAGCTCTGGAGTATAATACAGGATGTAACTCAGGATCAGTACAAGTAATGTAATGTATGTACGCAGTGACTGCACTAGCAGAATAGTGAGTGCAGCTCCAGGGTATAATACAGGATGTAACTCAGGATCAGTACAGGATCAGTAATGTAATGTATGTACACAGTGACTGCACCAGCAGAATAGTGAGTGCAGCTCTGGGGTATAATACAGGATGTAACTCAGGATCAGTACAGGATCAGTAATGTAATGTATGTACACAGTGACTGCACCAGCAGAATAGTGAGTGCAGCTCTGGAGTATAATACAGGATGTAACTCAGGATCAGTACAGGATAAGTAATGTAATGTATGTACACAGTGACTGCACCAGCAGAATAGTGAGTGCCGCTCTGGGGTATAATACAGAATGTAACTCAGGATCAGTACAGGATAAGTAATGTATGTATGTGGCGCCCCCAGGAGTATAGTCGCCACAGTGGCATTACCTTCCTCCTAGGGAGTGTGATGTCATGCTTGGAAGCAATGAAGGATCTCTCTGTCAGGTAAAACCAGCACACAGCACAGTTCCCACTCCAGGCCAGCAGAGGGAGCTCTGAACCAAACGGGGGAGGAGCTGCTCTCTGGGGCCAGGAAAGGGAAGTTGGAGGTGTTCTATGGAGAGGGAAAAGAGTGCAGACGTGGAGAGAGGAGCTAGAGGATTGAGCAGAATTCAGGCTCACTTCTAGCTGTAGCGCATGTTCCGGAGTCCGGTATCCAAGGTTGTATGGATGCTGATGGTCCTGCAGCAGAAACCGGAGGAACAAGAGGCTGTAAATGCTCTGTTCCCAGCTAAGACTCGGAGGCACAGCAGCAACTTGTGTGAGCCAGAATTAGGAGGCTACGGCTGTCTGCCATACGAGGGGAGTTCTAAAGAGAGCAAGGGGAACTTCAGTGTAACTCAGTACTGCAAGTGCCTCAGATAAGCGCTAGAAAGGAGACTACACAACCCGTCTGCATAGAGAGATTCCTAAGTTGCTCTCACGCTGATCAACTCCTGTTCCATCTGTAAACTGGATCCTGGACTGCAATTACAAAGCAAAGTAAAAAGGTAAAGGAAACTGCACCCTGTTGTGTCATTGCCTTCTTCCTGCAACTCCTTCAGCACTGCTACATCTCTGTGCCCAACACTGCATCCTCTTCCTCAACACCTATTACTACTGCCCTGGGACTACAGCTCTACCTGTGGGGAGCTCTTACATCTTGCTGCCTTATATCATCTGTCTCAGAGGATCTGCCTGCAGCGTCGGCTTAACCCCTTCATTGCCGAGCACCACAGGTGGCGTCATGTATCATCCACCTATAAACTTTATTCAGCTACGTTTCACCCCTTTTGCATGGACGCCCAGTGCCACGGACCAGGTCACCGCCACTGTAACACCTTCCTCTGAGACACTGGCCCGGTACCGAGTAACCCCACTGCCCTGGCGGGCGATCCATGTACACAGTGACTGCACCAGCAGAATAGTGAGTGCAGCTCTGGAGTATAATACAGGATGTAACTCAGGATCAGTATAGGATCAGTAATGTAATGTATGAACACAGTGACTGCACCAGCAGAATAGTGAGTGCAGCGCTGGCGTATAATACAGGATGTAATTCTGGATTAGTACTATGAAGTTATATTACAGTATGAATGTACATAATATATTTATGTGGCGCCCCTGAGGCTCAGTCGCCACAGAGGTACTGCACCTTCTCCTAAGGTGTAGTGCCCCACCAACTAGATAAGTTGGGAACTCCTTTCCATACTCCAACACCTGCATCCCACACACAGGATAGTTCAGTAGGTCCGCCTAGCAGCTTCAGGCTGGGGGTAGCAGAACACCCTTCGTGGAACCCTGCTTCGTAACACGAGATGTGCCGGGAGGTGGGTGGAGTTAGTATAAAAGAAGGGGAAAGTAGAGAATAGTAGGTCAGTCTGACAGATGGTCAGTCTGGGGTGAGTCCCAGAGAAGTTCAGTTCTGAAGTTCAGTTTTGAGTTCAGTTTGAGTTCAGTTTAGAAAGAGAGTGCTGCAGCTGCCTCAGTGATCTGAGCCAGCTGGCACGGGAAAGAGAAGAGAAGGACGTAGACCTGCAACCTCAGCTTCCATAAGAGAGAGAAGGAACAGCGCGGAACGAAGGAGTAGGAGAACAGAGAGGAGTTGTGGGTTGGAAGAGGAACCCTGCATATAGGTTCTCAGCGCAAGGCCGGGGCCCGGTCCCCGAGGTTGTATGGACACTTATGGTTCTGCAGCAGACACCGGTGGAGTAGTTGGCTGTAAATGCACTACTGCCATCAAAGACTTGGGACACAACAGCAACTGGATAGAGAGCCAGGACTTCTGAGAGGGAGTCCTCGATAGAGGCTACAGCTGTCTGTCATGTTCTAGGAACATCTGACAGGAGGAATTCCAGAGAACTACGGTACTGGAGTTCTTCACACTAAAAGGCGCAATATTGGAGTCGTTCAGGAAAGGCACATGTTGGTGGAGTGTTGGAGAGGAGAACCCTGACTTGCCCGGGAGGTTGAATGAGTCTCTACCCCGGAGGACACGTCACGGAGGCAGGCACCAGTGGGTACCACGAACTGTGAGTAAAGCTTTGAAACTGCAAGCCCTGGTGTCCTCCATTCATTCGCCGTTAACACCTTCAGCACCGCTACGTCTGGGTACCAGCATCTATACCATTCTGCGCCTCTCCTCATCCATTGCACCTACACTGCCCTGGGACTACAGCTCCACCTGTGGGGAGCTACACCATCTTTGCTGCACCACACCATCGGTCCCAGCGGATCTGCACGCATTGGCTCAACATCTTACTTGCCAAATACCACGGGTGGGGTCACAAACTATTCAAATAAACTTTAACACCATTAACATCACCGCCATTGATATTGGGCACCCAGGGCCACAGACCAGGTCACTGCTGCTGTGACACCTTCCCCCCTGACACCGGCCCGCTACCCGGTACCCTGCTGCCCTGGGTGTGAGGGCGACCCATTTACAAAGTGGATAAACTTTCATTCAGATTAATTATATACATAATCTCTTAAAGAGAATTAGATGTGCAGAACATTTGCTATAATGTGATATTTCCAATTCAGAGCTTTTTGGCAAATCCATAGAACAGGGGTGCCTGTTGTGTCACAGTTGGGGCCTCTACGCCTCAGACATTTCTAGCTAGGGACTTTATGGCAAACATTTGAGCCTCCATTGCAAGTTGTAAACATCAGCTTGTGAAGGTTGAAGGACACTGCAGCACTAAAGTTGGGATATCCCTTGAAGGATGGAATATTAACCGTATACTATACCGACATATGAATGGTCCTCCAGTGATTTCTCTCTCTCTTTACATTACTAGTCCTGCTCATGTAGGGGAAATTGATTAAATCTTCACGCCCTGCTGGAGAGCAGAATTAATGGCAGAGCAAATATCTGTCGTTCAGTAACATTGCCCCTGGCTAGAGACATGGGACGCGGCGGCACCCCTGAGCACACTGTCCGCTCAGTCCCAGGAGACAGTGATCCTAAACTGACCCAGACTGTCCCCCTGGGGTGTGGGCTCCATCTGCTGTAGGCTCCTATGTGCAGCTGCGCCTCACTATACGCATCCGGCCACTGTGGCATTATGCCAAATTCCATCCACCATTCATGTAGGGTGAGCCCGCACCATACAGCGCACAGCATGACCTTGTGATACAGCCGGTACCGAGTCTAAGTGCGGCCATGTCTGCACCCGAGACTGGACTCCATAGGAGATTGCAGTATTGCAGTATATTGTAAAGGCGATTAAGTGATCGCAGGTTCAAATCCCCTAAAGACACCAGATAAAAAATATATATATATTTTTTTAAAAAGTTCATCTTATCCCACCCTTCTTTAACAAGACGTAAATAAAATCTAAAACAATTTGAAAAAATGTACATATTTGATATCGCTGTCCGAACCAATAATCTGTAGAGTATGTTCACACTATGCGTTTTTGCAGCGATTTTTATGCAATTAATTTTTTTTTTTTACATGACAAGTAACAGTTATGAGATTTCAGAATAGTCTCTTTGCTGACTGAATTGGAAAACTGCAGCATGTCAATTTTGACAGCATTTTTACAGCATTATGTCACCATAGAAGGCAATGAGAAAAAAATGCAACAATGTGAAAAGTTACATACATAGGTTTAAATGATTCGGGTTACTACGCCTTTAAATGGACTCTCTTGGGACTGTCTCTTTAATTGCAAATAGGTCTTAATCTCCCCAAAGGGAAGGGTGAGCTTCTGCTCCATCCATTATATCCCATTAGTGGATGTGAGAATGGAACTTTCATGGCATTCTGAACACAAACACTGGTTCCCATGACAACGGGAAGATGCGCACCAATGACTGTGACTGACAACTGACAACCCGAGAGGACCAGCGCCCAGTATAAATAGGGAATGCCCAATTCACTGCCAGAAAATGAGCAGAGAAGAGGTGTCAGGATGGAGAGGGGGAATCGCCTTGTCCTAGGAGGGCGGCGGTGGCTGGTCCTGGTGCCTCTGCTTTTCATCACTGCAGAAGGAGGTAAGAGGATTCTACTCCACTCATATGTTATGCCCTGGGGGGACTACAAGTCACAGCAATCCAAAACAATAGGTCTACCTACGTTAAAAGACATTTCGCCCGGATCCCTTGTTTATAATCACATGGCAGGCATTTTATTAAAAAAAAGGATGATTTTATTTAGCAAAAAAAAAATTGCGCATTTCTTGCATGTGATTTTTCTTTTCATGATTATTTTTCACTTTTCTATTTTAGTTTAATTTATATAAATAACAGGAAAAAAAATGTACCGTTAGATCGTGTTTAATGGGCTTTTTTTATTTTTTAGATTTTTTTTTCCTTTACACAGGTCGAGTCACTTTTATTAAGATAAGAAAAAGTGGTAGAATTTTTGTGTTAATATTTGTATTATTATATTATAATATATGATAGTGATTAAATTATTATTATTATATATTTTTATTATTAGTTTGGTTGTTTATTTTTGCTTTTAGAAGAAAGTTGAGGTTGTGGAAGTTCTTTTATAAACCCTGACTAATTATATTTTTTTTCTTCTGGACTACAAAAAAAATATTTAACAGAATGCCCATTTTGTTATATATATATATCTTGGTTTTGCTGTTTTAAACTGTAGTTTATTTGGAGAAGGAGGAGGAAGATTTTACTTTTTTCTCTTTTTCATTTTTTTAAATCTTTTTTTTAAGTTATATTTTAAATGATATTTTATCATTGTTTATTCTTTTTATTTAAGATATACAGCTCTAACAAAAATTAAGAGACCACTGCAACATTTTCACTTTGTCTGATTTTTCTCTTTATAGATATATTTTTGAGTAAAATGTAAATTGCTTTTATATTCTATAAACTACTGACAACATGTCTTCGAATTTCCAAGCACTAAATTTTGTATTTATTTTCAGAAAATAAGAAAAGGTCAAAATAACAAAAAAATGCAGTCCTTGCAGACCTCAAATAATGCTAAGAAAACAAGTTCGTTTAGAAACAGCAATACTAATGTTTTAACTCAGGAAGAGTTCAGAAATCAATATTTTGTGGAATAACCATGATTTTTAATCACAGCTTTCATGCGTCTTGGCATGCTTTCCACCAGTCTTTCACACTGCTTTTGGGTGACCTTATGCCACTTCTGGTACAAAATGTAAGCAGTTCTTCTTTGTTTGATGGCTTGTGACTATCCATCTTCCTCTTGATTACATGCCAGAGGTTTTCAATGGGGTTCAGGTCTAGAGATTGGGCTGGCCATGACAGAGATTTGATGTGGTGGTCCTTCTTCCACACACTGATTGATCTAGCTGTGTGGCATGGCGCATTGTCCTGCTAGAAAAACCTGTCCTCAGAGTTGGGGAACATTGCCTGAGCAGAAGGAATCAACTGTTTTTCCAGGATAACCTTGTAATCGGCTTGATTCATACGTCCTTCGCAACGATTAACCTGCCCAATTCCAGCCTTGCTGAAGCATCCCCAGATCATCACCCATCCTCCACCAAATTTCACAGTGGGTCAGTAGCGTAGCTACTGGGGGGGCAGAGGGGGCGGTGGCCCGTGGCCCCATGCTCTGAAGGGCCCACCCAGAGCTACGCTACTGTAACTCTATCGGCGTGCGCAGCGAAAAATACATTGCGCAATAGGATGCATTGAGGGTGTGCTGGCCAGCCTTCCTAATCGAATAGTAGGAGCGTGACTAATAGGCTGTGAACCAGGCACTGTGCAGTACCCTTATGTGAACAGCGCCCTATGCGGGCATTCATTGTGCAAATGTATACTAAGCAGTCGCCCCCTCCAGGAATGGGTAGGTGGAGAGTGGCTGTTAATTTAGTATTTTGCACCTGTGTTGATAACATCTTGCTACATGGGCTTGCTGCACCTGTAGTGCATTTGTTCTAAGATCTGGGCAGGTAAGCAGTGCTGCCTTTTTTTCTGCTGTGTAATTTAAATTTTTGGAGGCTTTAGTCTTCTTTTGTGTCTTTGCTACTAGTTTAAAGCTGAAAATTAGACTCATCAGAGAAGATTACATCACTTCAGTCCTCTATGGTCCAATCCTTATGGTCTTTGGCAAACTTCAGCCTGGCTCTCTTTTGCTTCTCATTGATGAAAGGCTTTTTTTCTAGCTTTACATGACTTGAGCCCTGCCTCTAGGAGCTTGTTATGAACTGCTCTTGCTGTGCACATCAACCCAGCTGCCATTTGCCATTCCTTTTAAAGGTCACTTGATGTCATCCTGCAGTTGCTGAGTGACATTCGAATAAGATGACGGTCATCCCGGTCAGTGGAGCTTCGTTTTCGCCCTCTGCTGGTCTGTTGCTTTGTTGTCCTCAATATTTGTTGCTTGACCTTGTTGTAATGGACTGCCGATTTAGAAATTTTATGGATGGAGGCAACATGAGACTCACTGTATCCCTCTGCTAGTAAAGCCAGCATTGAGCCCTTCTTTTCCTCACTCAAGACTTTTCTTTTCAACTCCTGTGGCATGGTTAAAAGTTATTTTTTCATTCCTATTACTTTTGGGATATTACTAGCACTTGTTTTGCCATCCAGCTTGTCCTATTGCAAGAGGATTGTGAACACCACAGCAGGGTTTTTATACTTCCCTTCGTTAAATAAGATTTGGTTCAGATGATCACCTAATCAGAAGCACATTAAGTAGAATGAGATGTACTCTGATTGGAATTCAACTGACACTAGAATGGAATGGCTGTCAGACATGTAGACATGAACACACACTCAGCATACTACATACACATATATGTACACACAGCATACATACACATATATGAACACACAACATACACATACGTACACATGCACAGCATACATACACATATATGTACACACAGCATACATACACATATATGTACACACAGCATACATACACATATATGTACACAGCATACATACACACATATATACACACAGCATACATACTCATATATGTACACACAGCACACATACACATATGTACACACACAGCATACATATACATATGTACACACAACATACATACACATATATGTAAACACAACATACATACACACATATATACACACACAGCATACATACACATATGTACACACACAGTATACATACACATATGTACACACAGCATACATACACATACAGTGGGGCAAAAAAGTATTTAGTCAGTCAGCAATAGTGCAAGTTCCACCACTTAAAAAGATGAGAGGCGTCTGTAATTTACATCATAGGTAGACCTCAACTATGGGAGACAAACTGAGAAAAAAAAATCCAGAAAATCACATTGTCTGTTTTTTTTCATTTTATTTGCATATTATGGTGGAAAATAAGTATTTGGTCAGAAACAAAATTTCATCTCAATACTTTGTGATATATCCTTTGTTGGCAATGACAGAGGTCAAACGTTTTCTGTAAGTCTTCACAAGGTTGCCACACACTGTTGTTGGTATGTTGGCCCATTCCTCCATGCAGATCTCCTCTAGAGCAGTGATGTTTTTGGCTTTTCGCTTGGCAACACGGACTTTCAACTCCCTCCAAAGGTTTTCTATAGGGTTGAGATCTGGAGACTGGCTAGGCCACTCCAGGACCTTGAAATGCTTCTTACGAAGCCACTCCTTCGTTGCCCTGGCGGTGTGCTTTGGATCATTGTCATGTTGAAAGACCCAGCCACGTTTCATATTCAATGCCCTTGCTGATGGAAGGAGGTTTGCACTCAAAATCTCACGATACATGGCCCCATTCATTCTTTCATGTACCCGGATCAGTCGTCCTGGCCCCTTTGCAGAGAAACAGCCCCAAAGCATGATGTTTCCACCACCATGCTTTACAGTAGGTATGGTGTTTGATGGATGCAACTCAGTATTCTTTTTCGTCCAAACACGACAAGTTGTGTTTCTACCAAACAGTTCCAGTTTGGTTTCATCAGACCATAGGACATTCTCCCAAAACTCCTCTGGATCATCAAAATGCTCTCTAGCAAACTTCAGACGGGCCCGGACATGTACAGGCTTAAGCAGTGGGACACGTCTGGCACTGCAGGATCTGAGTCCATGGTGGCGTAGTGTGTTACTTATGGTAGGCCTTGTTACATTGGTCCCAGCTCTCTGCAGTTCATTCACTAGGTCCCCCCGCGTGGTTCTGGGATTTTTGCTCACCGTTCTTGTGATCCTTCTGACCCCACGGGGTGGGATTTTGCGTGGAGCACCAGATCGAGGAAGATTATCAGTGGTCTTGTATGTCTTCCATTTTCTAATTATTGCTCCCACAGTTGATTTCTTCACTCCAAGCTGGTTGGCTATTGCAGATTCAGTCTTCCCAGCCTGGTGCAGGGCTACAATTTTGTTTCTGGTGTCCTCTGACAGCTCTTTGGTCTTCACCATAGTGGAGTTTGGAGTCAGACTGTTTGAGGGTGTGCACAGGTGTCTTTTTATACTGATAACAAGTTTAAACAGGTGCCATTACTACAGGTAATGAGTGGAGGAAAGAGGAGACTCTTAAAGAAGAAGTTACAGGTCCGTGAGAGCCAGAAATCTTGATTGCTTGTTTCTGACC
Organism: Dendrobates tinctorius; assembly: GCF_039654945.1. Taxonomy (NCBI): domain Eukaryota; kingdom Metazoa; phylum Chordata; class Amphibia; order Anura; family Dendrobatidae; genus Dendrobates; species Dendrobates tinctorius. The sequence goes on along the minus strand of NW_027361682.1, from coordinate 30,298,660 downwards.
AAATACTTATTTTCCACCATAATATGCAAATAAAATGAAAAAAAAAACAGACAATGTGATTTTCTGGATTTTTTTTTCTCAGTTTGTCTCCCATAGTTGAGGTCTACCTATGATGTAAATTACAGACGCCTCTCATCTTTTTAAGTGGTGGAACTTGCACTATTGCTGACTGACTAAATACTTTTTTGCCCCACTGTATGTACACACAGCATATATACACATATATGTACACACACAGCATACATACACATATATATACACACACAGCATACATACACATATATGTACGCCCCCAGCATACATACACATATATATACGCACACAGCATACATACACATATATGTACACACACAGCATACATACACATATATGTACACACACAGCATACATACACATATATGTACGCACACAACATACATACACATATATATACACACACAGCATACATACACATATGTACACACATAGCATACATACACATACTGTATATGTACACACACAGCATACATACACATAAATGTACATACACATATATATATACACACACAGCATACATACACATATATGTACACACACAGCATACATACACATATATGTACACACACAGCATACATACACATATACACACACAGCATGCATACACATATATGTACACACACAGCATACATACACATATATGTACACAGCATACATACACACATATATACACACACATCATACATACATATACAGTATATACATATATTCCACTCTTCTGATAACATGGCATTTGAAGGGCTCCCATATGGTGTTTGTTTTAATGGGTGACTGTTTCCACTCTTTATGGAAAGAGAAGAGTTAAGAGGGGGTAATCCCTTCGGTAGCCATTGTGCCATCTGTCCTCCGGTCTGAATGGGATGTGGGACAGGCTGGCTGGGCCGCTCCGGAGTTTGTGCTGCCGCATGTGAATAGAACGTCAATGAGCTTTTGTACGTTGTCCAGTTGACTCTTAAAGCCAAATTGTGAGGGAGCGGAACAAGGCCAGGGGTGGTGGGCAAGAGGGAGGGTGCCCGTTCCTCCGCTGTTGCTGTGGTGGACTCATTCTGTGCAATGGGTTACTGGGTTGGGAACCTCTTTTGTGCTGTCACGAGATGTAAATGAGTTTCTGGCAGAGACCGAGCTGAAGAGCGGACTGTGCTGCCTGGAATATTGTCCAGCCATCAAAATAAGTATTCAATCCCCTGGGAACATGTGGTCATGGGGCAGCTTCCTCCTTATTTTAGATGGCAGTATAAAGGGAATGGAGTTCTAATTTTACTGTGTTTTTTACGTTGTTGAATGCTATCTGCTGTTCTCTGTTATCAGCTATCAGTTTGTGGAGAGCCTGACTGTAATGGTTGTCAGTGAGATGATTAACAGTAAGTCAGTGATCGACTGTAGGAATCAGTCACATCGACCATCTTGTATCACTCGACCATGTTTAATTATGTACTACTACTCACTATAGCCAACAAATGTAATATCTACCATCACCCTCAGAAATAAATAATAAAAAACAACTGCTACCTGGAAACCATTAACAAGTAGGTCGGCTGCCGCTTACAGATCTTAATATGTCTTTATATCAATTGCATGTCAGCTTAGCACAATATCACATGGATGCTGTTGGTCCTTCACATTGTATTCAGAGGTTAATAATGCATACACAAAAAAGCAAACCATTACATCCACTGTAAATAATATTTGTCTGACAAATAAAAATCTGACAACAGCAGCTTAATGATGGTTTGCTGGAAACTTTTGCTGGGTACATCCTGCGATACCTACAAGAGAGAGCAAGACAGGGATTCTCTTGTTGATGTTCCTTGATTCCGTTTATCATGCCCCATCCCTTGGATATAAATGCACTGTAATACTTTATTTTTCCTGCGGGTGTGCTGTAGGGAAACTCTGCATCTCAAAAGTTGCAAAAAGGTCCATTTCGAGCATCTTTTTTTATCAGATGGTATATTAATAGGGGTCACTAGAGTGTCACAGAACTTGTTAACATGCATTTCCTATTGTCTTCTTCTTGCAGCTCACAAATCTGATTTGGGGGGTGATGCCGCAGCCACTCTCATTAATCACTCCTCCATGGTCATCCAACGGCTGCAGGAGCTGCTACAGAATGGCAACGGCAGTGACAGCACGCTGCGCATACACACCACCAACTCTGATGAAGTGAAGATCATCCACACTCATCAGCTGCTGCTTGTCCTCCAAAGTGACGTCTTTGAAGGACTCCTAGAGAACAAGAGCGTGGTGACGCTTCTGGAGGCCCCGGAGTGCGCTGTTCTGTTTGAGAAATTCATAAGGTAAATTAAATAGCACTTCAGTAAAACGTATACCGCATATATTATGTGGTAGAGTGCTAAAGTTATACTTTTGTAAGTGTAAATCAATGGAAACCATCAACAAGTTGCTATTGATGAATATTATTCACCTGGCAGTCATTCAGTTGTATGACTGTCCATGTAATACATAGAATTCTCAGATATTTCATAGTCAGCCAGAATTGCAACTGCTCTTACAGTTCTCATAGAGAGGGCTCCTTTAACAGGTCACTTCTCCTCTATGACAGTCCCATTAATAACCCCATAGCCTGAATCTCACATATACCTAAATATGAATGTTCATGTGCAGTGAACCAGGCTGTCATGATATGTAGTCAAACTGAACACAAAAAGATCCATCAACAGTATCCACCATGCTTGTTGATGGTTTCCAGGGACAGACTGACTGAGGTCTGTCACTAGTAAAACTTTCCATATGCTTACTATTCTTGCAGGTACTTCTATTGTGGGGAGATCTCGGTCCAGTTAAATCAAGCCATACCCCTTCACCGATTGGCCAGCAAGTACCATGTTTTGGCGCTACAGAAAGGCGTTGCCGATTATATGAAGACCCATTTAGCCAGTGAGTCAACTCAAGGCCATGTAGTGAGCTGGTACCATTACGCTTTAGGGATTGGTGATGAAACCTTGCAGGAAAGTTGTCTGAAGTTTTTAGCCTGGAACCTTTCCACCGTGATGAGTAGCAATGAGTGGGCAACTGTGAGTGAAGACCTAATGGTCTCTCTTCTACAACGATCTGACTTGGTGTTGCAGAGCGAGCTAGAACTGTTCAGTTCGGTTGAAGAATGGGTGAATCGGAACAACCCAAATGTGTCCATCGTTGAGAAAATCCTGAGGTCTATCAGGTACCCCATGATTCCTCCGAGTCATCTTTTTCAAATCCAGAAGCAGTCCATGTTATTGGTGTCCTACCAACATTTTCTCCAGGATCTCCTGTTCCAAGCCTTCCAGTTTCACTCTGCTTCTCCCCTTCACCTCGCAAAGTATTTTGATGTCAACTGCAGCATGTTCATTCCTCGGAATTATCTTTCTTCATCATGGGGGTCCCAGTGGATCATCAATAACCCTGCCAGAGATGATCGAAGCCTCAGCTTTCAAACTCAACTTGGCCCAAGTAACTTTGACTCCACTAAGAAGATCACTTGGAACGCAATCTTTTCTCCACGTTGGCTTCCCGTCAGTCTCCGTCCTGTCTACTCAGAGTCCGTGTCTGGTGGTTCCCCATCGAATCGTCTTGAAGAAGGAAGGCCACGACTGGTGGTCACTTCGGCCATGAGTGGTCTAGATTTCGCAGGAGTCACATTCCAGAAGACCGTACTGGTTGGAGTGAGGAGACAGCAAGGCAAGGTGTTTGTGAAGCACGTCTACAGCGTCCACCAGAGCACGGATGAAGTGTCTGACTTCTTGGCCCAGGCCGATCTGCAGAAACGAACCTCAGAGTATCTGATCGATAACTCCCTTCATCTACATATTATTATCAAGCCTATCTACCATTCTCTAATCAAGGCCAAGTGATATGGATTCTCCATAGCAGTCAGCTACTCTTGGGCCGTCATGCTCAGTGCAGACATTACTGTGGACGCACTTTTCTACAAAAAGTTGGATATTTTACTATAACGGTTGCTTAAGATCTAGTAGTTTTAATCAAGATCACATGAACAGTTGTCAGGGTATGTAGACCCTTGAAATATCTGCTGGTGCGCTCCACGGATATTCTGGGTCAAAGGCAGAAAGCTGAGACCTTCATCAATTTATTCGTCGGCATTGGCTTCATTGAGGTTTTCATGGGTGAAGCTGATGGTGTTTGTAGCCCCGCTAATTTTATTGGGCGCATAGTTGCCTTCATTTAGGGACAAGACACCCAGCAGTAGTTTAGGTCTCAGCTTCTAGGCCTACATGAATGTCAGATATTGTAGAAAACTTGTACATTCTCTTCAAGACAAAGGACATAGGTTTGGTCTGTAGATCAGTGGTTTCCAACCTGTGGTTCCCCAGTGGTTGTGAAACTACAACTGCCAGCATGCTCTGATAACGTGGGAGTTATACAGCAGAAATACCACAGGATGGACACCAGTGTGATAGTTTTTAATTTTTTTTACATTATTTTTCACCATACAGACACTGAACTTGCAGGGACTGCCATGAAGAAAGCTAGCAGAGTTTCAATAGTTCAGCAAAGATGAGTATTTTAAGGTAAGGCATTAAAGAGGGAAAAAGAAAATGACTTTTGTCTTCCAAAAACAGCGCCACACCTTTCTGCAGGCTGGGTGTGGTATTGCAGATCAGCTCCATTCACTTCAACAGACCTGAGCTGTAAAACCTTGACCCACGGCATGGATCACTGTGGGAGTGCTTTTTCTGGAAGGAAGCAGCCATGTTATTTTAAACCAGGACAACACTTTTAAGGAATGTAGAGTTAAGAATTAAAAAAAAATGTTCCGTCCAGTCTTGTGACCGAGATTATTTTATTCCAATTTAATTTACCATATATAAAAACAGTCAACAGAAAAATAATCAGTACAAAGTTTACAAAGTTCTGATCCAGACGCAGAAGAAAAACCTTTATTTCCCTCCCGACTAGAAAGGATAATAAAAGTGCTAGAACTGTAAGAATTTCTGGCCTTGAATAATATAGATCCTGATTATGATTTTTTTTAGTTGTTTATAATAAAATACATTGATTTATGATGGTGTCAAATTCTTTAGCAATTTTTACTAATCGAGTCTTATTTTAATGAATATTATCCCAGGTGGTCTAGTGGGGCCTGGAGGTAATAATTAATAGAATGTATGGTCTAAATGTGATGGAGATGTTAATTTCAAAAGAAATTAAGAAAATCTCTTTTGTGCCAGCTCAGTCCATCCATTTATACAGCCGGACTACTCATTTTAATGAGTACCATGTAATACGTCATTGAAGGTTATCTGTGTAGGGATCCAGCCTCAAGGCTAAACTCAACAACATCTTTGTATGGTTCTTTAAGTGATTTAGGCTAATTCTGGTGTTTATTTTGCTACTTCAGGTAGTGTAGGACATTTTAGGAGCTACGGTAATTCAGAAAATCCTTGGTGGTATGGGGTGATTTTTGGTGTTTATATTCATACTTGTAGTGGCATTGGGTGGTATAACTGCTTTGCTATATTATCCCTTGTTATCTAGGGTGGTTTTCGTGTTAGTTGTCATACTTCTGGTGGCATGGGGTGGTTTAAAGCCAATCCAGAAAAACCCTGGTGGCATAGAGTTGTTTAGGTATTAATATTCATACTCCAGGTGGGATTGGGTGGATTGGATGTTACATTATATTATTTCTGCTGATATAGGATGGAGTAAAGGTTAATCCAGACAATTTATGGTGATATAGAGTGGTTTAGGTATTGATATTAATACTCCTGGTGGTATAGAGTGTTAAAGGAACTAAGCCAAGAAATCCCTGGTAGTATAGGTAATAATATTAATAGGTAGTTTACAGCTAAAACACAAAATCCCATGAAATCCCTTGTGGTATAAGGTGGTTTGGTGATAATATTAATACTTATGGTGGCATAAAATGGTTTAGGGCTAAACTAAAAAACATCCTGGTGGTATAGAGTAGTTTAGGTATCAATATTAATACTCTTAGGTATAGGTTGATATAAGGGCTAATCCAGGAAATCCCTGGTGGTATAGTGTAGTTCATATATTAATACTCCTAGTCATATAGGGTGGTTTTGAAGCTAATCCAGGAATTCCTTGTGGTATAGAGTGCTTTTTAAGATACCATAACAGTTGCATTATATACCACCATACTTTTGATGTTTGTCCCCCTCCCATACCAAGATCAATACTGACCAACTCTCCACCTAAATACTTTCACTCCTAGATATTAATGTAAGGTGGTTTAGGGGTTAATCCAGAATATCTATGGTGGTATAGAGTGGTTTAGTCTTAAATATTAATATCCCTGGTAGTCTAGGGTAGTGTAGGCCTGATAAATGCTCCAAGCATTGTCATTGTCATAGTCATACTCAAGTACTCATTGCCAAACCATACCAACTGAAGTACATGCTGCCATATTGGGGGCTTTCGCCCCTTGGCCCCTTCCCTCCTGGGCCAATATTTCCACTTAAGTAGCTTCAAAATTTGTGTGTAAAAAAAAAAAAAGACCACATATAATTATATACCAGCAAATTGGGTCAAAATGAGCATAATCCTATACCGGACCACCCGACTGGTATTGTGATCTATTATTTCAGCGTCTGCCTAAAGAAACTTTGCTCTAAAAAGTAAACGTTTCACAGACAAGTTCTAGTAAATTTGCATAGTACCAAGGTTTAATAGACCCTGTGGAGGTATGAGGCCCATGATTGCCCGCACCTTACCCAACGGTTCAATCGTCATCTCCTTTGGACATTAGTCCATTGCATAAGTAAGATGCTCCGTGGCATCATCTTGGGATCGCATGCTCTCCGACTCGGAGGAAGGCACAAGTTCCTTTGCGTAGTAATACCAATAATGCCCATTGTGTCCAATATTTAAGGTCAATGCCATGGCCCTTGTCAGGTCTAGGGCTGGCGGAAATACAACAGTCGAGAATAATCCAGTGATAATACAAACAGGCGCACAAGTTTTATGAGACATCTACAAGAATTTGATACAATTTTTCGAAGGTGTTTGGATAAATTATCCACCTTGCCTGGAGATTATTGAGAAATCCCATGAGGCGCAGGCACTCTATGGAACAGAACGGTATGTCAATTCTACATAGCAGCGAGGAAGAGTCTCCACCGGTACCCAAGTGATAATTGGTATCCCCATAGCAGAAGACAAGAGACGTAATACAGTTCTGTCTGGGGAAGTAACGATGAAAATACCTTCCAGAATCCAAAAAAAAGTCTGTACTGGTGACAAAATGCCCTTTTGACACTTTTTTTCAACACTTCCATAAAATTCTGTGGTCAAAAATGTCCAGAGATTCCATGTCTTTATAATGGGATAGCTTGTTTGGCTTTATAGGATCATTCCAAACCCACTAATATTTCCGCACCCGAATCTCCTTTCCATTGATGCCACCAGCGTTTCCAGTGTTGTAGTTGAATCGTGGTCGCTGATTGGTGGAAATTTGTTTCTTGGCATTGCCAGGTTGGGATCCTGCCCCTTGATGGTCTCCGACTTTGGCCAAGTTTCCTGTGTAGATTGGAATGAGCGTTAAAGGGGGTTTTCATGCTATGGCATATTGTCTGATCCAGGACAAGCAAACAGCTGAACCCAAAAATGGGGTTACCCATACTAGCCACAATTATACAGCCGGTATAATAATCATGCCCCACCTAGTGCCCTAATTAATGTAGACTGCAAAAATTGTGACAGGGCAACTTAACACGACGTCTTCTTCCCTGGTGCAAAGCCCCCCTTGGGCAGCTGGGCTGGGGTGCAACTGTGAGTTGTACACCCCTAGAGCTTTGCGTTTATGTTCCCCTTTCTGCAAAGTCTCCTTATTACTCATGTTGTATTAGCAATATAGGATTGGGGTGTCAAGGGTCCTCCACTAACCTATTCCAGGGCCCCACTTTTCACCTATAAACAAATGTGACATTATCCTCAATCACAAATTTCTATAACAATGAACTGGGTAGATTGGTAAATGAATAAGATGCTGGCTTTTTCTGTACACAGTGATTCAAGTATATTGTGCCAAGTACTGCTGATATAAGAGGGTGGCGGCCCACCGGAGGATTCTCCTGTTCTCCTATGGGCCAGTCCAAGCCTGTGTATTAGACAGTCATAATGCTGGAGGAGTAAAGTGCCTGTTACAGGATCTGCAGGTCCTGGATCCTGCACACACAACTAGTGCTCCATTTACTCAGATAATACATCTTCTTTCTTCCCAATTAGTATAGGGATCCTGATCCTGTCCATGTTTACCTTTCTCCAGGGTTTGAAACAGGCAGGAAACTAATCTGACGCCCCCTTAAAAGTGAAATTCTCCTTTTTACCCCATTCCCGAACAGACACATTTTCAGGGTTTTTTTGTACATGCGGTTTAAACAGCTGTAAAAAATGTTTTCTCGTTCAGATAGACAAATAATTTTTGCATCTTTTTTATGTCATGACTTGTGGAGTCTAATTTTTATGTTACTTTCATACTCTTTTTTTTAAGTAAGAAAATAAAGGAAATACGTGTCTGTTTTTCACTTTTTTATGACCACAAAGAACCACTAAAAAAAGTTTTAAATTTTGTTAAATTATTTTTATATATTGTCACATGTTATTTTTTCCAAAGGGGCAGGGCTAGTAACATCGATTTCAATTGGCTTCAGCTTTTATTTATTTATCCTGCTTTTTATTTATTTTTCATTTGTGCCACCCTATAAGATCATAAAACCTTTGTGGGGCATTTCAACATTTCAATAATTTTTTATCTGATTTCCCCTGTAACTGGGGATAGTATATTAGCTCCAGTTATAGAGGAAATTCAGCCTCATTTATAGCAGAGCTGACTGGGTCTCTTAGGACCCAGCAGGTCCTGCTCCCTCCCTACACCCAGTGATTACATGATCATTGGGTCCAGAAGAGGATGCGCCAGTAGTGCTTCCTATACTGTATACAGCGATCGGGAAGGCAGAGACGTTAAATAACAATTGTTGCCTTTTCTATAGGGAGTCTTGCTGTGTCTGACAGCTGGCTCCCCGCTCCCACTATGCAATGATGTTTTAGAATGTCACTGCAGAGAAGAACATGGACCGCCTGGACGTTTAGTTTATAGTGTATGGGCGGTCCGTAAGGATTTAACCTAGGCACCAAAATGTGCAAGTACAGTTACATGACCTTACAAGTCAATCAACAGGATCTCGGCATACACCAACATAGTGGAAGGGGTCCAAAGCTTGCCCTCTCACCCATGGAAAAGATGAGGACCCACTTTTGAATTAGTTAACAAAGCATATTACTCATCTGTGAATTCTGGCTTAAAGAAGGGGGTTCTAGGGTCCACTGTATGGCAGCCATATATCTGTACCTGGCCTTTACATGAAACCTACCAGCTTGATTCTGAGGAAGCTTGACCTGTGCTATAGGTAGCACAATTTTTCCGCGGCTGTTGACGTTCTGAGGGATGCTACTCTGGATCTTGTGATCCGAGTTACTCTCAAGAGCTCTGTTACGAGAAAGATGGTTCTTTGGTCGTCCAAGCTAAATGAAAAGGAATAAGAAATAAAAGAGTAATTTCCAATTTCATCTTCATGTTTGGACCCCTTAGCTGTAGTCAATCATTTAGATACTATGTGTTAAATAGGGCTGGTTAGTGACAAACTAGGAAATTAGTCAGGGTCCCGATCACTTCATAGCATGGAATCATGAGAACATGTCCAATTTATCACTGATTTCTTTAGTGCCCTAGACCATTAGGGCAATTATCAATAAACTTCTCTACTCTAGACACCAGGGATTTTGAAATTCTGAAAAAAACAGGGGTTGGGTTACTTTGTAATTTTATATAAAACTGGCCCTGTTATATCTTACCCCTTGGCCAGTGACTTCAAAAGACCTTGACCTCGTCTTTCTGCGCTTAACTTCTAAAGACTCCTCTCTTTTTTCCAACTTCTGGGCTCCTTTCTTTTGTGCTTGGTTCCAAAATCCCGGGGAGTCTCTCTGCTGGTTACCTCCTCTGACTAGGGTGGCCAACATCTCACCGGTGCTGGTGGAAAGGTTGTCTTCACTGGCTGCATGGTGGAGTGGAGAGCTTGTTATTGGTTGATCTCTAAAAGGATTGTCCTCACTCTCGCTCAGAGAATGGACCGACATGTTACTTCTCTCTTTCATAGGTTGAAGTAGCTGTAGACGATCACCCTCTACAACACGGGAACGTCTTCGGGCTGCTTTTACCGAAATACTTTTAATGCTGCTTAGAATTTCTTTTTTCTCTGAATGGAAAAACAAACAAAAGTTTTCTCAATAGGTGACCACCAACGTGTGCCTATTACCCAAATCTCCCAGAGACTGCCAATTGCACCTTATTCACATATTGCAAACTCCATCCAAACCTCAGAACATCCATTTTTGGTAGATCTTTAGCTATCGCTAACATCATTGGAGTTTTTCTTATTGGTTATACTTAAATTTCGAGCTTTCTCCCATATCGACCAACTGAAAGTGACCATAATTGTAATAATTACAAGTTCCTTGGGTCAAGATGGTCCTGAGTAATCATGTTTTTGGTTTTACAGCGGGGTACAAAATGTGCAGGTGCTGCACCATGTACTAATGTAGGTGGCTTTCTGGTGAAGTTGAGGGTTCAGGTGGTGAGATGATAATTTAGAGGAAATGTTATTGAGGGTGTAAGGAATTGAAGGCAGGAACATGTACCTTTATCATAGGTATTGTACAGAGAGTAAATACTGTATGTATACTGGAGTTTTTCTAAAACTCAATTCGCCATCTAATGCCACTCACCTTTCCGTGTTAATGCAACCTTGTCGCTGTTGTCAGGAGAGGAGTTGATGTAGCTGGTCCTTACTCTATTGTCACGTGGAAAAGACTGTAGAAAAACACCTTTTTTTTAGAATGGTTTCTCAATAACAAGATAATCATACTGTTGAGATCACCAGTGATCAGCTCTGATCAGCAAGTGTTACATTTCGCTGCAGCGCCACCACAGGAGAAATTGAGCATTACATGATTCTTATTAAAATCAATGGCTTGTTCTTGTCCGGTACTGAAGTTCTAGGACCTCTAGAATGAGGGAAACGTCTTGCGGCCACTTGCCTGTGTGGCTATTAAATAAGGGTCCTAAATGAAAGACCTCACTAACTCAAAGTTCCCTTCCCAAGTTAGTATATGGGCGGCACGGTGGCTGGGGTCCTGGGTTCGTATCCCACCAAGGACAACATCTGCAAGGAGTTTGTATGTTCTCCCCGTGTTTGCGTGGGTTTCCTCCGGGTACTCCGGTTTCCTCCCACATTCTAAAGACATACTAATAGGGAATTTAGATTGTGAGCCCCATTGGGACAGTGATGATAATGTGTGTGCAAAACTGTAAAGCGCTGCGGAATATGTTAGCGCTATATAAAAATAAAGATTATTATTATTAGTATGAAAGGAGTATTCCTATCAGAAGAATTTACGGACCAACTTTGTGGAACAATTATAAAAAAGGAGGTCTTTCACCCTCCATGTGAACCACCCTCTTCATTGTAGTCTTTGGTAGTAGAACAAAAAGCTTTCCATGGAAGTCACTGCATATGACGGTCGCTTTGCTTTGGAGTCCCGTGTTTATGCCGTAAAAGCTGTAAATGGCAAAATCCTTTAAAATGGGTTGCCAGCAAGACAACCCCTGTCCTTATGTCTTCAGGGGGACTTCTCTGCTCAGGACCTTCAGAGAGATATTGAGTAAAAGAGGCTCTCAGACAAGCAGACCTGTCCACTCCTTGTACAAGATGGTCAGCAAAACATAATGGACACCTGATCATTCACTAATCTCATCATGAGCATTGATAGAGGTGTATATGAGATGCTTTTCCTGACTACTGAAATAACAAGTTAATTGTTTGGCTGGGACAACTTTGCGATGTGATGGGAGAAGGAGTTGTGTAGTTATCTAAAATCTATGGTCAGCTAGGAAAATAAACCCTGATGTCTCTCTAACATACAGAAGCAGAGGTAAAACCTTCCTACCTACCTCTTTGCTGACCATCCCATTCACATGTATTGGAGGTGGGGTCACCACTGTGGAGTTTTTAAAGTGCCGGGCACGGGGACTGGTTTTAAATACTTTGTTTACATCACTGGTGAAAAAAAGAGAAGACATAACATAAAGGGTTAAATCTCGTCATTTCCAATATGAATCAGTGGCAGATCCTGCAAATACAAAAAATAAAATTATTGGGTTTCTCAAAACTACAAATATCAAACAAAAAAAATATTAACTGTTACTTTAAAAGGATTGGCCTCTACTTGGACAACCCCTTCTTACTATATTCCACAGGGTAAAATAAAAATAGGAGATACCCACCTATCGCACCGGTACCATTCCAGCAACATCGACGTCGGACCTCTCAGGGCTTGTGTGACAGTGTTATGCCACACTTTCCTCTGACATCTATTGGTGGCCTCTGATTGTTATCCATATGAGCACAGCCGCCAATGTCACGCAAGTCCTAGGAGATCTAGCGCCAACGTAGCTGGAATGGCACCGATTGCTGGAGGTGAGCATTGGTTGTTTTTATTTTACACTGAGGTAGATAGTATTGGAGAATGGATTGTCCGAGAGTAGTGAACAACTCTTTTAAGAGGGGCCCCTTAATGTGAAATATTCTTAAAAGGGTTCTACAAAATAAAAAAAAAAGTTTGCTTTCTTTCAAAAATAGTGCCACACCTGTCCACAGGTTGTGTGTGGTATTGAAGCTCATCTCCATTTACCTGAACAATACAACCCAGTGACAGGTGTGCTGCTGTTTCTAGACGAAGGCAGCAATGTTTTTCTAACCTTCCTTAAAACATAACAGAAGGAAAGGAGGACTTCATAGATTCATAGACATTACTTATCCCCCCTCCCCCTCTAATAACCTATTGGTATATTAGAAGAGTCAGAGCATCAGGTGGGTGCGCGGTGGGAAGCAGTGATATTAAACATCAAGTGAGAACTTCAAGATCCGAATAACTTGGTCCATCTCCTACATGATGAAGATCTCAGAGAGGTCTTAGTTACTGGTCCCTCAGGGAATACTACACTGTACTAGAACCTTATTATTATGGTTAGGGCAAATTTTGAGTCTTCAACCTTTCCGACTCTGAGAGTAGTCGTGGAAGGATTGTTCTGTAGGACTCTATTTGGTTCAGATTCTTGTTATCTGATCCAAACGTACGGACGCTCTCTTGGTCTGAGTCTGGTTCCTGGGACGTCTCTTCTGCTGTGATTTGAAGGATTTTAGGCAATGAGTTCTGGCTGTCCTGCAAAATATCAACAAACTGAATTAGAGTCGAGAAGAAACATCGAACATCTTACAAATAGAGCTTTTCATAAGATGAAGAACTTCACATCTCTTCACTAATGGTGGATAGACAAGCTAGGAAGAAAGGAAGGAGCTGGTGCCCTTGGGGTTTTACCCAATTAATGTCCTATGGGAAATACAGGCGTTAACTTTACTTACTTTTAGGGCTAAAACAGAAGTTTTGTCAATAATAGTTATTCGGTCCAATGTGCCATCTTCCAGCTCTCGAAGGTAGAGCTCGTACAAATCCTCCAGGCAGGGAGGGACAGTCAGGTTGTGGTCTACAAACAGAGGAACCATGTAAGAGAAACCATGACCCCAACATGGACTCATCATCTATGAACTATAGGACTACTAGCATTGCTCAGAAAAATTAATTTAGTCAACCTGTTCATTGCCTTCAAAATTTCTCAACCATTTGCTCAAAGTTTCCCATTCTTGAGCCAACTAGATGCACCATCACTTCCATTTGTCAAATGAGATTGTCCAGCCTAGATAGACGATCCACCCACCACAAAGAGTCCTCAATAGTCCCTACTTAGCTCTGGTTGACCAAAGGAGAACCTACACAATGAGGAAATGGTTCTTCGTTTGTATTTCGACCCCAATATTAATACTTACCGGCGATGATGCGTCTCTGCTGCTTGATGATCTCATCACACAGACACCGATGTTGCACAAACTTCTGCACCATGTAATTCTTCTGCCTGATCATATTGTCTTTGAGCAATGCGTGAGACTGCATCTCTGTATTTTCTATCTCCAGTTCATGGACTTTACACAAGAGGCTTAAGACCTCTCTCTGTTCCTCTGAGCTGATTCGTTTTGGTAAAATCTCTTCCAGTCTTCTTGCTCGCTGCCGTATTTCTTTAAATCGCTTCTCCAATTCCATCTGAAGAAAAGATGACAGAGAGTGAAGGACTAACTTGATCATGACATACTCATAATATTACTCCACCTGCTGGCAGTGTAAATCTTCACAGAGCGGGGTTGTCTTATGAAAACAACCCCTGTCTATATGTCCTATTGTACACTCCATGGAGGGGATCCTCAGGTTGGGTCGCCTTCTGATCAGAGGGAAGGGCTTCCATAAGTGCAGCTCTCACTAAGATGGATACAAGCCGCCCATGTATTCCATATATTTATCTGAATGGCAGCCACTACATTTCCTGTGGAACAGATGATGCATTGGAAGTGTCTTGTGCAACCACTTTTAAGTGCATTAAACAGAAATAGTCAACTTAGCAGATCTTAAGGGGGTAGTCCATGGAAGTGAATGAGAGTTACGGATACAGAGTATTATAGCGAGCTTTGGGTCCTTTGGGATCACATTATTGTCACAGGACCTCCAATTGTATGAAGTAGCCAAACCCTGTTCATCAGGTGGGTCAAATACTTAGCTTTACTTTTGTGCTGTTTTTGACACATATTGGGTATCTGTTGCACTCTAGCTAATATAGTGCACTGTTGTTAACTCTCAGGTTCTCTTTCACTTCATCTCAGATCGTATTCTGGGCAATGCCCCTCTACGGTACATTGTGGAATATGTACAAGCAATGCATAGGGTTAGACGTGTCTGTCAGCAAACTGCAGACAGATTCCAGGTAGAACCACCAGTTTCAGTGCATCTTCAGATGTGACTGGAGTTGGGCAAAGTTGGTGCAAATCGACATCAGTAATCTATCTCCACTGGACGGGAGCTGTGAGAATCGCCTTTTACCTGGCGACATCTGCGGCTCTAGTTATGATTAGCCGGCCTGGCTCAATATCATGACAAACATGTGATGTCACTCCAGGCTGGCTAATCAAAAGAAGAGAACTGGAAGCAGTTGTAATTGACAGTTCCCT
Source organism: Dendrobates tinctorius (assembly GCF_039654945.1). NCBI lineage: Eukaryota > Metazoa > Chordata > Amphibia > Anura > Dendrobatidae > Dendrobates > Dendrobates tinctorius. Next base: position 30,283,475 of record NW_027361682.1, on the reverse strand, counting down.
TTGCTCCTGTACAGTGGCCAAAGATTACTGACGTGGCTGATGGCCTGGGTCATGTGAATTGAGTTGTACCAACTCTAGGGTCGGGTCAAGTTACTAAATTCATGTTTCTACTGATACCTTTTGGCGGCGCAGCTTGCTTTGATCTACTACCAGGGCGTGAACGTTCTCTCTGGCCGCTGTCACTTCCGACGGTTCCACAATGTCGGACTGGTCATCTCCAGTGTCCGAGTCCTTTTCGCTATCATCTTTGCCATAAGATTCTCTCCTCAGCTCTTCTTGCCACTTGCGGACTCGACGAGTTTTTTCTTGCTCCCAGCTGTAATCATAAGGAGGAAAAAAGTGATTGCTAGTGGCCTGTAGAGCTAGATCACTAACATCCCGCAGTTGGTCAAAGCTGTTGAAATGCTGGTTGCGAACAAGGAACCTCACAATGTTACCCGACCAATGTGATGGTATAGTTCTCCACCTACTCGGCAATGATGAGGAAGTGACGAGAAGTCTCCATCTGTATCTCCATGTGGTTGTTCTCCAGGTCCATCAGCTGTTTGCGGATGTCCATCTGTTCTCTAAAAGCCTTTATTAGCTGCTCCCGGAGCTGGTCCATCTCCCGTTTGTCATAGGGTAATGTATGGAGCTGGACCTCAGCTGTTGGTCAGAGTATTGTAGGTATTAGGGTGTATATTACTTGGGAGTCTATGGGATTTGCCTATCAAAAGATGTCAAATATCACCTTGGATGTTGCGAATATCGCTCTTCTCATTCCTCATCTGCTTCAAACCTTGCTCGTCAATCTTCTCCTTGAGTCTCTGTATCTCGTTTCTTAGGTCTGAAATTATACTGGTGTACTGGGCGATGTGGTAAGAGACATTGAGAAGGTTTCGCTTCACCTGGAGGATAGAAGAAGAACTGATGTAATGGAAAGGAATGGCATGGAATGATTTTGAATTGCATTGTAAGGTGTGGTTCACACTGCATTAGGGGCCATGCGTTGAGCGCATCTGTTACATAGCGGCACCCATTGGCCGCAATTAGAGTAACACATCCTAACGCATGCCAAAATCGGCATGCGTTAGCGATGATGCGTTACTTTGATGCACCCTCGAACGCGGTCTACCGCGTTTTTGGGTGCGTCGGGTATAGCGCACAGCGAACGGACGCGTTCGCTGTGCATAGACCTGTATGGCTAACGCATGGTAGTGCATGGTAACAAACTGCTACCATGCGTTTGCACATACGTTACCGCTATGGGCAAAAATGATATAAAAAATTACATCTGCGTTAGAGCATCCGTTTAACGGATCCATTAAATGGACGCCCCTAACGCAATGTGAACCTAGCCTTAGATACAGTTGAAACTAGAAGTTTACATACACTATATAAAAAACCACATATGCATGTTTTTCTCAATATCTGACAAGAAATCAGTATAAACCTTTCCCGTTTTAGGTCAGTTAGGATTACCATAATTATTAATGTTTGCCAAATGCCAGAATAATGAGAGAGACAGGAAGTTTTAAGGCATTTTATAACTTACTGAAAAGTCAAAAGTTTACATACATTTCATTAGTATTTGGTATCATTGCCCTTAAACGGAATGACTTGGGTCAAACATTTGTGATATCCTTCCACAAACTTCTCACAATAGTTGGTCGGAATTTGGGCCCATTCCTCCTGACAAAACTGGTGTAACTGATCCAGGTTTGTAGGTCGCCTTGCTCGCACCGGCCTTTTCAGCTTTGCAAATAAATTTTCAATAGGATTGGGATCAGTACTTTGTGATGGCCACTCCAAAACATTGACTTTGTTATCCTTAAACCACTTTATTACCATTTTGGCAGTATGCTTCGGGTCATTGTCCATATGGAAGACCCATTTATGCCCAAGCTTTAACTTCCTGGCTGATGTCTTCAGCTGTTGCTTCAGTATTGCCACATAATCGTCTTTTCTCAAGATGCCATCCATTTTGTGAAGTGCACCAGTCCATCCTGCAGCAAAACAACCCCACAACATGATGCCACCCCCGTGTTTCACAGTCGGGATGGTGTTCTTAGGCCTCCAAGCTTCTCCCTTTTTCCTCCAAACGTAACGATGGTCATTATGCCCAAAAAGTTCAATTTTAGTTTCATCAGACCACAGGACATGTTTCCAAAAATTAAGGTCTGTGTTCCTGTGTGCATTTGCAAACATTAATCTGTCTTTTTTATGTTTATTTTGGAGTAATGGCTTAGTCCTGGCAGAGTGGTCTTTCAAGTATCTTAAAATTGTACCCAATTATGAGCCAGAATTGTTAAACTCCACAATTTTCTTGATAATAACTTGGCTGATTTCTTTAGACTTTCCCATGATGCTGCACAAAGAATTAGTGTGTTTTAGGTGTTCATTAAAATACATCCAGAGGTGTGTCTCCAGTTAACTCAGACGTTGGCAGAAGCTTTCAAACACATGACATCATCATATGGGCAGTGCAGAACTGTTTAATGGCATAGTAATCTTAGTGTATGTAAACTTTTGACTTTGCAGTTAGTAATAAAAATACCTTAAAACATTCTCTCTCTCAATATTCTGACATTTGGCAAATATTGATAATTGTGGTAATCCTACTTGACCTAAAACGGGAAAGGTTTATTCTGATATCATGTCAGATATTGAGAAAATCATGCATATGTGTCTTTTTATATACTGTATGTAAACTTATGGTTTCAACTTTATTACCTAAAAACCACCCTTTTCCTTAGAAATTGGTGACCGTGATCCTTACCTGTCCCTGATCCAGTTGGAAGTCAATTTTCACGTCTTCTGCAGCAAATGTAAGTGTCAGGCAATGCCATCTAGCATACTACCTGCTGAAACACCACACCAGTCTGTAGGTGCTACCCTATAGTGCCAACCACTGTGTCCACCACACTTTGCTTCAGCTCTTACTCATCATTAATCCTTGAGTGCCATTCAAGAGTGCCAGCCGCTGCCACCTGTGATTCTCTCTACATTGCAGCTAGTATGTCTTACCAGTCTGCGAGTGACACTCTTGAGTGCCCAATTTGCTGTCTGTCTCTTACAATACGAACTTGGTACATAGTACTACAGACTTAGCCCTACCTCTGGTAGATCTTACTAGTAGTCACTACCTGAGTGGGTACATAGGAATTTCCATCTGTCAGTGACTAAATCCTGGTAAAACAAAGCAGCAATTCTGAGAATCGGTAATAGCAGTTATCCTTACGGGAGGGCAGTGCACATACCCGGGTCTTGATATTTTTGGCACGGTCAGCGTAGGTGAGGGTATTTCGGGATTCCTCAAAGGCACTGCTGGCCGGACTTATGTGAGCGATCATCACAGTGCGACTATTCCCACCCAATGAGTCCTGATGATACAAACGAGGGTAAGTAAAGCCATATTTGGACCACAGAGCTGACAATCTGAGAAAACACTGGAGGTCAGTGGAATGTGTTTGTATTATTGGGTTAACGGTACCTTCAGGAGTCTGGTCAGCTTGCTGTCTCGGTAGTTGACGTACTTATTGCCTCCTCTTTCACTGAGGGCATTAATACAGTTGCCCAGCGCTAGCAGGGAGCGATTGATGTGTGCCCCTTCCTTCATCCTCTGACCTCGGTTCTGAGTCTACAGCGAGGATAAAAAGGTCACTTGTTAAAGAAAATGGCAAAATTGTGGGTGCACTATGGCTGTCACTGATAACAACACTGCCGTGGGGGCACTATGGCTGTCACTTATAACAACACTGCCACGGGGAACTATGGCTGTCACTAATAATAACACTGCCATGGGGGAAATATGGCTGTCACTGATAACACTGCCATGGGGGAACTATGGCTGTCACTAACAATAGTACTACCACGGGGGCATTATGGCTGCCACTGATAACAGCACTGTCATGGGGGCACTATGGCTGTCACTGATAATAACAGTGGCAAGGGAGCACTATGTAAAAAGTAGGAAGCCAGCTCACCTGCTGCGGCATGTGGTGTGGGGAAGCATGGAACTTGTGTAGTCTCACGTGCAATAGAGCAAAGCTTTGAGAAAGAACGTTTAATTAAAACTGTTAAAATTGTTAACCCTTGCTCTGCCTCCTGTCTGTCACTGCATCCCGCAACCTGCTCACACTTGATTTAGTTGATAGGATGCAGTGTACAGACACAGAGGTGGCAGACCAAGCGGTTAGGGGAGCTCCAAGGGCCAGAATCTCATTGGGGACAATATTGAGTAACCTCCCAAAATTTACAGGGAACTTTGCCCTACTATGGGACTGGACTGAACGGGTCAGGGGTATGTTGAGGATGCACCCCATGACCCCCGCAATGGAGGCAGAGATTGCCATGATGTCCCTGGATGGAGAAGCAAGTTGCTCCGTCATGCTACGGCCGTAGCATGAGCGAAACACCTTTACCAAGGTGCTACAAATCCTAGAAGAGAAGCACGGGGACCCCACAGACGTTGGGGAGTTACGCATGCGCTTGTTTAGTCATGTTCAAAGGAGACTGTGACCCAATACATGAACGCGCTGCAAGAAATCCACGCTGCGATTGTGAGGCGGGATGATGTAGGCGTAGGACCCCTTGACCTAATTCTAATAGACCAGTTTGTGGCTGGCCTCAGAGATGTGCCGCTTAAGCAAGCTTTGTAGGAGCGCCTGTGTGCTAGGCCACATATGACTTTTGTAGAAGTTGGGGCGGAAACATGCTAAAGGGAAAAGGAGCAGGGGACCGCAGACTTGGCAGGGATGGTCCGGAGCCGCGAAGTAGCTACCCCGATGGAGGAAGAGCCGGAGTGGTCCCACGAATTACGGCAGGGAATGCAAAAAATTAGGGCAGAAATCGAGAGCCTAAAGGAAGCCTTTGATGCTGCCATGGAGTTCGATCCCATACCTTGGGGTAACTCACGGCAAGAGTTAAGAGAAGTCAGAGGAGAGAAACGGAGCGTAAGAGCAACCCCAGCAACAGCCCCAGAATCTAATTCGATATCCTGGGATGAAAAGTAATTACAGAGGGGGAATACCTCTCGTGGAGGACAGCAATTCTGACGGACGCACCCAACAGATAGGTGCAGAAGTGAGTGTTGGACGTGTGGAAGAATGGGACACCTGTCAAGAAGTTGCCCTACAAGAGATAGCCGACGGCGAAGATTCGTTCACCCTTCCGAAGGTCATGCCCATTGGAGAGAGAGCTGCCCCTGGAAGAAGTGGTACGGTGAGAGGAGGGAAACCTCACTCAGAGCAAGGCAGAGCCCTGGCGTCGGACACTGAGAAGAGAGGGAGAAGATGTTGACTGTCTACAGTGAGATGTCTGCACTGCTCAGTCGCGTGGAGGCGAATCAGGTGGAATGACCCAGCCTGACTTTACCACTCAACCTGAGCAAATTCAAGAGGAGTCTCAAAGTACTCAGTGTGAGCACGCTTGTGTTCCGCCTCTGCGGTATGCGCAGAACAATTTTCTTCAGCAAAATGTAGGGCAAAGAAAGGCAGAAAAGGGTGCAAAAATTGTGGGCATGTGAAGAACATAAAGGAGCACAAAGAGTTCTTGCCTGTGCAATGGCGAGCTAAAGGAGAGGAGGAGTGTAAGGAGGAAGACCATGCTGCAAGTACCTGCATTGAGCCGGGTCCGGAACTGCTGAGGCTGCATCCCCTGTTTCGTGGGGGAAGGCATAGGGGACAGGACAGGCCCCATGACCCACGAAGAGGGGGCGTGTTTAAAGGGGAAACCCAGCCGGAAGCTGAGGGAGAAAGCGCGCAAAGCTGCAGAGAGGCCCCCGCCGTCAGCGTGCAAGCAGCAAGGCAGGCAGCGTGCTCCGCACCCGACCCGTCGGTGCTGAGACAGACTGCAGCAGACAGACCCGGTGGCCTAAAGAGAGCTTGGCGGGAACAGACAGCGCGCAGCTGGGACCAGTGAGTGCTTCGGCCCCGGAGCATTCGTACAGCGCAGGCCTGCGACCAAGCACCGCCACCGCTGACAGAAACTTTGAGGAGAGACGTGCAGTGTGCCCGTTGGTCACCATGGAGCGAGGTGTTGAACGTTCCGGGCTAGTGAGTACTGCGTGCATGCTGCCAGAGAGCCATAGGGTGTGCAGGACTGCCATCTGCTCCCCGATTAACCAGGGTATATCTGCCGGGCCACGCTGGGCTCAGACAGTGCCGTGGCCCACGCTCCTCTGGCCACATCAGTATAAGGACTAGGGGCCCAGTGGAAGGTACCGGACACCGATCACTGCCGCCAGAAGACAAGACCACCGTTACCAGCAGGAACTTCTTGGACAAGCACCGTGCCAGCTGTTGTCGGCGCTACAGACTTTCAAGGAGCAACTACAGTCGGAGAAACTTCTGTATCCAGATGATGGATTTTAATCCGAAACGCGCGTCGGGGCGCGTTTTTAGTCCACATCGCCATTCTTTCCAGGTAATTTCATGATCAGTGCCCTGTACAATATTAACTATGTGTGGTCCAGTGCTTGTATATGTCATACTGTGACCCAGATACAGGGTATATGGCACAAGCTTAAACATTGTCCTGATTCAATATTACTTTTCACAAGATAAAAATTATATTTTCGATATATCATTAACTTTTTGGTCACTATTTATTATTATTTATTTATATATAGTCACCTTGTGCAGTAGTATTTATTATGTGTGGTCCAGCACTTTTATGCATTAGGCTGTGACCCAGATATAGGTTATGTGCACCAGATCTATTATTTATTTATAATTATTAATCTAATATATAAAGCTCAATGTGGGTGTGTATGTATGTATGTATGTATGTGTATGTGTGTATGTCCAGGATAGGCATCCGCACCGCCGCAGCTACAGCCATAAAATTTGGCACAGTCACACGTCTGGACCCCAAGAGCGTCCTAAGCTATGTTGTGAAGTGAAATTTCAACCCCGCGCGTTCCAATTCACCAAACAATTTTGCCCCTATCTACATAATGGGGAAAAAGTGTGTGTGTATCAAGCCCCGCCCCTTATTATGATGTCACAATGGTTGCCATGGCAACGCTGATGTCATCATAGGTTGCAAGCCCCGCCGCTCATTATGATGTCATAATGGTTGACTATGGGTTAGAGGATGTGTGATGGGTATATAGGCATGGGACTATGGGGTGGAGGATGTGTGATGGGTATATGGGCACTCGACTATGGGATGGAGGATATGTATGATGGGTATATGGGCACGGGCCTATGGGATCGTGGATATGTATGATGGGTATATGGGCACGGGACTATGGGATGGAGGATATGTATGATGGGTATATGGGCATGGGACTATGAGATGAAGGATGTGTGATGGGTATATGGGCACTTGACTATGGGATGGCGAATATGTATGATGGGTATATGGGCATGGGACTATGGGATGGAGAATATGTATGATGGGTATATGGACATGGGACTATGGGATGGAGGATGTGTGAAGGGAATATGGGCACTCGACTATGGGATGGAGGATAGGTATGTTGGGTATATGGGCACGGGTCTATGGGATGGAGGATAATTATAATCTATTATATAAAGCTCAAGTGTGTGTGTGTGTGTATGTCCGGGATTGGCATCCGCACCGTCGCAGCTACAGTCACAAAATTTGGTACAGTCACACGTCTGGACCCCGAGAGTGTACTAGGCTATGTTGTGAGGCGAAGTTTTAACCCCGCTCGTTCCAATTCACCAAACAATTTTGCCCCTATCTACATAATGGGGAAAAAGCGTGTGTGCATCAAGCCCCGCTCTTCATTATGATGTCACAATGGTTGCCATGGCGACGCTGATTCATCATAGGTTGCAATGGTGACGGTTATGTCATAACGGTTGCCATGGTGATGATAATGTCATAATGGGTATATGGGCACGGGACTATGGGATGGAGGATGTGTGATGGGTATATGGGCACTGGACTATGGGATAGAGGATATGTACAACGGGTATATGGGCACGGGACTATGGGATGGCGGATATGTATGATGGGTATATGGACACGGGACTATGGGATGGAGGATGTGTGATGGGTATATGGGCATGGGACTATGGGATGGAGGATGTGTGATGGGTATATGGGCACTCGACTATGGGATCGTGGATATGCATGATGGGTATATGGGCACGGGACTATGGGATGGAGGATAATTATAATTTGCTATAACTAACCACAGTTAGTTACTATGCCCTGGCAGCGCCGGGCTCTTCAGCTAGTATTTATATAAAATGAGAACTAATTTATTATGTATTTTTTATACGCTAGTATTTTTCAGGTCACATTATTATTATTTATATAAAATGAGAACTAATTTATTATATATTTTTGATGCACCTGTATTTTCAAGCCACATTATTGATTATTACATATACTTACCTGGTTGTATTATCAATAATATATATTGCCATATTTATTCATTTTTATATGCCACTACAAGATATATTGATTTTTTTTCTGCATATTTTTATGACGCTATATTGAGCGTTGCATATTTATATATTTATATTTGGCTGTATTTTATATCAGTTGTTATGTGTTTTTATGCATGTGTGATTTATGGATTTATATCTAATATATTAAGCTCAATATGTGTGTGTGTATGTCCGGGATTGGCATCCGCACCGTCGTAGCTACAGCCACAAAATTTGGCAGAGTCACACATCTGGACCCTGAGAGCGTCATAGGCTATGTTGTGAGGCGAAATTTTAACCCCGCGCGTTCCAATTCACCAATCAATTTTGCCCCTATCTACATAATGGGGCAAAAGTGTACCGTATATATATTGACATCTGCACCGTTGTAGCTACAGCCACAAAATTTTGCACAGTCACACGTCTGGATCCCGAGAGCGTCATAGGCTATGTTGTGAGGCGAAATTTTAAACCCGCGTGTTGCAATTCACCAAACAATTTTGCCCCTATCTACATAATGGGGAAAAAGTGTACCGTATATATATTGGCATCTGCACCGTCGCAGCTACAGCCACAAAATTTTGCACAGTCACACGTCTGGACCCCGAGAACGTCATAGGCTATGTTTTGAGGCGAAATTTTAACCCCGCGCATTCCAATTCAAACAATTTTGCCCCTATCTACATAATGGGGAAAAAGTGAAAGGAAAAGTGTTGGAGGCAAATTGACAGCTGCCAGATGTGAACAAGGGGGACTTAAAGAATGAGAGCGATGGCGCCAAGAGTATATACCATACAGTTGCTAAGTTGGGGCCTGACATGGGATACTCACCACACACGGGGATATGAACACACACACAAAATGCACCACACACTACCACGTGCTTCAACACATATACCACCATCAGCACACATATCACCACACATACACCACCCTCGTCACATAAAAGTCGAAACAAAAAAATCGCCACTCAAAACTCGCCACGCTGTCCCAGAGCTGTTTAAAAGATGAAAAATGAGCAACAGTTTTCTTTGTAGACAGTTGTGGTAACTGAGGCCTATTATTCTTATCATTTCTATGGTGTTATCGTCTATTAGATACATGGCTCAACAGACAGTATCACACAGAATAGGCTTAGATACACAACTCAGCAGACAGTATCACACAGGATAGGATTAGATACACGGCTCAGCAGTCAGTATCACACAGGATAGGATTAGATACACGGCTCAGCAGACAGTATCACACAGAATAGGATTATATACACGGCTCAGCAGTCAGTATCACACAGGATAGGGTTAGATACACGGCTCAGCAGACGGTATCACACAGGATAGCATTAGATACACTGCTCAGCAGTCAGTATCACACACGATAGGATTAGATACACAGCTCAGCAGAAAGTATCACACAGGAGAGGATACTTGGGTAATCATTTAGTTAATTTGTGTTGCAAATCTGTAGTGTTGAATATATGATGTGAAATGTTTTTATGTGCAAAATAATCATTATAATTTGTTATAACTAACCACAGTTGGTTACTATGCCCAGGCAATGCCGGGCTCTTCAGCTAGTCTATATATATAAGACTGAATGTATGTATGTGTGTATCACCAACCAATCGCGAAGCATCTTTCATTTCACCAGAGCTGTTCAAAAGAATCTGAGCTGTGAATGGATGCTATGAGCAACAGTTTTCCTTGCAACAAATCACTAAGCACCTCTCATTTCACCAGAGCTGGTTAAAAGTAGCTCAGCTGTGATTGGTTGCTATGAGCAAGATGTCCCACTTGACAACACCTCAGCAGACACTGACATGGTGGGAGAAAGCTCCCAGCCATTGTCTGCCCCCCAGAAAGGAGCAGAGAGCACATGAAAGAAATGAATCCCCCCCTGCCCATATCCCCATCACACATCCTCCATCCATAGGCACATCTTCCCTCTTAAAGGGATCATTGGTATGGAAGTCAGAGCAAATCCATCCAGCGCTGTGGTTTTGACCCCAGGCCTTTCTTAAAAGGATCTCCGGTATGGAAGTCAGGACTGTTCCACTCAGCTATGTGGTTCTGACCCCAGGGTCTCTTAAAGGGATCATTGGTATGGAAGTTAGGGCAAATCCACTCAGCGCTCTGGTACTGACCCCAGGCCCCTCTTAAAGGGATCTCCAGTATGGAAGTCAGGGAAAATCCACTCAGCACTCAGGTTCTGACCCCAGGCCTCTTTTAAAGGGATCTCCGGTATGGAAGTTAGGGCAAATCCACTCTGTGCTTTGGTACTGACCCCAGGCTCTCTTGAAGGGATCTCCTGCATGGAAGTTAGGGCAAATCCCTTAGCACTTTGATTCTGACCACAGGGTTCTATTAAAGGGATCATTGGTATGGAAGTGAGGGCAAATCCACTCTGTGTTCTGATTCTGACCCCAGGCCTCTCTTAAAGGGATCTCCAGTATGGAAGTTCGGGCAAATCCACTTTGCGCTTTGGTAGTGACCCCAGGCCTCTCTTAAAGGAGCATTGGGCAGCAACTAACAGAATGGTTTTTAACAGGGAAAAATGCAAAGTACTACATCTGGGCAATAAAAATGAAAAAAGCATATACAGAATGGGAGGAATAGGGCTAAGCAACAGCACATGTGAAAAAGACTTGGGTATACTAATAGATCACAGACTGAATATGAGTCAACAGTGTGATGCAGCAGCAAAAAAAGGCAAATGCAATTCTAGGATGTATTAACAGAAGCATACAGTCTAGATCACGTGAAGTCATTATTGGCCTCTACTCCTCTTTGGTCAGACCTTATCTGGAAAACTGTGCTATTTGCCTCCTGGAGCGCAGATTTTCCTAGAATAGTTTGCAGACTCCATAAATGCTAGAAGAGCAGAATCCCCCTTCAAGTGACCCCATTTTGGAAATTATACCCCTTTGGTAATTTATCTACAAATTGCAAACTGCCGTTGTAGTGACCAGCACTTAGTAGTCACCAATAAGTTGCAGTGACCAGTGCATTGTAGTGCTCAGTACGTTGTAGTCCCCAGTACGTTGTAGTGACCAGTATGTGGTAAAGTAAATTATGCGAACACTCATTGCTACAGAAATGCCAAACATGTGGACACTAAATGTGGTTTAGGTATACTGGGGCTCAGAAGGGAGGGGGGCAATTGTATTTAAGAGCGCAGAACTTGATGAATTTCTAATGAAGGCGACAAGCCTTTAAGCTTTCCCAGAGCCTTTATGCTACCAGTATCGTGGAAGATGGCGGACCTGAGTGGGGACTTGCTCTTTTTGTGTATTGAGTTGAAGCTTTTATTGGGAAAATTTTACATAACATTTTTGATCATGATTATTTTGTGTTCTACGCTGACCACTTACATTGGAGTTTACATCTAAATCTCTAAGTGACGTGATTCTGATGAAACCCCCGATGGATCCATTCACTATTGTGAGGCAGCAGAGCTACTCTGGACTCTGTCTGGCCTCTGTTCTTTTCAGACGGACACCACCGGATCACAAGTCAGACGGCATCCATAGTGCCTCCATTTGCCTCATTTTAGGGAATTTTCCACCGGGTCTTCTGTCTGAGTCACGTAATTTAGAGATTTACACGGAAGCCCCGGTGTAAGCGATCAGCGCAAAGCGCAGGATAAATGTGTGCTGAGCCTTACTGCGATCTTTGGGAGCCAGAATGAAAAAATCAACAGCATGTGAAGAATTGGTTTTATTTTTTTTATGCCGTTCCTCATGCAGTATATGTGATTCAAAAACATTATTCCTCGGGTCGCTGCGATTACAGAGATACCAGATTTATATATTTTTTATGTTTAGCTTCTGTCACACACTAAAAGACCCTTTTTTTTTGCAAAAATTAGTTTTTGCATCACCATATTTTGTTAGGTATAATTTTTTTCATATTTTGGCCCACAGAGTCATGTTATGGCTTGATTTTTGCGGGACGAGCTGACGATTTTATTGGTAGCATTTTCGGCAACATGACATTTTTTAATCGCTTTCTATTCCGATTTTTGGGAGGCAGAATGAACAAAAAACAACAATTAAGAACTTGTCTTTTTTAAGCCATTCCACATGTGGTAAAATTGATAAGGCAGCTTTATTTTTCAGGTCAGCACGATTGCCGCGATACCCAATTTATATATTTTTTTATTATTTGGCACTTTCACACTTTTACACAATAAAAACTATTTTATAGAAAAACATTTTTTTGCATCACTTTATTCTGAGAGCTGTAACTTTTTTATTTTTTGGCTGATGGAGCTGCATGGTGGGGTTTTTTTGCAGCACAAGATGACTTTTTCAGAAATACCATTTTTATTTACATTCGTCTTTTTGATCGCGCTTTATTATACTTTTTGTTCAGCGGTACAGTTTTTTGCCTCTTTTTTTTTAATGGTGTTTACTGAAGGAGTTAACTAGTGTGACATTTTTATAGGGCCGGAGCCTGTTTAGCTCACAGAGCCCGGCCAAAAGAGCGCACAGTGTATGGCCACAGAACTCTACCCCAAGGACACAGGGTTAGAGTCCCTCTAGGCCCACTGAGTGCGCAGCGTCGCTGCCACGGGCGCCGCTATAGGCGCTGGCTATGGAGTGTGGAGCACATGCACAGAGGCGTGCGGAGTCACTGGTGAGGACTGATGCCGGACTCAACCTCTGGCCTACCTACGCCTAAGCCTGGGCGCTAGCAGGCTAGGCTGCACAACACATGCGTACCAAGGGTAGGGGTTTCTTAATGAGTCATTCACCAGAGACATTCATACGTGCATACATCACTCACTCCACATAGTCTGTAAATACAGTCTATCCTAGCGCATAGCCGAGCGGCCATGCAAACCTTTTATAGCCGCGAGCATCCAGGACCTTCCTGGCTTCTCGGATGGGCCAATCCGAACAGGAGCAGGACCTGAGCATGTGACCTTCGATCTCCAATGGGAGATCTCTCCACGGGCATGCTTAGTGGCCCGACATGGGGACTTAGTCCCTGGAGAATCTTGCTGCTGAGCAGCATGTATTGCCATAGCTGTGCTAGAGGTGGAAGCAGCAAACAAACCCACGGAGCTGGTCTGGGCAGAGCACCTGGACTGACGAGTTTGCTGAGCAACCTCCTCTGTGGCTGGAGAGGAATGGGAGACTGCTGGAAGTAAGGCTCGGGATTCTCGCTCTGCAGCGACAGAAATCCAACGCCTAACATTACCCCCCCTCTCTGAGCCTCACTCTGCTCAAATTCCACAATGAGAAGAGGCACGTGGATGTTCTCCACATGTCCGCGCCTCTGGACCATGACCCTTCCAATCCATCAAGCAAATTGTTTTGCCCCGCACTATCTTGCATCCCACGATGGCATTGACCTCAAACTCGTCTGACGACAGGTCTGATGTCCCGGCAGATGGCTCAGAAAACCGGGACATGTGCACCGGCTTAAGGAGAGACACATGAAACGTGTCCGAGATTGCCAAGTGTGGTGGAAGAGCCAGGCGGTACACCACAGGGTTGATCTGCTCGAGGACCATGAAAGGGCCAATATAGCGTGGTGCAAACTTTGCAGACTCCACCCGCAGCCTGATGTTCGCCAGGGGCGAAGGTCAGAGCCGGGCGCCAGTGAGTGTCAGCGGAGGACCTCATTCTCTGCTCTGAATCCACTCCTGTGTCTCCATTCAATGTCAGCAAGCAGTTAATCCTGAATGCTATCTCTGTGTTTTCAACTCTGCAAGCTTATATCTGGTATATAGTTTTTTCAACTTACTCTGCTTGTCCCCTTATGTTGTGAGGTCAAGAAACTTTATGATCCATGTAGTGCTGGACATGTGTTTATTTGACCACAACATTTTATTGGGTCCTGGTGTCTCAATTTAGTGTGATTGATTAACGAGAAGAGAGAGAGACAAAAAAAAACAAACTTAGCCTTAACCTCCTATATATTCAGACCTAGCTAGGGGGAGCATTTATGCAGGGGTGACATTTATGCACATGTAATCGAAATACATGTATCAAAGTACTACTGGCAGTTATAACATGGATGAATGTGACACGCATCTCTATTCTCTTCATACAGGTAACCAGCTTTTCCAATCTCTGCTCTGAATCCACTCCTGTGTCTCCATTCAATGTCAGCAAGCAGTTAATCCTGAATGCTATCTCTGTGTTTTCAACTCTGCAAGCTTATATCTGGTATATAGTTTTTTCAACTTACTCTGCTTGTCCCCTTATGTTGTGAGGTCAAGAAACTTTATGATCCATGTAGTGCTGGACATGTGTTTATTTGACCACAACATTTTATTGGGTCCTGGTGTCTCAATTTAGTGTGATTGATTAACGAGAAGAGAGAGAGACAAAAAAAAAAACTTAGCCTTAACCTCCTATATATTCAGACCTAGCTAGGGGGAGCATTTATGCAGGGGTGGCATTTATGCACATGTAATCGAAGTACATGTATCAAAGTACTACTGGCAGTTATAACATGGATGAATGTGACACGCCTCTCTATTCTCTTCATACAGGTAACCAGCTTTTCCAATCTCTGCTCTGAATCCACTCCTGTGTCTCCATTCAATGTCAGCAAGCAGTTAATCCTGAATGCTATCTCTGTGTTTTCAACTCTGCAAGCTTATATCTGATATATAGTTTTTTCAACTTACTCTGCTTGTCCCCTTATGTTGTGAGGTCAAGAAACTTTATGATCCATGTAGTGCTGGACATGTGTTTATTTGACCACAACATTTTATTGGGTCCTGGTGTCTCAATTTAGTGTGATTGATTAACGAGAAGAGAGACAAAAAACAAACAAACTTAGCCTTAACCTCCTATATATTCAGACCTAGCTAGGGGGAGCATTTATGCAGGGGTGGCATTTATGCACATGTAATCGAAGTACATGTATCAAAGTACTACTGGCAGTTATAACATGGATGAATGTGACACGCATCTCTATTCTCTTCATACAGGTAACCAGCTTTTCCAATCTCTGCTCTGAATCCACTCCTGTGTCTCCATTCAATGTCAGCAAGCAGTTAATCCTGAATGCTATCTCTGTGTTTTCAACTCTGCAAGCTTATATCTGGTATATAGTTTTTTCAACTTACTCTGCTTGTCCCCTTATGTTGTGAGGTCAAGAAACTTTATGATCCATGTAGTGCTGGACATGTGTTTATTTGACCACAACATTTTATTGGGTCCTGGTGTCTCAATTTAGTGTGATTGATTAACGAGAAGAGAGAGAGACAAAAAAAAAAAACTTAGCCTTAACCTCCTATATATTCAGACCTAGCTAGGGGGAGCATTTATGCAGGGGTGGCATTTATGCACATGTAATCGAAGTACATGTATCAAAGTACTGCTGGCAGTTATAACATGGATGAATGTGACACGCCTCTCTATTCTCTTCATACAGGTAACCAGCTTTTCCAATCTCTGCTCTGAATCCACTCCTGTGTCTCCATTCAATGTCAGCAAGCAGTTAATCCTGAATGCTATCTCTGTGTTTTCAACTCTGCAAGCTTATATCTGGTATATAGTTTTTTCAACTTACTCTGCTTGTCCCCTTATGTTGTGAGGTCAAGAAACTTTATGATCCATGTAGTGCTGGACATGTGTTTATTTGACCACAACATTTTATTGGGTCCTGGTGTCTCAATTTAGTGTGATTGATTAACGAGAAGAGAGACAAAAAACAAACAAACTTAGCCTTAACCTCCTATATATTCAGACCTAGCTAGGGGGAGCATTTATGCAGGGGTGGCATTTATGCACATGTAATCGAAGTACATGTATCAAAGTACTACTGGCAGTTATAACATGGATGAATGTGACACGCATCTCTATTCTCTTCATACAGGTAACCAGCTTTTCCAATCTCTGCTCTGAATCCACTCCTGTGTCTCCATTCAATGTCAGCAAGCAGTTAATCCTGAATGCTATCTCTGTGTTTTCAACTCTGCAAGCTTATATCTGGTATATAGTTTTTTCAACTTATTCTGCTTGTCCCCTTATGTTGTGAGGTCAAGAAACTTTATGATCCATGTAGTGCTGGACATGTGTTTATTTGACCACAACATTTTATTGGGTCCTGGTGTCTCAATTTAGTGTGATTGATTAACGAGAAGAGAGAGAGACAAAAAAAAACAAACTTAGCCTTAACCTCCTATATATTCAGACCTAGCTAGGGGGAGCATTTATGCAGGGGTGGCATTTATGCACATGTAATCAAAGTACATGTATCAAAGTACTACTGGCAATTATAACATGGATGAATGTGACACGCCTCTCTATTCTCTTCATACAGGTAACCAGCTTTTCCAATCTCTGCTCTGAATCCACTCCTGTGTCTCCATTCAATGTCAGCAAGCAGTTAATCCTGAATGCTATCTCTGTGTTTTCAACTCTGCAAGCTTATATCTGGTATATAGTTTTTTCAACTTACTCTGCTTGTCCCCTTATGTTGTGAGGTCAAGAAACTTTATGATCCATGTAGTGCTGGACATGTGTTTATTTGACCACAACATTTTATTGGGTCCTGGTGTCTCAATTTAGTGTGATTGATTAACGAGAAGAGAGAGAGACAAAAAAAAAAACAAACTTAGCCTTAACCTCCTATATATTCAGACCTAGCTAGGGGGAGCATTTATGCAGGGGTGGCATTTATGCACATGTAATCGAAGTACATGTATCAAAGTACTACTGGCAGTTATAACATGGATGAATGTGACACGCATCTCTATTCTCTTCATACAGGTAACCAGCTTTTCCAATCTCTGCTCTGAATCCACTCCTGTGTCTCCATTCAATGTCAGCAAGCAGTTAATCCTGAATGCTATCTCTGTGTTTTCAACTCTGCAAGCTTATATCTGGTATATAGTTTTTTCAACTTACTCTGCTTGTCCCCTTATGTTGTGAGGTCAAGAAACTTTATGATCCATGTAGTGCTGGACGTGTTTATTTCACCACAACATTTTATTGGGTCCTGGTGTCTCAACTTAGTGTGATTGATTAACGAGAAGAGAGAGAGACAAAAAAAAACAAACTTAGCCTTAACCTCCTATATATTCAGACCTAGCTAGGGGGAGCATTTATGCAGGGGTGGCATTTATGCACATGTAATCGAAGTACATGTATGAAAGTACTACTGGCAGTTATAACATGGATGAATGTGACACGCCTCTCTATTCTCTTCATACAGGTAACCAGCTTTTCCAATCTCTGCTCTGAATCCACTCCTGTGTCTCCATTCAATGTCAGCAAGCAGTTAATCCTGAATGCTATCTCTGTGTTTTCAACTCTGCAAGCTTATATCTGGTATATAGTTTTTTCAACTTACTCTGCTTGTCCCCTTATGTTGTGAGGTCAAGAAACTTTATGATCCATGTAGTGCTGGACATGTGTTTATTTGACCACAACATTTTATTGGGTCCTGGTGTCTCAATTTAGTGTGATTGATTAACGAGAAGAGAGAGAGACAAAAAAAAACAAACTTAGCCTTAACCTCCTATATATTCAGACCTAGCTAGGGGGAACATTTATGCAGGGGTGACATTTATGCACATGTAATCGAAGTACATGTTTCAAAGTACTACTGGCAGTTATAACATGGATGAATGTGACACGCATCTCTATTCTCTTCATACAGGTAACCAGCTTTTCCAATCTCTGCTCTGAATCCACTCCTGTGTCTCCATTCAATGTCAGCAAGCAGTTAATCCTGAATGCTATCTCTGTGTTTTCAACTCTGCAAGCTTATATCTGGTATATAGTTTTTTCAACTTACTCTGCTTGTCCCCTTATGTTGTGAGGTCAAGAAACTTTATGATCCATGTAGTGCTGGACATGTGTTTATTTGACCACAACATTTTATTGGGTCCTGGTGTCTCAATTTAGTGTGATTGATTAACGAGAAGAGAGAGAGACAAAAAAAAAAAACTTAGCCTTAACCTCCTATATATTCAGACCTAGCTAGGGGGAGCATTTATGCAGGGGTGGCATTTATACACATGTAATCGAAGTACATGTATCAAAGTACTACTGGCAGTTATAACATGGATGAATGTGACACGCCTCTCTATTCTCTTCATACAGGTAACCAGCTTTTCCAATCTCTGCTCTGAATCCACTCCTGTGTCTCCATTCAATGTCAGCAAGCAGTTAATCCTGAATGCTATCTCTGTGTTTTCAACTCTGCAAGCTTATATCTGATATATAGTTTTTTCAACTTACTCTGCTTGTCCCCTTATGTTGTGAGGTCAAGAAACTTTATGATCCATGTAGTGCTGGACATGTGTTTATTTGACCACAACATTTTATTGGGTCGTGGTGTCTCAATTTAGTGTGATTGATTAACGAGAAGAGAGACAAAAAACAAACAAACTTAGCCTTAACCTCCTATATATTCAGACCTAGCTAGGGGGAGCATTTATGCAGGGGTGGCATTTATGCACATGTAATCGAAGTACATGTTTCAAAGTACTACTGGCAGTTATAACATGGATGAATGTGACACGCATCTCTATTCTCTTCATACAGGTAACCAGCTTTTCCAATCTCTGCTCTGAATCCACTCCTGTGTCTCCATTCAATGTCAGCAAGCAGTTAATCCTGAATGCTATCTCTGTGTTTTCAACTCTGCAAGCTTATATCTGGTATATAGTTTTTTCAACTTACTCTGCTTGTCCCCTTATGTTGTGAGGTCAAGAAACTTTATGATCCATGTAGTGCTGGACATGTGTTTATTTGACCACAACATTTTATTGGGTCCTGGTGTCTCAATTTAGTGTGATTGATTAACGAGAAGAGAGAGAGACAAAAAAAAAAAACTTAGCCTTAACCTCCTATATATTCAGACCTAGCTAGGGGGAGCATTTATGCAGGGGTGGCATTTATACACATGTAATCGAAGTACATGTATCAAAGTACTACTGGCAGTTATAACATGGATGAATGTGACACGCCTCTCTATTCTCTTCATACAGGTAACCAGCTTTTCCAATCTCTGCTCTGAATCCACTCCTGTGTCTCCATTCAATGTCAGCAAGCAGTTAATCCTGAATGCTATCTCTGTGTTTTCAACTCTGCAAGCTTATATCTGATATATAGTTTTTTCAACTTACTCTGCTTGTCCCCTTATGTTGTGAGGTCAAGAAACTTTATGATCCATGTAGTGCTGGACATGTGTTTATTTGACCACAACATTTTATTGGGTCGTGGTGTCTCAATTTAGTGTGATTGATTAACGAGAAGAGAGACAAAAAACAAACAAACTTAGCCTTAACCTCC
Source organism: Dendrobates tinctorius (assembly GCF_039654945.1). Classification (NCBI taxonomy): domain Eukaryota; kingdom Metazoa; phylum Chordata; class Amphibia; order Anura; family Dendrobatidae; genus Dendrobates; species Dendrobates tinctorius. The sequence continues at coordinate 30,263,819 of NW_027361682.1, read as the reverse complement.
TATATATTCAGACCTAGCTAGGGGGAGCATTTATGCAGGGGTGGCATTTATGCACATGTAATCGAAGTACATGTATCAAAGTACTACTGGCAGTTATAACATGGATGAATGTGACACGCATCTCTATTCTCTTCATACAGGTAACCAGCTTTTCCAATCTCTGCTCTGAATCCACTCCTGTGTCTCCATTCAATGTCAGCAAGCAGTTAATCCTGAATGCTATCTCTGTGTTTTCAACTCTGCAAGCTTATATCTGGTATATAGTTTTTTCAACTTACTCTGCTTGTCCCCTTATGTTGTGAGGTCAAGAAACTTTATGATCCATGTAGTGCTGGACATGTGTTTATTTGACCACAACATTTTATTGGGTCCTGGTGTCTCAATTTAGTGTGATTGATTAACGAGAAGAGAGAGAGACAAAAAAAAAAAACTTAGCCTTAACCTCCTATATATTCAGACCTAGCTAGGGGGAGCATTTATGCAGGGGTGGCATTTATGCACATGTAATCGAAGTACATGTATCAAAGTATTGCTGGCAGTTATAACATGGATGAATGTGACACGCCTCTCTATTCTCTTCATACAGGTAACCAGCTTTTCCAATCTCTGCTCTGAATCCACTCCTGTGTCTCCATTCAATGTCAGCAAGCAGTTAATCCTGAATGCTATCTCTGTGTTTTCAACTCTGCAAGCTTATATCTGGTATATAGTTTTTTCAACTTACTCTGCTTGTCCCCTTATGTTGTGAGGTCAAGAAACTTTATGATCCATGTAGTGCTGGACATGTGTTTATTTGACCACAACATTTTATTGGGTCCTGGTGTCTCAATTTAGTGTGATTGATTAACGAGAAGAGAGACAAAAAACAAACAAACTTAGCCTTAACCTCCTATATATTCAGACCTAGCTAGGGGGAGCATTTATGCAGGGGTGGCATTTATGCACATGTAATCGAAGTACATGTATCAAAGTACTACTGGCAGTTATAACATGGATGAATGTGACACGCATCTCTATTCTCTTCATACAGGTAACCAGCTTTTCCAATCTCTGCTCTGAATCCACTCCTGTGTCTCCATTCAATGTCAGCAAGCAGTTAATCCTGAATGCTATCTCTGTGTTTTCAACTCTGCAAGCTTATATCTGGTATATAGTTTTTTCAACTTATTCTGCTTGTCCCCTTATGTTGTGAGGTCAAGAAACTTTATGATCCATGTAGTGCTGGACATGTGTTTATTTGACCACAACATTTTATTGGGTCCTGGTGTCTCAATTTAGTGTGATTGATTAACGAGAAGAGAGAGAGACAAAAAAAAACAAACTTAGCCTTAACCTCCTATATATTCAGACCTAGCTAGGGGGAGCATTTATGCAGGGGTGGCATTTATGCACATGTAATCAAAGTACATGTATCAAAGTACTACTGGCAGTTATAACATGGATGAATGTGACACGCCTCTCTATTCTCTTCATACAGGTAACCAGCTTTTCCAATCTCTGCTCTGAATCCACTCCTGTGTCTCCATTCAATGTCAGCAAGCAGTTAATCCTGAATGCTATCTCTGTGTTTTCAACTCTGCAAGCTTATATCTGGTATATAGTTTTTTCAACTTACTCTGCTTGTCCCCTTATGTTGTGAGGTCAAGAAACTTTATGATCCATGTAGTGCTGGACATGTGTTTATTTGACCACAACATTTTATTGGGTCCTGGTGTCTCAATTTAGTGTGATTGATTAACGAGAAGAGAGAGAGACAAAAAAAAAAACAAACTTAGCCTTAACCTCCTATATATTCAGACCTAGCTAGGGGGAGCATTTATGCAGGGGTGGCATTTATGCACATGTAATCGAAGTACATGTATCAAAGTACTACTGGCAGTTATAACATGGATGAATGTGACACGCATCTCTATTCTCTTCATACAGGTAACCAGCTTTTCCAATCTCTGCTCTGAATCCACTCCTGTGTCTCCATTCAATGTCAGCAAGCAGTTAATCCTGAATGCTATCTCTGTGTTTTCAACTCTGCAAGCTTATATCTGGTATATAGTTTTTTCAACTTACTCTGCTTGTCCCCTTATGTTGTGAGGTCAAGAAACTTTATGATCCATGTAGTGCTGGACATGTGTTTATTTGACCACATTTTATTGGGTCCTGGTGTCTCAATTTAGTGTGATTGATTAACGAGAAGAGAGAGAGACAAAAAAAAACAAACTTAGCCTTAGCCTCCTATATATTCAGACCTAGCTAGGGGGAACATTTATGCAGGGGTGACATTTATGCACATGTAATCGAAGTACATGTTTCAAAGTACTACTGGCAGTTATAACATGGATGAATGTGACACGCATCTCTATTCTCTTCATACAGGTAACCAGCTTTTCCAATCTCTGCTCTGAATCCACTCCTGTGTCTCCATTCAATGTCAGCAAGCAGTTAATCCTGAATGCTATCTCTGTGTTTTCAACTCTGCAAGCTTATATCTGATATATAGTTTTTTCAACTTACTCTGCTTGTCCCCTTATGTTGTGAGGTCAAGAAACTTTATGATCCATGTAGTGCTGGACATGTGTTTATTTGACCACAACATTTTATTGGGTCCTGGTGTCTCAATTTAGTGTGATTGATTAACGAGAAGAGAGAGACAAAAAAAAACAAACTTAGCCTTAACCTCCTATATATTCAGACCTAGCTAGGGGGAGCATTTATGCAGGGGTGGCATTTATGCACATGTAATCGAAGTACATGTATCAAAGTACTACTGGCAGTTATAACATGGATGAATGTGACACGCCTCTCTATTCTCTTCATACAGGTAACCAGCTTTTCCAATCTCTGCTCTGAATCCACTCCTGTGTCTCCATTCAATGTCAGCAAGCAGTTAATCCTGAATGCTATCTCTGTGTTTTCAACTCTGCAAGCTTATATCTGGTATATAGTTTTTTCAACTTACTCTGCTTGTCCCCTTATGTTGTGAGGTCAAGAAACTTTATGATCCATGTAGTGCTGGACATGTGTTTATTTGACCACAACATTTTATTGGGTCCTGGTGTCTCAATTTAGTGTGATTGATTAACGAGAAGAGAGAGAGACAAAAAAAAACAACTTAGCCTTAACCTCCTATATATTCAGACCTAGCTAGGGGGAGCATTTATGCAGGGGTGGCATTTATACACATGTAATCGAAGTACATGTATCAAAGTACTACTGGCAGTTATAACATGGATGAATGTGACACGCCTCTCTATTCTCTTCATACAGGTAACCAGCTTTTCCAATCTCTGCTCTGAATCCACTCCTGTGTCTCCATTCAATGTCAGCAAGCAGTTAATCCTGAATGCTATCTCTGTGTTTTCAACTCTGCAAGCTTATATCTGATATATAGTTTTTTCAACTTACTCTGCTTGTCCCCTTATGTTGTGAGGTCAAGAAACTTTATGATCCATGTAGTGCTGGACATGTGTTTATTTGACCACAACATTTTATTGGGTCCCGGTGTCTCAATTTAGTGTGATTGATTAACGAGAAGAGAGACAAAAAACAAACAAACTTAGCCTTAACCTCCTATATATTCAGACCTAGCTAGGGGGAGCATTTATGCAGGGGTGGCATTTATGCACATGTAATCGAAGTACATGTATCAAAGTACTACTGGCAGTTATAACATGGATGAATGTGACACGCATCTCTATTCTCTTCATACAGGTAACCAGCTTTTCCAATCTCTGCTCTGAATCCACTCCTGTGTCTCCATTCAATGTCAGCAAGCAGTTAATCCTGAATGCTATCTCTGTGTTTTCAACTCTGCAAGCTTATATCTGGTATATAGTTTTTTCAACTTACTCTGCTTGTCCCCTTATGTTGTGAGGTCAAGAAACTTTATGATCCATGTAGTGCTGGACATGTGTTTATTTGACCACAACATTTTATTGGGTCCTGGTGTCTCAATTTAGTGTGTTTGATTAACGAGAAGAGAGAGAGACAAAAAAAAAAAAACTTAGCCTTAACCTCCTATATATTCAGACCTAGCTAGGGGGAGCATTTATGCAGGGGTGGCATTTATGCACATGTAATCGAAGTACATGTTTCAAAGTACTACTGGCAGTTATAACATGGATGAATGTGACACGCATCTCTATTCTCTTCATACAGGTAACCAGCTTTTCCAATCTCTGCTCTGAATCCACTCCTGTGTCTCCATTCAATGTCAGCAAGCAGTTAATCCTGAATGCTATCTCTGTGTTTTCAACTCTGCAAGCTTATATCTGGTATATAGTTTTTTCAACTTACTCTGCTTGTCCCCTTATGTTGTGAGGTCAAGAAACTTTATGATCCATGTAGTGCTGGACATGTGTTTATTTGACCACAACATTTTATTGGGTCCTGGTGTCTCAATTTAGTGTGATTGATTAACGAGAAGAGAGAGAGACAAAAAAAAACAAACTTAGCCTTAACCTCCTATATATTCAGACCTAGCTAGGGGGAACATTTATGCAGGGGTGACATTTATGCACATGTAATCGAAGTACATGTTTCAAAGTACTACTGGCAGTTATAACATGGATGAATGTGACACTCATCTCTATTCTCTTCATACAGGTAACCAGCTTTTCCAATCTCTGCTCTGAATCCACCCCTGTGTCTCCATTCAATGTCAGCAAGCAGTTAATCCTGAATGCTATCTCTGTGTTTTCAACTCTGCAAGCTTATATCTGGTATATAGTTTTTCCAACTTACTCTGCTTGTCCCCTTATGTTGTGAGGTCAAGAAACTTTATGATCCATGTAGTGCTGGACATGTGTTTATTTGACCACAACATTTTATTGGGTCCTGGTGTCTCAATTTAGTGTGATTGATTAACGAGAAGAGAGAGAGACAAAAAAAAACAACTTAGCCTTAACCTCCTATATATTCAGACCTAGCTAGGGGGAGCATTTATGCAGGGGTGGCATTTATGCACATGTAATCGAAGTACATGTATCAAAGTACTACTGGCAGTTATAACATGGCAGTTAGACAGGTAAGACATTTATATACATCTACTCCCTGTACATTAGGAGTACAACAAATATATACCATATGCATTTGTGTAATTTTAATCCTGGCCACTGCATTCACACACATCCACCGCCCTGGCATTAACTCTCTACACTCCATCCATATCGGCCCCTCGCTCCTTTCCTCTCCTATGTATAGCACTCATGCTCTTTTCACATTGTTAAATTGCACAGATCCAGTCTGTCCCACCATTCAACATCAGAGACGCTCTCACAAATCACTTAACCATCTGCTCACTCTTTCTATCCTCCTTCTCCTAGTCACAGGAGACATTGCTCCCAACCCTGGTCCCCCATTTTATAGAAAGTCAACCCCCCGACTGTTACACTTAGAAACCCCTCTAATCTTATTAATATTCCCTGCCTGCCATCTGTCTCTCTTAATTGTGCACTTTGGAATTCTCGCTCAGTGTGTAACAAACTCTCCTTCATCCATGACTTCTTCCTTTCTAATTCTCTTAACCTCCTGGCTCTTACTGAAACCTGGATCCAGCAGTCAGACACTACCGCTGCTGCTGCTCTTTCATACGGGGGGCTACACTTCTCTCATACCCCAAGATCAGACAGTAGAGCTGGTGGAGGTGTTGGTCTGCTCCTATCACCAAAATGTACCTTTCAGGTTATCCCTCAAGTACCCTCACTTGTCTTCCCTTCTTTTGATGTCCATGCCGTCAGACTCTACACCCCCTTCTCCATGCGAGTGGCGGTGGTGTATCGTCCTCCCGGCCCCTCCCATCAGTTCCTGGATCATTTTGCCACTTGGCTTCCACATTTTCTCTCCTGTGACATCCCTACCCTCATCATGGGAGATTTCAACATCCCCATTGCTCTTCCCCTCTCACCATCTGCTACTCACCTTTTATCTCTAACCTTCTCGTTTGGCCTTTCGCAGCTTACTAATTCTCCAACGCATGAAGACGGAAACTCCCTCAACTTGGTCTTCTCTCGGCTTTGTGCAGTGGATGATTTTGCAAACTCCCCTCTCCCGCTCTCTGACCACAATCTTCTTTCATTCTCTATAAAGAACTGCCAGGCCGCTCAGGTCACCCCCACTGTCCAGACTTATAGAAACATACAGGCCACTAACACCCAGAAACTTATGAAGAACTTGCAGTCTTCATTGGCCCCTATCTCCTCCCTCTCATGTTCTGATTCTGCATTGAAGCATTACAATGAAACACTTCAAAGTGCCCTGGATGAATTTGCACCCCCTATAAATAGAACACCACAACGCAGACGGCGACAACCCTGGCACACGGTGCAAACACATTTCCTGCAGCGGTGCTCCAGGTGCGCCGAACGTCTGTGGAGAAAATCCAATCTACACGAAGATTTCATCCATTTTAAGTTTATGCTTAGAACATACAACACTGCCCTTCACCTCTCCAAACAAACCTATTTCAACACCCTCATCACCTCACTGTCCAATAACCCGAAACGTCTCTTTGACACTTTTCATTCTCTACTCAATCCAAGAGTACAGGCCCCAACCACGGAGCTCCGAGCTGACGATCTGGCCAATTACTTCAAAGAAAAAATTGACCAGATTCGACAGGAAATTATCTCCCAATCACCTCATACCATGCACTGTCCTCCCTCCCCCACTGCATCTAGCTCACTCTCTGATTTTGAACCAGTCACAGAAGAAGAAGTAAGCAGGCTCCTTGCATCTTCTCGCCCAACTACTTGCACCAGTGACCCATTTCTGTCACATCTCCTCCAGTCCCTTTCCCCTGCTGTCACCCCTCACCTAACTAAAATATTTAACCTCTCTCTCTCTTCTGGTATTTTTCCCTCTTCATTTAAGCATGCCATCATACATCCACTACTTAAAAAACCATCCCTCGACCAAAACTGTGCCGCTAACTATAGACCTGTCTCTAATCTTCCCTTCATCTCTAAACTCCTGGAACGTCTGGTCCACTCCCGTCTTATCCGCTATCTCTCAGAAAACTCTGTTCTCGACCCTCTCCAATCCGGTTTCCGCTCTTTACACTCCACTGAAACTGCCCTCACTAAAGTCTCTAATGATCTGCTAACAGCTAAATCAAATGGTCATTACTCCATGCTAATTCTCTTGGATCTCTCTGCAGCATTCGACACTGTGGATCATCAGCTCCTCCTCACTATGCTCCGTTCCATTGGCCTCAAACACACCGTTCTCTCCTGGTTCTCCTCCTATCTCTCCGACCGCTCCTTTACTGTATCTTTTGCCGGTTCCTCCTCCTCTCACCTTCCCCTTACTGTTGGGGTCCCTCAAGGATCGGTTCTAGGCCCCCTCCTCTTCTCCTTGTACACTGCCCCTATTGGTCAAACAATCAGTAGATTTGGTTTCCAGTACCATCTCTATGCTGATGACACCCAATTATACGCTTCTTCTCCTGAAATCACGCCAGCCTTTCTAGAAAACACCGGCGATTGTCTAAACGCTGTGTCTAATATCATGTCCTCACTATATCTGAAACTGAACCTGTCAAAGACTGAACTCCTGGTGTTTCCTCCCTCTACTAATGTACCTATACCCGACATTGCTATTTCTGTGTGTGGTTCCACTATTACTCCCCAGCAACAGGCCCGCTGTCTTGGAGTCATACTTGATTCCGAGCTTTCCTTTGCCCCCCACATTCGATCAGTGGCTCGCTCTTGTCATCTGCACCTCAAAAACATTTCTAGAATTCGACCTTTTCTTACTTTTGACTCCGCAAAAACTCTTACTGTTTCTCTTATTCATTCTCGTCTCGACTATTGTAACTCTCTTCTAATCGGTTTCCCTCTTACCAAACTCTCCCCTCTCCAATCTGTCTTGAATGCTGCAGCCAGGATCATATTCCTCACCAATCGTTACACCGATGCCTCTACCTTGTGCCAGTCATTACACTGGCTACCCATCCACTCCAGAATTCAGTATAAACTTATTACCCTCACCCACAAAGCCCTCCATGGCTCAGCACCACCCTACATCTCCTCCCTTGTTTCAGTATACCACCCTACCCGCGCCCTCCGTTCTGCTGATGACCTGAGGTTAGCATCCTCAGAACCTCCCACTCCCGTCTCCAAGACTTTACACGTGCCACGCCAATTCTTTGGAATGCACTTCCCAGGTCAATACGACTAGTCCCCAATCCCAACAAATTTAAGCGTGCCCTAAAAACGCATTTATTCAGACTGGCCTATCGCCTCAACACATTAACCTAATCTATCCCTGTGTGGCACAGCCAAAAGTTTTACCATAACCAGATTTCCCGCATCATGTTCCCACATGCTTTATGCATCCATTAGCCCTCTGTGTCTGTACTGTCACACACTTAACATTACGGCTGGTACATACAATCAGGGCAACTGTTACCAACCACCTTTCGTGTCTATCTCTTTCCTCATAGACTGTAAGCTTGCGAGCAGGGCCCTCTTTCCTCTTGGTATTTGTTATAATCTACTGTATGTGATTATTGTTATGCTGTAATGTCTATTGTCTGTACAAATCCCCTCTGAAATGTAAAGTGCTGCGGAATATGTCGGCGCTATAAAAATAAAATTTATTATTATTATTATTATTATTATTATTATTATCCGGCATGCCATGCAGGCGGAAAACATGTTTAATAAACAACGCTGCCAGGCCCCGTGCCGAAGGTAGCCGAGAGAGTGGTACCAGATGCACCATCTTGGAGAAATGATCGGTGACCACCCAAATGACGGTGCTGCCACTGGACTTGGGCAGACCCACCATAAAGTCCATACCAACCATCTCCCAGGGCCTGTCAGCAACCGGCAGAGGATAGAGTAACCCAGCGGGCTGCTGCCGAGAGGGCCGATTCTGGGCGCAAGAAACACACGCCCGTATATAGTCCCCGACGTCACGGGCTATATGCGGCCACCAGTACGTCCTCGCCAGAAGCTCAGAGGTCCGTTTGGTCCCAAAATGTCCACCCAGCCTGGACGAATGAGCCCAAGAGAGGACCTCAGGTCGCATATGGGCAGGGACAAAAGTCTTGCCCGGAGGTACAGACTCGAGGGCAACCGGAGCCATGGTCCTCAGGCTCTCAGACGGGACTATCAGCCGAGGCTCCTCCTCCTCCGATGACACCACGGAGCGGGAGAGAGCATCGGCCCGGACGTTCTTCTCCCCGGAGAGAAAATGCAAGGTGAAGTGGAATTGGGAGAAGAACAAGGACCATCTGGCCTGGCGAGAATTCAGCCGCTGGGCTGTTTGTAAATAGACCAAATTCTTGTTGTCGTTGAACACCTGGAAAGGGTGGCGAGCCCCCTCCAGGAGGTGTCTCCACTCTGAAAAGGCCAACTTCATTGCTAGTAACTCCCTGTCCCCGATGGAATAATTCCTCTCTGCCGGTGTGAAGGTCTTGGAGAAGAAGAAGCATGGGTGCTTCCGACCTTGCGAGTCCTTCTGGAACAGGACCACTCCAGCACCGACGGAAGAGGCATCCACCTCCAGAATTAAGGGTTTATCCACATCGGGGCGATGTAGAATGGGAGCGCTAGCGAAATGGGATTTAATAGAGAAGGCCTTGGAGACAGGTTCTGACCACAACTTGGAATTTGTACCCGTCTTGGTGAGGGCAACCAAAGGCGCTACCAAAGTTGAGAAGTGGGGAATGAATTGGCGATAGTAATTAATGAACCCCATAAAGCGCTGCACCGCTTTGAGAGAATGGGGTTCCTGCCAATCCATCACCTCCTGTAGCTTGGCAGGATCCATGGCCAAACCCTGGGCAGAGATGATATAGCCCAAGAAAGGCAAGGACTCCTGCTCAAACACACACTTCTACAACTTGGCATAGAGGGAATTTGCCCGCAGGAGGTCGAAAACTTTGCAAACATCTCTCCGGTGGGAGTCAATATCTGGAGAGTAGATGAGAATATCATCCAGATAGACTACTACCGAGGTGGTAAGCATATCCTGGAAGATATCGTTCACAAAGTCTTGGAAGACGGCTGGGGCATTACAGAGCCCGAAGGGCATCACCAGATATTCATAGTGCCCGTCTCTGGTGTTAAATGCCGTTTTCCATTCGTCCCCATCACGGATGCGAATCAGGTTGTAGAGGATACTTATTCTTAACGGTGATGGCGTTAAGACCCCTGTAATCGATGCAAGGACGTAGTTCCCCACTCTTCTTCAGGACGAAGAAGAATCCCGATCCCGCTGGTGACACTGACTTCCTAATGAATCCTCTTGCCAGATTCTCCCTGATGTATTGAGACATGTCCTCTGTCTCCGGGAGAGATAGGGGATAGACTCGACCCCGAGGAGGCTCAGCACCAGGCAAGAGGTCAATAGGACAGTCATAGAGGCGATGCGGTGGAAGTGTCTCCCCCGCCTTTTTGGAGAACACGTCCGCATACTGTCGATAGTGTTTGGGAAGCGAGGAAAGATCTGCGGGGACCTCGGTGGAGGCAACCTGGACGCATTCCCTCAGACATCTACCCTCACATGACTTACTCCAACCAAGAATTCTCCCCGAGGACCACTCTATATGGGGAGAGTGATACCGCAACCAGGGTACCCCTAGAAGGACCTGGTCGATACCCTCGGGCATGACGAGGATGGATATCGTCTCCTGATGAGATGGAGACATCGAGAGTAACAGTGGAGCGGTTTGGTGGGTAATCTGTGAGGGCAGAGTCACGCCATTCACTACGCTGACTGGTTTGGACATCATAAGCAGTGGTATCGCGTGCCTTTGAGCGAAGCCAGATGACATAAAATTGCCCTCCGCTCCGGAATACACGCAAACCTCCACCGCCAGAGTGGAAGAAACAAACGCAAGAGTCCCCTTAAAGGACAGCTAGGAGGAAAACGCCGCTGATTCTAGTGAGCCGCCTCCTACGGCCACTAGAGGCGAGCGTCTTCCCAGCCGCTGTGGGCACTGGTTGGCAAAGTGACCGGACTGCTGGCAACCATGACAGATCACAGGGGCTCGAGCGGGCCGGGGCCTGGATCCCTCGCGGGAAGCCCCCTGACACTCGGACGCCCGATCGAGAGATTCCAGAGGTTTAGCAAAACTGGGTGCCAACCTAAACCTCTGCCTACACTGGGACTGCTCCAACCCTCGCTCGGCAAAGCGAAGGTCTATACGGGTGGAGACGGTGATAAGCTTCTCCAGTGTAGCAGGAATCTCCCTGGTGGCCAGAGCGTCCTTCACATGGCCAGCCAAACCTCTCCAGAATGCCGGAATGAGGACCTTATCTGGCCACTCTAACTCCGAGGCCAGTGTCCGGAACTGGATGGCAAAGTGGCTGACCATGGATGAACCCTGTGACAATGCCAGCAGCCGGAGCGCGGTGTCATGGGTGACTCGCGGTCCCAGGAAGACATGCGTCAGAGTGTCCAAGAACCGAGAGGCACTCTGCACCACATGATCACCACGCTCCCACAGCGGTGTGGCCCACTCCAAAGCCCTGCCCGACAAGAGGGAAATAATAAATCCCACTTTGGCCCACTCGGAGGGGAATCGTGCTGCCAGCAGCTCCAGCTGTATCGAGCACTGGCTCACAAAACCCCTACAAGAGGCACTATCACCCGAGAACTTCTCGGGCAGTGGGAGGCGGGACAAAGTCGGGGCAGGGATGGCAGTGGTCACACGGGAGACAGCCTCTGTGGCTGCCTGAACAGCGACCGCAGTAACATCCGCAGCTGAGACTGGACGCTCGAGAGCCGCCAACCTGCCCTGCAGCTGCCGGATGTACTGCAGAAGTCACTGTTCGTCCGCCATTACTAGCCAGACCCTGGCGCTAGGATAATGTTAGGACTGGCGGAACGCACCAAATTATAAAATAATAGTAGGTGCGTTCGCAGCCTGGGGTCCACCGTGCAGAGGTGGTACACTGCCGCTAGGTAATGGCGGAAGAATTAAGCGGTGTGAAAACAGTCACATGTGGGTTACGTCACCCAGTGTGAACAGAAGCGAACTCTGTTAATGCACAGAGCCGCACAACCGCTGAACGTAGATGCCGGAGCCTGTTTAGCTCACAGAGCTCGGCCAAAAGAGCGCACAGTGTACGACAACAGAACTCTACCCCAAGGACACGGGGTTAGAGTCCCTCTAGGCCCACTGAGTGCGCTGCGTCGCTGCCGCGGGTGCCGCTATAGGCGCTGGCTATGGAGTGTGGAGCACATGCACAGAGGCGTGCGGAGACACTGGTGAGGACTGATGCCTGACTCAACCTCTGGCCTACCTACGCCTATGCCTGGGCGCTAGCAGGCTAGGCTGCACAACACATGTGTACCAAGGGTATAGGTTTCTTAATGTCATTCACCAGAGACATTCATACGTGCATACATCACTCACTCCACATAGTCTGTAAATACAGTCTATCCTAGCGCATGGCCGAGTGGCCATGCGAACCTTTTATAGCCGCGAGCGTCCGGGACCTTCCTGGCTTCTCTGATGGGCCAATCCGAACAGGAGCAGGACCTGAGCACGTGACCTTCGATCTCCAATGGGCGATCTCTCCATGGGCATGCTCAGTGGCCCGACATGAGGACTTAGTCCCTGGAGAATCTCGCTGCTGAGCAGCATGTATTGCCATAGCTGTGCCAGAGGTGGCGGCAGCAGCAAGCAGACCCACAGAGCTGGTCTGGGCAGAGTGCCTGGAATGACAAGTTTGCTGAGTAACCTCCTCTGCGGCTGCAGAGGAATGGGAGACCGCTGGAAGTAAGGCTCGGGATTCTCGCTGTGCAGCGACAGAAATCTGACGCCCAACAATATGTATCCGTTTATATAATTGCCTTGTAATGTTTTCATTTCCTGTTCTGTCCAGATGTCACCGTATCCCAGAATTCCAAGCGGAGTAAGTTCACTGACCTCCATAGTGGGACACCCAAGTGATGGGAGTCTCAATATGGAAACTGCTGCTGGTACCAACCTAATGCGCGGTATGGGTCGCCCCTCACACCCAGGGCTGTGGAGTACTCGTTACCGGGCCGGTGTCAGGGAGAATGTGTCACAGCAGCGGTGACCCGGTCTGTGGCCCTGGGTGCCCAATATCAATGGTGGTGGTGTTAAAGTTTATTGGAATAGTTTGTGACGCCACCCGTGGTGTTTGGCAAGATGTTGAGCCAACGCTGCATGCAGATCTGCTGGGACTGATGGTGTGGTGCAGCAAAGATGGTGTAGCTCCCCACAGGTGGAGCTGTAGTCCCAGGGCAGTGTAGGTGCAATGGATGAGGAGAGGCGCAGAATGGGATAGAGGCTGGTACCCAGGTGTAGCGCTGCTGGAATAATTGGAGGACACCCAGAGTATGCGGTTCCAAAGCTTTACTCACTGTTTGCAGTTCACACAAAGGCCTTCCTCCACACTGTGTTCTTCAGGTCAGGGCCCCAGTCAACCTCCAGGCAGGATAGGATTCTCCTCTCCACACTCCGCCAATATGTACCTCACTGAACGACTCCTCCAATGCGCCTTTAGGTGCGAAGCACTCCAGTACTTAGTTACCCTGGAATGCCTCTTTCTAGGTGTTCCTAGTCTCTACTTGTATGACAGACAGCTGTAGCCTGCTTCGGGGACTCCTCTATGCGTCCCGGCTCACTATCCAGTTGCTGTTGTGTCCCAAGTCTATAATGGGAGTAAGGCGTTAGTGGCTCACTACTCCTCCGGTGTCTGTTGCCGGACATAAAGATCCAATCAACCTCGGGGACCGGGCCCCGGCCTTTGCGCTCTGGACTGGAAGGATTCTCTCTTTCTCAACCTGCTTCCCACCGTCCTTCTATTCTCCTTCGTTCCGATCTGTTCTATCGCTCTTATAGAATCTGTAGTCTCCCGTCTACGTCTCTTTCTCCTTCTCTTCCTTCCCGTGCCAGCTGGCTCAGGTCACTGAGGCAGCTGCAGCACTCCTTCCTCCATCCCTCTTCCAGGGATCCTCACTCCTCACTCCTGTCTGAGTGACTTCCTTTCTCTCTCCCTCTGTCAGACTGACCTGAAATCCTACACCTTCTCTCTCTTTTATAGCTAACTCCACCCGCCTCCCCAGCACCTCTCATGTTACGAAGCCAGGGACCACAAAAGACACCCTATGATCTTTCCAGCATAAAGCATGGATGGGTCCCTGCTGAACTATTCTGTATGTGGGGTGCAGGTGTTGGAATGTTAAAGGGAGTTCCCACCCTACCTGGATGTTGGGGTACCACACCTTAGGAGAAGGTGCAGTACCTCTGTGGCGACTGAAGCCTCAGGGGCGCCACACGGTACCACCAGCGGAACACCGTCGCACCACACTCTATACGCCGTACGCACCACACACACTCACACTCCCACACACTCACACTCAAACACATTCTTACTATCACACTCTCACTCGTTCACAGACATTCACATACTCAGACTCACACACTCACGCAGCCTCTTGCACGGTACCACCAGCGGAACACTGTCAAACTGCACCGGCGCGAATTCCGCGCAGGCGCAGTGAATCATTCGGCTGATCTCGACGGCAGATGCGCGGAGAAGCAAAAGACAATACTAACATTACAGCAAGTAATCACAGAGGATTCATTTTGGGAGGTAAAATATTTCACTGACTGTTTTAAAACAATATTTTACCTCACAAAATGTATCGTCTGCGATCTCCTGCTGTAATGTCGGTATTGTCTTTTGCTTCCTCCCCTGTCCAGGAGCTGTGGTATGTTCAGCACACAGTCAGATACAGGGTTGAGAGAGACAGAGCACAGGGGGGAGACAGCTCAAACCGGACAGCACATGAGGGGAGAACACAGCACAGGAAGGAGAGAGACAGCATACAAGGGGGATAGCACATGGGGTAGAAAGATCAAAGTAGAGAGCACAGACGAGAGAAGTCAGCACATGGGGAAAGAGAGAGTGGATAGGTGGGTGAGCACATGGGGGGGAGAGAATCTCAACCCTGCAAAGCCTGCCCCCATCGTGACATTACCGCTTTCCCGATTGCGATAGCATGGCAACATGACACTCACTGTATCCCTCTGCTATTAGAGCCGGAATTGAGCCCTTCTTTTCCTCACTCAAGACTTTTCTTTTCAACTCCTTTGGCATGGTTAAAAGTTATTTTTTCTTTCCTATTACCTTTTGTGATATTACTAGCACTTGTTTTGCCATCCAGCTTGTCCTATTGCAAGAGGATTGTGAACACCACAGCAGGGTTTTTACACTTTCCTTCGTTAAGTAAGATTTGGTTCAGGTGATCACCTAATCAGAAGCACATTAAGTAGAATGAGGTGTACTCTAGTTAGAATTCAACTGACACTGGAATGGAATTGCTGTCAGACAAGCTGATTTTCATAAAACTGTGATGTGGTCTCTTAATTTTTGCCAAAGCTGTGTGTATATATATATATATATATATATATATATACATACATTATTCTTATTTTTTGATTTTTTTAAAAATATTTTTACAACTTTTTTTTCACTTTTTTACTTGGTCCCACTATGGGACTGGTACTTTCACTTTCTGCAGTCTGATCGCAGTTATAAAGCATAGCAGTGCAGGTGCACTGCTATGCTTCATAAGCTGTCAGTGCTGCAGACACAAGTTAGGCAGGGGTTAGACTTGCGAGAACCTCGCACGAGTCTTGCGCCTCAATACCCGGCACTGCCGCCGGCACTTGGGACCGGAGTGTGTGGCTGCATCTATTTCTATGCAGCTGAGCGCTCCGGTCCCAGTGCTGGCGGCAGTGCCGGTTATTGAGATGCGAGACTCATGCGAGTTTCTCTTTAAGTGTGACCCCGGCCTTAGTTATATCATGCACTGTGCATGATCTAACTAACTTGCTAGAGTCTGGTGACATCAGGTCACCATGGCAACGACATGGCTTCAACAATAGAACCTGAGGCCTTTAGTATTTAGTGACCTCGACGTTTGGATACGTCAAAGGTCGCGAATGGCTTAAAGAGGTCGTTTCACCATTTTGACATACTAGACTATATATATATATATATATATATGTTTTAATTTCTACTCTCCATTGTGCGGATGCTACCTTACATCTCAATCCCCACACATGGGCCTCATTCAGATGTCAGTGATTTTTCACGTACTCAAATATGGTCCGAGTTTAATCCGTGTTTCAGTTTTTACCATCAATCTTTTATTAGTGATTTTCTCAGATCTGTGATTTTTTTGGGGGGTGACACTGTCTGCAAAAAATCACTGGCATATGAACAGCACCAGAGACTGTAATGGACAAGAAATCATGAAAATCACATATATGTGAGAAACAGACGTCTGGATGAGACCTGAGTGTCATTACATGTGCCAGGAGTAGGATATGACGACGCGCAGCCGCAGTTGTAGGCTCCCCGGGTCGTTATAACATGGAAATCACCACCGATCAGCTAGATACAGTTAGTCAGCGTCATATACGGCCTATTAACTTCTCCGTGCACATATGGTCTGTGTACACAGAATGTCATGTTCTCCATGTCCTGTGAACCGGGAGAAATTTGCTACCAAGAACCATAATTTTTAAGCCAGCTAAAAATGGTCGTACACGACTAATAATCATTTTGCTTTTACATCAGATAATTACTGACCTATTGAAATGACACAATAACTAGGAAGGTGCGCTCCTACACACATTTCATGATTATTGGCTCACCTAAATTGGTCATAATTCAGTGTCCGGTAGCTATGCAGGTCCGCAGCACAAACCAGTTTCATTGTATGGTAGTGACCTGTAGTTAGACTGCAGAGAGCATCAAGTGGGTCAGTGTTCTTAAAACTGCCAGTGATGAATTTCAGTTAGTCCCTGTCCGGCCTTGCATTCTGTGCACGGTATGGCGGTATATTATTACTAATACACTCATACAACTCAAAGAAATACCATCTAGACCCAGCAGGTGGCGCTGTTAGTCAGCATAAATCACATCTCTGGGTTGCGGATTACACTGAGCCTGGAGAGAGGCTTTGTCCTCAGGAAGGTGTCAGGTTACAAATAAAAGGGCACGATCATTAAAAGCCTCGAAGAACACACGTAACAAATTCTCTAAAGCCTTTTGTCCATCCAAGACAACTATTTTATTAGAAGTCATCTGGTCGGGTTTTTGCTCCCTACTGGACTTCATTCTACCATACGTATGACTGTTTATGATTTTATTATATTGGTTTGAAATTAATACCATAATCTTGGGTTACATGAATTACCTGGGAGGCCCGTTCTGACCCGGCCAGGTCTATCATGAAGAGTCGTCCCACGCGGACCTCCTGTGTGATGTTCTTGACGCGGCTCTTCTGCCGTACCGTGACCTGGAGGATGGCGTGAGAGCGGGAAGAGGTCTTATTGGCCGCCGTGGGCTCCTGGGTCCTCTGCTTGTTTCCTTTCATTAGCAGTTGCATGATCTATAAGTGGCCATAGATCAGTATAGCAGGGTTAAAGGGGCACACATAATTGGGACATTATGAGAAAATTACAGGTCTCTAAAACACATTCTATACAGCACTTTTTTTTGGGCACCGTATGGCGGTATTATTAAATACACAGCATTTTGATCACATTAGACAATTTCCCTAAAATAACATATTGTGTATATCAATACAATATGTCCTATCTGGGTACACACTCAGGAGGGGGTGAAATAGGCACAAAATAGCAGTACTGGTGTAAAGTATTTGCAACAGTTGTAAAGTGAAACAGTGGGGCAGATGCAAATTATGGTATATGCGTCCCCTGCAAGTCAAAAATATTCATTTGAAAATGAGAAAATTAAGGCTGTGTTCACACACAGCGTTTTTTTAGCGGTTTTTACAGCGGTTTTCACTATAAAACCACTATAAAACCGCTAAAAATAAGGTGCACAGTCATTTCTATGCATTTTGCACTTTTTGTGCACATTGATGCGTTTTTTACAGCGAAAAAACCACATCGCGGTAAAAACCGCAGCATGCACATTAATTTTGCGTTTTTTTCCGCGGTTTAGGCTTCTACCATGCTTTTAGAAACCGCTACGGTAAAAAACGCATCAAAAACGCGCAAAAAACGCACAAAAACCGCCGCGGAAAAATAGGTGCGGTTTCTGAGAAGGGATTCAGGTTTTTGTGCAGAAATTTTCTGCAACGTGTGCACTTAGCCTTATACTGTCACCTCTTTGGCGTTAATGGTGGACACCTCCGTTATCCCAGCTACTTGAATCACCCCCTTTGAGTCTTCTCGTAGATCCAGGTAGCCCAGGGCCGGATTCAATAAGTCTCGGATCATTTCATTGTATATCTGTAAAATGAAGAAGATAGTTTAGATATGACTATGACTAAACACGGAGATGTCATCTGATTGTGTGTATGTCTATAGATGCATATGAATATCTGCTTTGTATGAACACGTGTCTGTACTTGTGCTGAGTATGTGTGCGCATGTATGAATGACTATGCCTGTTCAATTCAATTCAATTCAAAGAAGCTTTATTGGCAGGACCAAATAAATATTAGTTTTGCCAAAGCATTTGTCCACTAGGGAAAAGGGAGTAGGGACTTTGGGGATAATGGAGGGGACTGTAGGAACGATGGATGGGCTACAGGGTGGGGGTCAGGAAGTCCATGGCATATCATGGTTGTCTTTCTCGCAGCCTATGGCATGTGCTCACATATTGCGCTGCTATCTCCACCGTGCTTTCTTCTTCCCCCAGCAGGATATATGTTTTCTCTTACTCCTTCATGGAGCTGAAATCCTGGAAAAGATTGGATAGTCTCCTGAGGAGAGTGTCCCTCACTGCTGAGAATTTGGTGCAGTGTAGCAGGAAGTGGGTCTCATCCTCCAGGGCCTCCAGGTCACAGTGTAGGCACAGTCTGTGTTCCCTGGGCTTGTAGCTCTGTCTGTACCGGCCAACCTCGATGGCCAGATTGTGGGCACTGAGTCTATACCGGCTCAGGATCTGTTGGTCTCTGGGGTCTGAGAGTTTCTCCAGATATGGAGCCAGTCTGTAGTCTCTCTGTAGACTCCGGTAAATGGTCAGTTTCTGAGAGCTGCTGATCTCGTACTTCCAGTCACTTACGTACCTCTCCTGGCCCTCATCTACCATCTTCCTGATTCTGGCTTTTGTCAGGTTCCTATGGTTGAACGTTCGGTCAGGTTGGGTTTGGGTGAGCTGTTCCAGGGGTCCTGGTTTGTGGAGACCACCTATATGTAGCATGGCTTTATGGTGATGGGAGCTTGGGTTGCTACTCTGTAGGTGAGCCTGGAAGGACAGTGCCCTCTTCAGAACCGCTAGGTGCAGTGGGAATCTGCCCAGCTCAGCCCGGCAGGCACTGTTGGAGGTGCTCTGATGGACCTGGAGAAGGTGTTTACAGAATTCCAGGTGGAATATTTCTGTTGGACTGGAATCCCACTTTGACCAGTCTGGGTATGTGTGAGGGCCCCTGTTTATGTATGTATGTGCATGTATATGAATGACTGGGTGCATGTTTGTTTATGTGCATGTATGACTGTGCGTATTAAATACTAAATGATGTCTTATGTATGTATAAATCTGTATACATATGTGTGTGCACGGCTATATTTGTATATGAATGCATGTATGTGCATTTGAGTGTGCAAATGCTTACTAGTGTTAAGTATTGTATGTATATACATGTACGTATGAATGCATTTCTGCTTGTGTATGTACATGCATATATGAATTATGTATTCTATATCTGTATATGAATAAGTGTATGTTTTTATGTTTACTTGGGTGTATGTGTATTTGGGTATGTATTTCTGTGTATGGACGAATGTACTGTATATATATGAACACTGTACATACATATGTGAGTATATATTCTATATCTGTGTATGAATATGTGTATGTTTTTATGTGTATTTGGGTGTGTACATCTAAATGCATGAATGTACAGTGGGGAAAAAAAGTATTTAGTCAGTCAGCAATAGTGCAAGTTCCACCACTTAAAAAGATGAGAGGCGTCTGTAATTTACATCATAGGTAGACCTCAACTATGGGAGACAAACTGAGAAAAAAAAATCCAGAAAATCACATTGTCTGTTTTTTTTTCATTTTATTTGCATATTATGGTGGAAAATAAGTATTTGGTCAGAAACAAGCAATCAAGATTTCTGGCTCTCACAGACCTGTAACTTCTTCTTTAAGAGTCTCCTCTTTCCTCCACTCATTACCTGTAGTAATGGCACCTGTTTAAACTTGTTATCAGTATAAAAAGACACCTGTGCACACCCTCAAACAGTCTGACTCCAAACTCCACTATGGTGAAGACCAAAGAGCTGTCAAAGGACACCAGAAACAAAATTGTAGCCCTGCACCAGGCTGGGAAGACTGAATCTGCAATAGGCAACCAGCTTGGAGTGAAGAAATCAACTGTGGGAGCAATAATTAGAAAATGGAAGACATACAAGACCACTGATGATCTCCCTCGATCTGGTGCTCCACGCAAAATCCCACCCCGTGGGGTCAGAATGATCACAAGAACGGTGAGCAAAATCCCAGAACCACGCGGGGGGACCTAGTGAATGAACTGCAGAGAGCTGGGACCAATGTAACAAGGCCTACCATAAGTAACACACTACGCCACCATGGACTCAGATCCTGCAGTGCCAGACGTGTCCCACTGCTTAAGCCTGTACATGTCCGGGCCCGTCTGAAGTTTGCTAGAGAGCATTTGGATGATCCAGAGGAGTTTTGGGAGAATGTCCTATGGTCTGATGAAACCAAACTGGAACTGTTTGGTAGAAACACAACTTGTCGTGTTTGGAGGAAAAAGAATACTGAGTTGCATCCATCAAACACCATACCTACTGTAAAGCATGGTGGTGGAAACATCATGCTTTGGGGCTGTTTCTCTGCAAAGGGGCCAGGACAACTGATCCGGGTACATGAAAGAATGAATGGGGCCATGTATCGTGAGATTTTGAGTGCAAACCTCCTTCCATCAGCAAGGGCATTGAAGATGAAACGTGGCTGGGTCTTTCAACATGACAATGATCCAAAGCACACCGCCAGGGCAATGAAGGAGTGGCTTCGTAAGAAGCATTTCAAGGTCCTGGAGTGGCCTAGCCAGTCTCCAGATCTCAACCCTATAGAAAACCTTTGGAGGGAGTTGAAAGTCCGTGTTGCCAAGCGAAAAGCCAAAAACATCACTGCTCTAGAGGAGATCTGCATGGAGGAATGGGCCAACATACCAACAACAGTGTGTGGCAACCTTGTGAAGACTTACAGAAAACGTTTGACCTCTGTCATTGCCAACAAAGGATATATCACAAAGTATTGAGTATTTTCCACCATAATATGCAAATAAAATGAAAAAAAAAACAGACAATGTGATTTTCTGGATTTTTTTTTCTCAGTTTGTCTCCCATAGTTGAGGTCTATCTATGATGTAAATTACAGATGCCTCTCATCTTTTTAAGTGGTGGAACTTGCACTATTGCTGACTGACTAAATACTTTTTTTCCCCACTGTATATATATATAGATGTGTATATGTATATGGGCATGTGCAGTATGTATATCTGTGCATGGATACATGATGTGACAAAGTAGTGATATGTGTCACTACACTTAATGGAGTGAGCCGATACATCACAATTCACATATGGGTATGTATATATATATATATATATATATATATATATATATGTGTATGAATACATTGTAAGATGGCCGCTGGACTAGTCCTTAAGAGGAGATATGTGTCATCGCGGCTGTTAGCTGTGGTGATATGAGCTCAGAAGCATGCTCCAGCACTTATAGTGCTGAGAGGGTTATTTGGCCACCCGTTAACCGCCCGTTGCCCTATGACCACCGAGAAACTGGACTGCAGCCTAGGATGGCGCTGCTCATATTTTTCATACCCCGCCTGCAGTGCTGTTCCTCAACCAGGTGAGGGACCGCAGGCATGCCCCGTGACAGTAAACGGGGTGCAAGTGACTGGTCTGCTGGACTCAAGAAGTTTGGTAACATTAGTGAGGGCCACAATTCCTCATCGGCTGATTCCTGGAAAGAGGGTGGGATTCCGCTGTATCCATGGCGACGCAAAGAACTACCCTGTGGCCCAAGTGGTCATCAACACAAATTGTGGCACCGAGTCCTATGAGGTTGGCGTGGTCAAGGACCTATTGCACCCTATTATAATAGGGAAGGACTTTGTGTTATTTTGGGACTTGTGGGGAAAAGGGAGGACGTCTGGTTGACCGGACAACAGCCAGGTTGCTCCCGAAGAAACCTTGTCGCAGGCTGCGGATGACAGGTTTCCATTTTGTGTACTTGCTGGCGATGGGGATGAGGCAGCATCCCCTTAGGCCAACGACCCTGAGCTGGAGGTGTCCTGGGAAACGTTGGAACCGCCCAACTCAGGGACCTAACTCTTAAAGGGGCATTTAACAATGTAACTGTGTTAAATGGTGTGCCTGAGGAGCCGGAAGCCGACAGTCGGTTCCCTCATTTTGCTGTGATTGGAGATCTGTTGTATAGGGTAACCAAGCCAAAAGGGGAGGTAATAGAGCAACTATTGGTACCAGGGCCCTATAGACGCAGGGTGGGGACAGAGAAGACCCAGGAACGCATTCTACAGAGATTCTACTGGCCTGGGTGTTACAGAGAAATTGTGAACTATTGTCATTCCTGCCCCCTGTGCCAGCTGACCTCCCCAGTAGCCCACGTCCGCATTCCTCTGGTACTGTTGCCCATCATCGAGGTGCCATTTGAGCGAATAGCGATGGACCTGGTGGGATCCCTGGTAAAATCCACAAGAAGGCCTCAATATATATTGGTGGTCCTGGATTATGCTACCCGGTAGCCAGAGGCGGTATCCTTAAGAAATGCATCTGCCAAGTCTATCTCTAAAGGGGGCTTTACAAATAGCGATATCGCTAGCAATATCGCTAAAGCGTCACCGATTTTGTGACGCAGCAGCGATATTGCTAGCGATATCGCTACATGTGACACTTACCTCCGACCGGTTCCCCCGCTGGCTATTGCTGATGGCGCGAGATCGGCCTGGTCCATTTCTCGTCGTCGGCTTCCTGCTGGCGCCGACGAGCGAGCCATGGACGCAGGCGGAAGACTGACACTCTCGCCGCGTCTGAAAGGTAAGTGCGACGGCCGACCGCTGCTGCATCGCTAGTGAGATCTGCCTGTTTGGCAGCTCACTAGCGACCATTTAGCAATGCACCTGGGTCGCCCTCCCAGGGCTGTGGGGTACTCGGTACCGGGCCGGTGTCAGGGGGAATGTGTCACAGCAGCGGTGACCCGGTCTGCGGCCCTGGGCGTCCAATATCAATGGCGCTGATATTGCAGCCTAGATGGTGTAGCTCCCCACAGGTGAAGCTGTAGCCCCAGGGCAGCGTGGATGCAATGGAAGAGGAGAGGTGCAGCCGGTGTGGAGAATGGTACCCAGCTATAGCGGTGCTGAATGTGTTAGCGCACAAATGAATAGAGGATACCGGGGCTTGTAGTTCCAAAGCTTTACTCACAGTCCATTGTACACACACACAGGTGCCTGCCTCCGGGCCGTGTCCTCCGGGTCAGAAACTCAATCAACCTCCGGGCAAGTTAGGATTCTCCTCTCCAACACTCCGCGAACATGTACCTTTCTGAACGACTCCTCTATAGCGCCTTAAAGTGTGAAGATCTCCTACTACTAAGTTACACTGGAGATCCTCCTGTCAGATGTTCCCAAGAACTCTACTTGTACGGCAGACAGCTGTAGCCTACTTCGGGGACTCCCTTCTCCTGAGTCCCGGCTCTCTATCCAATAGCTGTTGTGCCCCAAGTCTTAAATGGGAGTAGTGCATTTACAGCCTCCTACTCCACCGGTGTCTGCTGCAGAACCATAAGTGTCCATACAACCTCGGGGACCGGGCCCCGGCCTTGCGCTGAGAACCTATAGGCAGGGTTCCTCCTCTAACCTACGTCCTCTCTGTTCTCTCTACTCCTTTGTTCCGTACTTGTCTTTCTTTCTTATGGAAGCTTAGATTTCAGTTCTACGTCTTTCTCCTTCTTTTCCTTTCCCGTGCCAGCTGGCTCAGATCATTGAGGCAGCTGCAGCACTCCTTCCTCCATCCCTTCTTCCAGGGATCCTCATTCCTGTCTGAGTGACTTCCTACCTGACTGACCTTCTGTCAGACTGACCTGTCCTCCTACACTTTCCCACTCTTTTATGTATCTTAACTCCACCCACCTCCCAGCTTGTCCAGTGTTCCAAGCAGGGAACCACCAAAGGTGCTCTGCTACCCTCTGAGTTAGGAGCCGCAATGTGGTTGTGCAAAACTACCCTGTTGTGTGGGGTGCGAGTGTTGGAGCGTGGAAAGGAGTTCCCACCTTACCCGGATGGTGGGGCACTACACCTTAGGAGAAGGTGCAGTACCTCTGTGGCGACTGAGCCTCAGGGACGCCACACACCAGCGATCCTGACCGGGTCGTATAAGGAGCTGATCCATATCTTCTCCCGAACCGGGCTGCCGAAGGAGATACTAATGGACCAAGGGACGCCCTTCATGTCGAAGGTCATGAGTGAGCTGTGCAAGTCCCTGCAAATTTTCCACTTCAGAACCTCAGTATACCATCCTCAGACGGATGGACTGGTGGAGAGGTTTAACAAAACCTTGAAGGCAATGCTAAAAAAAGCAGTGGAGAAGGACAGCCGAGACTGGGACTGTCTGCTGCCTTACCTGTTGATCTCCCACAGGGAAGTTCCCCAAGCAAGAGTGGCTGGTCCAGTCCAATAGTCTTCATGCCGAAACCAGATGGAGAATGGTGGTTTTGCAATGATTATAGAAAGCTGAACGAAGTTTCTAAGTGTGACACATACCAGATGCCATGCGTCGATGAATTTATTGAGAGGCTAGAGCCAGCTAGCTCATTGCTACCCTTGACATCACAAAAGGGTACTGGCAAATCCCCATGTCCCAAGACGCCAAAGAGAAGACTGCCTTTTCCACGCCAGATGGATGCTTCCATTACACAGGGATGTCGTTTGGGTTACAAGGCGCACCAGCAACATTCCAGAGAGGCATGGACCGAATTTTAGCTCCCCACAAGAGTTAAGCAGCGACCTACCTGGACGATATTGTGATCTTCAGCCAGGATTGGGGAAGCTACCAAGGTCAGGGCAATATTTGAGGTTCTACGGAAGGCGGGGTTTCCATAAACCCGAAGAAGTGTGCCTTGGGCATGGATGAAGTGAGTTATTTAGGTTATGTTGTAGGCAGGGGCGAAATAAAACTCCAGATAAATGAGGTTGAGGCAATCCAGGGCTGGCCACAACCCCTCTCAAAGAAGCAGGTCAGGGCATTCCTAGGCATTGTGGGCTATTATCACCGGTTTATCCCAAACCTCGCCATGGTAGCTGCCTCTCTGACAGACTTCCTTAAAGGGACAAAGTCGGCTATGGCTAAGTGGTCTCCAGAAGCTGAGACGGCCTTCCAGGAACTGAAGCTGGCCCTGTGCAAACAGCCGGAAGCGTCGGATGTCGGGCTTGGCGCTTTCTTATCTGAAGATGTAAACGGGAATGAGCAGCCCATAATGTACCTTAGCCAGAAGTTATCATTGTGAGAAAAACTATTCTGCAGTGGAGAAGGAATATTTAGCCATCAAGTGGGTGTTAGACTCCCTAAGGTACTATCTCTTAAGCCCCCGTTACACACTGCGATATCGCTAGCAATATCACTGTAAAGTCACCGATTTTGTGACGTAGCAGCGATATTGCTAGCGATATCGCTACATGTGATACTTACCTCCGACCCGCTCCCCCGCTGCTCATCGTTGGTCGCGCGAGAAGCTCCTGGACCATTTCTCGTCGTCAGCTTCCTGCTGGGCTTCCTGTGGCGCCGACGAGCGAGGCGTGGACGCGGCGGGAGGACGTCAGGATCGCCTCGTCTGACAGGTAAGTAGCGACCCCCGACCGCTGCGATGCCGCTGGTCAGATCTGCCTGTGTGGCAGCTCACTAGCGACCACTTAGTGATGCACCAGCGATCCATATCGTTGTCGGGATCGCTGGTGCATCGCTACGTGTAACGGTACCCTTAGGCAGGAGGGTCAGACTAGTGTCAGACCATGCCCCCACTGAAGTGAATGAGGGAGAAGAAAGGGAACAATGCGCACATGACCAGGTGGTTCCTGGCACTTCAGGATTTTATCTTCCATGTGAAGCATAGGCTAGGGAAACTGCATGGCAATGCTGATGCTCTGTCGAGTATCCACTGCCTGGTGCCAAGCCTCTTCACAGAGGAGGAAGGTATGTAAGATGGCCGCCGGACGAGTCCTTGAGGGGAGATATGTGTCATCTCGGCTGTTAGCTGCGGTGATGTGAGCTTGGAAGCATGCTCCAGCACATACAGTGCTGAGAGAGTTATTTGGCCATTCCAGGGCCGGGTTTTACGAGCGATCATAAGAGATGGGTGGGAATGACCGCTCACATATCCCAACCCCAGGGCCGTGGTTTGGTAGATAAAATGGAGGCCGAGTCTCTCATTCAGTGTCGGTGGCTGGACGTGAGGAGACCTCCAGTGTGTGTTGTTAAAGACACTGACATGAGTGGGTGGACCCACAGGGCTATATGGATTATTTACTTTCAGTTCGTGTTAACCTTCAGTGTGTGATGCTAAAGGCACTGACCTGAGCGGGCAGATCCGCAATACCATAGGGACTAATTGTATTCAGTTTCTTTTCACTTCGTGCCAGAAAAGGCTCTGTCTTGTTTTGCCACCCGGCGTGGTTTATGAAGTTAAATAAACTTGCCTGGACTATTACATGGAAACCGCTTCCTGTGCCTACCTCAAGAGCTGAGTGAGCACCGATCCCTACAACATGTACGCATGCATGTGTGTCTGTAAAAATGTGTATACTAAGGAGCATCATTTCTGCGTTTTCATTTTATTTTATATAATCCCCATCTAAGGCCGGTTTCACATTAGTGCTTTTTCAGCGCGCGCACGGCCGGGGGTAGCTCCGCCCCCGATCCGGCTCTCTGCCCGGCGTGCCCGCCCCTTCCTTGTAGCGCCGCCTCCTAGCGGACAGCGGCGCCTGCGATCGGCGCACCCTATCTTTAGCATAGGGTGCGCCGATCGTGCGCAGGCCGTGCGCTAGTTGCGCTTTGACCTGCGCTGCGCACTTTTGACGGTGTGCCGTGCGCGCCAAAATCCGAAAAGTTTGATTTTGGCGCGCACGGCGCACCGTCAAAAGTGCGCAGCGCAGGTCAAAGCGCAACTAGCGCACGGCCTGCGCACGATCGGCGCACCCTATGCTAAAGATAGGGTGCGCCGATCGCAGGCGCCGCTGTCCGCTAGGAGGCGGCACTACAAGGAAGGGGCGGGCACGCCGGGCAGAGAGCCGGATCGGGGGCGGAGCTACCCCCGGCCGTGCGCGCGCTGAAAAAGCGCTAATGTGAAACCGGCCTTAGATGGCAAAAAGCAGAGATAGAGACCATCATGGCCTTCAGGAAAGAGTGTTTGTATGTTGTCGCTCATGCCTCGCTTAGCGTCCATACTTAAGTGTCAGCCACTGAAGTGGTAACAGGATCCGCCATCTATGTCATTTACTTCTCACTTTACACTAATTTCTTGCGGTTTCACAGACCCGTGTTTGTCTTCTTGGTTGCTGCAGACAATGTAATGTGCAAATATTGCGCAGGCCATAAAGTCATCTCTGCCACAGGAGATGGAGCACAAATGCAGGCCGGGCCCATCCATCACCATGGGAATTATCTGTCCTCCTCACAGGGAGGATACAGACAAACAAGCAGCAAATGTTATCAGCGCTTCTTGTGTAATAAGAGCAGCAGAAGGCGCAGGAAGGAGGCAGATAGCAGCTTCATGAGCCATGGGGATGGCTGTTTATCTAGTAAATCTGATCTTGTGTTCTTACTACTACAGTACATTATGTTATGTGCTTAGCACACATCCTGATATAGCAAGTGCCCTGCCTTAAAGAGGAACTGTCACTAGGTCAGCACAGGGCAAGATTGGCTCTCATTTTATTCCCGCTGCTCCCCTGAGAATTGCGTTCTTTTTTTTGTGTTAAATCTGCCATACGGTTCAAGAGATAATGGACCTTTATATTATGAGCTCATTTTTATGGTATTTACTCATGGGCGGAGCTTACAGGTTAATTCGCAAGCTACCGACACGCCCCCAGGGAACCCGATGAGACACATCCACCTGATAAAGACTAAAAAAATAGTACTAGGTAATAAGGCCCATATTCCTGCAACCTGATGACGGATGTAAAAAAAAAAACTGGAATACTCAGTGGAGTAAAAGGAATGAAATTAGAAACTAGCCACTTTTCATGGTGACAGATCCTCTTTAAAGAAGTCACAATATGTCAAAATATGGCAATATATTATTTTTACCATAAACTACAGCTTTGTTCACATGAGTCGAATATGACACAGATTTTGCTGCAGATTCCGCACCGAAATCCGAACGAAATTTGACGAGATTCAACTCATGTGAATGGGTGTCGAGGTAGCTATTTTGGGAGGGCTAAATTAACCCTTCACGGTTGAGCCAGTGATTTCCAAATTATTCCAGTGTTGCTAGCAACTCAAATGACCACACGGAGACGGGGATCTCTGCACGGGAGGATCGAGGCAGATCACTAAGCCCCTTTATTTTAGTCACATCTTTTATAATCTTTTGCTTAATTATGCAAGGTTCTCAAGTACCAATAGCATCATTTCACTTTGTAAGCCAATAATATTGCAAGAAAACCAGAAAACTACATATATGTCCGTACCTAGATAGCGTAGAAAGTAGTATAATGGCATATTCTTCAGAGTTTTACACCCCCGCCTCCCTTATCTTTGTACCTGATGACAACAGTCTGGTTTCATGACAGCCCATGCCAATTATAAAAATCTATCTTACAACAACAAAAATTAAGAAACAAAACCTACAGAGGAATGGAGAAGTGAAACTTAAGCTCTGATTTTAGTATTAACCCTTCACATGGGAATTCCGAAAATCTTTTCACATGGAGAAAAAATTGGTCATGAAAATAAGTACTAATTTTGGGCAGCTTGAATGATAATGTCCTTGTGATATTGACCCGGAGATCCATCCTTGTATTGATCCCAGGGTCAGCCTCAGATTTCTGCCACAGAAATACACATTTAAATTTTATTCCATAGCGAGATGTTCTGGAAAAATCTGTGGATTTACCACAAATACACAAGATATCTACAGCCATTCCACCCCCCAAACCGTAACATGCACATAATTTCTCCCCTATTCCTTATACACAGGGCAGAGGTTAATTTACTATCTATGGTAGCCGACAGATTAGATCCCAGTAATCCAAACAAGGGGGCTCTACAAAGTCCCGTATTGAATAATATGGTTGTGTGCATGTTCGACTTCTGATAAATTCATTGTCTGAGAATGCTGGAGAAAGCTGAGTACCGAGCTCTAGAGCCCCATTTTTTGGGATCACTGTGGGTCCTTAATGAGATCGCATCTATGGGGCCCCAATCCCATCCATACATGTAATTTGCCAGCTGTTCCAAATTTTACATTTTTTTTTATTTTTATTTGATCAGTCACTACTGACCTCTAAGTAGGACATGAGGACTTCATACTCCATATCATCACTGGTCTCCTCAATAGCTTTAAAGAGATCATTCAAGGTCCTGATGTATATCCCAGGCTCCCGGTCCGTGCCCAGCATAGTGTATGTCTTGCCACATCCTTATGATAAAGGAATTGAACAGCAAATATGAGCTTTGGCAAGTGTATGGCAAGAATAAAAAATACATCAGGAACATAAAAACATGGTCCTCGCTGAAGCTGTTCGTATCCACGAGATAGCTGTCTGCTGAACGATCGTTCTGCCATCACCATTCTCTCCCAACTCCACCATAGACACCAAAGCTCAGCCAAACTTTCCTGTGTTTTCAATGAGGAAAGAGTAGTCTGACAGAGCCTTATCTTCCCTAAATTGTCTTCACATGCATTTAAGTAAGAAGAGGACAACCCAGGCTGTTATGCATATCAGATTATGGTTTGCGGGATTGGCCAACCATCTAATGTGTATAGGGCTTCTCCACTCAGCACCCCCTCTTCAAAAAGGGTATTTGGAGGGCATTCCTTGGTTGTCATGAAGTTGAGCTTAAATGTACCAAACATTGTGGTGTAATTGCACTCGGATGTGACAGATCATTTAAGGATCGGGCATGTGGCATTTCAATGCCCAATCGTTTTGTTTCCTTGGAGATAAATTTTAGAATATGTGTTTTGGAACTTCATGCAGATCCTTCAATCTGTCTCTAGGACCCCATTTTAAATTTTTTCCCCAGGGATCTCCCTACTCCTCTAGCTAAGAATATTTGATGACTACTTGGTTTTTGTAGTGGACTGCAGAATAAGATCCTCAGTTTCCTCTTTGTTTAGTCCCCAAAAAATAGAACCTTCGGGAATTGTCTTTTTTGTTGCCTTAGTAACAGAACTCTCAGGTAATCTGAGGGAGAACACAACCTGATCACACATGAATGAGCTTCTTGGTTAACCTCTGCTGTTCCAGCCGAGCAGCGATCCAGCCAGTACACCCCCACTGAGGCCTAAATGTAGCACCAAAAACTTTTTTACCCATAAGAAATTAGGTATCGTTAAATTCATGAAACTCACCAGTGGGGCCATAGGCGAACACGGTGGCATTATAACCAGAGATGACTCCTTCAATCAACCCTTTGGTGGTGAGGCGGTACACTGTGTCCTATCAGAAAGCAAAATAATAGACATATAGTGGATCATGATATAATTAAAATGCATTTTCCACAAAAAAATTGTTTTCAAAGTTGACCAAAGGAAATGTCAGTATTAGAAGAAGATGTCCCAAAAAACTCCAAAATGGCCAATGTGTCCAATAAGAAAGAGAGAAAAATAAAGCCCTGACCATAATTGCCTGGCTAGCATCGGTCTACTAGGGCCCGTGTTCCTACCTTGTGCTTACTCCCTGCAGGACTGAGGCCGATTGGGGTAGCTTTTTCATTGCTCCAACCAGTGGCATCATTGGTGGCACTATCTGTGGGACACTTTACCCTTTTGGGGGTACTATTTATGTCTTCTTAGGTAAATGTTGGGAACTAAGGGCCCGATTCATCATTGCTTTTGGGCATTTCTTTTAACCACTCTTGTGTATTTTGATCCTCTTCATTTGTTTGCGCCACATTCACCTTTCCATTTGCACCTTTTTTGTCTTTTATTTCATGCGTGGGCAAAGTTTATGGTTTCCACATATTTTCGCCTGACCTGATAACTTGGGAATTTTTTTTGAAAAGTCACAAGCCTTGTCACAAATGTGCTCCAGTCCCCCTCTTCTCTTCTTCCCCTGGAGTGATTTAATACCTGAAATGTTGGCACAAATTTTTGTGATATTTTAGTGGAACGGTTGTGCAGAATTCATGAACCGTGTGCGCCATTTTGATGAATTTGACGCAAGAAACATCAGCAAATACCACAAGATTAATAAAAAGAAAAGTTACGGTACTTCCAAAAAATAGCAAATTATGATTCGGACAATTTGATGGGTACTATATTCCTTTTTGGTGCACTTTATAGCTATTAGAATGAATAAGACGCACTCTCTGCCATTTGGAGGACACTTTATATGGGACTCTATTTTTGAGGAACTATACTTTGGGTACTATAACCCTTTTAGGAGCACTGTATAGCTTGGGGGATAAATTAGAGGCACTATATCTCTTTTGGAGGCAACATCTGTTAGGTACTCTACTGTATTTCTATAAGGCTATGTGCACACAATATCTTTTTCAGGTGGATTCTGCCTGGAACCCACCTGATAAAGCACCCAAACCACTCCTTCCCCAAAACAAATATAATGAGTAGTAATCTAATAACGACATTGATGTGTTCATGTTCAGTCTTCAGTCACTTCTTTTAACCGATTTATGGTTTGGAAACCTTCGAGCAGTTAAAAGAAGCAGAATGTTCATTCTTCGGTTCATTAGTTATAGTATAAATTACAGAAAAAAGATGCCGGCGGAGATTTGCTTCAAGAACGATGGCAAGACTGTCGGCTATTTCCTGAAGTGGCTTCATCTAGGAAAATCTCGGCAGATGTGTCAGCGTCTTAAAGATATTGTGTGTACAGACTCTTATATAAGGTGCTATGTATACAGCTTCAGTGGGAGGCACTATATCCCTTTTATGGGACCCCGTTGGTCACTTTTTGGAGGGCACTATCTGTGAGGCATAAAATCTTATTTTCAGAAAACATTTTCTATAGAGGCACTACCTGTGATACATTGTAGCCATTTTAAAAAGGACCTGCCACTTGCTATTAATATGTAATTTTTTCACCCAGTGTAAATGCCACTGTTCTTCTGAATCCGGCGTTCTTTTTCTTTTGTCCCTACGCCTCTCTGTTCTTGAGATATGTCCTCCTCTTTCCTGCATGTCTCAGTCTAGTCTGTTTAGCCAATTGGGCGTAGCCCTTAAGAAGACTCCCATGAAGACCACACCCATTTGCTAACAAGACTAGATTTACATACAGGGAAGCGCAGGTCATATCTCAGGATTGGAGAGGCGCAGGAACAAAAGAAAAACATCGCCGGATTCAGGAGAATAGTAGCATTTACGCCTGGGAATTACATATTTATGAGAAATGACAGATTCCCTTTAAGTATAATATATCTTTTTGGAGCACTGTATAACGCTCATTGAGGCTACAATGTTCATTATTCAGCATTTTCAGAAGAGCATTTTCAACAAGAAAGGAATAGCTTCATTTGGTACAATGGCATTACGTCCATTAGCAGCTCAGTCCACGTATGAGAATTTTTCAGTGTAAGATTACACTTCAGACACACGGCATAAGGAAGCAATCTCATGGCAATTATGTACTTAAGATATTATTATAGCTTGTTCAGTTTGTATGTAAGGGCCATTAACGCTCACTAGAGTGTTGATGAGTAATATTTACTACAGGTTTCCAATTACAATGTTTTAGTAAAATCATACAAATGTCAGGAACCTATTGATTTTACTAAATATTAATTTCCCCAAAAAATTCAAAATCAGGTTTTTCATGATTTTACCTCCTTCATGCAAATTTGGCCACTAGAGGGCAAACACATGAGAAATATGTCCCACTGAAATGATAGAGGATCAAAAGCCCTACATTTATCTGAAAGCCAGGGCTGCCAATCATTCTGTATGAAAATCCCATTTGTACTGTAATATTGTACTGTATTAAAGATCGGGGAGGAAATAATAAAGGGGTTGTTCATTTTTGACAATCCCTTTTGGCTTGAAGGATAACATGATCATAGATTTCTGCACCCTCCAGTAATCAGTGGTGTGCCGATGCATGACATCATGTTTTTGTCTATATTTTTTAAGGTGGTCTAATAAAAGTTATTTTTTAGTCACCTCCGCCCATAGCTTCCTGGTTCATGTTCATTGTGGCGACTCACCACGATCCGTGCTGGGCGTTGGTTGGCTCGGAGGAATTACACACACATCGGTAAGCTGACTTTCCTTCATTTTTCTCCTGTAATCAGTTCTAACATTGCAAAATAACCTGTGTCCAATTTTTTGGCACCGTCCCCACAGGATAAATGAAGCATTACCCAGTTTCTGCACTGTCTAGTCCAGGGAATAAAATTATTTTCTAGCCCTCAAGAGATGGAGACACTCTTATAGGCAGCATTGAAGGAAAGGCCAATTTTTCTTTTATTAGAAATGGGTTTTCAAAACTAGAAATCCTCTTTTAGGTCAATGCCCACTTTTTAAACAGGAACTGCGAGTAGACAAAGAGGTTAGATCAAGATCCGTGTAGATTCTTGGCCATATATAAGATGGACCCTCTAGCATTTTAGTACCTATATAATTGTAATCATCCAAAGAGCACATTACACTGCCGTGTAAAGCCAATATATACAGTGGCATGTAGAAATTTGGGAACCCCTGGTCAAAACTACTGTTATTGTGAACAATTAAGCAAGCTGAAGATGAAATGATCTCTAAATGGGCTAAAAATAAAGATGATACATTTCCATTGTATTTTAGGCAAAAAAAAAAAATATGTATTTTCATATTTTACATTTTAAAAATTACAAAAAGGAAAATGGGCCAACACAAAAGTTTGGGCACCCTGCATGGTGAGTACCTAGTAGCACTCCCTTTTGCAAGTATCACATCTTGTAAACGTTTTCAATTCTTGTTTGAGGGATTTTTATCCATTCGTTCTTCCAAAATTCTTCCAGTTCTGGGAGATTCCTGGATCGCCTTCCATGCACTGCTATTTTGAGGTCTAGCCACAGATTTTCAATGATGTTCAGACCAGGGGACTGTGAGGGCCATTGTAAAACCTTCAGCTTGCGCCTTTTCAGGTAGTCTATTGTGGATTTTGCCGGGTGTTTCGGATCATTATCCATTTGTAGAAGCCATCCTCTTTTCAACTTCAGCTTTTTTACAGATGGTGTTATGTTTGCATCAAGAATTTGTTGAAATGTAATTAAATCCATTCTTCCTTTTAACCATGAAATGTTCCCCGTGCCACTGGCTGCAACACAACCCCAAATGTTTTTGCGAGATGCTTTTTTCTTGAAATTCTGTGCCCTTTTTTCTCCACGCATACCTTTGATCATTGTGGCCAAAGAGTTCTATTTTAACCTTATCACTTAACAGGACTTGTTTCCAAAATGCATGAGGAATGTTTAGATATTCTTTTGCATACTTTTGACTCTGAATTTTATGGTGAGGATGCAGGAGAGGTTTTCTTCTGATGTCTCTTCCATGAAGGCCATATTTGTGAAAGTGTCTCTGAACACTAGGACAGTGTATCACAACTCCAGAGTCTGGTAAATCTTTCTGAAGGTCTTTTGCAGTCAACGATGGTTCTGCTATCTTCTTATAGCCTTCTCCTGCTTTGTGGGCTTCCACTATTTTCATTTTCAGAGTGCTAGGCAGCTGCTTCTATGGCTGCTGTTTTTTTGGCACAAGGTTAGAGGAGGCTGGGTTTTTATAAAGCTGAGAATTTTGCACAAAAATGATAGTGAACAAGCCATAACCCTAACAGGTTAAATAAGGTCTGAAACCTTGGTAAAATTTATATGAGCACACAAACCTCCAAGGGTCCCCAACTTTTGCATAGACCGATCTTCCTTTTTGTAATTTTTAAAATGTAAAACATGTCTAATATATATACAGTGTATATATATATATATATATTTACTATGTACAGTGTATATATACTCTATACAATTTTTTTGCCTAAAATACAAGGGAAATATGTCATCTTTAACCTTAGGTTTTTCAGAGATAATTTCATTTTCAAGTTGCTTAGTTGTTCACAATAACAGTCATTTTGGCCAGAGGAGCCCAAATGTTTACACGCCACTGTATATATATTTATATTTTTTATGGCCTTTGGCTTGATCGATCTTGTGCAAGCCTATATAGGTCCACCAGGGTCTTCTCCGCTGTTATCCTGTTATCTTGGTGTTTTTGATCTTCCTCTTTGCCTTGTTCCTTTTATTCATCTGACCATAATGTCCTTGTCCAGTGATTGCTCTCTTCATATGATGTGTCCAAAGAAGGCATGTAATATAGCTTGGTGACCCTTGCGTCAAGTGACATGTCTGGTTTGATTTGTTTCAAGATTGATTTGTTTTGTTTTTCTTACCATCTATGGTATTGATAAAATCCTTCTCCAGCACCATATTTCAAAGGTGTCAATTCTTCCTCTGCCTTGTTTCTTTATAGTCAAGGTTTCGCATCTGTATGTTACTACAGAACAGACCAAACTATGTAAGAACTGTGTCTTCGTTGCCAGTGAAATGTTCCTTGATTTGAGGAACATACTATGCCAAAATAATTCCATGACCATCAGCCTGTCATGCATTTTCAACAAGATGTTAGGGAGGAAATTTACAATGATGATAAGTGGTGAGGGAATTGGTGAAGGCCCAGTGGCAATTGCCTCTTTTGCTCAAATATTCCAGGCATGGCAAGAAAACCAAGTTGGTGATCTAAGCATTAGAAGCTACTAATGATAG
This sequence comes from Dendrobates tinctorius, assembly GCF_039654945.1. Taxonomy (NCBI): domain Eukaryota; kingdom Metazoa; phylum Chordata; class Amphibia; order Anura; family Dendrobatidae; genus Dendrobates; species Dendrobates tinctorius. The sequence continues at coordinate 30,227,810 of NW_027361682.1, read as the reverse complement.
CTTGGTCTACGAAAACTTGCTTGCTTGGAGGGAGCAGTAAAAGTAATGGCGTCACAGCAGTAATCTTAGGACTAACAGATTTGTTTGCATTCTTAGTTAACCATTAATACTCAATACGAAACTCGGGAGTCACACATACTGTACATCAAGGAGAAGAGGTAACACAACCCAAAGCACAAAGAGGCAACATGATCCCATCAAGGAGGTAACATTATCTCCGAGCGGTCTTGTATTTCCACTGTCCTTATTCTTTGTTTAGAGGCTTCTATTAAGGGCAAAAATGCCTCGAGAAGACGGCTAGGAAAGCAAAAGTGTAACAGAATAGGAAGCGAAGTTAAAAAATGAGAGTAGACAGGAATGAAGGAAAGCTGGGCAAGCCAGTACTAGAAAGACAAAAAATAATAAGAAGAGGACAATGACCAACCAGGGGGTGCTAGGGGAATGTGTAACTTTACATAAGACAACAGGAGGTAAAGCTATAACTCAATACATCCCCTCCACACATGAATGAGAGAACAGAAAAACAAATGAAACCTCTAGATTACAAGCAGACCTCTTTAGAGATTCTTTACACGTTCAGTCATTTATGAGATTCTCCCAACGCTCGTAAAGGTGACTTTAGAAGGACTCAATATAAGTTTGAGAGAGACAAAAATATATATATATTTTTTTTCCAAATTGCCTACAGTAACTCAGGGTCAACTGACGATACAATATTTGCAACAATTTTCCAAGTTTACATTAGAGGAATGACCAAAAAGATCTGTTATCTGCAAGCTAAAACATCTATAATCCTTCACATTCCATCAAAACAAAAGGAGTTAGCTCGTGCGGAATGTGAAGGCTGCAGCAGAAGTCGTTGATTGGCTGCAGTGGTCATGTGTTGTCTTCTTTGGAAGTTGGTGACCACAGACCATCAAATGGCACTGTAGTAAGTGTGGAGGAGTAGTGTCATTTCAGGAGGGGAGTGTTCTTCAAGAGGAGGTCTTTTGTAGAGGTATCATTGAACTTGGTCTACAAGACTCTGATGATGAATTTCATTGATATCAATGTCTGATTGGTGCCAGTGCAACTATTGTGTCAGGAAAGTGCCAGGGCTATTGAGTTTCTGTTGGCTCAATTTGCCTTTCTTTATAGGCTTCATAGCTGGTCATGCGTAATGTTTGGTCAATTATGTAGCCTCCAAGAAAATTAGGGCAATTAAATTAATCACAATTTAGAACTTATATCAGCAATTTTGGGCTATTCTGTGGATGATCCAGAACAGTGTTCCCCAACTCCAGTCTTCAAGGCCCACCAACAGGTCATGTTTTCAGGATTTCCTTTGTATTGCACAGGTGACGGAATTATCACCTTGGCAATTCTAAGGAAATCCTGAAAACATGACCTGTTGTTGGGTCTTGAGGACTGGAGTTGGGAACCCTGATCTAGAAGACAGAAGCATTGATTTCCAGGCTTCATTATGATAAGGAGTGAATTGATTAGTGCTCACATGACCAGGTAGAGCCGCCCTCGCATGCTTGTGTGTTGCCTCATGCTGAGTGAGTATAATGCTCCCAAAAAGAAGAAATCGCAACCCACAGCATCATCACTTAATAAAATATATTAAAATACAGGGTAAATGCGATGCACAAACGTATGTCCTTAATCATTGCATACTAAAAAGTGAACCAACTGCTTTTGGTAGTGTGCTGCTATGAATTGTTCTTTTAGGAATTTTTTCTCAAATAAAATTTAGAATTTTATGGAAGAACTTGATGTTAGATTATTCATCTCTATTATAATACTGCCCCTATGTACAAGAATATAACTACTGTAATACCGTTCTTATGGACAAGAATATAACTGCTAGAATACTGTCCCCTATGCACTAAAATATATCTACTATACATATACATCTCAATATGTCTAAAAATATAACCACTATAATACTGCCCCAATGTACAATAATACAACTACCATAATACTTCTCCTATGTACAAGAATATAATTACTATAATACTGTCCCCTATGTATAAGAATATAAATACTATAATACTTACTGCCCCTATGTCCAAGAATATAACTACTATAATACTTCCCCTATGTACAAGAATGTAACTACTATAATACTGTCCCTATGTACAATAATACAACTACTATAATACTTTTCATATGTACAAGAATATAACTACTATAATACTGTTCCTATGCACAAGAATATAGCTACTATAATACTGCTCCTATGTACAAGAATATAACTACTATAGTACTGCTCCTTATGTACAAGAATATAACTACTATAATACCGCTCCTATGTACAAGAATATAACTACTATAATACTGCTCCAATGTACAAGAATATAACTACTATAATACTGCTCCAATGTACAATATAACTACAGTGCTGTGCAAATTAATTGGGACAAAGCATTTTTTTAAGTAAAATCGTAAGTTGGTTACCAGTCAGTGGTTCAAACCAGTTTTAACTGCTTTGAACAGGTGTGAGTGCCTGTTCAAAGCAGTTAAAACTGGTTTGAATCACAGACTGGTAACCAACTTATGATTTTACTTAAAAAAATGCTTTGTCCCAATTAATTTGCACAGCACTGTACTATAATACTGCTCCTATGTACAAGAATATAGCTACTATAATACTGCTCCTATGTATACAAATATAACTACTATAATACTGCCCCCTATGTGCAAGAATATAACTACTATAATAGTGCCCCTATGTACAAGAATATAGCTACTATAATACTGCTACTATGTATACAAATATAACTACTATAATACTGACTCCTATGTGCAAGAATATAACTACTATACTACTGCTCCTATGTACAAGAATATAATTACTATAATTCTGCCCTATGTATAAGAATATAACTACTATAATACTGCCCTCTATCTGCAAGAATATAACTATTATAATGCTGCTCCTATGTACATGAACATAACTACTATACACTGCTCCTATGTACACTGTACTATAATACTGCTCCTATGTACAAGAATATAACTACTATAATACTGCTCATATGTATACAAATATAACTACTATAATACTGACTCCTTTGTGCAAGAATATAACTACTACAATACTGCCCCTATGTACAAGAATATAATTACTATAATTCTGCCCTATGTACAAGAATATAACTACTATAATACTGCCCTCTATCTGCAAGAATATAACTATTATAATGCTGCTCCTATGTACATGAACATACTTACTATACACTGCTCCTATGTACACTGTACTATACACTACTCCTATGTACGCTGTGCTATAATACTGCTCCTATGTACAAGAATATAACTACTATACTACTGCTCCTATGTATACAAATATAACTACTATAACACTGACTCCTATGTGCAAGAAAATAACTACTATAATACTGCCCCTATGTACAAGAATATAACTACTGTGAGGTGCCAAGGGGAGAGGTACTAGAAAACAGGTATGTTTCTCCCCGTTTCATTTCATATGTCTCCCTGTACTGATGATGAAGCCAGTTTATTTCACTGTAATCCAGTCCTGGTTTCCTTAGTGATCAGCATGGAAATGACTGGTAGTTCCCCCTCCACTAATTCAATCCAGGTTTTGGTTTCCTGACTGGTCCAGCTGATGTAATCAGGAGGAGCTGGGATCTCTCAGTCTATCTCGTCTGCTGAGCTGGGAGCTGACACAGTAAGATTACATGGACTTCTTTGCTGTTATATAGGTTTATTTTGTAGTTAGCCTGCTATTGTTAGTTAGTGGCCAGACGGCCTTAGACGTTTTATTTCATGTTTGGCATGTGTAACATTGGATAACAAGTGTGCACAATAAATATGCCGTGTCCATATTGCTAGTCTGCTGAAGTGACTTCATAGCCACACGCTTGTGCCAAAGCAAAGATCCTAGCTGAGCTATCTATTCCCCACAAATGGTGTTTCGAATGCGGGTACTTGTGGCTGCTGGACTGTGACTGCAGAGAAAACGCTGTGTATGTCCTGGCTGAAAGCTTCTGCGCTTTTGAAGAGCCAAGAGTCCAGTAATATGGAGGAACTAGTGAAGCAGTTATTGCAAGCAAATGTGCAACAACAGCAGACTAATACTTGCTTCCAGAAGGCTCTGGAGCAGCAACACCAGATGCAGCAAGAGCAGTTGGAGGCAATAAAACGGGCCTTGGTTCGGCAACCCCGAGATGAGGGAGACCGTGCACAAAGCGCTGCTAGTGCGCAGAAAGCCGTACAGAAGACTTTGCTTAAAATGACCGCAGACGATGATGTGGAAGCATACCTCACCGTGTTTGAACGTATTGCAGAACGTGAGCACTTACCACTGGACAGATGGGCTGAGGTAGTGGCTCCATTTCTGAGCGGAGATCCACAAAAAGCCTATTACGATCTGAGTGGAGCGGATGCTATGGACTATATCAAACTCAAAGGCGAAATCCTGGCAAGGCTGGGAGTAAACATGTATGTACGTGCACAGAGGGTGCATTTATGGAATTTTGTGGAGCATCAGCCAGCCCGCTCACAAATGCATGATCTCATCCATCTAGTAAAAAAATGGCTGCAACCGGAGGCTTTGACGTCCGCACAGATGGTGGAGCGTGTTGTTCTAGACAAGTACCTGCGGTCCTTATCCGCTAAGATCCAGAGGTGGGTTGGACAGGGTGACCCAACTACCGCTGACCAGTTGGTGAATATGGTCGAACGCTACAATGCTTCTGAAAGCCTACTCCAAGGGACGTTAGCACCCCACTGGCCCCCCAAGAAATCGCTGGAGAGTCCTGCGAAACCTACTCCATCTTCAAAAGAAGAGAACGTCACAATGAAGGGTAGCAGACCTACAAAGGACTATGGAGGTGGTACGGGCTCACATCAAGCCAGCAGACCTCGTCTGGGATCTCCATCGAGGAGACAAGGGCCTATACAATGTTGGCGATGTCGCGGGCTTGGCCATGTAGCAGCTAACTGCCCAATGACTACAGAGCCAATGGACTGTAATGCTATGAGGCGTCTTTCATTATATGTGCAGTCAGTCTGTGTGGCGGAGACCCTCACGGGAAATGAACAACACGTGTGCCATGTCGAGGTTGATGGTTATAGTGTGAATGCCGTCTTGGATTCCGGCAGTCAAGTAACTTTGGTACATGCCAGTTTGGTGGACTCTAGCGCCCTAACGAACTTAACCGTGGGCATTAGTTGCATCCATGGGGATACTAAGAACTACCCCACTGCCTGGGTTACTCTTGCCACGCCAGTAGGGACCAAAAGACATCAGGCGGCAGTCATAAAGTCTATGGGACACAGTGTAATCCTGGGGAGAGACTTTTTTGGGACTTGTGGAACTTCAAAAGTGGCATGAACCCTCTAGTTGAAGACGGTGCTCCGGAGCTAGCCCCTGAACCATTGCAGCAAGACGACGGAGAACTCATCTCAGAGGAAGTACTAGAATCTGTGGACTCTCCTCTGGCTGTGTATGCAGGCGAGGCAGACCAGCTAGAGGATGTTTTAGAAATGCCTGACCTTGAGGTGGCCCGTGGTAAGTTCGGGACCGCTCAGCACCAGGATCCTACTCTAGCAAGGGCGTGGGAAAACATAAAGGTCTCCGAGGGAAGACCATTGTACCCAGGGGCTCAAAACGAGTTCCCACACGTGGCGGTGCAGCAGGATATGTTGTATCACATAGACAAGGTGCGAGGGGTGGTGGTAGAACAACTAGTGGTACCTAAGTCCTTTCGCCAGGTAGTTTTGGAGTTGGCACATAAACATCCCTTGGGAGGACACCTGGCGGTAGAAAAGACAAAACACCGTATTCTGCAACGTTTCTTTTGGCCGGGTCTAGTGGGAGACGTGACCCAGTACTGTCGGTCATGTCCTACGTGTCAATTGACCACACCTATGTCACATTTTAGAAGCCCCTTAGTGCCCTTACCAATAATAGAGGTGCCCTTCGAGAGGATAGCAATGGATATAGTCGGTCCATTAGTTAAATCTGCCAGGGGTCATCAGTACATTTTGGTAGTATTGGATTACGCCACGCGTTATCCCGAAGCAGTGCCCTTGCGGAATGCCAATGCGAAATCAATTTCAAAGGAGCTGGTTAATATGTTTTCCCGCACCGGCATTCCGAAAGAGATACTTACGGATCAAGGGACCCCCTTTATGTCTCGTATACGTAAGGATTTATGTAAACTGCTAAAAATCTCCCATTTGCGTACCTCAGTATATCACCCTCAGACTGATGGTTTGGTGGAGCGCTTTAACAAAACCCTAAAGGGAATGTTGAAAAGGGTGGTGGATAAGGACGGGAGAGATTGGGATGCCCTACTACCATACCTCCTGTTCGCTATACGTGAGGTACCCCAATCCTCCACAGGCTTTTCACCTTTTGAGTTGGTTTATGGGCGGTGTCCTAGAGGCCTGTTAGATATTGCCAAGGAGACTTGGGAACAAGAGGTGACTCCTTATCGCAGTGTAATTGAACACATAACACTTATGCAGGACCGAATTGCAGCAGTTATGCCAATAGTTAAAGAGTGTTTAGAGCGCGCACAACATGCCCAAAGCACGGTATACAACCGAGCGGCAAAAACACGAGTCTTTCAACCCGGAGACAGGGTGTTGGTATTGGTGCCTACCATAGAGAATAAATTTCTTGCGAAATGGCAGGGACCATACGAAGTGCTGGAACGAGTAGGTGAAGTAAATTATAAGATACACCAACCAGACAAGAGAAAGCCCGAACAAATATACCACATAAACTTGCTTAAGGCCTGGCGGGACAGGGAGAGTCTGGTGGCAGGAGCTGCCCTTGAGGATGGGCCTCGAGGGGCACCACCTTCTAAGGTAAAGGACCCCCAGGTAGCTCCGCCAGAAGTGGGTATTGCAGACACGCTATCTGAAAGCCAAAAACGAGAGACCAGGGAGTTCATACAGAGGAACACAGATATTTTCTCGGAACTTCCTGGCCGGACTCACCTAATTAAACATGACATTATTACTGATCCACAGGCGCGGGTACGGCTTAAACCATATCGAATTCCGGAGGCTCGGAGACAAGCCATTGCCCAGGAAGTGAAGAAGATGTTAGAGCTCGGGGTCATTGAGGAGTCCCGGAGTGATTGGGCTAACCCTATCGTACTGGTGCCCAAACCCGATGGGACTATCCGATTTTGTAACGATTTTTGGAAAGTAAACGAAGTATCGAAATTCGATGCCTACCCGATGCCAAGAGTCGATGAACTGATAGAGAGACTGGGTTCGGCTAGGTACATATCCACTATTGACTTAACAAAAGGTTATTGGCAGATTCCCCTCACGGAATCAGCCAAAGAGAAAACTGCCTTTGTTACACCCCAGGGATTATTCCAGTACCGAGATATGCCATTTGGGTTGCATGGTGCCGCAGCCACCTTCCAACGTCTAATGGATATTGTCCTAAAACCCCATGGCCAGTATGCATCTGCGTACTTGGACGACATTATTATCTTTAGCAATGACTGGGACACGCATTTGTCAAAAGTACAAGCCGTCTTAGACTCCTTAAAAACAGCTGGGTTGACTGCCAATCCCAAGAAATGTACGTTGGGATTGGAAGAGGCTCGCTATCTGGGATATAGCATAGGGAGAGGCGTCGTGAAGCCTCAAGCCAATAAAGTGGATGCTATTCAAAATTGGCCACGACCGGTAACCAAAAAACAGGTTGGAGCTTTTTTAGGGATCGTTGGTTATTATAGGCGGTTCATCAAACATTTTGCGACCATCGCAGCTCCTCTCACAGATCTTACTAAGGGGTCAAAATCTGTCACAATAAAGTGGAACGCAGAAGCAGAGGAGGCCTTTCTGTGATTGAAAACAGTCCTCTGTGACCAACCAGTGTTGGTTGCACCAGACTTTAAACGGGAGTTTATTGTCCAAACAGACGCCTCTGGGGTGGGCCTCGGCGCGGTTTTGTCTCAAGAAGTAAATGGCGAGGAACACCCAGTGGCCTATCTAAGCAGAAAGCTTACGAGAGCAGAAAAGAACTACAGTGTAGTTGAGCGGGAAGCCCTGGCTGTGAAATGGGCCCTGTGCACCTTGCGCTATTATTTACTAGGTCGCCAGTTTAGGCTAGTGACGGACCATTCGCTCCTAACATGGATGTCCCGGGCAAAAGAAGGCAATGCACGGGTGACACGATGGTTCTTAGCATTACAAGGGTTTAAATTTTCCGTTGAGCACAGGGCGGGCACAGCGCACAGAAATGCAGATGCGTTGTCTAGAACGCACTGCTTGGTGACTCGTCGTGTCCGACCCCACGGGCTCGAACAGAGGAGGGGGGTGTGTGAGGTGCCAAGGGGAGAGGTACTAGAAAACAGGTATGTTTCTCCCCGTTTCATTTCATATGTCTCCCTGTACTGATGATGAAGCCAGTTTATTTCACTGTAATCCAGTCCTGGTTTCCTTAGTGATCAGCATGGAAAGGACTGGTAGTTCCCCCTCCACTAATTCAATCCAGGTTTTGGTTTCCTGACTGGTCCAGCTGATATAATCAGGAGGAGCTGGAATCTCTCAGTCTATCGTCTGCTGAGCTGGGAGCTGACACAGTAAGATAACATGGACTTTTTTGCTGTTATATAGGTTTATTTTGTAGTTAGCCTGCTATTGTTAGTTAGTGGCCAGACGGCCTTAGACGTTTTATTTCATGTTTGGCATGTGTAACATTGGATAACAAGTGTGCACAATAAATATGCCGTGTCCATATTGCTAGTCTGCTGAAGTGACTTCATAGCCACACGCTTGTGCCAAAGCAAAGATCCTAGCTGAGCTATCTATTCCCCACACTACTATAATACTGCCCTTTATCTGCAAGAATATAACTATTATAATGCTGCTCCTATGTACATGAACATAACTACCATACACTGCTCCTATGTACACTGTACTATACACTGCTCCTATGTACACTGTACTATAATACTGCTCCTATGTACAAAAATATAACTACTATAATACTGCTCATATGTATACAAATATTACTACTATAATACTGACTCCTTTGTGCAAGAATATAACAACTACAATACTGCCCCTATGTACAAGAATATAATTACTATAATTCTGCCCTATGTACAAGAATATAACTACTATAATACTGCCCTCTATCTGCAAGAATATAACTATTATAATGCTGCTCCTATGTACATGAACATACTTACTATACACTGCTCCTATGTACACTGTACTATACACTACTCCTAAGTACACTGTACTATAATACTGCTCCTATGTACAAGAATATAACTGCTATAATACTGCTCCTATGTAAACAAATATAACTACTATAATACTGCCCGTATGTACAAGAATATAATTAATATAATTCTGCCCTATGTACAAGAATATAACTACTATAATACTGCCCATTATCTGCAAGAATATTTCTATTATAATGCTGCTCCTATGTACATGAACATAACTACTATACACTGCTCCTATGTACAAGAATATACAGTTGTGGCCAAAAGTATTGACACCCCTGCAATTTTGTCAGATAATACTCAGTTTCTTCCCGAAAATGATTGCAAACACAAATTCTTTGGTATTATTATGTTCACTTAATTTGTCTTAAATGAAAAAACACAAAAGAGAATGAAGCAAAAAGCAAAACATTGATCATTTCACACAAAACTCCAAAAATGGGCCAGACAAAAGTATTGACACCCTCAGCCTAATACTTGGTTGCACAACCTTTAGCCAAAATAACTGCGACCAACCGCTTCCGGTAACCATCAATGAGTTTCTTACAATGCTCTGCTGGAATTTTAGACCATTCTTCTTTGGCAAACTGCTCCAGGTCCCTGATATTTGAAGGGTGCCTTCTCCAAACTGCCATTTTTAGATCTCTCCACAGTTGTTCTATGGGATTCAGGTCTGGACTCATTGCTGGCCACCTTAGAAGTCTCCAGTGCTTTCTCTCAAACCATTTTCTAGTGCTTTTTAAAGTGTGTTTTGGGTCATTGTCCTGCTGGAAGACCCATGACCTCTGAGGGAGACCTAGCTTTCTCACACTGGGCTCTACATTATGCTGCAAAATTTGCTGGTAGTCTTCAGACTTCATAATGCCATGCACACGGTCATGCAGTAAAGTGCCAGAGGCAGCAAAGCAACCCCAAAACATCAGGGAACCTCCGCCATCTTTGACTGTAGGGACCGTGTTTTTTTCTTTGAATGCCTCTTTTTTCCTCCTGTAAACTCTATGTTGATGCCTTTGCCCAAAAAGCTCTACTTTTGTCTCATCTGACCAGAGAACATTCTTCCAAAACGTTTTAGGCTTTTTCAGGTAAGTTTTGGTAAACTCCAGCCTGGCTTTTTTATGTCTCGGGGTAAGAAGTGGGGTCTTCCTGGGTCTCCTACCATACAGTCCCTTTTCATTCAGACGCTGATGGATAGTACGGGTTGACACTGTTGTACCCTCAGACTGCAGAGCAGCTTGAACTTGTTTGGATGTTAGTCGAGGTTCTTTATCCAACATCCGCACAATCTTGCGTTGAAATCTTGTCAATTTTTCTTTTCCGTCCACATCTAGGGAGGTTAGCCACAGTGCCATGGGCTTTAAACTTCTTGATGACACTGCGCACAGTAGACACAGGAACATTCAGGTCTTTGGAGATGGACTTGTAGCCTTGAGATTGCTCATGCTTCCTCACAATTTGGTTTCTCAAGTCCTCAGACAGTTCTTTGGTCTTCTTTCTTTTCTCCATGCTCAATGTGGTACACACAAGGACACAGGACAGAGGTTGAGTCAACTTTAATCCATGTCAACTGGCTGCAAGTGTGATTTAGTTATTGCCAACACCTGTTAGGTGCCACAGGTAAGTTACAGGTGCTGTTATTTACACAAATTAGAGAAGCATCACGTGATTTTTCGAACAGTGCCAATACTTTTGTCCACCCTCTTTTTTATGTTTGGTATGGAATTATATCCAATTTGGCTTTAGGACAATTCTTTTTGTGTTTTTTCATTTAAGACAAATTAAATGAAGATAATAATACCAAAGAATTTGTGTTTGCAATCATTTTCAGGAAGAAACTGAGTATTATCTGACAAAATTGCAGGGGTGTCAATACTTTTGGCCACAACTGTAACTACTATAATACTGCTCCTATGTATACAAATATAACTACTATACACTGCTCCTATGTGCAGAAATATAACTACTATAATACTACCCCCCTATCTACAAGAATATAACTACTATAATACTGCTCCTATGTATCCAAATATAACTACTATAATACTGACTCCTATGTGCAAGAATATAACTACCATAATACTGCCCCTATGTACAAGAATATAATTACTACTAGATGGTGGCCCGATTCTATTGCATCGGATATTCTAGAGTCTCTGTTAAAATAAAAAATAGTGATATACTCACTTCCCGACGGCCCCCGGACTCTTTCTCTCCTTTCACCACGCTCCCGGCATCTTCCGGTCCCAGTAATGCTTAGTGCGAAACACCGCTGATGACGTCGCGCTCTCGCGAGAGTGACGTCATCTCTGGCCCTTCTCGCTAAGCATTACTGGGACCGGAAGATGCCGGGAGCGTGGTGAGAGGAGGGACAGAGTCCGGGGGTCGTCGGAAGGTGAGTATATAACTATTTTTTATTTTAATAGAGACTCTAGAATACCCGATGCGATAGAATCAGGCCACCATCTAGTGTGTTATACTCCTGTTACATCCAGAGCTGCTGTCACTGTTCTGTTGTTACCTAATATATTGTACTCCAGTTACAGCCAGAGCTGCAGTCACTGTTCTGCTGTTACCTAAAGTATTGTACTCCAGTTACACCCAGATCTGCAGTCACTGTTCTGCTGTTATCTAATGTATTGTACTCCAGTTACTCCCAGAGCTGCAGTCACTGTTCTGCTGTTACCTAATGTACTCCTGTTGCACCCAGAGCTGCAGTCACTGTTCTGTTGTTGCCTAATGTATTGTAGTCCAGTTACACCCAGAGCTGCAGTCACCGTACTGATCTTACCTAATGTATTATACTCCTGTTACAGCCAGAGCTGCAGTCACTGTTCAGATCTTACCAAATGTATTGTACTCAAGATACACCCAGAGCTGCAGTCACTGTTCAAATCTTTCCTAATGTATTGTACTCCAGTTACACCCAGAGCTGCAGTCATTGGTCAGATCTTACCTAATGTATTGTACTCCAGTTACACCCAGAGCTGCATTCACTTTTCTGCTGTCACCTAATGTATTGTACGCAAGTTAGACCCAGAGCTGCAGTCACTGTTCTGCTGTTACCTAATGTATTATACTCCAGTTACACCCAGAGCTGCTATCACTGTTCTGCTGTTACCTAATGTATTGTACTCCAGTTACACCCAGATCTGCAGTCACTGTTCTGCTGTTATCTAATGTATTGTACTCCAGTTACTCCCAGAGCTGCAGTCACTGTTCTGCTGTTACCTAATGTACTCCTGTTACACCCAGAGCTGCAGTCACTGTTCAGATCTTACCTAATGTATTGTACTCCAGTTACACCCAGAGCTGCATTCACTTTTCTGCTGTCACCTAATGTATTGTATGCAAGTTACACCCAGAGCTGCAGTCACTGTTCTGCTGTCACCTAATGTATTGTACTCCAGTTGTGCTCTCTGGAAAAAACTCTATCGCATTGCATAAGTTCAGACATTTGTTCAACAGGTGGCAACACCTCTCGTGCAGCTCTGCGTTCGCGCAAACGCCGATCAACCTGAATGGCTAATGACATAGAATCGTCAAGACCAGAGAGAACAGGAAATCCCACCATAGTATCTTTTACGGCTTCTGACAACCCCTTCTGAAAGAGAGCAGCCAAGGCATTATCATTCCAGGTAGTAAGTACTGCCCACTTTCGGAATTTTTGACAGTACAATTCTGCAGAATCACGACCCTGGCTCAATGCCAGCAGGGTCTTTTCAGCCTGATCAATGGCATTAGGTTCGTCATACAACAACCCCAAGGCCTGAAAAAATGCGTCCACATTAGTCAGAATAGGATCATCTGGTTTCAAAGAAAACGCCCAATCCTGGGGATCGCCACACAGCAAAGAGATGACAATTTTAACCTGCTGCGTGGAGCTCCCTGACGAGTTAGGCTTCAAGGCAAAAAATAATTTACAATTATTTTTGAAATTCAAAAATTTAGACCTATCCCCAAAAAATACATCAGGTGTAGGAATCTTTGGTTCAGCAGCATGTGAATGAGCAAGGTAGGCGGAAATTCCCCGCACTTCCGCAGCGAGCTGCTCCACACGATCAGACAATTGCTTTAGAGATATAGAGGAAAAAATATACACACTTTTTTTTTTTTTTTTTTTTTTTACAATTCTTTCCTGCTATTGAGTACCCTAGGATCTGCGGTATGGCGGGTGATTCTGTTATGAGTGAGTCACCGTAGGAGGCAAAAGCAGAAATACAAGCTAAGTCCAGAAAACCAGAGAAGTTGGCAACTATCAGATTGCAGACCCCTGAACCTATCAACACAACTAGCAGTAGCTGTGGGGGGTTCCTACGATACCCTAGACCCCTCGATCACAGCCGGAGAATTAAATAGGCCTAAAGAAAGAAAGGGGAAATCTAAACTGCCCCAGAGCAGACCCCAAAGCAATAGGCAGCCCCCAACATATAATGACGGTGAAGCAAGATGAAAACACTAACACAGACAGAAAGATAGAGTGAGCAAAGACGGGGCCCAAAACTACCTAGATAGGAAAGGACAGGAAGGCTGCTGTCTGCAATCTGCCAAAACCCTATCAAAGACATAAGCCAACAAGCTGATATGAAAAAGGCCCTGAAGCAGCTAGGCTTCAAAAACTAAATCAGCACTCAGGTATTTTCAGAAGACAGAGCTAAAGGAATTCAGCACACCCCAGCAGGGAATGGCAGAAATCCAGAAAAACAAAGCAAAACAAAGTCAAAGCACCAATGCAAAAGGCCGAGCAGCAAACTTAGCTTTAGAGGAGCAGGAATTCAGACTGGTCTCCAAGGATCCCACAGAGAAATCACCCGCAGGGCAGAAGGGCGTCGGCAGCCTTATATCCAGTCAGTAACTCCACTCAGCCAGTCATCATCATCAGCCTCAGGTGCCTGATAATCAGGCTCACTACCTTTCTTTACCAGAAGAGGGAGTTCCTCGGGCCTCAGTAATGAAGGGGAAAATGAACTCACAACAGTACCTCCCCCTTGAGGAGGGGTCACCGAACCCTCAACTACGCCACCAGGGCGATCAGGGTGAGCCCGATGAAAGGCACGCACCAATCTTTTGGCATGAATATCAGAGGCAGAGACCCAGGAATTATCCTCCTGACCATAACCCTTCCACTTAACCAAATACTGGAGTCTCCGTCTAGCCAGACGGGAATCCAGTACTTAATCTACCTCATATTCCATGTTACCTTCAACCAATACAGGGTCTGGAGGTGCCACCCCCGGAACAACAGGTTCAACAAACCTCTTCAACAAAGATTTATGGAACGCATTATGGATTTTAAATGTGACAGGAAGAGCCAAACGAAAAGAGACCGGATTAATAATCTCCATAATCTTGTAAGGTCCAATAAATCTAGGCTTAAACTTAGGAGAAGCCACCTTCATAGCAATATTTTTTGATGATAACCACACCATATCACCAACCTTAAACTGGGGACCAATGGTCCTATGTCGGTTGGAAAACCGCTGGGCCTTTTCCTGGGAGAGAGATAACTTATCCACCACTTGGTCCCAGATCTGGTGCATTCTCTCCACCACAGTGTCAACACCTGGGCAGGCAGAGGGCTCCACCTGCCCTGAAGAAAATCGAGGATGAAACCCAAAGTTACAAAAAAAAGGTGACATCAAAGTGGCAGAACTAGCTCTATTACCAGGGGAAGAGTCTTGAGGAGATTATTTGCATATTCCCAGTGCCTTCTGGGATAAGTGAAGAGTCTCCGCGAGCTCAACGATCACTGGGTTTTGGCCGTTGCAGCTGAAAAGAGGAAATCGGAAAACCAGGGGAAGAGTCTTGAGGAGGTCATTTGCATATTCCCAGTGCCTTCTGGGATAAGTGAAGAGTCTCCGCGAGCTCAACGATCACTGGGTTTTGGCCGTTGCAGCTGAAAAGAGGAAATCGGAAAACCAGGGGAAGAGTCTTGAGGAGATCATTTGCATATTCCCAGTGCCTTCTGGGATAAGTGAAGAGTCTCCGCGAGCTCAACGATCACTGGGTTTTGGCCGTTGCAGCTGAAAAGAGGAAATCGGAAAAACCGCGCGCCGACATTTTGGCTCATCTTTCATCGTTTTTAAGAAATCTCAAGATGGAAGAGGCCAGGAGCCATTTGGTGAGCTGCATTTCTTGCTACATGTTCACAGATTTACCAGTGGAAAAGCCAAACTTCACATGCCACAAATGCAAGCTTGTGTCCCTGTTGGAGGAAAAGTTGCAAAATCTCGAAGAGAGGTTAGCTACGTTGAAGATCATTAAGGAAGGTGAAGAGTTCTTGGACAGAGCAGAATTATCTCTTCATGTTACAGAAAGAGAAGAAATTCGAAGTGCACCTGAAGAAACAGAGGAATGGAGACATGTGACCCAGAGAAGCAGGAGGATCAGGAGGCAGTCAGCACCCATACTGCTCAGGAACCAGTACCAGGCTCTCACGCAGGAAAACGATGAAGAAATACATCAGGATAAGACTTGCCAACAAACAGCAACCTTGTAAGCCTTCGGAGTCCTCCTGGATGGAGAAAGAAAAATGTTGTGAAGAAGAAACGGAGAGTGGTGGTCATGGGGGATTCCCTGTTGAGAGGAACAGAGGCCGCTATCTGCAGACCGGATATAACTTCAAGAGAAATGTGCTGTCTTCCAGGTGCAAAAATTAAAGATATGTCTGACAGGATATCAGGACTCTTCAGACCTACAGATGACTACCCATTCCTGCTACTACATGTGGGGACAAATGACACCGCAAGAAACGACCTGGAAACCATCTGCAGAGACTATGAAGACTTAGGTAAGAAAGTGAAAGAACTGGGAGCGCAGGTGGTCTTCTCTTCCATCCTCCCAGTGGATGGCCATGGAACAAGGAGGTGGAATAAGATTCTGCAGGTGAACAACTGGCTACGTCAATGGTGCCGTCAGCAACGATTTGGATTTCTGGATCACGGCGTGAACTACTTATACGATGGACTACTTGCTAGAGATGGGGTGCACCTTACGAAGACTGGAAAGCATGTATTTGGAAGTTGCCTTGCTACACTTGTAAGGAGAGCTTTAAACTAGAACAACATGGGAAGGGAAGCAAAAGACCAGAAAAAGCCATACACCTGACAAATGCTATTGAGAACTCTGCTATTAGAAGTGGAAAGGAAGAACAAAGACGAAAGAATCTAATTAATAAAAATATTGGAGAAAGAGAAACCAATCACAAACTAAAGTGTTTCTATACTAATACACCAAGCATGGGCAACAAACAAGGAGAATTGGAACTACTAACACAGGAAAAGAAATATGATGTCATTGGAATCACTGAAACTTGGTGGGACAATACACATGATTGGAATACAAGACTAGAAGGATACAACTTATTTGCAAGAAACAGACTTGATAAACGAGGAGGGGGTGTCGCATTGTATGTTAGAAACGCGTATATCTGCACAGAGATTGAAGCTTCAGAGACTGGGAGTTCTGTGGAAACTGTTTGGGTAAGAATACAAGGACAGAACAATGGAAAGGACACCATTGTAGGCATTTACTACAGGCCGCCTGTGCAAGCTGAAGATATGGATGAACTCTTTATGCATCAAATGGCCAAGTTCTCCAAAAAATATGACATAGTTGTCATGGGAGATTTCAACTATCCAGACATTTGTTGGGAATCTCTCTCAGGCAAAACTAACAGGTCAAGGAAATTCTTATCCTCTCTTGCTGACAACTTTATCTTCCAAAAGGTAAGGGAGAAAACAAGGGGAACTGCTACCTTGGATCTAATCCTTATAAACAGGGAGGAAATGGTTGAGGAGGTAAAAGTGGCTGGGACCCTAGGAGGTAGCGACCATGCTATTTTAGAATTTTGGATAACTAGAGGCGGAAGACCTGTGAAGACTCAGACGTCAAGGTTAGATTTCAGAAAGGCAGATTTTAAGGGATTCAGAAAGAGAATTGGAGGGATCCAATGGCTGGATATCCTTAAAGACAAAAATGTCCAGGAAGGATGGGAAATCTTGAAAAATGAAATTCTCAAAGCACAGTTGTTAACAATTCCAAAAAGAGGGAAGAATAGGAAGCATTTAAGGAAACCAGGATGGATGAACACAGAACTTAAACATATGCTAAAAAGGAAGAAAAAAATGTTTATAAAATGGAAAGAGGGAGGCATATCTAAAGAAGAATATAATGCTGTCTGCAGAACCTGCAGGGCACAAATCAGATTATCTAAAGCTGAAAATGAATTGAGGCTTGCAAGAGATGTCAAAAGCAATAATAAAGGATTTTGGGGATATGTCAAAAGTAAAAGAAAAATCAAAGATGCTATAGGATTTTTACAGGATGAAAATGATGAAATGGTAAGACAGGATGTTGAGAAGGCTGAACTTTTAAATTCCTATTTTGCATCTGTTTTCTCTCAGAAAGGAAATGTAACATCAACTGTTATTCACTGTCCTATTAAGGGAATAGAAGAATCCAGGATATCTATAAACAGAAAGATAGTGAGGAAACACTTAGCTAACCTAAATGAATTCAAGTCTCCAGGTCCAGATGAATTACACCCCAGAGTACTGAAGGAGATAGCAGAATAAATTTTTGAACCCCTCTCCATAATCTTTGAAAATTCTTGGAGAACAGGAGAAGTGCCAGAAGAGCAAATGTTGTTCCTATCTTCAAAAAGGGGAAGAAGGTGGACCCAGGCAACTATAGGCCGGTGAGTCTGACTTCAATACCAGGAAAGATCTTTGAACAAATTATTAAACAACATGTATGTCAATACCTGGATAAGAATGAAGTGATTAAACAGAGTCAGCATGGGTTTGTAACTAATAAGTCATGTCACACTAACTTAATTTCCTTCTATGACGGTATCACTGATTGGGTGGATCAAGGAAATGCTGTAGATAAAGTATATCTTGACTTCAGCAAAGCATTTGACAAAGTCTCTCATACAATCCTTATTGAAAAAATGACTAAGTATGGAATGGACAAGGCAACTGTTAGGTGGATTCATAACTGGCTTAGTGATCGGACCCAAAGAGTGGTCGTAAATGGCTGCACATCCAGTTGGAAGAATGTCTCAAGTGGGGTACCACAGGGCTCTGTCCTGGGCCCTGTATTGTTCAACATCTTTATCAACGATTTAGATGAAGGAATTGAGGGTAGACTGATTAAATTTGCTGATGACACAAAGCTAGGAGGGATAGCTAATACTAGAGAAGAGAGAGAGAGGATTCAAAAAGATTTAAATAAACTGGAGAAGTGGGCAGCAACTAACAGAATGGTTTTTAACAGGGAGAAATGCAAAGTACTACATCTGGGCAATAAAAATGAAAAAAGCATATATAGAATGGGAGGAATAGGGCTAAGTGACAGCACATGTGAAAAAGACTTGGGTATACTAATAGATCACAGACTGCAGCAAAAAAGGCAAATGCAATTCTAGGATGTATTAACAGAAGTATACAGTCTAGATCACGTGAAGTCATTATTTTCCTCTACTCCTCTTTGGTCAGACCTCATCTGGAATATTGTGTCCAGTTTTGGGCACCACATTTTAAAAAAGACATCAACAAACTGGAGCAAGTTCAGAAAAGAGCGACCAGAATGGTGACCGGTCTGCAAACCCTGTCTTATGAGGAAAGGTTGCAGGATTTGGGAATGTTTAGTTTGCAAAAGAGAAGACTGAGAGGAGACTTAATAGCTGTCTACAAATATCTAAAGGGCTGTCACATTGTAGAAGGATCAACTTTATTCTCATTTGCACAAGGAAAGACTAGAAGCAATGGGATGAAACTGAATGGGAGGAGACACAAATTAGATATTAGAAAAAACTTTTTGACAGTTAGAGTGATCAATGAGTGGAACAGGCTGCCACGAGAAGTGGTGAGTTCTCCTTTAATGGAAGTCTTCAAACAGAGGCTGGACAGACATCTGACTGGGATGATTTAGCGAATCCTGCCTTGAGCAGGGGGTTGGACCAGATGGCCCAGGAGGTCCCTTCCAACTCTACGGTTCTATGATTCTATGATTATTTAAAGCAAATTCGGCCAAGGGCAAAAATGAAACCCAATCATCCTGATCAGCAGAAATAAAACCTCAAATATGACTCCAAGGTCTGGTTTGTTCTCTCTGTCTGCCCATTGGTCTGAGGGTGAAAAGCAGAGGAGAAGGACAACTGAATTCCCAGCCTGGAACAGAAAGTTCTCCAAAATCTAGACACAAACTGGACTCCTCTGTCAGATACAATGTTCTCAGGAATCCCGTGCAAACGAACCACCTGTTGTAAAAACAGGGGCACCAACTCAGAGGAAGACGGCAACTTAGGGAGTGGTACAAGATGAACCATCTTAGAGAACCTATCACAAATCACCCAAATAACAGTCATCCTTTGAGAGACAGGCATATCAGAGATGAAATCCATTGAAATATGGGTCCATGGCCTCTTGGGGACAGGCAAAGGCATCAACAACCCACTAGAGCGAGAACACGATTTAGACCGGGAGCACGTCCCACAGGACTGCACAAAATTCCTGCCATCACGAGACAAGGAGGGCCACCAAAAAAACCGACTCACCAGATCTCTAGTACCAAAAATACCAGGATGACCAGCCAAAGCAGAGCAATGAACTTCAGACATCACTCTCTTCTTCCACTGGTCAGGAACATACAACTTTCCACTGGGACAACGCTCAGGTTTGTCCTACTGGAACTCTTCCAGAGCACGTCTCAAATCGGGCGAGATGGCAGAAAGAACTACCCCTTCGCCTAAGATGGTAGCAGGCTTGGTCACCACAGGAGAATCAGCAAAGAAGCTTCTAGAGAGGGCGTCTGCCTTGACATTCTTCGTTCCAGGAAGAAAAGAAACCACAAAATCAAAACGTGTAAAAAACAAGGCCCACCTAGCCTGTCTAGGGTTCAAGCGCTTAGCCGACTCTAGGTAAATCAAATTCTTGTGGTCAGTGAGGACCACGACTTGATGCTTAGCTCCCTCCAACCAATGTCTCCACTCCTCAAATGCCCATTTCATGGCCAACAGTTCCCTATTCCCCACATCATAGTTACGTTCAGATGGAGAGAACTTTCGGGAAAAGAAAGCACAGGGATTCATTTTAGATGTTACAGGATCCTTTTGGGACAAAACAGCTCCTGCACCAATCTCAGAAGCATCCACCTCTACCTGGAAAGGAAGTGAGACATCAGGTTGCCGCAAAACCAGGGCGGAGGTGAATCTTCGCTTCAGCTCCTGAAAGGAAGAAACAGCCTCCGGAGACCAATTTAACACATCAGCACTAAGAGTCAAATCAGTCAATGGCTTGGCAATACTAGAAAATTTTGCTTTAAATTTCCGATAAAAATTAGCAAAACCCAAAAACTTCTGGAGGGCCTTCAAAGACGTGGGCTGAACCCAATCGTAAATGGCCTGTACCTTGGCCGGGTCCATTTCAATAGTTGACGGGGACAAAATAAATCCCAAAAAAGAAATCCTCTGTACTCCAAAAAGGCATTTAGATCCTTTGACATACAGGGAATTCTCCCTCAAGATCCGGAACACAGTCCGAATATGTTCCACATGAGAATCCCAATCCTTGGAGAAGATCAAAATATCATCCAGATAGATAATCAAAAATTTATCGACAAAATCTCGGAAAATATCGTTCATGAAGCACTGGAAGACAGAAGGGGCATTAGTGAGCCCAAAAGGCATCACCAGGTACTCAAAATGTCCCTCCGGAGTATTAAACACCGTCTTCCATTCATCCCCATGCTTAATGCGAATAAGATTATACGCCCCCCTGAGGTCAAGCTTGGTAAACCAGCAAGCACCTTTAACTCTGGAGAATAGATCAGAAATCAGGGGTAATGGATACTGATATTTAACAGTAATTTTGTTGAGGGCACGATAATCAATACAAGGTCTTAATGATCCATCCTTTTTGGCTACAAAAAAAAACGGGCACCTAAGGGTGACGAGGATGGTCTAATATGACCCTTCTCCAACGCCTCCTTAATATAGGATCGCATAGCCTCGTGCTCGGGTACAGATAAATTGAAGAGCCGACCCTTGGGAAATTTACACCCCGGGCTCAGTTCAATTGCACAGTCATAACTCCTATGAGGAGGCAGAGACGCAGACTCATTCTCACTAAATACATCATAAAAGTCCGCCAAATAATCAGGAACATCATGCGACTGAGGAGAGGTGGAAAACACCGGAGCCTCACTAAAGGCACACTGACAACCCCACCTCACCACAGACACAGATTTCCAATCCAAAACTGGATTATGAATTTGTAACCAGGGAAACCCCAGAACAATAGTATCATGCAGATTATGCAACACCAAAAATCTGTAATTTTCTTGATGGTCTGGGGCGACCCGCATTACCACCTGGGTCCAAAACTGAGGTTTATTTTTAGCCAAAGGAGTAGCATCAATCCCCCTCAAAGGGATAGGCGTCTGCAGAGGTGTCATCGGAAATCCACAACGTTTAGCAAAATCCAAGTCCATTAGGTTTAGGGCTGCTCCCGAATCCACAAAAGCCTTGGCGGAAAATGTGGACAGGGAGCAGATCAGAGTAATAGCCAGAAGAAACTTAGGTTGAACACCCCCAACAGAAAACGTGTGTGCAAAGCGTTTCTCTCATTTAGGACAGACAGAAATAATATGCGAGGCATCTCCACAGAAAAAACACAACTTATTACGCCTTCTGAACTCCTGACGATGCTCTCTGGAAAAAACTCTATCGCATTGCATAAGTTCAGACATTTGTTCAACAGGTGGCAACACCTCTTGTGCAGCTCTGTGTTCGCGCAAACGTCGATCAACCTGAATGGCTAATGACATAGAATCGTCAAGACCAGAGGGAACAGGAAATCGCACCATAGTATCTTTTACGGCTTCTGACAACCCCTTCCGAAAGAGAGCAGCCAAGGCATTATCATTCCAGGTAGTAAGTACTGCCCACTTTCGGAATTTTTGACAGTACAATTCTGCAGAATCACGACCCTGGCTCAATGCCAGCAGGGTCTTTTCAGCCTGATCAATGGCATTAGGTTCGTCATACAACAACCCCAAGGCCTGAAAAAATGCATCCACAATAGTCAGAATAGGATCATCTGGTTTCAAAGAAAACGCCCAATCCTGGGGATCGCCACGCAGCAAAGAGATGACAATTTTAACCTGCTGCATGGAGCTCCCTGACGAGTTAGGCTTCAAGGCAAAAATTAATTTACAATTATTTTTGAAATTCAAAAATTTAGACCGATCCCCAAAAAATACATCAGGTGTAGGAATCTTTGGTTCAGCAGCATGTGAATGAGCAAGGTAGGCGGAAATTCCCCGCACTTCCGCAGCGAGCTGCTCCACACGATCAGACAATTGCATTAGAGATATAGAGGAAAAAATATACACACTTTTTTTTTTTTTTTTTTTTTACAATTCTTTCCTGCTATTGAGTACCCTAGGATCTGCGGTATGGCGGGTGATTCTGTTATGAGTGAGTCACCGTAGGAGGCAAAAGCAGAAATACAAGCTAAGTCCAGAAAACCAGAGAAGTTGGCAACTATCAGATTGCAGACCCCTGAACCTATCAACACAACTAGCAGTAGCCGTGGGGGGTTCCTACGATGCCCTAGACCCCTCGATCACAGCCGGAGAATTAAATAGGCCTAAAGAAAGAAAAGGGAAATCTAAACTGCCCCAGAGCAGACCCCAAAGCAATAGGCAGCCCCCAACATATAATGACGGTGAAGCAAGATGAAAACACTAACACAGACAGAAAGATAGACTGAGCAAAGACGGGGCCCAAAACTACCTAGATACGAAAGGACAGGAAGGCTGCTGTCTGCAATCTGCCAAAACCCTATCAAAGACAAGTCAACAAGCTGATATGAAAAAGGCCCTGAAGCAGCTAGGACAGGACCGGACAGGAAGGCTGCTGTCTGCAATCTGCCAAAACCCTATCAAAGACAAGCCAACAAGCTGATATGAAAAAGGCCCTGAAGCAGCTAGGCTTCAAAAACTAAATCAGCACTCAGGTATTTTCAGAAGACAGAGCTAAAGGAATTCAGCACACCCCAGCAGGGAATGGCAGAAATCCAGAAAAACAAAGCAAAACAAAGTCAAAGCACCAATGCAAAAGGCCGAGCAGCAAACTTAGCTTTAGAGGAGCAGGAATTCAGACTGGTCTCCAAGGATCCCACAGAGAAATCACCCGCAGGGCAGAAGGGCGTCGGCAGCCTTATATCCAGTCAGTAACTCCACTCAGCCAGTCATCATCATCAGCCTCAGGTGTCTGATAATCAGGCTCACTACCTTTCTTTACCAGAAGAGGGAGTTCCTCGGGCCTCAGTAATGAAGGGGAAAATGAACTCACAACACCCAGAGCTGCTATCACTGTTCTACTGTTACCTAATGTATTGTACTCCAGTTACTCCCAGAGCTGCAGTCACTGTTCTGCTGTTACCTAATGTACTCCTGTTGCACCCAGAGCTGCAGTCACTGTTCTGCTGTTACCTAATGTATTGTAGTCCAGTTACACCCAGAGCTGCAGTCACCGTACTGCTCTTACCTAATGTATTATACTCCGGTTACAGCCAGAGGTGCAGTCACTGTTCAGATCTTACCAAATGTATTGTACTCAAGTTACACCCAGAGCTGCTGGCACTGTTCTGCTGTTATCTAATGTATTGTACTCCTGTTACAGCCAGAGCTGCAGTCACTGTTCAAATCTTACCTAATGTATTGTACTCAAGTTACACCCAGAGCTGCAGTCACTGTTCAGATCTTACCTAATGTATTGTACTCCAGTTACACCCAGAGCTGCGTTCACTTTTCTGCTGTCACCTAATGTATTGTACGCAAGTTACACCCAGAGCTGCAGTCACTGTTCTACTGTTACCTAATTACCTAATGTATTGTACTCCAGAATATGTACAGGACTGTGCCTGTGTAATGAGCAATGCAGCAGTGATGCCTTTAACGGCTGTAATGTGCCTGTACAATAAGCAATGCGGCCGTGTTGCCACGACGACTAAGCAACTGTCGCTGATTGGTCGCTGCCTAATTGCTGCGACCAATCAGCGAGGTGGGATTTCCATTACAGACAGACAGACAGAATTAGACAATTATACAGTAGATAATTCTGACCCTATGTACAAGAATATAACTACTATAATACTGCCCTCTATCTGCAAGAATATAACTATTATAATGCTGCTCCTCTGTACATTAACATAACTACTATACACTGCTCCTATGTACACTGTACTATACACTGCTCCTATGTACACTGTACTATAATACTGCTCCTATGTACAAGAATATAACTACTATAATACTGCTCCTATGTATACAAATATAACTACTATAATACTACCCCCTTATGTACAAGAATATAACTACTATAATACTGCTCCTATGTACACAAATATAACTACTATAATACTGCGCCTATGTACACATATATAACTGCTATAATACTGCCCCCAATACATATGACACTATATAATGTTATTATGGGTCTGGTAGACAAACTAGTTCAGCACAAACCATTAAGCAGTTAAATAATAGACAGCTGTGGAGACATGTGAGGAATCGTTCCTGAAAGACTCCCAATGTGCACTCTCTCTAGAGATGCCACCTGAGCCCCATGCTCTCTAGATACATTGCAGTATGTAGCAGAGAAAGGTTTGGCACCTTCATAGTTATACTTGTAGAGAAGACGTTGAAGGTCACCTACTCCTTTGGAAATAAATGCAGATTTTTTCCCAGATCCATCATCATTAGCACCAACACATTTTGTTATTATTATTATTATTATGCATTTATATAGCGCCATTCATTCCATGGTGCTTTACATGTGAAAAGGGGAAATATAGACAGGTACAATAAACATGTGTAAGACATTGTGTAAGACATTTAGATACAAGGACATACAAATCACAATGGCTGATTATAAAGTTCCTATTAGAGCCTTGGACAACAGGGATCCAGCCCCGTAGGTCATAGAATCATAGAATCGTAGAGTTGGAAGGGACCTCCTGGGCCATCTGGTCCAACCCCCTGCTCAAAGTCTTTCCTCTGTTATTGGGTGCTGAAACTTCCCTCCCCTGAGAAACTTCCATTGTTAGCATGGTGGGATTGAAATAGGCAAAGGTTTACAGAAAACGATAAAAGAAACAACTGGATCACCTATTGTGGGTGTCCAAACCTGAATGTTGGGGGATTTTGCTCTTTATTCTTTAGGGCCCTCTATCATTGATGGTTACCAATATTTATAATGTGCCTGCAGGGCTCACAGTATTCAGATTTGAAGTCCGGAGCCATGTAAAAAGAAAAAACTGAAAATAGCCCCAAGTATCCAAGGAAGACCCAAGGAAGATACTTAATGTTTGGTTATTTGCCCTTAGTCATTGGTTTGTCATGTTACTAATGATACCTAAATGCTACCGCATAGTTCAGTTTTTTTATGTATTTTTACATCGACATGTCTTCCAAACTTTCATTATAGAGACCAAAGCACAGTACCTGGGTAGCAGAGTAGTCAA
Source organism: Dendrobates tinctorius (assembly GCF_039654945.1). NCBI lineage: Eukaryota > Metazoa > Chordata > Amphibia > Anura > Dendrobatidae > Dendrobates > Dendrobates tinctorius. The sequence continues at coordinate 30,202,057 of NW_027361682.1, read as the reverse complement.
ATGCCACGTCAAACATGTAGGACTTCTCACGGGAACGGTTGGCTCTCAAAATGTCATCAGGGTCTTCCATTGGATCCATAAGAACCACCATCTGCAAGGATTTATTACACAGATTCATAACTTTCAGTAACTGGATCATGAAAAACCTTCTGAAGAATTATATATACCCCATGGTTCATCTCTCCTAAGAGAAGACAATACTTACTGTATATTGTTTGATAGACCCTGTTTTCTTACTCTTCAGTTTTACATAATGTTGTATTGTCTGCTCAATAATCTACTATACCCATTGGTGTATTAGCCATGCAGCTACTATGGATCTCACGTGATGGGTTGTCTAATGGTCAACCATGCTACCAAGCACATTTCTTAAATCTGTCCTTGATTGAGTGGATTTTCATAATCTCCAAATCTACAATCAAGTGGTAACGATGGGCTATGTACTGATGTCATGAATGGGAAGAGGGACTGAAGCTACACAAAATCTTTACATAACTGTTCGATATTTCCTTCAAACGCTCTTCAAAGCTTGCACGCCTTGCCAAGAAGGTTATCTCTCATGTTGACAAGGGCCCAGGTTAGAGAAATCCAAAAAAGTCTGATTCTGTTTTCCACTGACATCTACCATTAGGGCAGAGTTGTGCCATGCCTGTACACATTGCACAATTGACTAGTCCCAGCAAAATTGTCCTGGTCATTTAATGCATATGGGCACCATAAGAAGCAAATCCAGTGCCTGATATTTTTGCATATATTTCCTAATTGACCCTTTTCACAGAATTACTTAAGTGTTCCATACAGAATAGATAATGATGGTTCAGCTGATCGTTCAGCCAGCATCTATCTCTCCTGACTCCTCCATACAACGGATTACTCTACTGAGTGTTGCTATATTCTCTATGAGAGAGCCACTGCTGGACTCCTCTGATGGCAGCTTATCTTACAAAGAACTAAAGGGTTGGCAGTCCAAATTTGGACATGCCGGATCATTATCTTCCCCAACATCATATTTTGGGGAGATTAAGTATGCCCCCATACCCTTTCGACTGTTGGCTAAGCCATCAGATATTGGTCAGTTTTTCCAACGTTAGCCTATAGAGTATGGGGCCATTGGTCTTCTTCCATACTGGCCCAACTTTACTACAGCCACCCACAGTAGGAGGCAAGTTCCATGTGTTTCTTACATTCTTTGGCCTTTTTCACTACAATTTTGTTGCTCCTCATTCATTGTCAAGATTCCTCCTCTTTTGAAATTTGCATACACCAGACAGTCCATCTGTTTGTACCAGTGACATTCGGCACCCATTTTGCTAAGAGGTCGTGTTCCTCAAGGAGTAACATCTATGATATTATTCAGAGGAAACCTTCACATCAGTAAATGAGTGGGGACTTTGTGAGCTGATGGTATTAAGCAGCATTGTCTCTAAATTATTCTAAGTCAGATAAGAGATTATTCCAGAAATGATGCCAAGCTGAACAGACACTACACTGTGCCAGACTCCAAACTGGTACACCTGAGCATATGTAACCAGACAATGGCCACTTTCACTCCTCCACCAGATGGTGTTACCTCAGCGCTACCTGGAACAAAGACAACTATTTAGTCTGACCCCAGCTGTTACTGGAGGACATACAAAGAGGAATTTATGGAAGATTTTCCTGACAGTGACGATTTTCTGGCTATGCCATGTTGATGTATAAAATATACAACCACAGGTTAAGTACCCTACAGGTAGGTAGACATTGGATTGAAGGGGTGTAAAATCAGACTTTTTATGGAATTTGGACATCAGTCTACTGGTCAATTTTTGCTTACAGAGGGTAACTCAACTAGAGAGCAATTGGGGAATCTGACAAGTCCATGCCCCCTTGTGAAGGTTAAAGTTGAGGAACACATACCAGTTACAGATTGTCAACCTTACTGAGTCAAAAAGGTTCACATCCAACTCCAACCCAATAGAGACACATCAAACTTCGAATATACAACTAACACTAATTCTTTAGAGAAACAAGAGATCCACATTTAACCCCAACCCAATAGAGACACAAAAGGTCCAAACAAGACTCCAGCCTATAGAGACAGAAAAGGTCTACATCTAACATCGACCATATAGAGACAGAGTCCACATCTAATTGTAACCTTTTGAACCACATGGAATACCACCTATATACTATCCACATCCAAAGTCAATCCATTCTCCAAATCTAACCACATAGAGACAAAGCGGGTCCAACCTGACAGAAATACAAAGTGTCTACATCCAACGACAGCCCACTAGAGATACAAAGATTCTACATCCAGGATCAACCTTTAGAGTCTTGAAGAGTCCCCATCTAATGCTATCCCTATTAGGATACAGTGTCCATATCCAAGCCAACCTTTAGAAGTACAAAGGGTCCACAATCAACTCTTACCCTATAGAGACAGAAAGGGACCAATTCCAGCACCAACACTATAGACAAACAATATGGCCACATCCAACATGAACCCTATACACATACAATGGATCCAAACATAATACCAACCAAATGGAGATACAAACAGTCCAGATTCATGTCAACCAATAGCGCTCTAAAGGGCGCACATCCGATTCTCACCCTACACAGACACAAGCTAACACTAATCCTGTAGACATATAAATTGTTCATATCCAACTCTAACCATACAGAGTCAAGAGGATCCAAACTTAGCATACCCTATAGATGAACCAATGTCAAAGTCAGCCCTATAGAGATACAAACATCCCCATCTAATGTCAACTTACACAAGGGGTCCACATCTAACTCCAACCATATGGAGATAGAGGGCCCAAACCCAGCATACTCTATGAAGGAACCAAGGTCAAGGTCAGGCCTATAAAGATACAAGGATCTACATCCAACGTCAACCTATACACAAGATCCACATTGATTCGACCCCTGTAGAGATACAAGGGGTCCACATCTGATCTTAGCTTATACAGGATAACGGGTTCACATCCAACTCTAACTATTTAAAGACACAAAGAGTCCCATGTCTACAGAGAAACAATGGGTCCACATTAGTGATGAGCGAGTATACTTGTTGCTCGGGTTTTCCCTAGCATGCTTGGGTGACCTCCGAGTATTTTGGCGTGTTCGGAGATTTCGTTTGTGTGGAAGCATCTGCATGATCTGCGGCTGCTGGACAGGCTGAATACATGTGGAGATTCCCTAACAAACAGGCATTTCTCACAAGTATTCAGCCTGTCCATCATTCGCAAATCATGCAGCTGAGACGACACAAACTAAATCTCAGAGAACGCCAAAATACACAGTATACACAAGTATACTCGCTCATCACTAGTCCACATACATCAACCTATAGAGAAACCAAGACTCCAAAGTCAAAGTCAACCCTATAGAGATACAAATGGTTCACATCAATCCTCATCTTATACAAAGGGTCCACATCCAACTCTAAACATATCTTGACACAGAGGGTCAAAACCCTGCATACTTTAGAGATACAATGGGTCCACATACAACGTCAATCTATAAAGGTACAAAGAGTCCAAATCCACACCCTGTTACTTTGAACGTAGGACCGACCCTCCCTGGCAACATAATGCTATTGTTATACACTTTCTTTATTTCATCCCCCACTTAGTATCTTAATTGTCCCCTCTGGTAAAATGCTATCGCCTTAATTATCCTTTGCAGATCACAAGAAGCCATGGCTATAAGATGTCTCAAGGAGCCATCTGGTTGTTACATGGGAAGTTGTGTAATCCCAGTCTCGTGTCTTACTCCTTAAGGGTCTTACATCTGCCATATGTTATGGAAGGGTGCTGGGGCACCAGAGCATGGCGGCGAAGACAGAAGGAGGCTGATCTGCGCACATATACACACACCTCGTCATTGTATGAGGAAAGCAGAGCTAGGCTTAAATTCACAAAGATGATGAAAAATTTATTTTACATGACAGCAGTTGCCTATATTGGCTACTCCCTAGCCACGAATATATGTATGTATATACTCCGGATAGGGAAACGTAGGGAAAGCCAAGAAGCAGGTGATGGCTGAGAGAGGTCATTAATGCTGCTAAGCGTTATATACTAACTCTAATCACAATATATGGTAGTATAGGTGGTAGAATATCTCTAAAGGGCATCTCTCTACCAGAATGTCTAGAAGACCCCTTGAGAAAAGGAAAGACCCCTTAGAGACCTGGGTGAACTCTTCTTATCCCTTCAGTCCTCTTCACTCCCAGCTGGTGCCTCAGACAATTAGACGGTCTGGTTAGGGAGCCAGTATTTTTTTTTCTTTTGGGGGGGGGGGGGTTTGATGTCTGTATGTTGTGGGGTCTACATTAGTTTAGGTGATATGGGTCTGTATTTAGGGAGTCAGTGATCTGTCTCATTTGAGGTTTGTATCTGTTTAGGGGGTTCTGGTCTGAAAACTATTGATTTCGGGGGTCTGTATTTGTTTAGGAAATCAGTATTTATTTAGAGGGTCTGGTCTGGAGTCTATATTAATTTGGGGTATGGTCTTAGCTTTGCATTTCTTTAGATGGTCTGATCTGGAGTTTGTCTTATCTGGCCTGGGGACTATTAGTTTAGAGTGTCTAGGGTTTTCAATAATTTAGGAGACTGGTCTGGGATCTGAATTAGTTTAGGGAGTCTGGTCTGGGTTCTATATTAATTTAGGACGTCTGGGTTCAGTAATAATTTAAGGGATCTGGCCTGGGGTCTATACTAGTTTAAGAAAAATGATCTTGGATCTGTACTAGTTTATGGGGTCTGGTCTGGTGCCTCTATTAGATTTGGAGCTCTGAAATCTGTATTAATTTAGAGGGTCTAGTCAGGGATCTTTATTAGTTTAGAGGCTCTGATCTGGGGTCCGCATTAGTTTTAGGGGTCTGTTCTGTGTTCTGTATTAGTTTAGGAGGTGTAGTCTGGGATCTGTATTATTTTAGTTGGTCTGATCTGAGTATTGTATTAATTTAAGGGGTTTGTATAAGCGCCCACCAGTAATAGCGCCCACCAGGAATAGTGTCCATCAGGAATATTGTCTACCCATAATAGTACCCACCAGGAATAGTGTCCATCAGGAATAGCGTCCACCCGTAATAGCGCCCACCAGGAACACTGCCCACCAGGAATATTATCCACCAGTAATAGTGCCCACCAGGAATATTATCGACCAGTAATAGTGCCCACCAGGAATAGTGTCTACCCATAATAGTTAGTGCCAACTAGTCATAGTGTCCACCCGTAAAAGTGCCCACCAGGAATCAAGAAGGCAGCCTTCTCAATCTAACTATGCACCAGTAATAGCGCCCACCAGGAATAGTGCCCATCAGTAACAGAGCCCACCAGTAATAGTGTCCACCAGGAATAGTATACACCAGGAATAGTATACACCAGGAATAGTGCCCACCAGGAATAGTGTCCACCCGTAATAGTGCCCACCCGTTATAGTGTCCACCAGGAATAGCATTCACCAGTAATAGTGCCCACTAGGAATAGCGCCCACCAGGAATAGTATCCACCAGGAATAGTGTCCACCTGTAATAGTGCCCACCAGTAATAGTGCCTACCCGTAATAGTGCCCACCAGGAATAGTGTCCACCCGTAATAGTGCCCACCAGTAATAGTGCCCACCAGGAATAGCGTCCACCAGGAATAGCGTCCACCAGGAATAGTGTCCACCAGGAATAGTGCCTACCAGGAATAGTGTCCACCCGTAAAAGTGCCCACCAGGAATAGTGTCCACACATAATAGTGCCCACCAGAGAATAGTGTCCACCCGTAATAGTGTCCACCATGAATAGTGCCCACCAGTAATAGTGCAGACCAGTAATCGTGTCCATCAGGAATAGTGTCCACCAGGAATAATGTCCACCTGTAATAGTGCCCACCAGTAATGGCGCCCAACTTTAATAGTGCATGCTTGTAACAGTGCCCGCCATTAATAGTGCCCATCTGTAATAGTGGTTGTTTGTAATCGTGCCCGCCTGTAATAATGCCCAACTCTAATAATTCTCACCAGTAATATTGGCCATCTGTAACAGTGCCCACTTCTATTAGTGCTCATCCCTAGTAGCGCTGCAGGTGGAAGCCGTAGCGTGCAAGTCATGAACTGACAGCCATGAATATCGTACAGATATGACCAGCAATTACTGGAGTTGTTGGTTTTGGTCTCCAGTAACACGATCGGCCTCACCTGTTCATCCACCTTGTGGGCGATGATGGTGGCTCCTTCCACCAACTCCGTCTCATTGATGGGCCGGACACGGAGAGCGACCTGTTGTGGTAAAAAAAGGAGACAATTGCCAGTGTCATCATAACCATAATATATTATGTGTATAGAGGACGACAACTCCCAACATAGCATAATACATTACGTTATAGTCTGTATATAGAGGACTACAACTCCCAACATAGCATAATACATTACGTTATATTCTGTATATAGAGGACTACAACTCCCAACATAGCATAATACATTACGTTATATTCTGTATATAGAGGACTACAACTCCCAACATAGCATAATACATTACGTTATATTCTGTATATAGAGGACTACAACTCCCAACATAGCATAATACATTACGTTATATTCTGTATATAGAGGACTACAACTCCCAACATAGCATAATACATTACGTTATATTCTGTATATAGAGGACTACAACTCCCAACATAGCATAATACATTACGTTATATTCTGTATATAGAGGACTACAACTCCCAACATAGCATAATACATTACGTTATAGTCTGTATATAGAGGACTACAACTCCCAACATAGCATAATACATTACGTTATAGTCTGTATATAGAGGACTACAACTCCCAACATAGCATAATACATTACGTTATATTCTGTATATAGAGGACTACAACTCCCAACATAGCATAATACATTACGTTATAGTCTGTATATAGAGGACTACAACTCCCAACATAGCATAATACATTACGTTATATTCTGTATATAGAGGACTACAACTCCCAACATAGCATAATACATTACGTTATATTCTGTATATAGAGGACTACAACTCCCAACATAGCATAATACATTACGTTATATTCTGTATATAGAGGACTACAACTCCCAACATAGCATAATACATTACGTTATATTCTGTATATAGAGGACTACAACTCCCAACATAGCATAATACATTACGTTATATTCTGTATGTAGAGGACTACAACTCCCAACATAGCATAATACAATCTTAATATGGCTCTGTACACACAGCACTACAACTCCCAGCATACCCTGACCACTGGACATGACCATGATGCGTACTGTGAGGTCGGGAGGAACAGTGAACAGTAATAAAGTTATACAAATTTCTAATTTCCTTCCTGCATCAATTCCTTATCCCATAAGACCTCTGCTTGCTGTCACTGAATTGGACGCTTCATTGTCACTTCTACTGGACAGAACTGAGCCCTGACCATGTGATGGCCGCCCGGTTGTGTGATCCATTACCGGCCACAGCTCCGATCACATGATCGGGATGGTTTCCTACATAGTGGAAGAAAAAATGAAATAAAATGAAGGTTTCCATTTAAAACCAGCAAGCAGAGGTCTTGAAAATTGTGAGGAATTAATATAGAAAGTAAATTAGAAAATTGAATATATATATATATATATATATATATATATATATATATATCTTTTTTTACACTACAAAGAATAATATATATTTGCTGTAACGGGAATCTTCCCCTATAAAACCAACAGATTAGACAATCGCTGTTCTAGTAACTCCCTAATAAACTAACCTGTGCTGTTTTCCCGCCAGGTAAGTGGTTTGGTAATTACCTCTCGGGCAGTTTGATGTCAGACTTAATTACAAGTCATTACTGTCCTAATCCTGCAGTGAGACCCCCAGCGAGGGATTAATATGCGCACAACGACTGAGCAGAGCCCAGCGAGCGCACACCACATCCACGCCAGGGAGGAGAGCAGGGTATGCCAGGACTGTCAGCGACATTAACTCGCAAAGCGCTGGGCCCAGCTCCTGAATAGCTACAGGCAGTGGATGGGACAATGGCATGTGGAGCAATTCCTACATATATGTATGTATATATTAGGAAATTGCTCCATGCGCGATTGTCCCATCCACTGCCTGTAGCTATTCAGGAGATGGCGCCGTTATTGGGCCTAAGAGATCAACTCTCCATCCCTGGGTCAGTGACCCGGCCATGTTGTGTCAGTCTGCGGAGGATGTGGGCTTATCAGGGAGATTGCAGGATCGCTGCTCAGGGCATTTTATGATAATACCACAAATTGAAAGTAAGAAATTAAAAATAAGCAATCAAATAAAAATTGTAGATTCACATAGAGATGGGCAGAGCTGATAAGAAAGCCGCCCCATGTATGTTAGCGCCACATATGGTGGTCATACTGGGGTCTCTCAACTATTGAAAATTGCTCACTGTGGATATGTGTGTGTGTGTATATAGGCAAAATATGAGTATGCATGTATATAAAATGGATAAATAGGTACAGTGGGGCAAAAAAGTATTTAGCCAGTCAGCAATAGTGCAAGTTCCACCACTTAAAAAGATCAGAGGCGTCTGTAATTTACATCATAGGTAGACCTCAACTATGGGAGACAAACTGAGAAAAAAAAATCCAGAAAATCACATTGTCTGTTTTTTTTTCATTTTATTTGCATATTATGGTGGAAAATAAGTATTTGGTCAGAAACAAAATTTCATCTCAATACTTTGTGATATATCCTTTGTTGGCAATGACAGAGGTCAAACGTTTTCTGTAAGTCTTCACAAGGTTGCCACACACTGTTGTTGGTATGTTGGCCCATTCCTCCATGCAGATCTCCTCTAGAGCAGTGATGTTTTTGGCTTTTCGCTTGGCAACACGGACTTTCAACTCCCTCCAAAGGTTTTCTATAGGGTTGAGATCTGGAGACTGGCTAGGCCACTCCAGGACCTTGAAATGCTTCTTACGAAGCCACTCCTTCGTTGCCCTGGCGGTGTGCTTTGGATCATTGTCATGTTGAAAGACCCAGCCACGTTTCATCATCAATGCCCTTGCTGATGGAAGGAGGTTTGCACTCAAAATCTCACGATACATGGCCCCATTCATTCTTTCATGTACCCGGATCAGTCGTCCTGGCCCCTTTGCAGAGAAACAGCCCCAAAGCATGATGTTTCCACCACCATGCTTTACAGTAGGTATGGTGTTTGATGGATGCAACTCAGTATTCTTTTTCCTCCAAACACAACAAGTTGTGTTTCTACCAAACAGTTCCAGTTTGGTTTCATCAGACCATAGGACATTCTCCCAAAACTCCTCTGGATCATCCAAATGCTCTCTAGCAAACTTCAGACGGGCCCGGACATGTACAGGCTTAAGCAGTGGGACACGTCTGGCACTGCAGGATCTGAGTCCATGGTGGCGTAGTGTGTTACTTATGGTAGGCCTTGTTACATTGGTCCCAGCTCTCTGCAGTTCATTCACTAGGTCCCCCCGCGTGGTTCTGGGATTTTTGCTCACCGTTCTTGTGATCATTCTGACCCCACGGGGTGGGATTTTGCGTGGAGCACCAGATCGAGGGAGATTATCAGTGGTCTTGTATGTCTTCCATTTTCTAATTATTGCTCCCACAGTTGATTTCTTCACTCCAAGCTGGTTGGCTATTGCAGATTCAGTCTTCCCAGCCTGGTGCAGGGCTACAATTTTGTTTCTGGTGTCCTTTGACAGCTCTTTGGTCTTCACCATAGTGGAGTTTGGAGTCAGACTGTTTGAGGGTGTGCACAGGTGTCTTTTTATACTGATAACAAGTTTAAACAGGTGCCATTACTACAGGTAATGAGTGGAGGAAAGAGGAGACTCTTAAAGAAGAAGTTACAGGTCTGTGAGAGCCAGAAATCTTGATTGCTTGTTTCTGACCAAATACTTATTTTCCACCATAATATGCAAATAAAATGAAAAAAAAACAGACAATGTGATTTTCTGGATTTTTTTTTCTCAGTTTGTCTCCCATAGTTGAGGTCTACCTATGATGTAAATTACAGACGCCTCTCATCTTTTTAAGTTTTGGAACTTGCACTATTGCTGACTGACTAAATACTTTTTTGCCCCACTGTATATAATATGACATAGATAGACAGATAGATAGATAGATAGATAGATAGATAGATAGATAGATAGATACGGGATAGATAGATAGATAGATAGATAGATAGATGATAGACAGATAGATAGATAGATAGATAGATATAGGATAGATAGATAGATATGGGATAGATGGATATGGGATAGATAGATAGATAGAGTATAGATAAACAGACAGACAGATAGATAGATAGATAGATAGATAGATATAGGATAGATAGATAGATAGATGTGGTATAGATAGATAGATAGATAGATAGATATAGGATAGATAGATAGATAGATGTGGTATAGATAGATAGATAGATAGATATGGGATAGATAGATAGATAGATAGATGATAGATAGACAGATAGATAGATAGATAGATAGATATAGGATAGATAGATATGGGATAGATAGATATAGGATAGATAGATATGGGATAGATAGATAGATAGATATGGGATAGATGGATATGGGATAGATAGAGAGATAGATAGATAGATATGGGATAGATAGATAGATAGATAGATATGGGATAGATGGATATGGGATAGATAGATAGAGTATAGATAAACAGACAGACAGATAGATAGATAGATATAGGATAGATAGATAGATAGATATAGGATAGATAGATAGATAGATAGATAGATAACACATGATAAATAACAGAACCCCATATATTTGGGTGCCAGTTACCAGCTGTTCCCTTCCGTCAGTCCCAATTCTGCCCCACATGCCATAGGCAGTGGGTCTCCTCGCAGTATATATAGGGGGCACCAATAAATGGAAGGGTTCGGGGGTCGTGTGGTTACCGTCAGCTGCTGGTCCTTGGACTCGCCTCCGTCCTTCATGGCTGATGGAAGGTGCAGCGCCTTTATCCGTACATGTCAGCAGCAGATCCTACAAGCGGCAGCTCCTATAGAATAAAGCATGTGTGATCAGAAGGACATGGTGGGTGAGGGGGGCAGTCATGTGGGTGCAGAGAGGCAGGGGCAGGGCAGGCAGTGGGGAGTTCACCAGGTTCCTCTCACTCCTTCATCTCATGGATTCCCTGGAGATTTGGAAACCCAACACAACAAACCAACCCCAGCTGTCACTGCAGTGCTCACATGCTCCTCCTTGTGGCTGCTGCGGATACTGCAGCTCAGGAGAATTGTATTTTTTCTATTCACCAAAGGCAGGAATTTTCATAGGCCATCCTAACTATATGTGTACACCGCTAGAAACCCCCCAATGCCAACCATGCCTGAAAGAAGCTTGGACTTGCTAGATGTGCTTAAAATATGGGAAAAGTTTTTGTAAAGTGGACATTCCCTTTAAGGGTTCTCAATATGTGTTCTTATATAAGTGCAAGACAAGAAAAGCCCTCTGGGAGCTGAGAAACAGGATACTATATGTATGTTACACGCAATAGGGAACAGCTTTACATGGAAGGAAGTGAGAAGTCACTAGTGATTTTCTTTCAAAGTCAACCAGTCTCTTAATACAGCAGCCTGGATCTCAGCTTCCTGGTTCCCCCTAAAAAAGCGACTTGGTGGGATAGTATACTGAGTTCATGTTAAGGGGACATGGAGTTACAGGATTTTATTTAAGAATTAAGAGAAATATGGCTTGCAATGCCAGACACGGCCATGAACAAGAGTGGCTCTGTTTCTGGAAAAAAAAACAGGCCCTTTCTATCATTTCATGTAAGCTGTTATTATCAAACAGATTCCAATTAAGTTGCAAGATTCTGTTTGGCTTCGCCTTGTAAAATGATTTATATTCTGCCAAAAAAAGATATTAGTGTAACAGCAAAGGAGGCCAGATGGGTCACCGGCGTCATACAAAGACGTGGGCGTGTAACAAAACTGAAGGGGGGCTTACACAGGACTGCACCAGATCCTCAGAATCCAGATAAAGATCTACAGTAGCATCATACAACAGAATACAACTCAACGATTAGAGGGAATCTGGAAATGTCCATATCTTAGTTGGCCTATCTTCTTCTCTCTAGGGGATAGTATTATAGAACGCCAGGTGATAATCCAGCTCAGACCTCGGACATATGGCAGCCGACCCCCAAAGGGGCAGGCAGGTGGAACAGCCAAGACTGGATGGACTTGATAAGTACAGGCAGGCACGACAGGAATACTGGGAAACACAGCAGGTGTAGACAGGTATGGCTGGTATACAGACTGGCACGGCAAGTGCAGGCAGGTACAGCTGTTATATAGACTGACATGCCAGGGCCGGGACAGCTGATGTACAGGCAGGCAGGTGCTGGCAGGCAAAGCTGATATACAAGCAGGCTGGTGCAGGCGGGCAGGTGCTGGCAGGCAAAGCTGATATACAAGCAGGCTGGTGTAGGCAGGCAGGTGCTGGCAGGCAAAGCTGATATACAAGCAGGCTGGTGTAGGCAGGCAGATGCTGGCAGGCAAAGCTGATATACAAGCAGGCTGGTGTAGGCGGGCACAGCTGATATACAGGCAGGCAGATGCTGGCAGGCAAAGCTGATATACAATTAGGCTGGTGTAGGCGGGCACAGCTGATATACAGGCAGGCAGATGCTGGCAGGCAAAGCTGATATACAAGCAGGCTGGTGCAGGCAGGCAGGTGCTGGCAGGCAAAGCTGATATACAAGCAGGCTGGTGTAGGCAGGCAGATGCTGGCAGGCAAAGCTGATATACAAGCAGGCTGGTGCAGGCAGGCAGGTGCTGGCAGGCAAAGCTGATATACAAGCAGGCTGGTGTAGGCGGGCACAGCTGATATACAGGCAGGCAGATGCTGGCAGGCAAAGCTGATATACAAGCAGGCTGGTGCAGGCAGGCAGGTGCTGGCAGGCAAAGCTGATATACAAGCAGGCAGGTGCTGGCAGGCAAAACTGATATACAAGCAGGCTGGTGCAGGCGGGCACAGCTGATATACAGGCAGGCAGATGCTGGCAGGCAAAGCTGATATACAAGCAGGCTGGTGCAGGCAGGCAGGTGCTGGCAGGCAAAGCTGATATACAAGCAGGCAGGTGCTGGCAGGCAAAACTGATATACAAGCAGGCTGGTGCAGGCGGGCACAGCTGATATACAGGCAGGCAGATGCTGGCAGGCAAAGCTGATATACAAGCAGGCTGGTGCAGGCAGGCACAGCTGATATACAGGCAGGCAGGTGCTGGCAGGCAAAGCTGATATACAAGCAGGCTGGTGCAGGCAGGCAGGTGCTGGCAGGCACAGCTGATATACAGGCAGGCAGGTGCTGGCAGGCAAAGCTGATATACAGGCAGGCTGGTGCAGGCGTGCACAGCTGATATACAGGCAGGCAGGTGCTGACAGGCAAAGCTGATATACAAGCAGGCTGGTGCAGGCAGGCACAGCTGATATACAGGCAGGCAGGTGCTGGCAGGCAAAGCTGATATACAAGCAGGCTGGTGCAGGTGGGCACAGCTGATATACAGGCAGGCAGGTGCTGGCAGGCAAAGCTGATATACAAGCAGGCTGGTGCAGGCGGGCACATCTGATATACAGGCAGGCAGGTGCTGGCAGGCAAAGCTGATATACAGGCAGGCTGTTGCAGGCGTGCACGGCTGTATAGTCAGGCTGATGCTGGTGGGCACAGCTAGAATATAGGGACACAAGGCAAGCACAGGCAGACAGGTACAGGACTGGTAAACTGACTGGCGGGTATTGGGGACCTGAAAACTAGCAAGCATGCAGACAACTCAGGTTGAAGTGTCTTCCAGCCATTGGCTAGGGACACTTTAGAACGGCGTGCATTGTCCCTTTAAGATGCCGGAAGCGCGTGAGCAGGGATCTACGAACCATGCACTGACCACGGGCATAATGATACACCAGAGAAACGCAGGAGCTTTTGTCAATAAAAAATATATATCAATTCTTTATTGCCGTATTAACAAAAAGACACCAAAAAATTCAGACATGTGCCACCAAGTATTGGTAATAAATCCAAAAAGTAAGAGAAAAGTTATTACAATAACAAGTATCTCCACTATATATCACTCATCCATTATTTTGCATAACCCGAGATAATCATGTGATAGCAAATAATTCAGCAGGACCTGCATGAAGGTTCATGCTCCATAATGTCCCCCATCACATGTAGTGCAATATAACAGGGCAAATCCCGAGGGTTTGAAGGAGGAGAGAGGGGATACTTACAACAAAATAACTAGGCAGCCACGTCCTAAAAACCCCGACGCGCGTTTTGCTACTCTGTTTCGCTTTCTCGAGGGGAGTATGTGTGGTAAGTAAAGCATAGGACCTTATGTATCTATGGTAATTGGTCATATGACCATCAGCTGATTCTCCTGAGCCGCGCCATTTTGATAATTTAACATATAAGCAAAGACAGGGGTTACGGGAGTTACAATCCCTAAATGATGTGGTCTTTAAGGCGTCTGACAAATGGGGAAATATCATGATTTGGCCTGTGGCAAAATATGAACGGGAAGCTTATCGCCAGCTTCGTGATAACGAAGTATATAATAAATTGAGCCATAACCCAGTGGTCTCCTTCTCAGTAGCTCTTCAAAAAATCCTTCATAAAGCTTTTGATTTAGGGATCATCAATAAAAAAGTGTTGGATGGTCTGACTGTTGCCATTCCAAAAGTGCCTACATTCTATTTACTTCCTAAGGTACATAAAGACTCCGTCAACCCTCCAGGGCATTCGATCGTATCTGGAATAGATGGATTGTGTGATCCAATTTGTAAATTAATAGATTACTATCTCAAGGGGTTGGTGGAGACATTGCCATCCTTTGTAAAAGATACGACGGACATCTTTTTTGCAAGGGTTGACGGAGTCAGTGTTGAGGCAGGGACACTACTAGTAACCGCGGATGTGGAGACGTTGTATACCTGCATCAGCCATGAAGATGGTCTGCGAGCTGTCCGTTTCTTCCTCGAGGCCTCCGACCTGGACGGCCCTCTTTGTGAGCTGATCCTCGAACTGCTGCACTTTGTCCTGACGCATAATTATTTTACTTTTAAAGATCAGTTTTACCAGCAGAGACGCGGTGCGGCCATGGGTGCGGCCTGTGAACCCGCGTACGCCAACCTCTTTTTGGGTTATTGGGAAAGGTTGGTGTTTGGGGACGCGGGTGTGGAGGCCGCCGACCATGTGCTGTAGTGGTTGCGTTATATTGATGATGTTTTGTTATTTTGGCGGGGAATGGTGCAGCAGTTGGAGGATTTCATGGCTATGTTGAATACCAACTGTTTTAATATACGATTGACATATAAATATGATTCCACTAAAATGGATTTTCTGGACATCAGTCTGGAGGTGGACGCTTTGTCCTTGGTTCAGACTGATGTGTTCAGAAAAACAACTTCAGTTAATGCGTTGTTACATGCAGAGTCTGCACATAGCCTAGCCACGGTGAGGGCCGTCCCGGTCGGACAGTCCTTGAGGATGCGACGGATATGCTCAACTGACCAGAAATTCGAAAGTCAGGCCTTGGATTTAAGAGAAAGATTTAGGCAGCGGGGCTACAGTAGGAGATGCATAAGGAGAGGGTGTAATAGGGCAAAATCAACAACACGTGACCAGTTATTATATTCCAAAAGGAAGCCGAAAAAAGATGATGTAACAATACGCTTTATTTCGGAATATAACCATGAATAGTATGAGAGAAATTCTCCATAAGCACTGGCCCATTCTATGTATGGAACCCTCCCTGAGATCTTTTCTAACTGATCGACCACAGATGACTCCACGTAGATCCAAAAATCTGAAGGATTTATTGGTAAAAAGTCATTATGTACCTCTGCTTATTTAGACATACTAAACAGATAAAGGGATGTTTCAAATGTGGCCATTGTCTGGCCTGCGATAATATTCTCCGAACTTGCTCTTTGTCTTCAGCCGATAATACTAAAAATTATACTATCAAAGAATATATATCCTGCAGTAGTGTAAACGTAATTTATTACGCTACGTGTAGTTGTTCCCTTATTTATATAGGATTACCGTAACTTCTAGGGAGCTGAGAGTATGTGTGAGAGAGCACGTTCGAGATATTGTCGCGGCTAGGAAGGCTGATAATGACTTGGATCTAAAAACAATCCCACGACACTTTAAGGCAGTGCACAACTGTGACCCTTCTGGGTTTATGGTGCGTGGGATTGACATTGTACATACAGGGATAAGGGGGGGCAATGTTAAAAAACTGCTCGCCCAGTGAGAATTAAAGTGGATTGTGACATTGGGTACGATGAAGCCTGTAGGCTTGAATGATTCTCTTAGTTTTGGCCCTTTTTTGTAAGTATCCTCCTTTTTGTATTTTTAAAGTGTGGCGTTCTTGATTTTTAACTGTATATATGTTTTTTCTATTTAGTTATATTTCCAAGTATTTCTAAGCATGAAGGCGTTCTAATGATGAAAAAGTGAATCCTTATGGAATTACACCGGATGACCGGAGATTTGTGGAAACTTATCATTACATCCCTGGAAGATTCTTCTCTGGATGGATCTAATCAGCGATTATGTGTATAGGATTGTTTTTTCATGTTGTGCACAGGACTTGGCATTGCTGTAGTGCACCTGCGCAGTTGGCCTTACTCCCCGCTTGCTTGCTGGCAGGGCACCGCCAGGTGGGCGGGGTTTGCGGGGGTGGGGGAACTGCGCATGCGCCGTCTACACACAGCGCGGCTCGGGAGAATCAGCTGATGGTCATATGACCAATTACCATAGATACATAAGATCCTATGCTTTACTTACCACACATACTCCCCTTGAGAAAGCGAAACAGAGTAGCAAAACGCGCGTCGGGTTTTTAGGACGTGGCTGCCTAGTTATTTTGTTGTAAGTATCCCCTCTCTCCTCCTTCTAACCCTTGGGATGTGCCTTGTTATATTGCACTACATGTGATGGGGGACATTATGGAGCATGAACTTTCATGCAGGTCCTGCTGAATTATTTGCTATTACATGATTCTCTCGGGTTATGCAAAATAATGGATGAGTGATATATAGTGGAGGTACTTGTTATTGTAATAACTTTTCTCTTACTTTTTGGATTTATTACCAATACTTGGTGGCACATGTCTGAATTTTTTGGTGTCTTTTTGTTAATACATTGTCTAAATTGTTCATGTTTTTAACTTTGTATACGGCAATAAAGAATTGATATATATTTTTTATTGAAAAAAGCTCCTGCGTTTCTCTGGTGTATCATTATGCTATAAGCAGTTGAGTATTTGGTTGCAACTTCAAGGGTGTTTTGCACACCTCGTGCCTTTGATTATGAGTCTGGTGTTCAAATTACTAACTGACCACGGGCAGCAGCAGCAGGAGAAGAAGGGAATGTGGGATGGGGGCTGCGGTGGTGAGTAGGTCGGTGTCCCTGTCGGGGGAGTACGAAAACATGCAGGGACGCCGGCGCTACAGTAACCCCCCTTTACGCCCTCTCTTCTTCAGGCCCTTAAGAAATCTCTCCAGGAGGAGAGGGGCATGGATGATCTTCCTGGGCTCTCACGACCTCTCCTCAGGACCAATCTCCTTCCAATCAACAAGAAACAAGGTTTTTCCTCTTAGTGGCTAGAATATCCTCTACTTGGAAAACATCTTCCATGCTGACAGGAGCAGGAGTGGCACCTGGATCCTTGAAGAAGTGGCTGAAGACGACAGGCTTGAGGAGAGACGTGTGAAAAGAATTTGAGATTCATAGAGAGTGTAATGACCGGAGGTCCGAATAAGATGCAGTGGGTCACAAACTGAGGCTGAGGCAGAAATCCCAAAAGAATATTTACTCAAACAGCAGATAAAGTAAAACTCAGTATATGGAAGAAACAGAATGAAATACCCTTATACAGTAGTCTCACTCAGCCGGAGCTGAAATCACTATGCCAATCCAAGGTTCCCTGAAGAGTGTATTACACAGGGATTTGAAATAAATTTATGTGGCGCCCCTGAGGCTCAGTCGCCACAGAGGTACTGCACCTTCTCCTAAGGTGTAGTGCCCCACCACCTAGGTAAGTTGGGGGAACTCCTTTCCGCACTCCAACACCTGCATCCCACACACAGGATAGTTCAGCACTGATCACATTGCGGCTCATGCTTGGAGGGTAGCAGAGCACCTTTCGTGGTCCCTTGCTTCGTAACACGAGATGTGCTGGGAGGTGGGTGGAGTTGAGATCCATGTAAAAGAGTGGGAAGGTTTAGAATTACAGTTCAGTCAGTCTGATAGAAGGTCAGTCTGGGGTGAGTCCCAGAAGAGGGGAGGTCAGGCGGAGGAAAGACAGTCAGTCAGGAGAGACTGAGGACTGGTCTGAGTGGAACGAGCTCCCTAGAAGAGGAAGGAAAAGAAGGAGTGCTGCAGCTGCCTCAGTGATCTGAGCCAGCTGGCACGGGAAAGAGAAGAGAAGGTGAAAGACGTAGAACTGCAACCTAAGCTTCCATAGAGAGTAAGACAAGTACAGAACGAAGGAGTAGGAGAACAGAGAGGAGTTGTGGGTTGAAAGAGGAACCCTGTCTATAGGTTCTCAGCGCAAGGCCAGGGCCCGGTCCCCGAGGTTGTATGAAAAATATTCAGAATTGAGAGTCCTCAATGGTTGATACCTTTTAATGGCTAACTGAAAAGATGGTAACACACTGCAAGCTTTCGAGACTACTCAGGTCTCTTCTTCAGGCTAGACTAATACAAAATCTGAAGAGTCACATATTTATGCACAGTACAACACAGAAAAAATGCAATGGATAAGACAAGTGACGTGAAGCAGAACTATCAGTATGGGAGAGGGAGAAACATAAATATTGGACCAGTACATAGATAAGGAGTCCGGATGTTTTATAGTCCTCTGATTGGGGTCCCCTAATGTGTTGTGATGCCCCCACCAGGTCTTGAAAGCAAATTCCTTAATTGATGTAAAAAGACATAAATCCATGCGACACATTCATTCCAGCACTGAGAGTGTCAAAGGTCGTCATAAATTTATACTCCCAAACACGTCTCTCTCTGTGAGATGTGAAGTTACCTTTCAATACCAGTAATTTCATATCCATGTTGCTGTGATCAGGGATACAAAAATGTTTTGCCACAGGTAGATCCATTCTTTTTTCTCTTATTGTGTGACGATGAGCACTTATGGTTCTGCAGCAGACACCGGTGGAGTAGTTGGCTGTAAATGCACTACTCCCATCTAAGACTTGGGACACAACAGCAACACGGATAGAGAGCCGGGATCCAGGAGGTCCCTGATCAGGCTACAGCTGTCTGTCATACAAGTAGAGTTGTTAGGAACATCTGACAGAAGGAACTTCAGAGAACCACGGTACTGGAGCTCTTCACACTAAATGGTGCAATAGAGGAGTCGTTCAGGAAAGGCACATGATGGCGGAGTGTTGGAGAGGAGAATCCTGACTTGCCCGGGAGGTTGATTGAGTCTTTCGCCGTTAACACCTTCAGCACCGCTACATCTGGGTACCAGCATCTATACCATTCTGCGCCTCTCCTCATCCATTGCACCTACACTGCCCTGGGGTTACAGCTTCACCTGTGGGAAGCTACACCATCTAAGCTGCAACACACCATCAGCCCCAGAGGATCTGCATGCAGCATTGGCTAACACCTCACTTGCCAAACACCACAGGTGGCGTCACAAACTTTCCATATAAACTACATTACAAACATCATACGCCATTGACTTGGGCGCCCAGGGCCACGGACCGGGTCACCGCTGCTGTGACACATCCCTCTGACACCGGCCCGGTACTGAGTACCCCACAGCCCTGGGTGTGAGGGCGACCCATTTACCTACCAGAAGGGTCAATTCAGGTACTCAGAGAACAGGTGTAAATCAGATGTAGTGATATCAAGGGACCCACTGGAAAGGCACACTGAGTATAACCTATACAAACCTACCATAACAATACATATAAATATAATGCAAAGGTCCTTAAGCGCTTCAACTAGGGATACCCGGGTATCTATGACTATGGTACCTTTAACCTGAGGTGAATCTCCTCACAGACAAATAGATTGCATAGGCTGCAGCCAGTCCCAAATCTTCGGCGCCAATCAGTTGCAGCAACATAAGGTTCCTCGTCTTGTCAGCCGGTGCCGAACCCAAACGCTGGGGACTTATAGTTCTGTAGCCTCAAGATGCTGTCTCTCCTCCTGTAGTCCTCACGAATTTTCCTAGAAGCAATACACCTGTTTCTGTATAAACTGTCTGTCTAATATTGCTTCTCAGCTCATCACAATAGGGACTCCACAGAGCTCCACAGTCACACAGCTCTCAGGAACGTGCTGTCTTTGTTCCACAGCAAGGTCTCAGGCTCCCAAGATGAAGGGTTACAGTACACAGTCTCTTAAACAGCGTTTAATCTCTTTGCTTCTCACAAGCTGATCCACACACACAGTGTCTCTCAGGGCAGTCTCTCTTCCTCTTCTGGAAGCTTCCCTTTCAGCTCTAGACAGTTGACATTAGGCCCCACCCCCCAGCACACACAGACTCCTGGGCACTCGCAGCACCTGCTCTTAGCTGCAGCAGGCAAACACCACAGGGTCCTAGTGCTCTCCTGGTGTAATCACAGTTCACCCTCTTACAGAGAGGCCAAGAATTTGCGCTTATAAAATACGGCATTAATCTGTTTGAAAACTTGGAACGGACCGATGAAGTGAGGATCCAATTTGTACAAGGGCAGCTTGAGATGGATACATTTTGACAAAAGCCAAACCTTTTACCCAGAACAAAAGAGAGGCGGGTCCAGTTGTCTCTTGTTCGCGTGTCTCTTCATCCGTTCCTAAGATTTCTTTAAAAAGATCTTGGTGTCTTCCAAATTCTTAGAGAAGCCCTTTAGGAGATTTTCAGTGGCAGGAATGTCGGTGGTAGCAGACACAGGAAATGTAATATTGCGGTGTTAACTATACACAATGAAAAAAGGGGATTTAGCTGAGGATTCACGCAGAGGCGTTCGGCCCAATCACTGTTGTGAGCATTTACAAAGTGCCATAGGTAGTTGGTCATGATCTGATTAACCCGCTCTACCTGGCCTTTGGACTGCGGATGGTAGGCAGAAGAGAGGTATAAGGTGACAGTCAGTCTTGTAGTCCGTGTATATAATTATGGGATAAACCGCTCCTTCAAATAGAAAACGTCACTCCTCTAGAGCCAGTTTTATCGCCAAAAGTTCTCGATCGCCTATCGAGTAGTTGTGTTCTGGTGCCGAAAAGGCCTTAGAGAAGAAACCGCAGGTCACCATATGGCCAGAAGAAGACTTCTGGGTTAGGATGGCTCTGGAGGAAGAGTCATCCATTTCCAAATTGAATTACTTATTGTTTTCTGGATGTTGCAGCACAGGAGTGTAGGTGAAGGCCTGTTTTAAGTAGACAAAAGCGCTTTCAGCCACACTCTGAGGTTAGCACCTTAGAGGTTCAGGGCATATATTGGAGCAGTCTGAGAGGAGAAATGATGTATGAACTGGCGATAGTAATTGGCAAATCTTAGGAAGCGCTGGATTGCCTTCAGACCGTCAGGGCAAGGTCACTTCGAGACAGTGGATACCTTCTCGGCATTCATCCTTAGGCCCATCTCAGAGATGATGTACCCAAGGAACGGATGAGAGGTTTGCTCAAATAGACATTTTTCAAACTTGGGGTACAAACGATTCTTCCTCAGTCTCTGCAGAACCTGGCGAACATCCCTCCTGTCTGTGAGCAGATCGGGAGAGAACACCAATATGTCGTTATGTTGTCCAGGTAGACCACTACACATGAATAAAGAAGGTCCAAGAAGATATCGTTCCCCTGTTCTTGGAAGACTGCTGGGGCATTACAGAGCCCAAATGGTATTATACGATATTCATAATTGCCATCCCAAGTGTTAAAGGCAGACTTCTATAAGTTCCTCTGGCATATTCTAATCAGGTTGTATGCGCCCAAGTATGCAGGTCAAGTTTGGTAAAGTTTCTGGAACCTTTGAGACGATCAAAGAACTTTGATATGAGAGGCAGAAGACATTTATTTTTGACCATTATCAGATTGAGCCCCCTATAGTCTAAACAGGTATGAAATGAGCCATCCTTTTACTTTACAAAGAAGAATCCTTCTCCAGCTGGGGAGGAAGACTTCCGGATAAATCCCCTGGCTACATTCTCTTTGATATATTCGGACATGGCTCGGGTCTCAGCCTAGGACAGAGTGTAGATATGGCCTTGTGGAGGAGAAGAGCCATAAAGGAGGTCTATAAGGCAGTCGTACGGCCTGTGTGGTGGTAGTGTCTCCACCTCCTTTTTATCAAAGATATCTGCATTATGCATAAGTCCATTAAGCGGGAGGCAGGCCAGGTAAATTAGATGGAGTAGGCGGAGGACTAGCAGGATGAATGGAGACAAGGCACCTCTCGTAACAGACCTGGCCCCATGGAAATACTTCTCCGGATCTCCAGTCTAAGACAAGCTTGTGCTTTCGTAGCCATGGTAGGCTCAGGAGCAGGGGATGGGACAGATCAGAAAGTACATAAAGAGAGATTCTCTCAGACTGTAACATTCTGATCTGAAGTTCCACAGGTTCAGAAACGAAAAGAACGGCCTCTGAAAGAGGTTTTCCATCCACTGATGATACCAAGAATGGATCCTGTAAATGTTGGATTGGGATTTCATACTACTCCACAACAGTCTGTTGAATAAAATTTCCTTCGGAATCAGAGTCCAGATAGGCCAATTTGATGAAACGTATGTTGCCGTAGGAAACGGATAAAGACAGAGTCAGTGAAGGAGAGGAGTGATGCTTGCCCAGAGTAGCTGTCATGCCCGTCATGCCGGCCATGCTGCTTGCTCTGCATGATCCCCATTGTCATGCCTGTCATGCCTCATTGTCCCCAGGTCCGGGTCCCTGCGGGCGCCCCGCGGGTCTCGCAGTTTGCACATGCACCTCATGACTGTTTTGCTGCAAGATCTCTGGAACAGTGTGCACACGCACTTCGTGACTGTTGTGCTGCAAGATGCCTGGAGCAGTGTGCACGCGCACCGAACTATCATGCCTGCCATGTCTGGTATGCCGCATGACTCCTGGAGCAGTGTGCACGTGCACGGAACTATCATACCTGTTATGTCTTATGCAGCAAGACCCCTGGAAGCAGTGTGCACACGCACCTCGTGACTGTTATGCTGCAAGATTCCTGGAGCAGTGTGCACGCGCACCTCATCTCATGGCTGCCTGCCATTGCCAGAGCGCATGTTCATTTTACCTCATGGCTACACGCCGTTGCTGTGTGACCAGCCGTCTCTGCTCTACCTGCATCAATCCTTCCTATGGTCCTGGACTCTCTGATCATGTGACCCTCTCTATGTCCAGCAGTATTTGATCCAGTAATCCTTTCAATGGTCCTGGACTCCCTGATCATATGACCTTTCCTATGTTCCAGTACAGTCTGATCCAGCAATCCTTCCTATGGTCCTGGACTCCCTGATCATGTGACCCTCTCTATGGCCCAGCAGAATCTGATCTAGCTAGCCTCTCTATGATCCTGGAGGATCTGAACCAGAAGTCCTCTCCTGGTCCTGACCCGGAAGTGCAGGTGCTAATGCCCTATATCAGACCGCCCCTTCCTATGGTTGGGGCCTGAGTATCGTGTTGCTTCCCTGCATGGCTGCTTGGTCTGCTCGGTCGCTCCCTGTATTCTGTGCCCCTGCACTATGCCCTGTCGTGCGTCTCTGCACACGCTCTGTGCTTGTATTCTGCCTCTTGTCCTGTGCCTTGTCTTGTGTTGTCTCTTGTGCTGTGTTTGTCCTTGCTATGTTTAGACTTCTAGTACTTCCTCTGTTCTCTACCTTAGCCTGTTTCGCTATGTCTTGCCTAAGCTCTTCTTTGCCTTGTTGTTCGTTCTATGTTCCGTGTCTAGTCTCAAGGCTCTGCCTTGACCCGGCTCTGGGCTTCGGCCTACGCTCCGCTGCTAGTTCTATGTCTCTGTCCCTGACTAGTCTCAAGGCTCTGCCTTGACCCGGCTCTGGGCTTTGGCCTACGCTCCGCTGCTAGTTCTATGTCTCTGTCCCTGACTAGTCTCAAGGCTCTGCCTTGACCCGGCTCTGGGCTTAGACCTACACTCCGCTGCTAGTTCTATGTCTCTGTACCCGGCTCTGGGCTCTAGCATACGCTCCACTTCTCTTCTCTTGTACCCGGCTCTGTGCTACTGCCTACGTTCCGCTCTCTATGTGCCCTGTCTCATACCCTGACCCTGGCATGCCCTCTGCACGCGCAGGACCATGCCTTGAACTCTGCCCCTGGCATGCCCTCTGCACGCGCAGGACCTTGCCTTGAACTCTGCCCCTGGCATGCCCTCTGCATGCGCAGGACCATATCTTGAACTCTGTGTCTTGCCTCCGTTTTTCGTGCGCCCTTGCACCTCTCGTACTAGGCTTCGCCGTGCCGTCTCACACGGGTCTCTGTCCTGTACCTTTGCCTAGCCCTGCCTTGTGACTGCGTGCCCTCTTGCACGTGCCTGGTCGTCCCATGCCCGCCTGTTTGTGCCTCAGCCGTGCCGCTCTAGTCGTGCCCGCCTGTTTGTGCCTCAGCCGTGCCGCTCTAGTCGTGTCCGTCTGTCTGTGCCTCAGCTGTGCTCGCCATCCAGTGCTATTGTGGTTTCCGCCTGTCCGTGCCTCAGCCATGCCACCTCTAGTCGTGCCCGCCTGTCTGTGCCTCCAGCCGGTACTGCCTGCCGGTGCCCCAGTCGTGTTTTCCATGCTCCCTTGCACTCACGCTGTTTCTCGCACTGTGCGTTTTTGTGCTACTCTTGCACAAGTCTTTTGCTTTCCTTGCTCTGTCCTGAACCTAGTCTCTCTGTCGAGTTCTGAGTTCCATGACCTGTCTTGAATCTTTGTCTTGCTTGTACCATGCTCTGCTCTTTTGTCTTGAACCCTGACCCTGGCGTGCCCCTCTGCACGCACAGGACATCTGTCCTGAACTTCAAAGCCCAACGTGTTCTCTAACATGTGTGGGACCTGCCACTAACCATGTACCCTGGCGTGCCTCCTAGCATGGCCAGGACCATTCTTTGTACTGTGCCCCTGGCGTGCCTCTAGCACGCGCAGGACCTTGAATCCTGGTGGCTTCCTTAGCGTGCCCAGGACCTTGGACCTTAAACCCTGGCGTGTCCCTACACACGCACCCTGTCTTGAACTTTGTACCTTGGCGTGTCCTCTACACACGCACCCTGCCTTGAACTTTGCCTTGGACGCTGGCGCGTTCCCTAACACGCACCATGTCTTGAACACTGTCGTGCCTCCTTGTCTGAATCCTGGTTTGCCTGCCGGATGCCCGGAACCTGCCGATCGCTGCCAGAGATCCTAAGCCTGATGCCTGCGGCCTGATGTCCGGAGCTGATGTCCGCAGCCTGATGCTCTGATCCTGTCGATCGTTGCCTGCTGTCCGGAGTCCGACGTCATCGTGCCTTTGCCTGTACCCAGGCATGCCATCTAGCGCGTACCATGCCATGGACCTTGGCGTGCCCTCGCACGCACCTTGCTGTGTTTTCCCTGTGTTTTCACGTCTTGCACCTGATGTTACCCTGAAGTTTTCCTTAATGAAAATACCTTGAACTCACGTCTAGTCTTGTCTTGTTTCCTGCACATCCCTTGTCGTCAGACACTCACATTGTGTCTTCCCTGAGCCGGCCGTCTGGTCCCAGTAGTCGTGGTGGCTCAACCCCTTGGTCTTGACCCTGACACTCCCTGTATGGGGGGGTGGTTCCTCACAAGGTCAGCTCGCTCTCGGAGGGTGGGTGCCACGACCCAGAGGGTCCACTCTAAAGAAAAAGTCGACTCAGCTGAAGCTGACTCATCTCAGTAGCCTCTCCAACAGACCCTATGCTCTGGAGTTTCCTGATTTTTTAGGGCAGAAGCAGATTAAATGCTTGGGACTGTCGCAATAGAAGCACCTTCCCTCGGCACGACGGGCCTCCTAGCGATCCTAGGCCATCTTCACCTGGTCGATTTGCATGGACTCTGGGGAGGGTGCCGAAGCTGAGGTTTGCTGCATGATCGACCTTTGAAAGGTAGAAGCCAAGCAAACAGGTCTTCTCTCACAGGTCACCTTCTTAGAATGCTCCTGAATTCTGATGTCGATTCGAGTTGCCAGGGACACCAGAATGTCCAAAGTGGTAGGTATATCACGACCGGCCAGCTCGTCCTTGATTCTACCGGAAAGGCCCTTTCAGAAGGCCAGCACCAGCGCCTTAATATTCCAGCCGAGCTCAGAGGACAGGGTACGGAATCGGACAGCATACCTGGCCACTGTAATGTTTCCCTGGCGCAGTGTGAGGAGAGAAGTTGCTGTGTTGGAAACGAGGTCAGGCTCATCAAAAACCTTTGCAGAACACTTCTAAGAAAGTCTGAAGGTTGGAGACAAAAGGAGGGCCAAGCCAGGACCTCACCAGTGAGATGGGATATGATGAAAGCCACTTTGGTTGAATCTGAAATGAACTGATGGGCCAAGAGTTAAAAGTACATTGTGCACTGATTGATTAAACCCTGACATAGGACAGGATCACCGCCATAACATGGAGAAGCTGACAGATGGGGTCACAAAGAACATAGCTGGCAGACTGATGGGTCACGGCCGGAGGTTGCCTCAGCTTGGGGAGGTGCAGATGCAACCGCAGATGTCAGCTTATCCAGGTGGGTGGATTAGCTTATCCTGCTGGTCTTTCTTGTGGGAAAGTTCCTGGTACAGGTGTGAGATAGAGGAAGCTTGGGAGCCAGCGGATTACATGGCCTGAGCAAACTGTAACGGGGATGATTGAACCACTTCGCTTTATTCTGAGAAGAGCCTGGAGGGGCGTGACTAGGGGGACATCTGACTTTTCACTATAGCCTCTGATGGTGGAGTTAGACTTGGCTCCAGATGGACAACAGGTGCTACTCCAGGACAGACCTCGGATGCACGGCAGATGACCTTCAAAGGTGCAGGCAGATTGAATGGCCAAGATTGGATGGATTTGATAAGTAAAGCAGGCAGGGCCGGATTATAGGAGGGGCAGGCGGGGCTTCAGCCCCGGGGCCCCCACCACAAGAGCTTCTAAGGGGGCCCCCACCACTGGGCAGCGACCGCCAACGCAGCGCGAGGATAAATAGACGCCGTCAGTGAATAGCAGGAACGGAGCGGCCGGCAAGGGTCCGTCCTGCTTCCTGCCCGGAGGCCGTGCTTCCTGTTTTCACATGTCATCATTCAGCGGCCGCTGCTGTGTGAGGGAGGAAGCGCTGGCGATGCTGCGGAGGACAGGTGAGAGGAGAGAGGTGGTGTCTTGTATGTGTATGTATGTGTGTATCAGTGTACGTATGTATGTATGTATGTCTGTGTCTGTGTGTGTGTATATCTGTGTGTATGATGGAGCAGGCAGAGGCAGTGATGGGACATGGGAGTGATGGTCTAGAAGGCAATGATGGGGGTGATGGAGCAGGCAGTGATGGGGGTGATGGAGCAGGCAGTGATGGGGGTGATGGAGCAGGCAGTGATGGGGTGATGGAGCAGGCAGTGATGGGGTGATGGAGCAGACAATGATGGGGGTGATGGAGAAGGCAGTGATGGGGTGATGGAGCAGGCAATGATGGGGGTGATGGAGCAGGCAGTGATGGGGTGATGGAGCAGACAATGATGGGGGTGATGGAGAAGGAAGTGATGGGGTGATGGAGCAGGCAATGAGGGGAGTGATGGGGGTGATGGAGCAGGCAATGATGGGGTGATGGAGCAGACAATTATGGGAGTGATGGAGCAGGCAGTGATGGGGTGATGGAGCAGACAATGATGGGAGTTATGGGGTGATGGAGCAGGCAATGATGGGGGTGATTGAGCAGGCAGTGATGGGGTGATGGAGAAGGCAGTGATGGGGTGATGGAGCAGGCAATGATGGGGGTGATGGAGCAGGCAATGATGGGGTGATGGAGCAGACAATGATGGGAGTGATGGGGTGATGGAGCAGGCAATTATGGGGTGATGGAGCAGACAATGATGGGGTGATGGAGCAGACAATGATGGGGGTGATGGAGCAGGCAGTGATGGGGTGATGGAGCAGGCAATGATGGGGTGATGGAGCAGGCAATGATGGGAGTGATGGAGCAGGCAATGATGGGAGTGATGGGGGAAGGCATTGATGGGGTGATGGAGAACGCAGTGATGGGGTGATGGAGAAGGCAATGATGGGAGTGATGGCGTGATGGAGCAGGCAATGATGGGGGTGATGGAGCAGACAATGATGGGAGTGATGGGGTGATGGAGCAGGCAATGATGGGAGTGATGGGGAGAAAGCAGTGATGGGGTGATGGAGAAGGCAGTGATGGGGAGAAGACAATGATGGGGTGATGGTCGAGAGGGCAATGATGGGGTGGTGGGTGAGAATGCAATGATGGTGGTGGTGGAGGAGGAGGAAATGATGGAGGTGGTGGAATGGGCAATGATGGGAGTGGTGGGGGAGAAAGCAAAGATAGTGGTGGAGAAGAAAATGATGGAGGTGGGGGAGAGGACAATAATGGGATGCGAGGGGAGGAGGACAATGAGGGGTGTGGGGGATTGGGATGGGAGGAAGGGGGACTCCCGGACTTATAATGGCCTTAGGAACAGGGGGAGGTGGAGGAAGACATTATCGCTTATTATGTCTAACACAGTCCCTTAGTATATAGTGTACTCACTAATTCTGTATAACACCATCCTTAGTTACATAGTTTCCTCTTTTATTATGTATAACACCATCCCTTATTACGTACCATCCTCTCTAGTTATATATGATGCCGTCCCTGTATAAAATGGTGCTAAAGGACCCTTTCAAGAGTACATTCCCAAATATTGAAATTCTTTTGAGAATGTATTTGGTCTTGATGGTAACCAATTGCAGTGGAGCGAGATCATTCTCCAAAATGAAGCTAATTAAAAACAGACTTCGCAGTACAATGGGCCAGGAACGTCTATCCCACCTTTGCTTGTTAAGTATTGAACATGACATTCTTGAAGAGCTAGACTTTTCAGATCTGATTCAAGAATTTGCTATGAAAAAATCAAGAAAAGTTCACCTCTAAGTTTCCAGTACTTTGGCCTTCCTAAATGTTCCAAAAGGTTTGTAAAACTATGCTCACATTGTGATCAAATATGATATGTACATCCTTAAAAGCTCAGATATGGTATGCTGTAGAGCAGTCAGAAGCAGGGGAGACAGCACAACCCCTTTAATCACTTTAACATAAGTAAAAACATGCGTTTAACCCCTTCTTTTTTTTTCAGTTCCGTTTATGTTTAATACATTATGGGTGTTCTGTTCGTGGCATCAAATCTGTTATCATACATCTTGGATTACCTGGATATATACATCTTAAATTATACATGGAGAATAACTGTTAGGTAAGCAAAGCTGCAAAGTTCTAGTCTGCTCATATATCCATTCCATTCTAATGATGATTATTTTAACTTTTTATAATTTTCATTTCCTTATAGCATACAAGTTGTGTTTTGAGGTTACTACAAGAATCATTGGATGTTTGATGGATAGAGTTCATATGATCCTTCTCAACGTACTCTATTTCATTATATGATGGGTAAGTGAAATTTTTAAGGCACATATAAAAATTTTTGCATTTAATGCTGGTACTAATGTTGACATTTTACTTATTCTTTGTGTTAATTTTCCCCTGGAGCTCTGCAATCTGATGACAGACATGTGTTGGATACAGAGATTTGACAGGGGGGTGGTAAAACTTAGTTGTCAATTTATTCACGACTTTCTAAGAGGTATTACAGAAAAAGTACAATTCAGAGTTATGGGAAAAGATGCTTTGAAATTGTTATATTATGTGGAAAGCAAGAGAGCCAGACAAAATCATACATCATTGTGGGAAAAAATACAGTAAAGCTTGTAATGTATACATTTATTTAAGCTTTTATCTGTACACACTTTTATATAAAGCATGTTTTCGATCGCTAACACCTCCCCCTTGTACTTGGAGATGCTCACAGGCACATTAAGACAGGTGATATATCCTCCTTCAGCCAACAGACCTGTATTCAAAGAATGCTTCTTTTTCTTCTCTTACGATAGGAGAGCAAGCCACTACTCCGGAGATAATACAATAGAGAGCATATTGTTATACAGTAGTTAGCAACAATTGCTGCCGGTGAAAACTTTCCCTTTCTGCATTTTTATTATTCTTTGGCTGTCTTAACATTGGGTTCAATAAAAAAAAATGTGAATAACTCTTTCTGTCTATAATTGGACTGCTTTGAGTTATCCTGGACTGTATCTCTATTGTAGTACTGTAAATCTGAATGTGGCAGAACAAGAGGATAAGATTAGATTGTACATCTAAGTGCTACAGTTCGCGCTCTACTGTTATGGCTAAAATGTTAATGATATGGGGGCCCCCACCAGATTTTCTGCCCAGGGGCCCCCACCAACCTTAATCCGGCCCTGAAAGCAGGCATAGCAAAAATACTGGGAAATATGTTAGCTGTAGACAGGCACTGCTGGTATGCAGACTGGCACGTCAGGAGTAGGCTGGTACGGCTGATATACAGGCAGGCTGGTGCATGCGGGCATCGCTGATGTGCAGGCAGGCACGGCTGATGTGCAGGCAGGCTGGTGTTGGCAGGCACGGCTGAGATTTGGGCAGGCAGGTGCTGGCAGGCATGGCTGGAATACAGCGACACAAGGCAAGTACGAACAGACAGGTACAGGACAGGGAAACTGACTGGTGAGTACTGGCAATCTGACAAATAGCAAACGTGCAGACAACTGACTTTACAGTTTGCATTTGACATGACATGCGAATGCGATCTCATTAAATGCGATTTTAATATGAGCTTTTACATAGAGTAGTTCTCTATGTCATTTAACCCCTTTACCCCCAAGGGTGGTTTGCACGTTAATGACTGGGCCAATTTTTACAATTCTGACCACTGTCCCTTTATGAGGTAATAACTCTGGAACGCTTCCATGGATCCCGGTGATTCTGACATTGTTTTTCTCATGACATACTGTACTTCATGTTAGTGGTAAAATTTCATTCATATAGCTTGCGTTTATTTGTGAAAAAAATGGAAATTTGGTGGCAATTTTGAAAATTTTGCAATTTTCCAACTTTGAATTTTTATGCCCTTAAATCACAGAGATATGGCACACAAAAAACTTAATAAGTAACATTTCCCACATGTTTACTTTACATCAGCACAATTTTGGAACCAAACTTTTTTTTGTTAGGAAGTTATAAGGGTTAAAAGTTGACCAGCGATTTCTCATTTTTACAACACCATTTTTTTTTTAGGGACCACATTACATTTGAAGTCACTTTGAGGGATCTCTATGATAGAAAATACCCAAAAGTGACACCATTCTAAAAACTGCACACCTGACGGTACTCAAAACCACATTCAAGAAGTTCATTAACCCTTCAGGTGCTTCACAGGAATATTTTGAATGTTTAGAAAAAAATGAACATTTAACTTTTTTTCACAAAAAAATTATTTCAGGTCCCATTTTTTTTATTTTACCAAGGGTAACAGGAGAAATTGGACTGCAAAAGTTATTGTGAAATTTGTCCTGAGTACGCTGATACCTGATATGTGGGGGGGACCACTGTTTCGGCACCTGGCAGAGCTTGAAAGGGAAGGAGCGCCGTTTGACTTTTCAACGCAAAATTGGCTGGAATTGAGATCGGACACTATGTCACGTTTGGAGAGCCCCTGATGTGCCTAAACAGTGGAAACCTCCCACAAGTGACACCATTTTGGGAACTAGACCCCCCAAAGAACTTATCTAGATATGTGGTGAGAACTTTGAACCCCTAAGGGCTTCACAGAAGTTTATAACGTACAGCTGTAAAGTTAAAAAATCATATTTTTTCCACAAAAATGATCTTTTCACCCCCAATTGTTATTTTCCCAAGGGAAACAGGACCCCAAAAGTTATTGTGCAATTTGTTCTGAGTACGCTGATACCCCATATGTGGGGGCAAACCACTGTTTGGGCGTATGGCAGAGCTCGGAAGGGATGGAGCACCGTTTAACTTTTTCAACGCAGAATTGGCTTGACGCCATATTGCATTTGGAGAACCCCTGATGTGCCTAAACAGTGGAAACCCTCCACAAATGACACCATTTTTGAAACAAGACCACCCAAGGAACTTATCTAGATGTGTGGTGAGAACTTTGAACCCCCATGGGCTTCACATAAGTTTATAACGTACAGTCGTAAAATTAAAAAATCATATTTTTTCCACAAAAATGATCTTTTCACCCCCAATTGTTATTTTCCCAAGGGAAACAGGACTCCAAAAGTTATTGTGCAATTTGTTCTGAGTACGCTGATACCCCATATGTGGGGGCAAAGCACTGTTTGGGTGTATGGCAGAGCTCGGAAGGGATGGAGCACCGTTTGACTTTTTCAACGCAGAATTGGCTTGACGCCATATTGCATTTGGAGAGCCCCTGATGTGCCTAAACAGTGGAAACCCTCCACAAATGACACCATTTTTGAAACAAGACCACCCAAGGAACTTATCTAGATGTGTGGTGAGAACTTTGCACCCCCATGGGCTTTACATAAGTTTATAACGTACAGCCGTAAAATTAAAAAATCATATTTTTTCCACAAAAATGATCTTTTCACCCCCAATTGTTATTTTCCCAAGGGAAACAGAATCCCAAAAGTTATTTTGCAATTTGCCCTGAGTGCGCTGATACCCCATATGTGAACAAACCACTGTTTGGGCGTATGGCAGAGTTCGGAAGGGATGGAGCACCGTTTGAAGCAAAATTGGCTGGAATTGAGATCGGGCGCCATGTTGCGTTTGGAGAGCCCCTGATGTGCCTGAACAGTGGAAACCCCCCACAAGTGACCCCATTTTGGAAACTAGACCCCCCCAAGGAACTTATCTAGATGTGTGGTGAGCACTTTGAACCCCCAAGTGCTTCACAGAAGTTTATAACACCCGAGCGTGAAAATAAAAAAATCATTTTTTCCACAAACATGATCTTTTAGTCCCCAATTTTTTTTATTTTCCCAAGGGTAACAGGAGAAATTAGACCCCAAAAGTTGTTGTCCAATTTGCACTGACTACGCTGATACCCCATATGTGGGAGAAAACTACTGTATGAGCACGTCAGGGCTCGGAAGGGAAGTAGTGATGTTTTGGAATGTAGACTTTGATGGAATGGTCTGCGTGTGTCATGTCACGTTTGGAGAGCCCCTGATATGCCTAAACTGTTGAAACCTCCCACAAGTGACCCCATTTTGGAAACTAGACCGCCCCAAAGAAACTTATCTAGATGTGTGGTGAGCACTTTGAACCCCCAAGTGCTTCACAGAAGTTTATAACGCCCGGGCGTGAAAATAAAAAAATCATATTTTTTCCACAAACATGATTTTTTAGTCCCCAATTTTTTTATTTTCCCAAGGATAACAGGAAAAGTTAGACCCCAAAAGTTGTTGTTCAATTTGTTCTGAGTATGTTGATACCCCATATGTGGGAGAAAACTACTGTATGGGCACACTTCGGGGATCGGAAGGGAAGTAGTGACGTTTACTCGTTATTAAAATGTGGGATCCCCTCACCAAATGACATAGGGTTCCCCTATAGTTAATAACCAGCAAAAGCTAGGCAGATAGCTGTGGGCTGATATTAATAGGCTAGGAAGGGGCCATGGATGTTGGTCCCGTCGCAGACTAAAAACATCAGCTCTCAGCCACACCAGAAAAGGCGCATCCATCAGATGTGCCAAATCTGGAACTTAGCCTCACTCTTCCTACTTGTCCTGGGGTGTTGACAAGTGGGGTGATAGTATTGGGGTTGATGTCAGCTTTGTATTGGCAGCTGACATCAAGCCCAGAGGTTAGTAATGCAGAGGCGTCTATAATGCCCCCATTAGTAACCCCATAGTCAAATAAATAACACCCAGAGTCCTTTATTTGAAAAAAAATGACAGACTCCTTTATTGAATTAAGGAATTATTATTTATTAAATTATTAAGAACCAAAATTGTTGAAAAATATCAACAATCTCAAGGTTACAAGTCCATCTTCACAGATCTTGATGTTCCTTTGACCCCGGTGCACAACATAATCAAGAAGTTTACAACCCATGGCACTGTAGCTAATCTTCCTGGATGTTGTGTAGAAAAATTGATAAAAGGTTGCAGCGCAGGATAGTCCGGATGGTGGATAAGCAGCCCCAATCAAGTTCCAAAGAAATCCAAACTGTCCTGCAGGATCAGGGTGCATTAGTGTCAGCGTGAACTATCTGTCGACATTTGAATGTAATGAAATGCTATGGCAGCAGACCCAAAAGGACCCCACTGCTAACTCTGAGACATTAAAAAACATGACTGCAGTTTGGCAAAATATTCGTGAGTAAGCCAAAATCCTTCTGGGAAAGTGTCTTGTGGACAGATAAAACCAAGATAGAGCTTTTTGGTAAAGCACATCATTCTACTGTTTACCAAAAACAGAATGAGACCTAGAAAGAAAAGAACACAGTACCTACAGTTAAATATGGTGGAGGTTTAAAGATATTTTGGGGTTGTTTTGCTGCCCTTGGCACTGAGTGCCTTGCTGTGTGCAAAGCATCATGAAATCTGAAGACTACCAAAGGTTTTTGGGTCACAATGTAGTGCCCAGTGTCATAAAGTTAGGTTTGCGTCCTAGGTAATGAGTCTTCCAGGAGGACAATGACTTCAAACATACTACAAGCATGAAGAAATGAATGGAAACAAAGTACGGGAGAGTCCTGAAGTGTCCAGTAATAAGTCGGGATCTAAATCCCATTGAACACCTGTGGAGAAATCTTGGGAGAAGGCACCCTTCAAATATGAGACCTGAAGCAGTTTGCAGAAGAAGAGTGGTCCAAAATTCTAGTTGAGAGGTGTAAGAAGCTTGTTGGTGGTTATAAGAAGCGATTGATTGCAATTATTTATTCCAAAGGGTGTGCAACCAAATATTAAGTTGAGGTTAGCAACAATGTTCTGGCCAATTTCTGCGGTTTTGTATGAAATTATGTCCAATTTGCCTCTTTTTGATGCTTTTTTTTTCTGTTGTTCCAATACACACAAAGGAAACCAACAAACCATGTAATTACAATCATTTTCTGGGAGAAATACTTCATTTACTGGAACAATTTCAAGGGTGGCAACACTTTTGGCAGTGATTACGGTATATATCTGGTTAAGTCCCGCTATAAAATGAGCTTCCCACCGTATGAAATAATATTTTAAATCTGAAATTGTATTGATTTTCTAGAAAGAATTATTGAAAAGGTCACACTTCATGAGATACCTGGAGCATTGACGAATGATTTGTCAGGTTTACCTGAACTATGGCTCTACCTGGTTCAAGTTTTTAGACTGTCAGGCTATGTTCTCATGTTGTATTTTTGCAGCGTTTATTTTTAATGCAAAGTTTAAGCTGCTTACAAAAAGAAGGTTTTGTTTAGTTTTTGCTGCATTTTTGCTGAGAGAAGTCGCTGCATTTTTCAAAAACGCTGCTCTTTGACAAAACAGTTAAGAAAAAAAACAATGTGTGTGCATGAGATTTCTAAAATCTCACAGACTTTGCTGGCACTGTGAAATGCAGCTTACAATTTGAATAAAAAAAACAGAGCAAAAAAGCGCTTTAAAAATGTATCGTTTGAACATAGCCTTAGTTGGGAACTATTCTTGATCTTTGCCAATAATCATATCAGGTTGGATCTGTCTAGACCATGGATTTGCCATGTTGGGTCTGTCTGGACCATGTATCTAAATGGCTGGATTGCATAGCCTGTTCATTAACCCTTGACTGTTCATAGCTCTGCCAAAAGCCAATAATCTCTTAGTTTGGATCTGCTAAGGCACTGAAATTGCCAGTATGGCTCTACCTGCACTTCTAAGAGCTTCTATTTTTGGATTGATACCCCATATGTGAGGGCAAACCACTGTTTGGGCGTATGGCAGAGTTCGGAAGGGATGGAGCACCGTTTGAAGCAAAATTGGCTGGAATTGAGATCGGGCGCCATGTTGCGTTTGGAGAGCCCCTGATGTGCCTGAACAGTGGAAACCCCCCACAAGTGACCCCATTTTGGAAACTAGACCCCCCAAGGAACTTATCTAGATGTGTGGTGAGCACTTTCAACCCCCAAGTGCTTCACAGAAGTTTATAATGCTCGGGCGTGAAAATAAAAAAATCATTTTTTCCACAAACATGATCTTTTAGTCCCCAATTTTTTTATTTTCCCAAGGGTAACAGGAGAAATTAGACCCCAAAAATTGTTGTCCAATTTGCACTGAGTACGCTGATACCCCATATGTGGGAGAAAACTACTGTATGGGCACATTTCGGGGCTCGGAAGGGAAGTAGTGATCTTTTGGAATGTAGACTTTGATGGAATGGTCTGCGTGTGTCATGTCACGTTTGGAGAGCCCCTGATGTGCCTAAACTGTTGAAACCTCCCACAAGTGACCCCATTTTGGAAACTAGACCGCCCCAAAGAAACTTATCTAGATGTGTGGTGAGCACTTTGAACCCCCAAGTGCTTCACAGAAGTTTATAACGCCCGGGCGTGAAAATAAAAGAATCATATTTTTTCCACAAACATGATTTTTTAGTCCCCAATTTTTTTATTTTCTCAAGGATAACAGGAAAAGTTAGACCCCAAAAGTTGTTGTTCAATTTGTTCTGAGTATGTTGATACCCCATATGTGGGAGAAAACTACTGTATGGGCACACGTCGGGGCTCGGAAGTGTCGGGATCCCTCAGATACTTCTTTCATCCAAAGGACCGATGTTCTTGGGTGTAGGACACCATATGTCTCTAATTGATTGCCCCGTCGAGAAGAATTACACAGACACAAGCTGTATGATACAACTCGGGATGCCTGCTGAGCGCCTCTGCCCCCTCAGTCAAGCTTTCCCCTTTTATGATAAGGAATTTAGATATTTACAGACATGCGCAATAAAGAAAAGAAAAATAGTTACACAACTTGTTCTTCTACAACAGCTTTGCCATTTAAGCAGGAAATATTTGACCTTGGTTCACAAGGGAAAAGGAAAATGGCTGAGTCATATCCCTGAAGAAAAAATAATGTCCAGCAGATTTTATTTAACTCATTCAGTTCTTATCAGAAGGGAAGTAGTGACGCTTACTGGTTATTAAAATGTGGGATCCCCTCACCAAATGACATAGGGTTCCCCTATAGTTAATAACCAGCAAAAGCTAGGCAGATAGCTGTGGGATGACATTAATAGGCTAGGAAGGGGCCATGGATATTGGTCCCGTCGCAGACTAAAAACATCAGCTCTCAGCCACACCAGAAAAGGCGCATCCATCAGATGTACCAAATCTGGCGCTTAGCCTCACTCTTCCTACTTGTCCTGGGGCGTTGACAAGTGGGGTGATAGTATTGGGGTTGATGTCAGCTTTGTATTGGCAGCTGACATCAAGCCCAGAGGTTAGTAATGCAGAGGCATCTATAATGCCCCGATTAGTAACCCCATAGTCAAATAAATAACACCCAGAGTCCTTTATTTGAAAAAAAAAATGACAGACTCCTTTATTGAATTAAGGAATTATTATTTATTGAATTATTAAGAACCAAAATTGTTGAAAAATATCAACAATCTCAAGGTTTCAAGTCCATCTTCACAGATCTTGATGTTCCTTTGACCCCGGTGCACAACATAATCAAGAAGTTTACAACCCATGGCACTGTAGCTAATCTTCCTGGATGTTGTGTAGAAAAATTGTTAAAAGGTTGCAGGGCAGGATAGTCTGGATGGTGGATAAGCAGCTCCAATCAAGTTCCAAAGAAATCCAAACTGTCCTGCAGGCTCAGGGTGCATTAGTGTCAGCGCGAACTATCTGTCGACATTTGAATGTAATGAAATGCTATGGCAGCAGACCCAAAAGGACCCCACTGCTAACACTGAGACATTAAAAAACATGACTGCAGTTTGGCAAAATATTCGTGAGTAAGCCAAAATCCTTCTGGGAAAGTGTCTTGTGGACAGATAAAACTAAGATAGAG
This sequence comes from Dendrobates tinctorius, assembly GCF_039654945.1. Lineage (NCBI taxonomy): Eukaryota > Metazoa > Chordata > Amphibia > Anura > Dendrobatidae > Dendrobates > Dendrobates tinctorius. The sequence continues at coordinate 30,163,974 of NW_027361682.1, read as the reverse complement.
CTTTTTGGTAAAGCACATCATTCTACTGTTTACCAAAAACGGAATGAGACCTAGAAAGAAAAGAACACAGTACCTACAGTTAAATATGGTGGAGGTTTAAAGATATTTTGGGGTTGTTTTGCTGCCCTTGGCATTGAGTGCCTTGCTGTGTGCAAAGCATCATGAAATCTGAAGACTACCAAAGGTTTTTGGGTCACAATGTAGTGCCCAGTGTCAGAAAGTTAGGTTTGCGTCCTAGGTAATGAGTCTTCCAGGAGGACAATGACTGCAAACATACTACAAGCATGAAGAAATGAATGGAAACAAAGCATGGGAGAGTTCTGAAGTGTCCAGTAATGAGTCGGGATCTAAATCCCATTGAACACCTGTGGAGAAATCTTGGGAGAAGGCACCCTTCAAATATAAGAGACCTGAAGCAGTTTGCAGAAGAAGAGTGGTCCAAAATTCTAGTTGAGAGGTGTAAGAAGCTTGTTGGTGGTTATAAGAAGCGATTGATTGCAATTATTTATTCCAAAGGGTGTGCAACCAAATATTAAGTTGAGGTTAGCAACAATGTTCTGGCCAATTTCTGCGGTTTTGTATGAAATTATGTCCAATTTGCCTCTTTTTGATGCTTTTTTTTTCTGTTGTTCCAATACACACAAAGGAAACCAACAAACCATGTAATTACAATCATTTTCTGGGAGAAATACTTCATTTACTGGAACAATTTCAAGGGTGGCAACACTTTTGGCAGTGATTACGGTATATATCTGGTTAAGTCCCGCTATAAAATGAGCTTCCCACCGTATGAAATAATATTTTAAATCTGAAATTGTATTGATTTTCTAGAAAGAATTATTGAAAAGGTCACACTTCATGAGATACCTGGAGCATTGACGAATGATTTGTCAGGTTTACCTGAACTATGGCTCTACCTGGTTCAAGTTTTTAGACTGTCAGGCTATGTTCTCATGTTGTATTTTTGCAGCGTTTATTTTTAATGCAAAGTTTAAGCTGCTTACAAAAAGAAGGTTTTGTTTAGTTTTTGCTGCATTTTTGCTGAGAGAAGTCGCTGCATTTTTCAAAAACGCTACTCTTTGACAAAACAGTTAAGAAAAAAAACAATGTGTGTGCATGAGATTTCTAAAATCTCACAGACTTTGCTGGCACTGTGAAATGCAGCTTACAATTTGAATAAAAAAACAGAGCAAAAAAGCGCTTTAAAAATGTATCGTGTGAACATAGCCTTAGTTGGGAACTATTCTTGATCTTTGCCAATAATCATATCAGGTTGGATCTGTCTAGACCATGGATTTGCCATGTTGGGTCTGTCTGGACCATGTATCTAAATGGCTGGATTGCATAGCCTGTTCATTAACCCTTGACTGTTCATAGCTCTGCCAAAAGCCAATAATCTCTTAGTTTGGATCTGCTAAGGCACTGAAATTGCCAGTATGGCTCTTCCTGCACTTCTAAGAGCTTCTATTTTTGGATTGATACCCCATATGTGAGGGCAAACCACTGTTTGGGCGTATGGCAGAGTTCGGAAGGGATGGAGCACCGTTTGAAGCAAAATTGGCTGGAATTGAGATCGGGCGCCATGTTGCGTTTGGAGAGCCCCTGATGTGCCTGAACAGTGGAAACCCCCCACAAGTGACCCCATTTTGGAAACTAGACCCCCCAAGGAACTTATCTAGATGTGTGGTGAGCACTTTCAACCCCCAAGTGCTTCACAGAAGTTTATAATGCCCGGGCGTGAAAATAAAAAAATCATTTTTTCCACAAACATGATCTTTTAGTCCCCAATTTTTTTATTTTCCCAAGGGTAACAGGAGAAATTAGACCCCAAAAATTGTTGTCCAATTTGCACTGAGTACGCTGATACCCCATATGTGGGAGAAAACTACTGTATGGGCACATTTCGGGGCTCGGAAGGGAAGTAGTGATCTTTTGGAATGTAGACTTTGATGGAATGGTCTGCGTGTGTCATGTCACGTTTGGAGAGCCCCTGATGTGCCTAAACTGTTGAAACCTCCCACAAGTGACCCCATTTTGGAAACTAGACCGCCCCAAAGAAACTTATCTAGATGTGTGGTGAGCACTTTGAACCCCCAAATGCTTCACAGAAGTTTATAACGCCCGGGCGTGAAAATAAAAGAATCATATTTTTTCCACAAACATGATTTTTTAGTCCCCAATTTTTTTATTTTCCCAAGGATAACAGGAAAAGTTAGACCCCAAAAGTTGTTGTTCAATTTGTTCTGAGTATGTTGATACCCCATATGTGGGAGAAAACTACTGTATGGGCACACGTCGGGGCTCGGAAGTGTCGGGATCCCTCAGATATTTCTTTCATCCAAAGGACCGATGTTCTTGGGTGTAGGACACCATATGTCTCTAATTGATTGCCCCGTCGAGAAGAATTACACAGACACAAGCTGTATGATACAACTCGGGATGCCTGCTGAGCGCCTCTGCCCCCTCAGTCAAGCTTTCCCCTTTTATGATAAGGAATTTAGATATTTACAGACATGCGCAATAAAGAAAAGAAAAATAGTTACACAACTTGTTCTTCTACAACAGCTTTGCCATGTAAGCAGGAAATATTTGACCTTGGTTCACAAGGGAAAAGGAAAATGGCTGAGTCATATCCCTGAAGAAAAAATAATGTCCAGCAGATTTTATTTAACTCATTCAGTTCTTATCAGAAGGGAAGTAGTGACGCTTACTGGTTATTAAAATGTGGGATCCCCTCACCAAATGACATAGGGTTCCCCTATAGTTAATAACCAGCAAAAGCTAGGCAGATAGCTGTGGGATGACATTAATAGGCTAGGAAGGGGCCATGGATATTGGTCCCGTCGCAGACTAAAAACATCAGCTCTCAGCCACACCAGAAAAGGCGCATCCATCAGATGTGCCAAATCTGGCGCTTAGCCTCACTCTTCCTACTTGTCCTGGGGCGTTGACAAGTGGGGTGATAGTATTGGGGTTGATGTCAGCTTTGTATTGGCAGCTGACATCAAGCCCAGAGGTTAGTAATGCAGAGGCATCTATAATGCCCCCATTAGTAACCCCATAGTCAAATAAATAACACCCAGAGTCCTTTATTTGAAAAAAAAATGACAGACTCCTTTATTGAATTAAGGAATTATTATTTATTGAATTATTAAGAACCAAAATTGTTGAAAAATATCAACAATCTCAAGGTTTCAAGTCCATCTTCACAGATCTTGATGTTCCTTTGACCCCGGTGCACAACATAATCAAGAAGTTTACAACCCATGGCACTGTAGCTAATCTTCCTGGATGTTGTGTAGAAAAATTGTTAAAAGGTTGCAGGGCAGGATAGTCCGGATGGTGGATAAGCAGCCCCAATCAAGTTCCAAAGAAATCCAAACTGTCCTGCAGGCTCAGGGTGCATTAGTGTCAGCGCGAACTATCTGTCGACATTTGAATGTAATGAAATGCTATGGCAGCAGACCCAAAAGGACCCCACTGCTAACACTGAGACATTAAAAAACATGACTGCAGTTTGGCAAAATATTCGTGAGTAAGCCAAAATCCTTCTGGGAAAGTGTCTTGTGGACAGATAAAACTAAGATAGAGCTTTTTGGTAAAGCACATCATTCTACTGTTTACCAAAAACGGAATGAGACCTAGAAAGAAAAGAACACAGTACCTACAGTTAAATATGGTGGAGGTTTAAAGATATTTTGGAGTTGTTTTGCTGCCCTTGGCATTGAGTGCCTTGCTGTGTGCAAAGCATCATGAAATCTGAAGACTACCAAAGGTTTTTGGGTCACAATGTAGTGCCCAGTGTCAGAAAGTTAGGTTTGCGTCCTAGGTAATGAGTCTTCCAGGAGGACAATGACTGCAAACATACTACAAGCATGAAGAAATGAATGGAAACAAAGCATGGGAGAGTTCTGAAGTGTCCAGTAATGAGTCGGGATCTAAATCCCATTGAACACCTGTGGAGAAATCTTGGGAGAAGGCACCCTTCAAATATAAGAGACCTGAAGCAGTTTGCAGAAGAAGAGTGGTTCAAAATTCTAGTTGAGAGGTGTAAGAAGCTTGTTGGTGGTTATAAGAAGCGATTGATTGCAATTATTTATTCCAAAGGGTGTGCAACCAAATATTAAGTTGAGGTTAGCAACAATGTTTCTGGCCAATTTCTGTGGTTTTGTTTGAAATTATGTCCAATTTGCCTCTTTTTGATGCTTTTTTTTTCTGTTGTTCCAATACACACAAAGGAAACAAACAAACCGTGTAATTACAATCATTTTCTGGGAGAAATACTTCATTTACTGGAACAATTTCAAGGGTGGCAACACTTTCGGCAGTGATTACGGTATATATCTGGTTAAGTCCCGCTATAAAATGAGCATCCCACTGTATGAAATAATATTTTAAATCTGAAATTGTATTGATTTTCTAGAAAGAATTATTGAAAAGGTCACACTTCATGAGATACCTGGAGCATTGACGAATGATTTGTCAGGTTTACCTGAACTATGGCTCTACCTGGTTCAAGTTTTTAGACTGTCAGGCTATGTTCTCATGTTGTATTTTTGCAGCGTTTATTTTTAATGCAAAGTTTAAAAGCTGCTTACAAAAAGAAGGTTTTGTTTAGTTTTTGCTGCATTTTTGCTGAAAGAAGTCACGCTGCATTTTTCAAAAATGCTGCTCTTTGACAAAACAGTTAAGTAAAAAACAATGTGTGTGCATGAGATTTCTAAAATCTCACAGACTTTGCTGGCACTGTGAAATGCAGCTGAAAATTTGAATAAAAAAACTGAGCAAAAAACGCTGTAAAAATGTATATTGTGAACATAGCCTTAGTTGGGAACTATTCTTGATCTTTGCCAATAATCATATCAGGTTGGATCTGTCTAGACCATTGATTTGCCATGTTGGGTCTGTCTGGACCATGTATCTAAATGGCTGGATTGTATAGCCTGTTCATTAACCCTTGACTGTTCATAGCTCTGCCAAAAGCCAATAACCTCTTAGTTTGGATCTGCTAAGGCACTGAAATTGCCAGTATGGATCTACCTGCACTTCTAAGAGCTTCTATTTTTGGACATTTTTTTTTTCAGGACAATAAGGCCGGGGTCACACTAGAGTGAAATATGGACGAGTGAGAGGCGTTAAAAGCACGCATTACACACGGACAAATGATTCTCTATGGGGCAGCTCCCAACCGCCGTATATTTCTCGTCCGTATTCTACGGTCTGTGCCAATCGCAGCATGCTGCGATTGTCAGCGTACTACGCCAGTAGTACAGTACGCCAATGCAAGTCTATGAGTGTGCAAAAATACGGATTACACACGGATCACACGTGTGACTTGCGAGAAATACGCAGGTCTTTTGGCAGGTGACAGGAAATGGGCCAATCCATCATCAGGAAGCGTAGACATGCTAATTAGCTCAAAAGCGCTCCAGACATCCAGGAAGTACGCCTCCACGGAGTACAGCAGCATCATGGCGCAATATTTCCTCAATGTGGAGATGCTGATTGTATTAGTGCAGGAGTGGCCGGAAATCTGGGACCAAAGTGATGCCCATTATGCCAACATGTCATGGAGGCGCATATGTTGCCAGATGTTCCACTATTTTGGTGATCAGCCACGTGAGGAGCAGCAGCAAATGAGTAAGTACAACCCAAAAACTGTTTAAAATTACCTGGCATCAACAAAGGCATTTAGAATCAGGCCCCCCCCCTTCCTGTGCTTGGACTTTTTGCCTCATGAGGTGGGTAGATTTTCATGTGACCCATGGTTATACACTGACATACTTTGGCCCAGGCCACAAGCTCCTCATCCTCCTAGCCAACCAAGTTATTAAGTGTAGTTATTTGATACCTGAACTGTTGTGACCCTGTGTATATGGCCTGGATGCCCCAATTATATATGCCACCCTGGGTAGAAAGCACACCCTAGAACTCCACATGCCTAGGCTACTTGTAGCAAATTTGACCTAGTAAATATGTGAAATTGAGAATATTTCCTGTCACATTGCAGTGGAAGATGTGATGAGACGCTGGCGTAGCATCCGCGACCAATACAGGCGGGAACGTCAGCAGCGTACCAGGACCGTCTGCTGCTGTACCATCAGCCATACATGAGGAGCAGGGCAACATCAGCAGCAGCCCAACTGCCCAGATCCAGGGCTCCCCACAGCCTGCTGGGCGATCCCGGCGAGGAAGAAGAAGGCGCCAGATCCCTGCCCAAGATACCCGTACCAATGTTGACACAGGGGTACTGAACTATCTGGCTAGAGTCAATAATGATGATGGTGAGGAGGCGTACTCACGCAGCCTGGCCCGTTTTCTTAGGGCCCTTTCCCGTGAGGTGAGGCTACGTATTCGAGGATGTTTTCAGATCCTGCTTGATGCAAGCATACACCTCAATACCCCATATGAGTTATTTGAATATCTGGAGAGGTGGCAGCTTTCCCCCAGGAATCTGATGCGCCTTAGACACCCCACACACATGCTTGCTCAAGCAGGCTCTGAGGATCCTCAAATACGTGGGACTACACCTCACCCCCCTTCCTCCCCCTACCCAACCTTTCCAACACCAGCCACATATGTCTGGCTCTAGCCAACCTCACCAATATGGCCACTTGTTGGTGACGACATGGCTATTTTGGTGGGTATGAGCCACGGGCCTACCAGCCCCAACAAGAGGCCCCTCTCCAGTATCAGTCTGCCCAGTACCAACCACAATCACAGGAGGCAGTACACTACCCACATCATGGGCAACAGTATGCCCCCACACAGGGCGATGGCCAAGTTGGGCAAAGTAGCCAGCAGCAAACACAGGCTGGTCTTCCTCCTTCTCCCCCCCCGACCTACCAAAATGTATAATGTTGCCATTTTGGTATTGCCTAATTGTTTTATGGTTGTTTTGTTTGTCAGAAAATGTTTTTTGTTCACAATTTTCACATCTGCACAAAGGCCAATTTGGCCCATTGCCACATTTATCATACGTGTCAGGAACACCGCACTGTACTTGCTCACTGAGCCAGTGCGCGTGTCCTGAGTGTCAGCGCCGGCGTGCAGCCTCCGCTGAGCAGTGACTCACCCGCAATGTAGGGGTACCGGGGTCAGGTACAGCCAGAAAGTACCGATGCACAGGACCTGTGGATGCTGAAGTTTAGGAAGCCAGCATAGGACCTATGGTCATGTGACTGCAAGGGGGCGGGGCTTAGCGTCCTGCACACAGAGAAGGAAGAGAACTCAGAGTCCAAGCAAAGCAGAGGTTATGCACAGTACAGACCAGCGAGGTACAGGAGAGATAAACAGATGGGAGGTCAGACAAAGCCAAAGGTCATACACAGGATCACAGTACAGTACCAGGGAGGAGACAGAGCGGATAATCAGGGCCAAGCAGAGATCAAAACCAAACAGACATAGGAGGTACCAGGCAGAATCCAAAGCGATATCCAGGGAACAGACCGAGTCATACACAGAGAATCAAGTAACCAGAACACAGCACAAACACACTCAGGGGTCACCACACAATGCCAAGGGCAAAAGTATAACTGACAGGGATGGGAGCATCCTGAGGCTATAAGAAGCCTCCCCCAGAACCAGGGAGAGGCCACAATCATAGCCCCAGGTGTGCAGGTAAGCCTGCACCGGGATCACAACCTTTAACCCCAGAAATGCCAGTCATCAGCACTGGTTCCAAACATTAACCCCACGTGTGCGAGTCAAACCCGCACGGAGATCATGACAGTACCCCCCTCTCAACGGGGGGCCTCTGGACCCCCAGGCTTGCCTGGGTACTTAGCATGGAAAGCCCGCACCAGACGATCAGCATGCATCAACCGGGCTGGTACCCAGGACCTGTCCTCCGGTCCATACCCTTTCCAATGAACCAGGTACTGTACCGACCGCCGTACCAACCTGGAATCTACGATATGACCAACCTCGTACTCCACCTGCCCCTCGACCAAAACCGGAGGAGCTGCAGACTCGGAGTCTCCCCGTACTGCTTCAAAAGGTTTCAGTAGAGATTTGTGGAAGACGTTAGGGAACTTGAAAGAGGGTGGAAGGCACAGCCTATACGCCACTGGATTGATTTTTTCCACAATCTTGTACGGGCCAATGAATTTGGGTCCCAACTTGGCTGACGGAATCTTTAACTTAATGTTTCGCGTGGAGAGCCAAACTTTCTCTCCCACCCGAAACATAGGACCAGGTGTTCGTTTCCTGTCCGCGAAAAACTTATACCTGCCTTGAGACCTAGATATACGCCGCTGGACTTCTGCCCATGTATCTTTTAACCGCTGAACAGAATCCTCAGCCCCGGGACACCCCGAATCCAGACGAGAAAACTCACCAAAATGAGGACTGAACCCATAGTTAATCAAGAAAGGGGACCTACCAGTGGATTGACTCACCCGACTATTGAAGGCAAATTCAGCCAACGGCAGTGCATCGCACCAGTCATTCTGTCTAGCAGAGGTTAGACACCTGAGGATCTGTTCCAGGGACTGGTTAGTGCGCTCCGTCTGCCCATTGCTCTCAGGATGGTATGCAGACGAAAAGGACCGAGACATACCTAATTTTTTGCAGAAAGCACGCCAAAACTTAGCCACAAACTGCACACCACGATCAGACACCACATTCAGGGGTACCCCATGCAACCGGATCACATGCTGCACAAACAACCTGGACAACGTCTCAGCTGACGGTAGTGCGGACAGGGGTACGAAATGAGCCTGCTTAGAAAACCTGTCCACCACTACCCATACCACTGTATTACCCTTAGATGGAGGGAGATTGGTAACAAAATCCATGGATAAATGAGTCCATGGCCTTTCGGGCACTGCCAAGGGTATCAGCTCCCCTGCCGGCCGGCTATGAGAGCTTTTAGAACGAGCGCAGACCCCACAACCAGCAATGAATTTTTTTATGTCCGAACCAAGGGTAGGCCACCAAAAGATCCAAGCCACCGCCAGACGTGTGGCTGAAATACCAGGGTGAGCACTCAGCTTGGATTCATGGAACTCCTGCAAGAGTTTCAGGCGAAGTTGCTCTGGGACAAACAACTTCCCCTCCGGCTTGGCCGCCGAGGCCTGCGACTGGGCCCCCAGAATCTCCCGTTCCAATTCAGATGAGACCTCTGCTATCACAACCCCAGGGTGAAGAATGGAGGACGGTGGCTCAGGGGGCGACACCGGCTGAAAACTGCGTGATAAGGCGTCAGCCTTGACATTCTTAGACCCTGGACGAAATGTAATCGTAAACTGAAAATGGGAAAAAAAAAGTGACCAACGGGCCTGTCTGGGCGTTAGTCTTTTAGCAGACTCAATGTACGACAGATTTTTGTGATCCGTGATCACCGTAACCGGGTGACTGGCCCCCTCCAAAAAGTGCCTCCATTCTTCAAACGCCAATTTGACCGCAAGAAGCTCTCTATTGCCTACGTCGTAATTTCTTTCCGCAGCAGAGAACTTCTTGGAAAAGAAAGCACATGGCCTGAGGTTGGTTAGAGTGGCAGGCCCTTGGGACAACACCGCCCCCACCCCCACCTCAGAGGCGTCCACTTCCACGACGAATGGTTTGGACGGATCTGGCTGCACTAACACAGGAGCAGACATAAAACATTTTTTCAGCGTTGCAAAGGCCTCTTTTGCGAGCGAGGACCAATTTCTCACATCCGCACCTTTGCATGTTAGATCCGTGAGAGGTTTGACCACTTGCGAAAACCCCCGGATAAATTTGCGGTAATAATTGGCGAACCCCAAGAAGCGCTGAAGACCCTTAAGATCTCGGGGTTGCACCCAATCCGCAATGGCCTGCACCTTCTTGGGGTCCATGCGAAAACCCTCACCGGATACAATTAACCCCAAAAAGGACAACTCTTGTACACAGAATACACATTTCTCCAATTTGGCATACAAATGATTTTCTCTAAGCCTTTGGAGCACAGTTCGTACATGTTCCAAATGAGAATACTTGTCGGGGGAATATATCAAAATATCATCTAAGTAGATAACGACAAAACGACCAATGAGATCCGAGAATACCACGTTGATGAAATTCTGAAATATGGCAGGGGCGTTGGTAAGACCAAACGGCATGACTAAATTTTCAAATAGTCCCTCGGTCGTGAGGAACGCGGTTTTCCATTCATCCCCCTCCCAGACCCTTATCAAATTATATGCCCCCCCGAAGGTCAAGTTTAGAAAACCACTTTGCCCCTGATAGCTGGTTACATAAATCAGGAATCAACGGAAGGGGGTACGTATTCCGTACAGTAATTTGATTAAGCTCCCGGAAGTCGAGACAGGGACGTAACCCGCCATCTTTTTTCTTTACAAAAAAGAAACCTGCCGCTACAGGTGAGACTGAAGGACGTATGTGTCCTTTGCGCAGACTTTCAGTAATGTACTCCTTCATAGCCAAGCGCTCAGGACCAGACAAATTAAACAGACGGGCTTTGGGTAATTTAGCCCCCGGGACCAGCTCAATAGCGCAGTCAAAGGGTCTATGTGGCGGTAACGTCTCGGCCTCGCTTTCGGAGAATACATCTTCGAAGTCCTTCAGGCATTCCGGAATACCTTCCAGCTCGACAGATGATACAGACACAGATTTAACTGGTTCAACCAGCAGTGCGGATTTATCACATAACTCAAAATCATTAAACCCCCATTGAACAATCTCCCATGTTTTCCAGTTAATAACTGGGTTATGGCGTTGTAACCAGGGCATGCCCAACACCAACCCTGCAGGTAGATTGTCCAGCACAAAACAACTTATGTTTTCCACATGAATAGCGCCCACTCTGAGCGAAAACACATCAGACATAAAGCGAATTCCCTCCTTAGTGAGGGGAGATGAGTCAATGGCCATCACCTTGATCGGAACCTTGAGCCTAACTGTCCCTATCTTGCAGTGTGTGACCAATTGGGAGTCAATGAGGTTAATAGATGATCCGCAGTCGACGAAGGCTGTAGAGGAAAAAGAACTACCGTCCACAAATAGTTCCACAGGCAGTAATACTTTAGAAAACGAGGAAAATGGTACCTGAGGGTCTGAGCAGCCTCCCCGTTGACTACCCAGACCTAGTCGTTTCCCACCGACCGGGTTTGAAGACGGGCAATTCGGGCACTCCCTTTTCCAATGTCCCGTTTTACCGCAGTAAAAGCATAACTGCTTGTCCTTCCGGCGTTTCCTCTCCGTATCCTTCAGGGAGATGGCGCCTACATCCATGGGCTCAGGGGCAGTCTCTTTTTCACTGGGGAATAATGGAGTATCCACCTGCATCACCCCTCTGGCCCGCAGCCTGCGGTCCATCCGGACGGCCTGGGTCATGGCGTCCTCGAGAGAGTTAGGTGGGGGATGTAACGCCAAGGCATCCTGCAGCCGCTCGGACAAGCCTCTGCGAAAGAGTCCTCGGAGTGCGGCGTCGCTCCAAGAGACCTCTGCCGCCCAGCGGCGGAACTCAGAACAAAACCACTCAGCTGAATGTTTCCCCTGACAGACACTCATCAACATATCCTCTGCCAATCGCACTCGGTCAGGTTCATCATAAATGTGCCCGAGGGCCTCAAAGAATGCGTTCACTGACATACGTTCAGGAGCAGAGGAAGACAGAGAGAAAGCCCATGCTTGCGGAGCCCCCCCGAAGTAGGGAAATAATGACCCCCACCCTCTGGAACTCATCCCCGGAGGAGCGGGGCCTTAGAGAAAAAAAAAGCTTGCATCCTTCTCTGAAAGACCTGAACTCCTTTTTGTCCCCTGAGAAAAAGTCTGGCAATTTGACCGGAGATTCGGGGGACGCTAATGACACATCCCTACCCCCAGAACTAGAAGCCCCTGCATCGACAGCCCCCTGCACAGTAACCACCAACTGTTGCTGGGTCTGGGCCATCGTGCGTTGTTCCACATTGAGCTTATGGAACATTTGGGTCAGGTGCTTGACCTGATCAGACAAGGCTTGTATGGGATCCATGAGGATAACACACACTTTTTTTTTTTTTTTTTCTGAAGAAAAAAAAACTGAAATGATCAGTTATAATGTCAGGAACACCGCACTGTACTTGCTCACTGAGCCAGTGCGCGTGTCCTGAGTGTCAGCGCCGGCGTGCAGCCTCCGCTGAGCAGTGACTCACCCGCAATGTAGGGGTACCGGGGTCAGGTACAGCCAGAAAGTACCGATGCACAGGACCTGTGGATGCTGAAGTTTAGGAAGCCAGCATAGGACCTATGGTCATGTGACTGCAAGGGGGCGGGGCTTAGCGTCCTGCACACAGAGAAGGAAGAGAACTCAGAGTCAAACCCGCACTGAAATCATGACAATACGGCAATAATGTTTTTCAAAAAAAAAAAAAAAATAAGGCAAAAGTAAACATTTGTCTACTACATTTTACGTCTCTGTCTCAATTATAAAAAAAAGGTGTCAGCATACTAACATACGCTTACCAATGCAATTAAACAGTCATAGAATCATAAGGGGTTTAAATATATATATTTAGACAGACATAAACCAAAAATTTATAACATAGACACAGCATGCTCTTGCCAAGAAGTTTCCCCCTCAGGTGACATAAAGTAATTTGTGAAAATATCACGCACTTTGAGACCAGAGAGCGGTCTACATTGAGGGTTGATAGGTGGTCTCGCCCTACGTACATTGTCTGACCCACGCACAACACCTGCAGAGGAGGAACAATCATGTATCCTGGTGAAGTTATGAAGAACGACACATGCTTTAATTACTTCATTTACATTTTGTTCACTCAGCTGAATGGCAGACTGTAGGACCCGCCATTTGGCACAAAGAATGCCAAAGGAACACTCCACCAGTCGCCGAGCACGTGATAGGCGCAAGTTAAAAATTCTGCGCCGGTGGTCCAGGTTGCGCCGGGGATATGGCCTCATGACATTGCGCGTTAACTGAAACGCCTCATCTGCCACAAGGACATAAGGGACTGATTCTTGAGTGGAGCCTGGTAGGTGGCGTGGTGGTGTAGATCCAACTGGTTGGTGCGTAGCCGCCGACCCATAATGGAAATATTGAAGACTCTAGAGTCTCCCGTCCTTCCATAGGCCCCAATGTCAACAATTATAAATTTGTATTGAGGGTCGGCCAGAGCCAACCATACAACAGAAAAGTTTTGTTTATAATTGAAGAATTGGGAGCCAGAGTTCTGCGGCTTACGCACCCGGATATGTTTGCCATCAAGGGCCCCAATACAATTAGGAAACTGGCATTCCTCCTCAAAGTCCCTTGATATCCTCAACCAGTCTTCCATCCTGGGCTTGGGCATGATAAGTTGATGTAGTCTTGACCATATTTGACTACATGTCGACCTGACTATGCCAGAAATGGTTGATCTTCCAATGAGAAACTCACGGTGGAGGGCGGCATAAGACAGGCCAGTGGACAGGAAGCTGAAGAACAACAGAAATGGAACATTTTAGAATGCACAAATTAACAAAACACCAGGTCCATACATACCAAACTTGTTAGTGATTCATATCTACTAACACACATATATTTGGTCGCACAATCACTACGTGATATTCAGTACATATTACACATAACGTTCTGGTCTGTAAGTTTAAATATATCTGGAATAAGATGAGGGCATTAAACTTAGTACAAAAATAAAAAAAAAAACTTTGGGCAACACAGCATGAACATAGAGAATGTGGTTGTGTAGTACATACAGTAATGTGAGTCGAAGTCGCTCCTCTGCAGATATAGCTTTGCGCATCCTTGTGTCCTGAAAGGTTATCCCAGGATCCCAGGGCGCACTGTCTCCAAGAGTAGATCAAATGTTGCAAGGCTCATGCGACAGTACTGGTAAAATTTTTCCAGATGATCCCGCAGAGAAGAATAGAGGCAGTGAAAATGACCTCTTGTGAGTCGTTGCCTCAAAAGTGGATGGTCCCACATGCGTCTCCTTCTCCGCGGATCCACTATCACTGGGTATGGGTGACCACAGCGGCGTGACAAAAGCCAGTTGAAGAGAACCTGTTCAGTTGTGTTGAAACTCAGACTGTCTGCCATGTTGCACATACAACAGCAACACACCTAGTGAAGGCAAGGTCACAAATGGACAGAATGGAGGCAGTCACCTGTTCCTGAGCCAGTAAATAGGGTGTAGGCTAATTATTTAAATAGTTAGCAGGCCTCAAAACTGTTAAATGTCCATTTTGCAAGCCTGCAACAAAATCTCGCCATACGGATTACATACAGATGCTGACATGCGCAAAATACGCGACCACACCTTGCTTACGGATGACATATGGAGCACTATTTAGGGGTCATTCGTCCGTATTACGCATGTAAAATACGGACCGTATTTTGCGTCGGTTAGTGTGACCCCGGCCTAAGGACATCTTAGGTCATCTCATCTCCAATGTTGTTGCACCTCTTTGTTGCATTTCTCTACGACCAGCAAGTAGTGGTGACTTAGGCTGGTTTCACATTTGCGTTTGGAGGCGCAGCGGACGCTCACCGTGAAACTTCGCCCCCTGCCGCGCCTCCTCCGGTCAGCTCCGCCTATGGGTGTATGCTGCTGCATGCGAACTGCGTACCCTATCTTTAGCATTGGGTATGCAGGCCGTAAGCAGGTATGCTTTTGCCGCCGCATGCGTCCTTTTGACGGTGCGGTGATCTGCGCCAAACGCAACGTGTTTCATTTTGGTGCAGTCGCCGCACCGTCAAAAGGACGCATACGGGGGCAAAAGCATACCTGCGCACGGCCTGCGTACCCAATGCTAAAGATAGGGTATGCAGGCCTCATGCAGCGGCATGCGCACATAGGCGGAGCTGACCGGAGGAGGCGCAGCAGGGGGTGGAGCTTCACGGCGAGCGTCTGCTGCACCTCCAAAAGCAAATGTGAAACTAGGCTTATTCCTCAGTGTTTCAGGACTCAACCAAAGCTCCCATTTCTTCCCAGTATTCACATTGGCATTCAGTTGGTTGCTACAACTATCAGGAACAATGCTTGAGCCGCTGCCCAATTCTTCACCAATTGCTGAAATATCAGACCTGGTAACCTGGACCTGGGGATAAATGACTTTCTGTTGGTGAACCCTTCAGATGAACCATAAATCAGGAACAGTCTTTATACTGTGTACACATATCATACAATAGTCCTGACCTTCTCTAAGCCTCTACACACAGAGTTGGCATCAACTTGAAGAAAAGTAATCTTGTGAGCCTTTTGACCGCTGAGTTGGATATTTCAAAACCTATTCTACTGGAACCAGAGGGACCTCACCGGAAAAAATTTTCTTTCCCTGGCAAACTTTACGCTCAGGAACCAGAGCTCAAAGTGGGTAGAAATAGAGCAACACTACAGGAACATCTCTGATCAAAAATGTATCGGGAAGAAGTGTCCATTTCTAGAGCTTCTTTCCACCATATCCCTGAAACACTCTAAAGGTTCCCAGAAAAATGGGAGACATCCTAAATTTGAAATAAATTGGCAAAAGTTCACCCAGGATACCTAACCTGGAAGGCAGAGAGTCTAGCATTGAGCCACAGGCTGCATTGATACAGTATGTGTACACAAATTTTCTCTGCCTAAAGATCTAAATGGTATTCTTCTTCTTTACATGTACATTGTACTGGTACCTTCAAATATATGTTTATATGCATAACACAATAGTACATTATAAATTTAAGTGCAAAGTAATAATCAGAGATTTTTTTTCCCATAAAATTACTAAAAATAATTACTATAATGACATTGACATGTTTGGTATTCCTGTAATCATAACAACCTGGCCAGCAGGGGGAGCTCTGACCCAGGATTGTGGGGAGGAGGGCTCTCTGTGGGCCAGAAGGAAGGGGGAGTGAGTTAGTCTGCGGAGGATGAAGTGTGCGGACGTGGAGAGAGAAGCTGGAGGTTCAGCTGCGGAAGGCGAGCTCCCACAGCTTGAGAGCGCAAGAACTGGAGTCTGGTCTCCACGGTGGTATGGATACTAACTGTCCTGCCACAGATACCAGAGGAGTAGGAGGCTGTAAATGCCCTACTCCCATCTAAGACTTGAGGCACAACAGCAAACCAGATAGAGAGCCGGGGATTCAGAGAGAGAGGCTACAGCTGTCTGCCATGCAAGTGGAGTTCTAGGAACATCTGACAGGAGGAACTTCAGAGTAACTAAGTACTGGAGTGCTTCACACCACACAAGCGCTAGGAAGGAGACTGCACAGCCCATCTGTGAGAGAGAATCCCTGAGTTGCTTCCAGGCTAGCCTGCTCTGTTACCACCTGTAATCAGGACCCTGGACTGCAGTTTTCAAGTAAAGGTAGAGAAATTGCACCCCGCTGTGTCTTGTCTGCTTCCTACCCTGTCGGCACTGCTACATCCCCGTGCCAACCACCATACACAGCCCTGGGGTTATAGCTTCACCTGTGGGGAGCTACACCATCTAAGCTGCGACACACCATCAGCCCCAGAGGATCTGCACGCAGCGTTGGCTAACACCTCACTTGCCAAACACCACAGGTGGCGTCACAAACTTTCCATATAAACTCCATTACAAACATCTCAGCCATTGATATTGGGCACCCAGGGCCACGGACCGGGTCGCCGCTGCTGTGACACATCATCCCCCTGACACCGGCCCGGTACCGAGTACCCCACAGCCCTGGGTGAAGCGAGGGCGACCCAATTTTGGCGTCACGAACAGGATCACGGAGCCCGGTACCCCCAGGTCCTGTGTGCCACAGACTGTGTTTAAAGACTGTGTGTGAATTTGGTGCCAGTTGCCGCCATTGGCGCGCGCGGGAAGAAAGAGGCCGGCCTTTGTGGGCAGAGCCTGCCACAGAGCGCAAAGCAGTGAAGTGCCACGCGGGAAGAGAGAAGAGCGAGCGAGAGGAGGAGGAGCTGAGGCCTACAGCCGGAGCATCGGGCCTGTGAAGCGGCTGCTGGTGAGCTCACACAACCCCCCGGCCCTAGCTAACGTTAACTAGGGGGGAAGAAGATGTCCACGCCACAAGGCGATGCAGCGGCGGACACTGCCACCAACCCCGCGGTCCTGCCAGGAGGAGCGCCTGCAGCGGTGGTCCCCATCATGCCGCTGTCTATGCCCTACATACCGGGAGCGGCCTGGCTACCACAGTACTCGGGTGAGTCACATACCCTGAGTGAATTTAAAGAGAGACTGTGCAGCTTCTTTAAAGTTTATTCCCTGTCTGAAAGCCAGAAAGTAAATATCCTGATTGGACAGCTGACGGGTGCAGCGCTGAGAGAAGTGAAAGCCTGGCAGGACACTGATAAAGAGACTGTTGTAAAGGTCCTGGCCAAGCTGAAGAGCACCTTTGACACTCGCACTGCAGCTGAAATCAAGATGAGGTTCTTTGGCTGTAAACAGAAAGCGCAGGACAGTATCAGGGACTATGCTCTCAACCTGCAGGAGGCGCTGCGAGCAGTTAAGCAAGTTGATCCTGACAGCGTAAAGGAAGAAGATAAACTGTTGAAGGAGCAGTTCATTGAACGACTCCTGTCCAGTACCCACCGAGGACAGTTGCGTATAATAACCCTGCAAAACCCTGATCTGGACTTTGCTGTATTTAAGGACAGGGCTATCCGGGTACTGCAGGAATCCACTGACAGCCGTCCAGCGCCCCCTAGACGCCCAGCGATCACCTATCATCAGGAAGCAACATCCTTTCCTTCCATCCCTGTGGAGGCTGATGCACAGATTTTGGACAAGGATCCCACTGAGGAGCTGTGTCTACAGGTCCAGGAGTTGACCAAAGGAATGGCTGCACTCACTAAAACCATGCAGTCCCTGCAGGTGTCCTCCAAAGACAAGATCCAGCTTGCTTCCAATCCAGAGGATGTCCCGTGGCTCCGGAGGAGGAGAGCCCCGCCACTTCGAGGAATGAACAACGATCGCTATGACCAGGACGGATGCCCCATCTGTCGTCGCTGTCACAAGGCAGGTCATCTTGCAAGGTACTGTCCTTTAAACGAGCAACCCCTGGGGCAGAGGGCCAACCCCCAGGAGTAAGATCCCCAGGCCCAAGGAACTGCAGGGCCAAGTATGTGGGAGGGAGACCAATCCTTCCTGTGGTGATTGATGGTATCCCCATGAACGCTTTGCTGGACACTGGCTCCCAGGTGACCACCATGCCCTATATTCTGTACAAGAGGTATTGCACTGATTCTGAACTCACCCGTGGTCCCACTGATGAACTGACAGTAGTTGCGAGTAATGGTCAGACTTTACCGCAGATTGGATGTAAGGAGATTACTGTTAAAGTGGGGAGGATGGAATTAAAGTCTCAAGGTCTGATAATTGTTCATATTGATAGACGTGAATGTAACCCTATGATGACTCTTGGTACAAATGTAATTGAAAACTGTCTATCCGAGGTTATTGTCTTGTTGCAACAGGTGGCTGAGACTGCTGGTTCCGGAGAACAAAGAGTCCTGCAGAAGGAGATCCGAGCCCTGATGCAAAGACAACAGGTGGAACTCTCTGGCGGAGAGATTGGCAGCGTCAGAGTGAGTGATGCCTTCCCCATTGCAATACCCCCCAGATGTGAAATGTTGGTATGGTGTCAGGCAGCCATAGGTCTTAGAGGGAGAGATTACCAGGCATTGGTAGAACCAGTATACTCCGAAAGCAGGCCCACTGTCCTGACAGCCAGAGGGGTGGTTGATGTCAAAAAAGGGAGAGTACCTGTACGACTTTTGAATTGTGGGGAAGAGGAGGCCACAATACCTCGGTACGCCACAGTTGCTAAGCTGCTCACTGTTAATAACAACTCTTTGCAGGCAGCAGAACCCTTGGTCCCATCCGATCAGGTGGAGGACAATGGTTCTGTGAAACAGCCAGAGTAGTGGTGCCAGCAACTGCAGGTGGGAACTGACTCTACACCTTCATACCAGAGAAATGGGGTCTACAGAGTGACACAACAGTATGAGCAGGTATTCAGCAAACACCCACTAGATATTGGGCAGGTAAAAGGGGTCCAACATCATATCCCCACGGGGGACCATCCACCCATAAAGGAGAGGTACAGACCAATATTCCCAACACAGTACCAGTGTGCTAAGAGTATGTTGAGGGAGATGAAGGAGGCTGGGGTTATCAGAGACAGTTGTAGCCCATGGGCAGCTCCAATAGTGTTTGTAAAGAAAAAGGATGGTACCATGAGAATGTGTGTTGATTACTGGAAAATTAACAGCATTACACATAAAGATGACTACCCATTACCTAGGATTGAGGAATCCTTAGCTGCACTTAAAACTGCTAATTACTTTTCCACCTTGGATCTCACCAGTGGGTACTGGCAGGTTCCCGTGGCAGAGGCAGATAAGGAGAAAACCGCATTTACCACTCCAATGGGTCTCTGTGAGTTCAACTATATGCCATTTGGGCTCTGCACTGCCCCAGGAACATTTCAACGGCTGATGGAGTGCTGCCTGGGACACATGAACTTTGAAATGGTCCTGCTGTACCTGGATGATGTCATTGTTTTCTCCAAAGCCTATGAAGAGCATCTGGAACACCTGGCTGAAGTGTTTGAAGCTTTGTCCAATTTTGGCCTGAAGGTGAAGCCCTCCAAATGCCACCTCCTGAAGCCCAAGGTACAATACCTCGGTCATGTGGTCAGTGCAGAAGGTGTGGCACCAGATCCTGACAAGATCACAGTCATCCGGGACTGGCCGAAGCCCAGCAACCTTCATGAAGTACGCCAATTCCTTGGACTGGTAGGCTACTACCGAAGATTCATCAAGGGCTTTACTGAAATAGCTACCCCTATGCAAAACCTTCTGGTGGGGCAGTCCAAGAAGAACAAGCAGAAGAATTCCACCATTGAATGGACTGAAGAGTTGGAGAGGTCCTTCACCAGATTGAAGATGGCTCTCACAGGTGACGAAGTTTTGGCCTATCCAGATTATGAGAAACCCTTTGTGCTGTACACAGATGCCAGCAATGTGGGACTAGGAGCGGTAGTGTCTCAGGTACAGAATGGAAAAGAAAGAGTGATCTCCTACGCCAGCAGGAAGTTGCGTCCCACCGAAAGGAACACTGATAACTACAGTTCTTTCAAGTTGGAGTTCCTTGCTATAGTTTGGGCTGTCACCGAAAGATTCAAGCACTACCTAGCCTCTGCCAAGTTTACTATCTTCACGGACAACAATCCGTTGACCCACTTGGACACTGCAAAGCTGGGCGCACTGGAACAGCGATGGATGGCTCGGCTCTCGAACTATGAGTTTACCATCAAGTACCGGGCAGGGCACAAGAATGCCAATGCTGATGCGCTGTCCAGGATGCCGAACCTACCAGATGCAGGAGAAGACCCTGAGGCTCTGGAAGAGATCGAACTACCTCCCTTCCACCGGCCACTTGCGGCCCAACGTGCTCAAGGAGTGAGAGACAGATGGTCTGGCTTGAAGGAGGTCACCCTGAATCCTTTGCCCCATCATGACTGGGCAGAAACGCAAGATAGTGACCCTGCAGTTCGCCTGGTGAAGGAGCTGTTGATACGAGCTGACTCACGTCCGGAGTTGGATGCTCCCGAAGAAACTCAGCAGTTGTGGAAGGAGAGAGGCCGGCTGTTTATCTACGAAGGGAAGCTGTGTCGGAGGAGTATCAATGCCCGCACACATGAACTGGTCTGGCAGGTAATAGTCCCAAAGAGGAAGGCATCAATGGTCCTGGAAGCATACCACCAAGGAGCTGGACACTTCGGATGGAAGAAGTTGGAAGCATTGTTCTGAGAGAGGTTCTACTGGGCTGGTATGAGGAAAGCCATTGAGAGGTGGTGCCGGGAGTGTCGACAATGTAACCTGTGCAGAAAGGATCGAGACAGCCAGAGAGCTCCCCTGCAACCAATCATCACCAAACAGCCCCTCGAGTTGGTAGCCCTGGACCATGTGAAGCTGGTTCCAAGCCAGTCGGGCTACATCTATGCTCTTACCATTGTGGACCACTACTCAAGATTCCTGGTAGTTGTGCCGGTCAAAGATCTAACTGCCAGGACAGCAGCCAGAGCCCTCCAACAGCACTTCTGTAGGCCACTTGGGTATCCTGAAAGAGTACTCACAGATCAAGGTCCAACTTTCGAGGCCGAAGTGTTCTATGAGTTCTGGAACTTGTATGGTTGTAAGAAGATCTGGACAACACCTTATCACCCACAGACCAATGGCATGTGCAAGAAGATGAACCAGGTAGTGATTGACCTACTGAAGACATTGCCCTTGGAGGAGAGGAATCTGTGGCCTGAGAAGTTGCCAGATCTGGTAGACCTCTACAACCATATTACAGTGAACTCTGCCAACTGTACTCCAGCATACCTGATGAGAGCAAGACCGGGTAGGCTGCCTATGGATTTGGACATGGGAGTCCTCACGCCGGAGGCCACGTCGCCAGATGCTGACTGGGACAAGGAGAGGCAGCAGCAGTACAGAAGAGTACAGGAGTGTGTGGAGAAGAGTCTGGCCCAGGCAAGGCAAAGGCAGGAGAAGCTTTACAATCAGAATGCACCTGCTGTCCCCTTTTCGCCGGGAGAACTAGTCCTCAAAAGGAAGAGGAGGTTGCACAAGCTGGATGATCAATGGGAGGCTGAACCTTATACCATTCTGCCCTCAAACTTTGATAATGCTAAAGTATGCCTTGTTAGTAAAGATGGAGGAGAGACCTCAGCAGCGGTATCCAGGGATCATGTGAAGTTATGCCCTGACCAGTTAAAAGAGAGAAAAGAAGAATCCGATAACCTCCAACCCGTAGAGGCCGAAGAGAAGGTCAGCACAGTGCTTGGAGAATTCCCTGCGAATTGGACTAGAATTAATGATGCAATAGTGGTACCAGTGTTGTTATTTCCCCAAGTGGAAGCACAGGAGGACATGACTCGAGAGGATAAGGAGAATCAGGTAGCAGAAGCCACACCAGCAGCGGAGCCAGAGAACCTTCGCCCTGCCAGTGGTGAACCTGTTGTGCCCCTGGTGAGTCCAAGAGTTCACAGACAATCACATATCCCTGTGCCATGTAGAATCCCTAGTAGTGTACCCAGTACCTCACACACTACAGCACCAGTGTTACGCAGATCTACTCGTACCACACAGGGAATACTACCAGTTAGGTTCCGCATATAAAGTAAATGTGAATATTGAAATTGAATATAAATATGTAACTGTTTTCCACGTTTTGTGCCTACAGGTAACCTGTAAGAGTTCCCTTTGGATTTTTATAGACACTGAACCACAGGACTTGTGTGTGGTCAAAAACTTTCTTTATAAATAGTTACCATTTGCCCAGGAATGGACCATGGACATTGATGCTGGACTTATCATCATAGGACCATTTTTGGAACCACTTGGTTTTTGAACATTTTTCCCTTTTTCAATCGTGTACAAATTATTATTGTTTAAGTATTTGTGTATTATTCATGTTTTCTTTGTTCATCCCAGGAGTGCTGACTTTCACTAGGGGGGAATGTGGCACCCCCAGGAGTATGGTCACCACACTGGCTTTGCCTTCCTCCAGGGGAGGGTAATGCCAGGCTTGGAGGCAATGATGGGTCTCTCTCACAGTCAATCCATACATACAACACAGTTCCACTCCTGGCCAGCAGGGGGAGCTCTGACCCAGGATTGTGGGGAGGAGGGCTCTCTGTGGGCCAGGAGGAAGGGGGAGTGAGTTAGTCTGCGGAGGGTGAAGTGTGCGGACGTGGAGAGAGAAGCTGGAGGTTGAGCTGCGGAAGGCGAGCTCCCTCAGCTTGAGAGCGCAAGAACTGGAGTCTGGTCTCCACGGTGGTACGGACACTAACGGTCCTGCCACAGATACCAGAGGAGTAGGAGGCTGTAAATGCCCTACTCCCATCTAAGACTTGAGGCACAACAGCAAACCGGATAGAGAGCCGGGGATTCAGAGAGAGAGTCCCAGAGAGAGAGGCTACAGCTGTCTGCCATGCAAGTGGAGTTCTAGGAACATCTGACAGGAGGAACTTCAGAGTAACTAAGTACTGGAGTGCTTCACACCACACAAGCGCTAGGAAGGAGACTGCACAGCCCATCTGTGAGAGAGAATCCCTGAGTTGCTTCCAGGCTAGCCTGCTCTGTTACCACCTGTAATCAGGACCCTGGACTGCAGTTATCAAGTAAAGGTACAGAAATTGCACCCCGCTGTGTCTTGTCTGCTTCCTACCCTGTCGGCACTGCTACATCCCCGTGCCAACCACCATACACAGCCCTGGGGTTATAGCTTCACCTGTGGGGAGCTACACCATCTAAGCTGCGACACACCATCAGCCCCAGAGGATCTGCACGCAGCGTTGGCTAACACCTCACTTGCCAAACACCGCAGGTGGCTTCACGAACTTTCCATATAAACTACATTACAAACATCTCAGCCATTGATATTGGGCGCCCAGGGCCTCGGATCGGGTCGCCGCTGCTGTGACACATCATCCCCCTGACACCAGCCCGGTACCGAGTACCCCACAGCCCTGGGTGAAGCAAGGGCGACCCATAACACAATCAACATTTTACATTTTTATGGTCATCTGAACAAAAATCAACATTTCCATCGATAAAGAAGTTAAATTACAAACATTGTGTTTAGGCTGCTGCCTCGCTTCTTTTGTAGAGTATGTTCATACATAGTGTTTGTTTTATAGTTATTTCCTGGTCTTACAGGAAAATATGTAGTAATGCATATATAATACTTTAACAAGTGCAATATTTCTATATGTGTACATAATGGGAATGTTCATTTGTATATATGAGTGGGGCATCATGGAGGGTGGCCCAAACACACGTTCTCGCACAGGGATCCTCTGCAGTCTACCACTGCCTTTTAGGTGTCCTTAAGGGTGTCTGTGGCTATCAGATTCCATACCCCTTGTAAACCCTTGAAGGAGGTGCAGATCTAAACTAACCTCTCAGTACCACTGGGGTGCATGATGTACTCTCCCTAAACTTCAGTTGATCCTTGCTGTGGCCTACTAGTCCAGAAGGAGGGGGAAAGGTCTATTAGGCTTCCCCCCTATCGGGCTTGCGATGGACAATATCCTCTTGCACTTCTTTGTGCACTTACTTATGTAAAGCACAACCTCAGGCTTTGAAATAAAGGATTTTGTTAATATGGTACACGCTAATTTTTCCATCATTCTTTTTCAAAATGTTATTTGTCCTAAAATATATATATATATATATATATATATATATACACATATATATATATATATATATATATATGATATAATATATGAAGCTCAATGTGGGTGTGTATGTATGTATGTATGTATGTATGTATGTGTATGTCCGGGATTGGCATCCGTACCGTTGCAGCTACAGCCACAAAATTTGGTACAGTCACACGTCTGGACCCCGAGAGCGTCCTAAGCTATGTTGTGAGGCGAAATATTAACCCCGCTCGTTCCAATTCACCAAACAATTTTGCCCCTATCTACATAATGGGGAAAAAGTGTGTGTGTATCAAGCCCCGCCCCTCATTATGTCATAATGGTTGACTATGGGATGGAGGATGTGTGATGGGTATATGGGAACTGGACTATGGGATGGAGGATATGTATGACGGGTATATGGGCACGGGACTATGGGATGGAGGATGTGTGATGGGTATACGGGCACTGGACTATGGGATGGAGGATATGTATGATGGGTATGTGGGCACACGACTATGGGATGGAGGATATGTATGATGGGTATAGGGGCACGGGACTATGAGATGAAGGATGTGTGATGGGTATATGGGCACTCGACTATAGGATGGCGAATATGTATGATGGGTATATGGGCATGGGACTATGGGATGGAGAATATGTGTGATGGGTATATGGGCATGGGACTATGGGATGGAGGATATGTATGATGGTTATATGGGCACGGGACTATGGGAGGGTGGATATGTATGATGGGTATATGGGCACGGGACTATGGGATGGAGGATATGTATTATGGGTATATGGGCACGGGACCATGGGATGGAGGATATGTATGATGGGTATATGGGCACTGGACTATGGGATGGAGGATATGTATGACGGGTATATGGGCACGGGACTATGGGATGGAGGATATGTATGATGGGTATATGGGCACGGGACTATGGGATGGGGGATGTGTGATAGGTATATGGGCACTGGACTATGGGATGGAGGATATGTATGACGGGTATATGGGCACGGGACTATGGGATGGCGGATATGTATGATGGGTATATGGGCACAGGACTATGGGATGGAGGATATGTATGATGGGTATATGGGCATGGGACTATGAGATGAAGGATGTGTGATGGGTATATGGGCACTCGACTATGGGATGGCGAATATGTATGATGGGTATATGGGCATGGGACTATGGAATGGAGGATGTGTGATGGATATATGGGCATGGGAGTATGGGATGGAGGATGTGTGATGGGTATATGGGCACTCGACTATGGGATGAAGGATATGTATGATGGGTATATGGGCACGGGCCTATGGGATCGTGGATATGTATGATGGGTACATGGGCACGGGACTATGGGATGGAGGATAATTATAATTTGCTTTAACTAACCACAGTTAGTTACTATGCCCTGGCAGCGCCGGGCTCTTCAGCTAGTATATACACTCACTGGCCACTTTATTAGGTACACCATGCTAGTAACGGGTTGGACCCCCTTTTGCCTTCAGAACTGCCTCAATTCTTCGTGGCAGAGATTCAACAAGGTGCTGGAAGCATTCCTCAGAGATTTTGGACCATATTGACATGATGGCATCACACAGTTGGCGCAGATTTGTCGGCTGCACATCCCTGATGCGAATCTCCCGTTCCACCACATCCCAAAGATGCTCTATTGGATTGAGATCTGGTGACTGAGGAGGCCATTTGAGTACAGTGAACTCATTGTCATGTTCAAGAAACCAATCTGAGATGATTCGAGCTTTATGACATGGAGCATTATCCTGCTGAAAGTAGCCATCAGATGCCTGTTCTTAGCTGAGAGGAGTGGTACCCAGTGTGGTCTTCTGCTGCTGTAGCCCATCTGCCTCAAAGTTCGACGCACTGTGCGTTCAGAGATGCTCTTCTGCCTACCTTGGTTGTAACGGGTGGCAATTTGAGTCACTGTTGCCTTTCTATCAGCTCGAACCAGTATGCCCATTCTCCTCTGACCTCTGGCATCAACAAGGCATTTCCGGCCACAGAACTGCCGCTCACTGGATTTTTTTTCTTTTTCGGACCATTCTCTGTAAACCCTAGAGATGGTTGTGCGTGAAAATCCCAGTAGATCAGCAGTTTCTGAAATACTCAGACCAGCCCTTCTGGCACCAACAATCTTGCCACGTTCAAAGGCACTCAAATCACCTTTCTTCCCCATACTGATGCTCGGTTTGAACTGCAGGAGATTGTCTTGACCATGTCTA
The DNA here is from genome assembly GCF_039654945.1 of Dendrobates tinctorius. Lineage (NCBI taxonomy): Eukaryota > Metazoa > Chordata > Amphibia > Anura > Dendrobatidae > Dendrobates > Dendrobates tinctorius. The sequence goes on along the minus strand of NW_027361682.1, from coordinate 30,137,606 downwards.
CATGCCTAAATGCACTGAGTTGCCGCCATGTGATTGGCTGATTAGAAATTAAGTCTTAACACACAGTTGGACAGGTGTACCTAATAAAGTGGCCAGTGAGTGTATATATATATATATATATATATATATATATATATATAAAAAGTAGAAAGCTGGTCAACCACAATCTCTTACATTTTGCATGAGTTGGTTGAGTGATGGCCAGGAGAGACCCAGATGGTACGGAGTGGAAGGGGCACCCGGGACCATGCAGATGGCAGGAAACAAGCTGCCACCATGTTATTGTTTATCTTGTGAATGGAGCCAGGATTAGCAGGTTAAGAGGAGCCGGGGTAGATTGCTTGCAGAAGGTTAAGAGCCTTGTGTCAGTGTCAAGTGCAGTAGTGCAGATTTTCTCAGAATAGTATCTAACATGTCACACAAAGGTCATGTTTGGATGGAGCCAGAGTCGTAATGAGGAGCTTTGCTTCTAATTTGCGTTCAGCTGCCTGAAATAGAACAGCTTAAAGGCGATGTTCGGGTTTAGATCAACATGGCCGCTATGTTCCAAAAATAGCGCCTCACCTATGCACAGATTATATGTGGTATTGCAGATTAGTCCTACATGCTTAAATAGAGCAAAGCTGCAATACCAGACAGAGCCTGTTGGCCATGGGAATTTGGGCATTGCCCTAAGGCTGGCATCACACATGCGAGAAACTCGGACGAGTCTCGCATCTTAATACCCGGCACTGCCACCAGCACTCGGATCGGAGCATGCGGCCGCATAGCAATACATGGAGCTGAACGCTCCGGTCCCGAGTGCCGACGGCAGTGCCGGGTATTAAGATGCGAGACTCGTCCGAGTTTCTTGCATGTGTGATCCCGGCCTAATGGTCAGTTTGTCACCAAGGGCGAAGTTCATTGACACCTAAAATCAGAGTACTGCCAATAAAATGTATCAATCGGGGGACAGGATTACCTAGACCGGATCAGAGGTTGTAATTTAAAGGGGTTGTCCAGGTTTGGCAACAACCCTTTTAAAGCTTTGGGTCCCCATCTATCGAATGTAACAACTTCTGGACTAATTGGACTGGATACAATTGGTAGAAACCCTCAGCTGTGAGAAGTATAAGGTTCGTACAGGTTTTTAACCTCAGGATGTAAAGAAATATGTTTCCATTTACTGACAATCTTGCAGTTGGTGATACTTTTAAACACAAAGTATACCCCAAAAATGTAACCAGCAGAATTATAAATGCAGCTCTGGATGTGAACAGTTTTATTTAGATTGTGAGCCCCATGGGGGACAGCAATGATAATGTGTGCAAACTGTAAAGCGCTGCGGAATATGTTAGCGCTATATAAAAAGAAATATTATTATTATTATTATTATTAAAAAGGAGTTGTTTTTCATAAAACTGGGGGTTTCACATCACCAGCAGGGGGCAGCAGAGATAAACGTAAAGTACTGTAGAGTTAGGAGAATTCTGGATGCAGCTTTGGATGTGAATGGTGTAAAACACATAATTTAACCCCTTCATGATGTGTGACGCACGCAAACGTCGGTGTATGCAACTGGCTCAGGAGCTGAACAAACTCTATACATGGTGGGTGTCAGCTGTGTTATACAGCCAGCACCTTCCTCTAAAAGCTCTGATCGCTGTTGTTTAACCACTTAACTGTCGCTGTTAATCTCTGACACTGGCGTGCCGATTCTGGTGCCTCCCGATCTGTCTCCAAAGACGCAAATGTGTGGTGTTGGTGTTGATGGCACCCGACGTCCTTCTGTTGTAGATGGTTAATATTGGTTGTGGAAGGCTGACTTTTTGCTTTCTATTTCCCTGTACAGACACTGAACCAGCAGGGGGCGGTAAAGAGATACAAAGAAACCATATGAACGTAGCTTTGAATGTGGATGGAGTATAGCTAAGATGTAATGTAACTGATGATCTTTTGTCATGTCAGGGCACAGGTTTACAATAAGTCTGCACTAATAATAATGATGGATAAGATCACAAATATTGCAATAAGTTATTTATTCCCTCATTGAAAATTTAAAAAAAAACAAAGAAAATAAAAAGAAAAATAATAAGCTCATATCGTCGCAATCTTCAATGGTTTGGCTGTGGCACCGTCCGCAGGGTCAGGCCTGTAGAGAAGATAGCAAGAGGGTTTAATGTGGGCACTGGAGACGGGCACAGAACACGTGGGTAAAGCACGCCCGCTACGTTGTTACACCTCGCAGGGTCTGCGACCCAGCTTTTCCTGAATTTGCTACTCAGGAGCTTGGGAAAGCTGAGTAAGTGACCATATTGGCAGCTTTCGCGTACATAGCATCAGTACACGGGACTGACCTGTGAGAGTATCTCCTTTTCTTCCGACACTTCCTTTTCCTGTGGAAGATATAAGCGATTTAAGGAGATACAACGACCGCTCACAAGTCTAATGAGGCTGATAACAGAGATCAATAACAGCCTTCAAGCCACAGGTATGCACATTAGGGCGATAGCTGAATACCATTCCAAAGCTTACTACTATAGGGCGGTATTTTTTTTTTAGTGGGATTGATTGGCCATGTCTGGTCTGTCATATGTCCCGACACTCTAGTAAGGTCTGGAACCACTGTCAAATTTCCTGGGAGCTGTGTCTTTAAATCACCTCTCACGCCTTTAATGTGGAAAATGTCTTGATACCTGGTCTGGGGTCTTTAACAGGGTTCAGTCTTCTTTACTAGGGGGGTCTGTACTTGATGTCTCCTTAAGCCCCATACAATTAATGGAGCGGCAGGGCACATATGTGACCACCACGCTATTGAAACTTCTCATCACTGTGCTGCAAAGACGAAAGGGGGGCCCAGAACCCCCATTCCAACAATCCAAGGGGTCTCAGAGGTGGGACCCTCAGCAATCAGTCATTTTTCACCTATCTGGTCTGTATATTTTCAGGGAATCTACTCTGGGCTTTGTATTTTTTTAAGGGGTCTGTATTGAGTTTGGGGGTCTGGCTTGGGGTCTCTATTAGTTTAAATAGCTATAAGGGATCTGTTTGTAACTCGGGGGTCTCAATTGAGGTTTGCATTTTTCTATTGGGTGTAGGATTAGTATAAAAGGGGCCTGGTCTGATGTTTTTATTTATTTAGGGGTCTACTCTGGTCTGTATTTATTTTGACGGGCTGCTTTAAGGGGTCTATTCTGGGGGTTTATATTAATTTTGGGGATCTGAGCTGGGCTCTGTATTTATTTAGCGGCCTGGGGTCTGTTTCTGTTTAGGGGGTCTTGTCTTGGCTCTGTAGTAGTTTGAGGAGTCTGCACATATTTTGGGGGTGCAATAAAGGGGTCAGATTTACTATTTGAGATTCAAATGCCTTGAATTGGGGGCATGCCCTACATAAATGGGCGAGGCATACTGAGCAGAGATGACCAATCACTTCTGAAGTTTCACTGGTGTTTGCCAGCAGATGACGCTCTTTTAACCAAACGGTGCCTAGAAACACCTGCTGACAATACCTGGTCCTCCTTAATTTCCTGTTTCTTCACTTCCTGTTCTCGTCGCTTGCGCTCAGCCTCGATTATCTCGAAGAATTCCTTCTCGGCCTTGGAGATCAGTTCCTCCATGTTGTCCTCGGGTTTATCATCCTTGGTTTCCTCCTCTTTGCCTGGCTCAGCTTTGCTTCGCTCCTTCAGACGCATCTCTCGATGTCGTGCCTCCAGGATCTTTTCTCGTTTCGTCTCTCGCTCAAACATCTATGACACCAGAAGGAAGGGCGAAGTGCTCCTTTAAGGTCACATTCACACCATCAGTATTTGGTCAGTATTTTGCATCAGTATGTGTAAGCCAAAACCAGGTAAGGAACAATCAGAGGAAAAGTATAATAGAAATATGTCACCACTTCTGCATTTATCACCCACTCCTGGTTTTGACTTACAAAGACTGATGTGAAATACTGACCAAATACGGGACAATTAGCTTTCACTATGGCTAGTTTCACAATAGCGTTTATTCCACGCAGCACATGTCGCCGCTAAGCCCCGCCCCCTGCCGGCTCCCTGCCCGTCCCATCCGGTCATCGCCGCCTACTATCGCACATGGACGATTGCGATCTACGCACCCTATCTTTAGCATAGGGTGTGCAGATCGTGCGCTGGCCGTGCGCTAGTAGGATTTTGGCGTGCGCTGCGCACTTTTGAAGGTGCTCCGGGCGCGCCGAAATGCAACATGCTGCGTTCGGCGCACACTGGCGCACCTTCAAAAGTGCGCAGCGCACGCCAAAATCCTACTAGCGCACGGCCAGCGCACGATCTGCGCACCCTATGCTAAAGATAGGGTGCGCAGATCGCAAGCGTCCATGTGCGATAGTAGGCGGCGATGACCGGATGGGGCGGGCAGGGAGCCGGCAGGGGGCGGGGCTTAGCGGCGCTGTGCGCTGTGTGGAATAAATGCTAGTGTGAAACTAGCCAACTTTAGGTAATTATATACTTTCCAGAATGCAAATCACCAAAACAAGTAGTGAAATTTCAGCTCTTAAACCTGCAGAATTGAGAATCCAGCTCTGAAGTATTATAATAAGCTGTAACCCAGGATATGACTGGTCTTACCGCAGTGGCAATGTTCTTCTCATTTCTCTGTAAAGTGCACAGTCCAGGGGACAGCTCCAGCAGAGTTGTCAGGCCCATCTTAGAGCCGCAAGATACGAAACGGCCATTATCTTGTAAGCGGAGGCTGTAGAGCGCCTCATCACACACCTGCGGGAGGAAGAAACATTCATCGTGAGGAAGAAACATTCACTAGAGTCGGAAAAAGAAACATTCACTGGAGCGGGAGGAAGAAACGTTCAACGGAGCAGGAGGAAGAAACGTTCAACGGACCGGGAGGAAAAAACGTTCAACAGAGCAGGAGGAAGAAACGTTCAACGGACCGGGAGGAAAAAATGTTCAACAGAGCAGGAGGAAGAAACGTTCAACGGACCGGGAGGAACAAACGTTAACCGGTGCGGGAGGAAGAAACGTTCACCGGAGCGGGAAGAAGAAACGTTCACCAGAGCGGGAGGAAGAAACGTTCATAGGAGCGGGAGGAAGAAATATTCACAGAAGCGGGAGAAATAAACGTTCATAGGAGTGAGAGGAAGAAACATTCTTAGGAGTGGGAATAATAATAATAAATTTTATTTCTATAGCGCCGACATATTCCACAGCACTTTACATTTCAGAGGGGACTTGTACAGACAATAGACATTACAGCATAACAATAATCACATAGATCATAACAGATATCAAGAGGAATGAGGTCCCTGCTCACAAGCTTACAATCTATGAGGAAAAAGGTAGACACGAAAGGTGGGTGGTAACAATTGCCCTGATTGTATGGACCAGCCATAATGTTAAGTTTGTAACAGTACAGACACTGAGGGCTAATGGATGCATAAAGCATGTGGGAACATGATGCGGGGAACCTGGTTATGGTAATAAATGTTCACAGCTGTGGACTTCCTGACCAAAGAGACCCAGCTCATTCAATAGTCAGTATGCCCCAACTATAGGTGGTGTTAGTAGTAATTGTAGTAATTTACAGGGATAGTATTAGTAGTAGTGTTGGTGGTAGTACAAGTATAGTAGAGATCGTAGTAATAGTGATGGTAGTTGTAGGGGTAGAGGTAGTAGTAATGGTAGTCGAAGCAGAGATTATCAGTAGTCTTGGTACACGTAGTAGGGATAGTAGTAGTAGTAATGGTAGTAGTAGAAATAGTCTAGTACAAATAGTAACAGAGGTACAAGTAGCGTTGAGGATAGAAGTAGTGGTTATAATACAAGTAGTAGTGGTGAAGTGGGTGGTAAAGATAATTGTACAAGTAGTAATTATAAGTAGTCTTTCTTGGTACTGGTAGTAGTGATGATAGTAATATAGATACTAGTGACGGTAGGATTAGAAGAAGTGGTTATAGGAGAAGTAGTAGTAGAGATATCAGTAGTAGTAGAGTTATCATAGGTAGTACTAATGCTCGTGGTAGCAGAAGTAGTGAGAGTAGTAGTGGTGGTAAAGGTACTGGTAATAGTTGTAGTAGTAGTGATCAAGTTTGGACTGGCCCACAGGAGAACAGGTGAATCCCCCCGGTGGGCTCATACATGAGCAGTGCTTGGCAAAGTACACTTGATACAGCACACAGTATCTTGTTTATTAGTCTATGGAAGCCTAGCCTGAAATTACATAAAACTGCTGCAGAAAAGCAAATAGTATCCTCCATCTCTGACCAATAAAATTTTCATGCAACTGAAGACAGTGCTCCCAGAATCAATGTTACTGCTGGGCACTGTGTACTCTAGTATCGTATCATATAACCAACACCTAGACAGTACCTTCAGGCTCAGGGAGGGGTTGTTTTGCTTGAATAAATAGTCCCAAACATCCAAGGTCCCATCCATCTTGGTGGTCAGGAACACAGATGGGCGTACTGGACTCCAGGCAGCATCTGTTAAGTAACTGGTGTGATACCTGGAGGAGAAAGATATGCTGGGTATGTGCCATGTGGCTGTGGGCACTGTGACATTTACTGGGGGACACTGTGAGACTTACTGGAAAAACTATCTATTATGGGGGCGAAGTGGCTCTTCTAGTGACACTGTGGCATTATTTTGGGACATTCTGGCTTCTACTAGGAGTGATGTGGCTTATACTAGGGGCACTGTTGTAGGTACTTGGTTTACTTTGGCTTATTATTGGGGGCACTTTGGCTTCTATTGGGTGGATGTGGCTTCTATATGGGACACTGCTATAGCAGCTATTTGGGAAAAAACTGTGGACCGTTATTGTTCAGCCTCTTCTCGACTGTTGGTACCCCAACAGGAAGAGTGCTGCAGCTAGAGCTGGCACTGTCATTAGGGGGTGGAGTTTACACGTTGCCTGTGACATGCACGCTGCTGCACACTGCACAGCCTGCTGCCTCTCCTGTGCCTCTTCTTAATCCTGCTACCAGTGCAGAACTCTCAGCATCACAACTGCTAGCTACTTGTAGTTTCTTACTTAGTCCACATGATGGAGGACTCCCGAGAGTCCTCTGACCAAATTCGAGCTGTCCAGTCTCCAACTGTTAGGAAATTTTTGGGGAAAAAAGGATTCCTCTGTACAGAGTAGATAGGGCCATGATGACCACTGTAGGTGCATACAATCTTTTCAGCAGGGGTCTTTGCCTTTCGGTTGCAGGATACCACCATGCCTTGTTCTGTCCCCACCATGAACTTGGTTGGCTATCATAATAAACAGAAAAAGCAAAACTAACAAACTGGTTTATTTCTAACCAATCTCCTCAGCCCCTGGCTGCAGTGGCGGAGTTTACCCACTGCCTGTGACACAGGAGCTGCTGCACACTGCACGGCCTGCTACCTCTCCTGTGACTTTTCCTAATCCTGCTCCCAATTTAGATTGATCTACTGTTTATGACTAAAGCTTCTGACAGATGTGATCACCAATTGTTGTCATGCCTGAGTAAGGTGTCAAGGGGCAAGTAGGTACTAGTTCTACACACTTACTATGGTGGGCTCAAACTCTAGGGAGATGCCACCTAAAGCCAAGCCAAGGTTTCCTTTCTTTGTGATGTCCAGGATCAGCTTTTCTGTTGGTTCGCTCATCTTCCGTATGTCCCACCATAAGACCTGCAGCCAAAATTCACAAAAAGAATAGAAAAAGTTATATTCATTTCTACACACGGGATGTTTTATGACAATGCAGTCACCTTAGATGAGGTTCTAAAGGAAGTATTTGTTTATCATAGCCCTTTCCACGTAGCAGGTCCATGTGGTCATAGACTGGGGGAGAGGCACTGCTGTTATAACAGGGTAATGATACTACCAAGCTAAAGGGAAGTTAGATCCAAGGCCAACTTTGGTGAGAAATTATGCAAGGCCCCATCAGAAACTGAATCAAGATGGAAGCAAAATCCAGAGGGTCACGTTCTCACGTTCTACTGGTCACCTGTCCATCTGTGGAAGTTGAGAAACACTCTGTGCCGGTTTTTGACTGAAGCCATATGACCTTATACACAGGATCACGGTGGCTATGTTCGATGACAGACAGCTCCACCGGTTGCCCTCCTTTCCTCGTGTCCCAGTAGGCTGGAGGACAAGAGCAGGACATTATGCAGTTAAGAAAGGCCACTTTTACTGACTCAGTTTTACACCCGATTGCCCCCCAAAAGTAGAGAGCAGAGGCAGTGACCCTAAAAACCTTCACTTCTGACTATTTACCTCCAGTTTTACACTGTACTATACTAAGTGGAAACCATAAACAAGCATCTACTATATAATCGTCTAATTCTATCTGTCTGTAACGGAAATCCCGTGTCGCTGATTGGTCGCGCCCGGCCGGCCGCGACCAATCAGCGACAGGCCACATAGTTCAGTCATGTTTACTGGACAAGTTCTGTTAGCCACAGTGCCACATAGTTCAGTCAGGTTTACTGAACAAGTTCTGTCAGTCACAGTGCCACATAGTTCAGTCACGTTTACTGGACAAGTTCTGTCAGCCACAGTGCCACATAGTTCAGTCACGTTTACTGGACAAGTTCTGTCAGTCACAGTGCCACATAGTTCAGTCACGTTTACTGGACAAGTTCTGTCAGTCACAGTGCCACATAGTTCAGTCACACTTACTGGACAAGTTCTGTCAGTCACAGTGCCACATAGTTCAGTCACGTTTACTGGACAAGTTCTGTCAGTCACAGTGCCACATAGTTCAGTCACGTTTACTGGACAAGTTCTGTTAGCCACAGTGCCACATAGTTCAGTCACGTTTACTGAACAAGTTCTGTCAGTCACAGTGCCACATAGTTCAGTCACGTTTACTGGACAAGTTCTGTCAGTCACAATGCCACATAGCTCAGTCACGTTTACTGGACAAGTTCTGTTAGCCACAGTGCCACATAGTTCAGTCACGTTTACTGAACAAGTTCTGTCAGTCACAGTGCCACATAGTTCAGTCACGTTTACTGGACAAGTTCTGTCAGTCACAGTGCCACATAGTTCAGTCACGTTTACTGGACAAGTTCTGTCAGTCACAGTGCCACATAGTTTAGTCATGTTTCCTGGACAAGTTCTGTTAGGCTATGTGCACACGCTGCGGTTTTGGCCGCTGCGGATCTGCAGCAGTTCTGCAGACAGTGTACAGTAGCGTGTAAATCTATGTGATTTACAATCTGCTGTACAAATGCTGTGGACTTTTAACTGCGGAAAAGCTGCAGTTTTGAATCCGCAGAAAGAAATGACATGTCACTTCATTTCTGCGGATTCTGCTGCGGTTTACCATCTCCTCCATTGTAGAGGTGATAAACCGCAGGGGAAAACCGCAGGCCAATCCGCAGGTCATTTTACCTGTGGTTTTACCTGCGGTTCCGCAGATACAAATCCGCAGACCAATCCTCAGCGTGTGCACATAGCATTGTCACGTTTCAGTCACGTTTACTGGACAAGTTCTGTCAGTCACAGTGCCACATAGTTCAGTCACGTTTACTGGACAAGTTCTGTCAGTCATAGTGCCACATAGTTCAGTCACGTTTACTGGACAAGTTCTGTCAGTCACAGTGCCACATAGTTCAGTCACGTTTAACTGGACAAGTTCTGTCAGTCACAGTGCCACATAGTTCAGTCACATTTACTGGACAAGTTCTGTCAGCCACAGTGCCACATAGTTCAGTCACGTCTACTGGACAAGTTCTGTCAGCCACAGTGCCACATAGTTCAGTCACGTTTACTGGACAAGTTCTGTCAGTCACAGTGCCACATAGTTCAGTCACGTTTACTGGAAAAGTTCTGTCAGTCACAGTGCCACATAGTTCAATCACGTTTACTGGACAAGTTCTGTCAGTCACAGTGCCACATAGTTCAGTCACGTTTCCTGGACAAGTTTTGTCAGTCACAGTGCCACATAGTTCAGTCACGTTTACTGAACAAGTTCTGTCAGTCACAGTGCCACGTAGTTCAGTCACGTTTACTGGACAAGTTCTGTCAGTCACAGTGCCACATAGTTCAGTCACGTTTACTGGACAAGTTCTGTCAGTCACAGTGCCACATAGTTCAGTCACATTTACTGGACAAGTTCTGTCAGTCACAGTGCCACATAGTTCAGTCACGTTTACTGGACAAGTTCTGTCAGTCACAGTGCCACATAGTTCAGTCACGTTTACTGGACAAGTTCTGTCAGTCACAGTGCCACATAGTTCAGTCACGTTTACTGGACAAGTTCTGTCAGTCACAGTGCCACATAGTTCAGTCACGTTTACTGGACAAGTTCTGTCAGTCACAGTGCCACATAGTTCAGTCACGTTTACTGGACAAGTTCTGTCAGTCACAGTGCCACATAGTTCAGTCACGTTTACTGGACAAGTTCTGTCAGTCACAGTGCCACATAGTTCAGTCACATTTACTGGACAAGTTCTGTCAGTCACAGTGCCACATAGCTCAGTCACGTTTACTGGACAAGTTCTGTTAGCCACAGTGCCACATAGTTCAGTCACGTTTACTGGACAAGTTCTGTCAGTCACAGTGCCACATAGTTCAGTCACGTTTACTGGACAAGTTCTGTCAGTCACAGTGCCACATAGTTCAGTCACGTTTACTGGACAAGTTCTGTCAGTCACAGTGCCACATAGTTCAGTCACGTTTACTGGACAAGTTCTGTCAGTCACAGTGCCACATAGTTCAGTCACATTTACTGGACAAGTTCTGTCAGTCACAGTGCCACATAGTTCAGTCACGTTTACTGGACAAGTTCTGTCAGTCACAGTGCCACATAGTTCAGTCACGTTTACTGGACAAGTTCTGTCAGTCACAGTGCCACATAGTTCAGTCACGTTTAATGGACAAGTTCTGTCAGTCACAGTGCCACATAGTTCAGTCACGTTTACTGGACAAGTTCTGTCAGTCACAGTGCCACATAGTTCAGTCACGTTTACTGGACAAGTTCTGTCAGTCACAGTGCCACATAGTTCAGTCATGTTTACTGGACAAGTTCTGTCAGTCACAGTGCCACATAGTTCAGTCACATTTACTGGACAAGTTCTGTCAGTCACAGTGCCACATAGCTCAGTCACGTTTACTGGACAAGTTCTGTTAGCCACAGTGCCACATAGTTCAGTCACGTTTACTGAACAAGTTCTGTCAGTCACAGTGCCACATAGTTCAGTCACGTTTACTGGACAAGTTCTGTCAGTCACAGTGCCACATAGTTCAGTCACGTTTACTGGACAAGTTCTGTCAGCCACATAGTTCAGTCACGTTTACTGGACAAGTTCTGTCAGTCACAATGCCACATAGCTCAGTCACGTTTACTGGACAAGTTCTGTCAGTCACAGTGCCCCATAGTTCAGTCACGTTTACTGGACAAGTTCTGTTAGCCACAGTGCCACATAGTTCAGTCACGTTTACTGAACAAGTTCTGTCAGTCACAGTGCCACATAGTTCAGTCACGTTTACTGGACAAGTTCTGTCAGTCACAGTGCCACATAGTTCAGTCACGTTTACTGGACAAGTTCTGTCAGCCACATAGTTCAGTCACGTTTACTGGACAAGTTCTGTTAGCCACAGTGCCACATAGCTCAGTCACGTTTACTGGACAAGTTCTGTTAGCCACAGTGCCACATAGTTCAGTCACGTTTACTGAACAAGTTCTGTCAGTCACAGTGCCACATAGTTCAGTCACGTTTACTGGACAAGTTCTGTCAGTCACAGTGCCACATAGTTCAGTCACGTTTACTGGACAAGTTCTGTCAGCCACATAGTTCAGTCACGTTTACTGGACAAGTTCTGTTAGCCACAGTGCCACATAGCTCAGTCACGTTTACTGGACAAGTTCTGTCAGTCACAGTGCCACATAGTTCAGTCACGTTTACTGAACAAGTTCTGTCAGTCACAGTGCCACATAGTTCAGTCACGTTTACTGGACAAGTTCTGTCAGTCACAGTGCCACATAGTTCAGTCACGTTTACTGGACAAGTTCTGTCAGTCACAGTGCCACATAGTTCAGTCACGTTTACTGGACAAGTTCTGTCAGCCACATAGTTCAGTCACGTTTACTGGACAAGTTCTGTCAGTCACAATGCCACATAGCTCAGTCACGTTTACTGGACAAGTTCTGTCAGCCACATAGTTCAGTCACGTTTACTGGACAAGTTCTGTCAGTCACAATGCCACATAGCTCAGTCACGTTTACTGGACAAGTTCTGTTAGCCACAGTGCCACATAGTTCAGTCACATTTACTGAACAAGTTCTGTCAGTCACAGTGCCACATAGTTCAGTCACGTTTACTGGACAAGTTCTGTCAGTCACAGTGCCACATAGTTCAGTCATGTTTACTGGACAAGTTCTGTCAGTCACAGTGCCACATAGTTCAGTCACGTTTACTGGACAAGTTCTGTCAGCCACATAGTTCAGTCACGTTTACTGGACAAGTTCTGTCAGTCACAATGCCACATAGCTCAGTCACGTTTACTGGACAAGTTCTGTTAGCCACAGTGCCACATAGTTCAGTCACGTTTACTGAACAAGTTCTGTCAGTCACAGTGCCACATAGTTCAGTCACGTTTACTGGACAAGTTCTGTCAGTCACAGTGCCACATAGTTCAGTCACGTTTACTGGACAAGTTCTGTCAGTCACAGTGCCACATAGTTCAGTCACGTTTACTGGACAAGTTCTGTCAGCCACATAGTTCAGTCACGTTTACTGGACAAGTTCTGTTAGCCACAGTGCCACATAGCTCAGTCACGTTTACTGGACAAGTTCTGTTAGCCACAGTGCCACATAGTTCAGTCACGTTTACTGAACAAGTTCTGTCAGTCACAGTGCCACATAGTTCAGTCACGTTTACTGGACAAGTTCTGTCAGTCACAGTGCCACATAGTTCAGTCACGTTTACTGGACAAGTTCTGTCAGCCACATAGTTCAGTCACGTTTACTGGACAAGTTCTGTTAGCCACAGTGCCACATAGCTCAGTCACGTTTACTGGACAAGTTCTGTTAGCCACAGTGCCACATAGTTCAGTCACGTTTACTGAACAAGTTCTGTCAGTCACAGTGCCACATAGTTCAGTCACGTTTACTGGACAAGTTCTGTCAGTCACAGTGCCACATAGTTCAGTCACGTTTACTGGACAAGTTCTGTCAGTCACAGTGCCACATAGTTCAGTCACGTTTACTGGACAAGTTCTGTCAGCCACATAGTTCAGTCACGTTTACTGGACAAGTTCTGTCAGTCACAATGCCACATAGCTCAGTCACGTTTACTGGACAAGTTCTGTCAGCCACATAGTTCAGTCACGTTTACTGGACAAGTTCTGTCAGTCACAATGCCACATAGCTCAGTCACGTTTACTGGACAAGTTCTGTTAGCCACAGTGCCACATAGTTCAGTCACGTTTACTGAACAAGTTCTGTCAGTCACAGTGCCACATAGTTCAGTCACGTTTACTGGACAAGTTCTGTCAGTCACAGTGCCACATAGTTCAGTCACGTTTACTGGACAAGTTCTGTCAGTCACAGTGCCACATAGTTCAGTCACGTTTACTGGACAAGTTCTGTCAGTCACAGTGCCACATAGTTCAGTCACGTTTACTGGACAAGTTCTGTCAGTCACAATGCCACATAGCTCAGTCACGTTTACTGAACAAGTTCTGTCAGTCACAGTGCCACATAGTTCAGTCACGTTTACTGGACAAGTTCTGTCAGTCACAGTGCCACATAGTTCAGTCACGTTTACTGGACAAGTTCTGTCAGTCACAGTGCCACATAGTTCAGTCACGTTTACTGGACAAGTTCTGTCAGCCACATAGTTCAGTCACGTTTACTGGACAAGTTCTGTTAGCCACAGTGCCACATAGCTCAGTCACTTTTACTGGACAAGTTCTGTCAGCCACAGTGCCACATAGTTCAGTCACGTTTACTGGACAAGTTCTGTCAGTCACAGTGCCACATAGTTCAGTCACGTTTACTGGACAAGTTCTGTCAGTCACAGTGCCACATAGTTCAGTCACGTTTACTGAACAAGTTCTGTCAGTCACAGTGCCACATAGTTCAGTCACGTTTACTGGACAAGTTCTGTCAGTCACAGTGCCACATAGTTCAGTCACGTTTACTGGACAAGTTCTGTCAGCCACATAGTTCAGTCACGTTTACTGGACAAGTTCTGTCAGTCACAATGCCACATAGCTCAGTCACGTTTACTGGACAAGTTCTGTCAGCCACATAGTTCAGTCACGTTTACTGGACAAGTTCTGTCAGTCACAATGCCACATAGCTCAGTCACGTTTACTGGACAAGTTCTGTTAGCCACAGTGCCACATAGTTCAGTCACGTTTACTGAACAAGTTCTGTCAGTCACAGTGCCACATAGTTCAGTCACGTTTACTGGACAAGTTCTGTCAGTCACAGTGCCACATAGTTCAGTCACGTTTACTGGACAAGTTCTGTCAGTCACAGTGCCACATAGTTCAGTCACGTTTACTGGACAAGTTCTGTCAGCCACATAGTTCAGTCACGTTTACTGGACAAGTTCTGTCAGTCACAATGCCACATAGCTCAGTCACGTTTACTGGACAAGTTCTGTCAGCCACATAGTTCAGTCACGTTTACTAGACAAGTTCTGTCAGTCACAATGCCACATAGCTCAGTCACGTTTACTGGACAAGTTCTGTTAGCCACAGTGCCACATAGTTCAGTCACGTTTACTGAACAAGTTCTGTCAGTCACAGTGCCACATAGTTCAGTCACGTTTACTGGACAAGTTCTGTCAGTCACAGTGCCACATAGTTCAGTCACGTTTACTGGACAAGTTCTGTCAGTCACAGTGCCACATAGTTCAGTCACGTTTACTGGACAAGTTCTGTCAGTCACAGTGCCACATAGTTCAGTCACGTTTACTGGACAAGTTCTGTCAGTCACAATGCCACATAGCTCAGTCACGTTTACTGAACAAGTTCTGTCAGTCACAGTGCCACATAGTTCAGTCACGTTTACTGGACAAGTTCTGTCAGTCACAGTGCCACATAGTTCAGTCACGTTTACTGGACAAGTTCTGTCAGTCACAGTGCCACATAGTTCAGTCACGTTTACTGGACAAGTTCTGTCAGTCACAGTGCCACATAGTTCAGTCACGTTTACTGGACAAGTTCTGTCAGCCACATAGTTCAGTCACGTTTACTGGACAAGTTCTGTCAGTCACAATGCCACATAGCTCAGTCACGTTTACTGGACAAGTTCTGTTAGCCACAGTGCCACATAGTTCAGTCACGTTTACTGAACAAGTTCTGTCAGTCACAGTGCCACATAGTTCAGTCACGTTTACTGGACAAGTTCTGTCAGTCACAGTGCCACATAGTTCAGTCACGTTTACTGGACAAGTTCTGTCAGTCACAGTGCCACATAGTTCAGTCACGTTTACTGGACAAGTTCTGTCAGTCACAGTGCCACATAGTTCAGTCACGTTTACTGGACAAGTTCTGTCAGTCACAATGCCACATAGCTCAGTCACGTTTACTGAACAAGTTCTGTCAGTCACAGTGCCACATAGTTCAGTCACGTTTACTGGACAAGTTCTGTCAGTCACAGTGCCACATAGCTCAGTCACGTTTACTGGACAAGTTCTGTCAGTCACAATGCCACATAGCTCAGTCACGTTTACTGGACAAGTTCTGTCAGTCACAGTGCCACATAGTTCAGTCACGTTTACTGGACAAGTTCTGTCAGTCACAGTGCCACATAGTTCAGTCACGTTTACTGAACAAGTTCTGTCAGTCACAGTGCCACATAGTTCAGTCACGTTTACTGGACAAGTTCTGTCAGTCACAGTGCCACATAGTTCAGTCACGTTTACTGGACAAGTTCTGTCAGCCACATAGTTCAGTCACGTTTACTGGACAAGTTCTGTCAGTCACAATGCCACATAGCTCAGTCACGTTTACTGGACAAGTTCTGTCAGCCACATAGTTCAGTCACGTTTACTGGACAAGTTCTGTCAGTCACAATGCCACATAGCTCAGTCACGTTTACTGGACAAGTTCTGTTAGCCACAGTGCCACATAGTTCAGTCACGTTTACTGAACAAGTTCTGTCAGTCACAGTGCCACATAGTTCAGTCACGTTTACTGGACAAGTTCTGTCAGTCACAGTGCCACATAGTTCAGTCACGTTTACTGGACAAGTTCTGTCAGTCACAGTGCCACATAGTTCAGTCACGTTTACTGGACAAGTTCTGTCAGCCACATAGTTCAGTCACGTTTACTGGACAAGTTCTGTCAGTCACAATGCCACATAGCTCAGTCACGTTTACTGGACAAGTTCTGTTAGCCACAGTGCCACATAGTTCAGTCACGTTTACTGAACAAGTTCTGTCAGTCACAGTGCCACATAGTTCAGTCACGTTTACTGGACAAGTTCTGTCAGTCACAGTGCCACATAGTTCAGTCACGTTTACTGGACAAGTTCTGTCAGTCACAGTGCCACATAGTTCAGTCACGTTTACTGGACAAGTTCTGTCAGTCACAGTGCCACATAGTTCAGTCACGTTTACTGGACAAGTTCTGTCAGTCACAATGCCACATAGCTCAGTCACGTTTACTGAACAAGTTCTGTCAGTCACAGTGCCACATAGTTCAGTCACGTTTACTGGACAAGTTCTGTCAGTCACATTGCCACATAGTTCAGTCACGTTTACTGGACAAGTTCTGTCAGTCACAGTGCCACATAGTTCAGTCACGTTTACTGGACAAGTTCTGTCAGCCACATAGTTCAGTCACGTTTACTGGACAAGTTCTGTTAGCCACAGTGCCACATAGCTCAGTCACTTTTACTGGACAAGTTCTGTCAGCCACAGTGCCACATAGTTCAGTCACGTTTACTGGACAAGTTCTGTCAGTCACAGTGCCACATAGTTCAGTCACGTTTACTGAACAAGTTCTGTCAGTCACAGTGCCACATAGTTCAGTCACGTTTACTGGACAAGTTCTGTCAGTCACAGTGCCACATAGTTCAGTCACGTTTACTGGACAAGTTCTGTCAGCCACATAGTTCAGTCACGTTTACTGGACAAGTTCTGTCAGTCACAATGCCACATAGCTCAGTCACGTTTACTGGACAAGTTCTGTCAGCCACATAGTTCAGTCACGTTTACTGGACAAGTTCTGTCAGTCACAATGCCACATAGCTCAGTCACGTTTACTGGACAAGTTCTGTTAGCCACAGTGCCACATAGTTCAGTCACGTTTACTGAACAAGTTCTGTCAGTCACAGTGCCACATAGTTCAGTCACGTTTACTGGACAAGTTCTGTCAGTCACAGTGCCACATAGTTCAGTCACGTTTACTGGACAAGTTCTGTCAGTCACAGTGCCACATAGTTCAGTCACGTTTACTGGACAAGTTCTGTCAGCCACATAGTTCAGTCACGTTTACTGGACAAGTTCTGTCAGTCACAATGCCACATAGCTCAGTCACGTTTACTGGACAAGTTCTGTCAGCCACATAGTTCAGTCACGTTTACTGGACAAGTTCTGTCAGTCACAATGCCACATAGCTCAGTCACGTTTACTGGACAAGTTCTGTTAGCCACAGTGCCACATAGTTCAGTCACGTTTACTGAACAAGTTCTGTCAGTCACAGTGCCACATAGTTCAGTCACGTTTACTGGACAAGTTCTGTCAGTCACAGTGCCACATAGTTCAGTCACGTTTACTGGACAAGTTCTGTCAGTCACAGTGCCACATAGTTCAGTCACGTTTACTGGACAAGTTCTGTCAGTCACAGTGCCACATAGTTCAGTCACGTTTACTGGACAAGTTCTGTCAGTCACAATGCCACATAGCTCAGTCACGTTTACTGAACAAGTTCTGTCAGTCACAGTGCCACATAGTTCAGTCACGTTTACTGGACAAGTTCTGTCAGTCACAGTGCCACATAGTTCAGTCATGTTTACTGGACAAGTTCTGTCAGTCACAGTGCCACATAGTTCAGTCACGTTTACTGGACAAGTTCTGTCAGTCACAGTGCCACATAGTTCAGTCACGTTTACTGGACAAGTTCTGTCAGTCACAGTGCCACATAGTTCAGTCACGTTTACTGGACAAGTTCTGTCAGTCACAGTACCACATAGTTCAGTCACGTTTACTGGACAAGTTCTGTCAGTCACAATGCCACATAGCTCAGTCACGTTTACTGAACAAGTTCTGTCAGTCACAATGCCACATAGCTCAGTCACGTTTACTGAACAAGTTCTGTCAGTCACAGTGCCACATAGTTCAGTCACGTTTACTGGACAAGTTCTGTCAGTCACAGTGCCACATAGTTCAGTCACGTTTACTGGACAAGTTCTGTCAGTCACAGTGCCACATAGTTCAGTCACGTTTACTGGACAAGTTCTGTCAGTCACAGTGCCACATAGTTCAGTCACGTTTACTGGACAAGTTCTGTCAGTCACAGTACCACATAGTTCAGTCACGTTTACTGGACAAGTTCTGTCAGTCACAGTGCCACATAGTTTAGTCACATTTACTGGACAAGTTCTGTCAGTCACAGTGCCACATAGTTCAGTCACGTTTACTGAACAAGTTTTACCTGGAAAATCCTGTGTATTCATTGCATTATTCTTAAATCTTCAAAAATAAACTACATACATATTCTAGAATACCTGATGCCTTAGAATTGGGCCACCATCTTGTTATATATAAAAGCGATCAAAGGCTTATTATGGTACTATGAGCTGATTGGTGCCACGGACAGAGAATAGTATACAAAGTACTAAATATATAATAACATCAGCAGCATCTATCCTGCTTGTCAGTGGTTTTCACTTTTTCTCTAAACTGTAAATTAGAAATGGAGTGCACTGGATAAATCGTGAAGTCAGGGACTTCCCACTGAAAACCTCAATCAGCTTCTCCCTAGATTGAGCTGGCTGATAACAGGGAGCAATTTATAGACTGTCTATTGCTAGTCTTCTTGCCACCACTAGAGGGCAGTAATTACAATGATACATACTGATCTGTCCATTGTAGCAGCCCCCGACCAGGATGTGGGAGTCCTTGGGGTTGTATTCCAGGCTGACCAGCGGTGATACGGGCTTCAGGGTCAGCTCCGGCTTGTTTGGGTTCTCTGCACGATAGGGGGGGCATGAGCAGATATGAGAAGCGTGTTCAGTTGGCATTACAGGCTGTTGATCTACTCATCTGTATGAATGAAACTTTCCTCACCGATGTCCCAGATATACGAGTCGTAGCTCATGTCTTTGGGGGCTCTCTGGAACTCCAGACAGGAGTATGCCACCGCCAGCTTCCTGCCGCCATCAGGGTGCCAGGAGAGATGTGTGGCCGTACGCTTGATCTCATTGGGGTCTCTGTAGAATGATCAATTATATCAGTCATATATATTTTGTATATATTGATGATCTACAGCAGTGGTCTCCAACCTGTGACTACAACCCCCAGCATGCTCTCACTGCTGCAGGCCAGGTATTGTAGTTTCACCACTGATAAAGAGCTGCAGATCAATGATCAGGAGAAGAAAAACTGTCCAGGATTAGGAAAAAACACAGCTGCTTTCTAACAGAAACAGCGCCGCCCCTGTCCACAGGTTTTGTCTGGTATTGCAGCCCAGCTCCATTGACATGAACTGCAATACCAAACATAACCTGTAAACTGCTAGGGGCAGTCACAGAAGTAATTTTCTATGGCCCCCATTCTAATGTATCCACTCCCTAATACTAATGGCTTCGCTGATCAGAGTGGTCTGCAGCCCAATGGGTTAAGACTTCCTTGCCCCAGCCCCCTCCACCTCGTCTATTAGCGGAGCTAATACCTGAACACATTAATGGTCTTGGCAGAAGGCGCCTCGTCCATCCCTTCCAGCTCCTCCTCTTCTTCGAAGTACTCCTCGTAAATATTGATGGCGTTGTTCTGCTTGATGCAGTGCTCCATCACCTGGGACGACAAGATAACACCAGCCGAGCCATAAATCAGGACCCGTGGCTCTCCGGCCCACCGCTCCTCATAACCACAGAGCCAGATGATTAGAGGTGGATTTCTTGTTATGTCAGCTACAACAATAGTGTTTTTGGGAAACGCCTCACTTACTCTAAAAGTATCAGTTTTATGGGACCACTTAAATGGGCTTCCTGCTTACATGAACAGTTAGCTATCCACCGGACCCCCATTAATCCCTTGTGTCCTTCGTTCATTCCTGGCCAGGAGAAGCTGAGTGGAGCAGCTGTCGCGCACGCCCATTAGTCAGTGCCATAGACTTTGTATGGAGAGGCACAGTGCTATGGTAACCCCCCATAATGCTTGCGGACTGAGGGGGGGGCATGTAACAAGGAGGAAGCCCAGTGGTGGAACCCCCATCAATCTAGAAAAATATCACCTTATAGAAGCCAAAGCACTTGCCCAAAAGTGGTCCACCCATATCGATGTGTCATATTAGTGGGGTCACCTCTGTTACTCATCGCCTAGACAGCATGATTGTAGGGTACCGATGGGTTATCATGGCTGCCTGGAGCCCAATGAACGACTTAGGCCGGGGTCACACTAATCGACGCAAAATACGGTCCGTAGTTTACATGCGTAATACGGATGAATGACCCCTAAATAGTGATCCGTATGTCATCCGTAAGCAAGGTGTGGTCGCGTATTTTGCGCATGTCTGCATCCGTATGTAATCTGTATGGCATCCGTATGCAATCCGTATGGCGAGATTTTCTCGCCGCCTTGCAAAATGGACATATAATGGAGCCCTATGATAGGGTTTCTAACAGAAACTAAATAATAGATATACACACATAGAATGCATATATATATATATATATATATATATATATACACACACACACAAGTCATTGAGACAAACATATATATATATATATATATATATATATATATGTATATATATATATATATATATATATATATATATATTTATTTATATTTCACAGAGTTCTTCATAGCAGAATAGCCGCTAATTAAATTTCCGGCTTCTATCAAATCATTCCCCAACCCGACATGAAATGACACATGGTTTACATTCAGTAAAGCATTTCATTTCATGTGTTTGTATATGTCCCTGACTAATAATTAGATGAGGGTTTGAGTGCAATATTTGGGAGTTGTAGTTGTTATTTTAAGGGGTTAATTCGTTGTAAAAAAAAATGCGTGGGCTTCCCATTGCCCTGTAGCGGTGGCGAATGGGTTAATCTAACAAAGGGTTAATGTCATTTTACAATCGAATGGTGACATTAACCCTTTGTTAGATTAACCCACTCGCCACCACTATAGGGCAATGGGAAGCCCATGCATTTTTTAACAACGAATTAACCCCATAAAATAACAACTACAACTCCCAAATTTTGCACACAAACCCTCATCTAATTATTAGTCAGAGACATATTAAAAAACATGAAATGAAATGCTTTACTGAATGTAAACCATGTGTCATTTCATGTCGGGTTGGGGAATGATTTGATAGAAGCCGGAAATTTAATTAGCGGCTATTCTGCTATGAAGAACTCTGTGAAATATATATATGTTTGTCACAATGACATGTATATATATATATGTATGCATTCTATGTGTATATATCTATTCTTTCGTTTATTAAACCTGTCAGTGTGAGTTTACTGTATAGCGCACTGAATTGCCGGCTTTTCTAAAAGACACCGGGTGCGTATTTCTCGCAAGTCACACATGTGGCCTGTGTGTAATACGTATTTTTAGCGCACCCATAGACTTTCATTGGCGTACTACGGCCGTAGTACGCTGACAATCGCAGCATGCTGCGATTGGCACGGACCGTAGAATACGCCCGAGAAATATACGGCTGTTGGGAGCAAACCCATAGAGAATAATTTGTCCGTGTCTAATGCGTGCTTTTAACGCCTCTCACTCGTCCGTATTCCTCGCCAGTGTGACCCCGGCCTTAATAGGAGAATAGGAGAACGCTGACAGCAAGATAAACTGCAAGTCAACGACGGGACTAAAAAAAAAAAAGAAAAAAGTTATAAAAAGAAATGCTAAAATAAAAAAACAAAACAAAAAAATATATATACATATACTGTATATACTAAAACATGAAAAGCCAAAGAATAAAAAAAAATAATCTATCATTAGTATTTCAATGATCAAAACTATTAAAATAATGTATTATTTATCCGACACAGAACATGGTATAAAAAAAATATTCCGTAATTGTGGATGTTTCCTGTTCTAACAACAATGGAATAAAGGGTGACCACACTGACATTAGTAAAAAAAAAAAGTGAACATAAAAACAACAAAAAGATCTGTTAAGTGTTTAAGCTTGAAAAAGAAGATAAACATAAAAAACCTATTCAGGTGGAAAAATAAGAGTTCTGGCTACTGGAAGGTGGAGAATGGAAACAAAAAGATAAAACCTAAAAGAGGCTGTAGCAGATGAGCCCTCATTAAAGGGGTTCTCCTGGAACAGGAAGAAAGAAGTAACGGAAGGATCTCCTTACACTGCCCAGCTGAGTGATGGTGGTGACATAATGGTCGTCCTTCTCCACTTTCTTCCTGTAACGGGTGGTCTGTTCCATTTCTTGGGGGTTAATATCTTTTGGCCAGCCGCCTTCCATGTGGTTAACCCCTCGCGTCTCCATCTCAAACCTTTCTGTGTTCACCTATGGATAGTGATAGAGAAAGAAGGTCAGTCTGGTCCATCTGGAGGTCTTCATCCAATATCCACCATAGTTCAGAAGGCGAAGATGTTACAAGTGGGGATCGCTGAGAGGACTGCGGCGCTCCTCTACATAATAATCCCATGGATATTACTGGGAAAAGGTCATGATGGGACTTGCAGTCCACTCCACTCCTTCCACAGACTCCTTTCACTTCTATAAGCGAGGTAATGAGCATGCAAGACCATCCCTCCATTCACTTCTATGCGAGTGATAGTGTGCATATGTGACCACCCCTTCCATCCACCTCTATGGCAGTGATAGTGCACATGTGCGACCACCTCCTCCATTCACTTGTAAGGGAGTGAGAATGTGCATGTGTGATTACCCCTTCCATTCACTTCTATGGGAGTGATAGTGCGCATGTGCGACCATCCCTTCCATTCACTTCTATGGGAGTGACAGTGCGCATGTGCAACCATCCCCTCCATTCACTTCTATGGGAGTGACAGTGTGCATATGCGACCACCCCTTCACTCACCTCTATGGGAATGAGAGTGCGCTCATGTGACCACCCCTCATTCCCTTCTATGGAAGTGATTGTGTGCATGTGCGACAACCACTCTATTTATTCTATAGGAGTGATAGAGTGCATGTGCAACCACCCCCTCCACTCACTTCCATGGGAGTAATAGTGTGCATGCGCAACCACGTCCTCCATTCACTTCTAAGGAAGTGATTGTGCACATGTGTGACCACCCCATCCATTTACTTCTATGGGAGTGATAGTGCACGTGTGATTACCTCCTCCATTCCATTCTATGGAAGTGATAGTGTGCATGTGCAACCACCTCCTCCATTCACTTCTATGGGAGTGATAGTGCGTCTGTGTGACCACCCCCTCCATTTACTTCTATGGGAGTCATAGTGCACATGTGTGACCACCCCCTCCATTTACTTCTATGTGAGACATGTGACCCCCATTGTCAGAACTGTTGTGACCCCCCCCCGATCATACATTTATCAACTATCTTGTGATAAATGTTATACCCCTTTAAGACCTCTCAATAGTTGAGTGATGACCTGATCCCTTTCTGTACGAAAATGCAAATGTGCTCTCCTCCAGAAGCCAACAGTCTAGTGCGCCACCTACAGGTAGCAGCTCCTTAAAGACTCCTGGATCCACAAGGTGGATCGGACCTGTCTGGAGCCTAAAAGAAGATGAAGGACGTGTCGAGGGATGACGCTTCTCCTGGAGACCCCCTCATGACCACTGCATGTTGGGGTCCTTCTTTATTAATTAAACCTATCTATATATTAGAGGGACCAAAAACTTTGAAAGAAAACCCCCAAGAACCTAAGAGGAACATGCAAATGTGGCCCCTGGTTGGGTTTGGACCTCCATGCTTAGCTGCTGTGTCTTTACTAGGGGTCCAGCCTGCCTTCACCATAGAAGTGACTGCACCGCCCCACAATAATCTCAGTGTGGGCAAACAGAAAAATGATCGCTCGGAGAGATCTGCCAACTACGGGAAGTGTCGGCAGCGTAATTAGTGGCAACTACTTAATAAGAGGGACATGATTAACCTATTAGCATTGCTAATGAGCGTTTAGTGGGATTATTTTTGCCAATGAATTACGTTGCGCTCGGCTTGATTTATGCCCGTCACGCTGTAATCTCATCCCCCTGGCATTGGATGAAGTAAGGCGGCCAGCTGCTGTGGTGGCATCCAGGGGAAACTGCGCTGATGTATGGTGGCTGGGGTTAGTTATGTGTGTATCTGGCAGAAGTCATATACTCTGTGATCTGATCCTGGCATAACACTGAGCACCTACAGCCCATCTGTGGCACGTCACATCTCCTTGTAGTCTTCAGATGGGCACAAGAAGGGGGTGACAAAAGTGAGGAGCGGAGGGTGAAGCATGGGAGCAGAGAAGTGTGGGTACATTAGGTATCATGGCTCACACTGATATGGCTTCCACCACATAGAGGCTGGCACTACTATACTGACACCAAGTCTGGACCTAGAACAAAGCCACCAGGCTAGCAATAATATACCGGGATAAAGGCACTATATAGGCAATGGGGATGGCAGTATTATATAAACACTATAGCTGGCATTAAAGATAGTACTGTTATCTAGTCCCTAGGGCTGACACTATTGTATGAGCACCAGGGCTGAGACCTTAACACACACACTGAGCAGTATTATTATATGGGCACTATGGTTGTTACTATTATATGGGCACTACAGTGGTATTATTATATGAGCACTATAGCGGTATTATTATATGAGCAATATAGTGGTATTATTACACACATGGTCAAAATTGTTGGCACCCCTCGTTTACTGTCAGAAAAACCCACAATGGTGACAGAAATGACTTGAATCTGACAAATGTAATAATAAATCAAAAATCGATGACAATGAACAAATGAAAGTCAGACATTGCTTTTCAACCATGCTTCCACAGAATAGAAAAAAAAAAAAATAAAACTCATGATATAGGCCTGGACAGAAATGATGGAACCCTTAACTTAGTATTTTGTTGCACAACCTTTTGAGGCAATCACTGCAATCAAACAATTCCTGTAACTATCAATGAGACTTCTGCGCCTCTTGACACGTATTTTGGCCCACTCCTCAAGAGCAAACTGCTCCAGTTGTCTCGTGTTTGAAGGTTGCCTTTTCCAGATGGCATGTTTCAGCTCTTTCCAAAGATGTTCAATAGGATTTAGGTCAGGGCTCATAGAAGGCCACTTCAGAATAGTCCCATGTTTTCCTCTTAGCCATTTTTGGGTGTTTTTAGCTGTATGTTTTGGGTCATTATCCTGTTGCAAGACCCATGACCTGAGACTGAGACCAAGCTTTCTGACACTGGGAAGCACATTTCTCTCTAGAATCCTTTGATAGTCTTCAGATTTCATTGTACCCTGCACAGATTGTAGACATCCTGTGCCAAATGCAGCAAAGCATCTCCAGAACATAACAGAGCCTCCTCCATGTTTCACAGTAGAGACAGTGTTCTTTTCTTGATATACTTCATTTTTCCGTCTGTGAACATAGAGCTGATGTGCCTTGCCAAAAAGTCACATTTTTGTCTCATCTGTCTATAGAACATTCTCCCAGAAGCTTTGTGGTTTGTCAACATATAGTTTGGCAAATTCCAGTCTGGCTTTTTATGATTTTTTTCAGCAATGGTGTCCTCCATGGTCGTCTTCCATGAAGTCCACTTTGGCTCATACAACGACGGATGGTGCGATCTGACACTGATGTTCCTTGAGCTTGAAGTTCACCTTTAATCTGTTTAGAAGTTTTTCTGGGCTTTTTTGATACCAATCGTATTATCCGTCTCTTTGATTTGTCATCAATTTTCCTCCTGCTGCCACGTCCAGGGAGGTCGGCTACAGTCCCATGGAGCTTACATTTCTGAATAATATGTGCAACTGTAGTCACAGGAACATCAAGCTGCTTGGAGATGGTCTTATAACTTTTACCTTTAACATGTTTGTCTATAATTTTCTATCTAATCTCCTGAGACAACTCTTTCCTTCGCTTCCTCTGGTCCATGTTGAGTGTGATACACACCATGTCACCAAACAGCCCAGTGAGTATCTGTAGCCCTCTATACAGGCCCACTCACTGATTCCAAGACTGTAGACACCTGTGATGCTAATTAGTGGACACACCTTGATTTAACATGTCCCTTTTGTCACATTATTTTCAGGGGTATCATCATTTCTGTCCAGGCCTATTTCATGAGTTTTATATTTTTTTTTACATTCTGTGGAAGCCTGGTTGAAAAGCAATGTCTGACTTTCAATTGTTCCAATTGTTTATTTTTATATATTTTTTTTATTTATTATTACTTTTGTCAGATTCAAGTTATTTTTGTCACCATTGTGGGGTTTTCTGTCATTAAACGAGGGGTACCAACAATTTTGACCACGTATGTATATGGGCGCTATTGTGGTATCATATGGGCACTATAGTGGTATTACTTTATGGGCACTATAGCAGTATTATTATATTGACACTATAGCGATATTATTATATTGGCACTATAGCGGTATTATATGGGCACTTGGGAAGGCAATATTATATGGGCATTATGGCTGGTACTGCTATATGGCACTATGGTTATCGCTAAATTGGCACACTGGCTGGTACTATTATTTGGTAATCACTATATGGTAATCACTAAATCTCCGTTTACACCTTCGGCCTCGGACAGCTCATAGAATCTCATGGCTTTCAGTATCATCTCTATGCTGATGACACACAGATCTACATCTCTGGACCAGATATCACCTCCCTACTAAACAGAATCCCTCAATGTCTGTCTGCTTTTTCATCCTTCTTCTCCGCTAGATTTCTAAAACTTAATATGGACAAAACAGAATTAATCATCTTTCACCCATCTCACGTGACCCCCCCAACGGACCTATCCATTAAAGTAAATGGCTGCCCACTCTCTCCAGTCCCACAAGCTCGCTGCCTCGGGGTTATCCTTGACACTGATCTCTCTTTCAAACCACATATCCAAGCCCTTTCCGCTTCCTGCCGATTTCACGGATCCATACATTCCTCAACCAAAAATCTGCAAAAACCCTAGTCCATGCCCTCATCATCTCCCGCCTTGACTACTGCAACCTCCTGCTCTGTGGCCTCCCCTCTAACACTCTCGCACCCCTCCAATCTATTCTTAACTCTGCTGCCCGACTAATCCACCTGTCCCCCCGCTATTCCCCGGCCTCTCCCCTCTGTCAATCCCTGCACTGGCTCCCCATTACCCAAAAACTCCAGTTCAAAACCCTAACCATGACATACAAAGCCATCCACAACCTGAGTCGTCCGTACATCTGTGACCTAGTCTCCCGGTACTTACCTGCACGAAACCTCCGATCCTCACAAGGTCTCTTTCTCTACTCCCCTCTTATCTCCTCTTCCCACAATCGCATACAAGATTTCTCCCGCGCATCCCCTCTACTCTGGAACTCTCTACCACAACACATCAGACTCTTGCCTACCATGGAAACCTTCAAAAAGAACTTGAAGACCTACCTCTTCCGACAAGCCTACAACTTGCAGTAACCACAGATCCACCAAACCGCTGCACGACCAGCTCTACCCTCACCTACTGTATCCTCACACATCCCGTTGTAGATTGTGAGCCCTCGCGAGCAGGGTCCTCTCTCATCCTGTGCCAGTCGTGACTTGTAGTGTTTAAGAGTACTGTACTTGTATGTATTATGTATACCCCTCCTCACATGTAAAGTGCCATGGAATAAATTGCGCAATAATAATAAATAATAATAATAATATGGGCACTTAGGATAGGAATATTATAAAGGCCCTGATGCTTCATTATTACATAGGCTCTAGGGCTGTGGGTACTAATACTATTACAGTGGCACCATGGTGGGAATATTATAGGATTGCTTTGTCTGGTACTAATATGTCTGTGACTCGGATGCTGTTGCCAATTTGATTAATTATGTACAATTATTTTTTTACGCCGACTCCTAAGTTCATACGTCCCATGGCACCAGGGATGACTCCAAGGACTCCTGTAGGTAGGTCCTCTGATGTGTACTAAATGTAAGAGTGTCCTGCACATACTGAAGGGATGTAGAGATGTATCACGTATCAGCAGTGACACCTGCTGGCTTACAGTAGTATGACACCATGTAAATCAGAAACGCTCAGTCTTTGGATCCCACTCCTACGTTACCTCGTGTTCAGACATGTCGTGGGCGCACTGGATGCCTATGTCACATGGGTTCCTCTCTATAAAGTTCAGAGCCTGCGAGGGGTCGGGCAGTATATCCACGTGCAGTTCTGCTGGGCGATCTGAAAAGTTGCATTGCCGGCCAAATTCACTGCGTTTCCGCGTGTAGACGTATACGATCTCCATAGTGCCTGGAAGGAAGGAAAGCAGATATACAGGTGCTTCTCACAAAATTAGAATATCATCAAAGAGTTAATTTATTTCAGTTCATAAATACAAAAAGTAAAACTCATATTATATAGAGTCATTACAAGCAGAGTGATCTATTTCATGTGTTTATTTCTGATGATTATGGCTTATAGCCAATGAAAACCCAAAAGTCATTATCTCAGTAAATTAGAATAATTTATAATAGCAGCTTAAAAAATGCTTTAATAATCCAAAATGTTGGCCTACTGAAATGTATGTCGGGGCTCCTTTTGCATCAATGCGGCGTGGCATGGAGACGATCAGCCTGTGGCACTGCTGAGGGGTTATGGAAGCCCAGGTTGCTTTGATAGCAGCCTTCAGCTCATCTGCATTGTTGGGTCTGGTGTCTCATCTTCCTCTTGACAATACTCCATAGATTCTCTATGGATTTAAGGTCAGGCGAGATTGCTGGCCAATCAAGCACAGTGATACTGTTGTTTGTAAACCAGGTATTGGTACTTTTGGGAGTGTGGACAGGTGCCAAGTCCTGCTGGAGAATGATATTTCCATCTCCAAAAGCTTGTCGGCAGAGGGAAGCATTAAGTGCTCTAAAATTTCCTGGTAGGAGGCTGTGCTGACTTTGGTCTTGATAAAACACAGTGGACCTACACCAGCAGATGACTTGGCTCCCCAAACCATCACGGATTGTGGAAACTTCACACTAGACCTCAAGCAGCTTGGATTGTGGCCTCTCCACTCTTCCTTCAGACTCTGGGACCTTGATTTCCAAATGAAATGCAAAATTTACATTCATCTGAAAACAACACCTTGGACCATTGAGCAACAGTCCAGTTCTTTTTCTCCTTGGCCCGGATAAGACGCTTCTGGCGTTGTCTATTGGTCATGAGTGGCTTGACACAAGGAATGCGACACTTGTAGCCCATGTCCTGGATACGTCTGCGTGTGGTGGCTCTTGAAGCAATGACCCCAGCAGCAGTCCACGCCTTGTGACTTTCCCCCAAATTTTTGAATGGCCTTTTCTTAACAATCCTTTCAAGGCTGTGGTTATCCCGGTTGCTTGTGCACCTTTTTCTACCACACTCTTTCCTTCCACTCAACTTTCCATTAATATGCTTGGATACAGCTCTCTGTGAACAGCCAGCTTCTTTAGCAATGACCTTTTGTGGCTTACCCTCCTTGTGGTGTGTGTCAATGACTGCCTTCTGGACATCTGCCAAGTCTGCAGTCTTCCCCATGATTGTGGAGCCTACTGAAACAGACTAGGGGACCTTTTCAACCCCTTTCTGACCTTGGATGCAATAGTACGTCCAAGGTCAGATCCCCCGCTTTGATGAGGGCTCCAGCGGTGAGCCCGCATCAAAGCTGGGACATGTCAGCTGTCTTAAAAAGCTGACATGTGCCCGCAATAGGCGCAGGTGGAATCGTGATCCACCGACGCCTACTAACTAGTTAAATGCTGCTCTCAAACGTTGACAGCGGCATTTAACAAGCTCATCCAGCTGTTGGGTCGTAAATACGCGCATTGTTGACCCCCGTCACGTGATCGGGGGTCAGCGATGTGTTGGCATAAAAACCAGAGGTCTCCTTGAGACCTCTATGGTTGTTGAAGCCGGATTGCTATGAGAGCCACCAGATGGTCGGCGCTCATAGCAATGCAGTAATTCTGCTACATATAGGCGATCTAATCATGGCCTATATAGAACACCACACATAAAGGAAAACAGGGGAAAACCAGCAGCAGCAATCACACAGTGATATCTGCAGACCCAGTGGTATCTACAGCTGATAACCCCACAGACTATATAATTATAATTGTTAGGACAGTCAAATCACTGAACACAGCACAACACACAAGAACACATTGATAAGTCCTGAATGTAAAAATATATATATACTTTATTTTATAAATAAAGGTACTTGAGGTATTTTAAAAGTAGCAAAGCATCAGTGTTTTATAATATAAAAATATACATAAGAGGGCAGTACTATCCATTTCATAAGGGCATATTATTGCAGTAAATGGTGCTGAAACACGTGTTGGGGAGGGCGGCTGTCCAGAGCAGGTGCAGTGTAGCTTGTAAGTTATACCTTATACTTACCATACTCTGATGTCTACTGCTGTTTTCAGAAATTTTCCTGGTCCATGACATAAACTATGCATATACTGACACCTATTGGTGCTATTGGGTATTATTCATGTGGTATATCTATGCAGTGACACATATGGTGTTCACTATTTTTGCACTAATATTGCACTTTAATACCTATATATTTTTTGCACTTTATATTTTTTGCACCTATATATTTTTTGCACTTTATATACGTTTTCTTATTTGAATAATTATGATGTACACCTATAGGGAATTGATATACAATTTTTACTAATTTGTATGCACCTTACTTATGAATATATATTATTATTTTGGTTTTTAAAAAATTTTTTTTTTTTCACTGTTGAGATATACAGTATATATTTGTTAGCACCATTTACTGCAATAATATGCCCTTATGAAATGGATAGTACTGCCCTCTTATGTATATTTTTATATTATAAAACACTGATGCTTTGCTACTTTTAAAATACCTCAAGTACCTTTATTTATAAAATAATAAAGTATATATATATATTTTTACATTCAGGACTTATGGCCAATGTGTTCTTGTGTGCTGTGCTGTCATCGCCTATATGTAGCAGAGGCGATTGAGTTATGAGGCTATTGAAGCATGCCAAAAGTAAAAAAAAAATGTTTAAAAATATGAAAAAAATAAAAAAATAAAAGTTTAAATCACCCCCTTTCAAAATAAAACAATAAAAAAAAATCACAGATACACATATTATGTATCGCCGCGTTCAGAATCGCCCAATCAATACAAAAAAAGGATTAACCCGATCGCTAAACAACGTAGTGGTAAAAGAAAAATCAAAACGCCAGAATTACTGTTTTTTGGTTGCCGCGACATTGCATTAAAATGCAATAACGGGCGATCAAAAGATTGTATCTGCACATAAATGGTATCCTTAAATATGTCAGCTCAGCACGCAAAAAATAAGCCCTCACCCAACCCCACATCACGAAAAATGGAGATGGTACGAGTATCGGAAAATGCTGCATTGTTTTGTTTTTTTTTCTATTTTGTTTTTTGGCAAACTTTAGAATTTTTTTCCACCACTTACATAAAAGAGAACCTAGTGATGTTTGGTGTCTATGAACTCGTAATGACCTGGAGAATCATAATAGCAGGTCAGATTTAGCATTTAGTGAACCTAGCAAAAAAGCCAAACAAAAAACAAGTGTGGGATGGCACTTTTTTTTGCAATTTCAACACTCTTGGAATTTTTTTTCCCGTTTTCGAGTACATGACATGTTAAAACCAATGATGTCTTTCTAAAATAAAACTCGTCCCGCAAAAAATAAGCCCTCACACGGCCATATTGATGGAAAAATAATAAAGTTATGGCTCTGCGAAGAAGGGGAGCGGAAAATGAAAACGCAAAGCCGAAAAAAGCTGGGGTCATTAAGGGGTTAAACGCCAAGGAAGCCTTTGCAGGTGTTTTTGTTAATTATTATAATTTACTGAGACAATGACGTTTGGGTTTTCATTGGCTGTAAGCCATAATCAGCAACACGTGAAATAGATCACTCTGTCTGTAATGACCCTATATAATATATGAGTTTCACTTGTTGTAGTGAAGAACTGAAATAAATTAACTCTTTGATGATATTCTAATTTGGGGGGAAGCACGTGTACATCACCACCGTGAGAAAAATCCACATATACAACAGCACCACCG
The DNA here is from genome assembly GCF_039654945.1 of Dendrobates tinctorius. Classification (NCBI taxonomy): domain Eukaryota; kingdom Metazoa; phylum Chordata; class Amphibia; order Anura; family Dendrobatidae; genus Dendrobates; species Dendrobates tinctorius. The sequence continues at coordinate 30,105,240 of NW_027361682.1, read as the reverse complement.
CGTTATAAAAACATACATATGGTGACAATAAAAACTACAGTCAGTACTGGAAAAAAACACAAGCCCAGATATCACGCTATGAGCCAAAAAATAAAAAATTGAAGTGAAGATGGGAACATGGCGCGTGTATAAATCTTGAGGCAGCCCCCCTTCCCCCCAATTTAATGACTAAGATCACAGCACGGTGGGATCTGCACAGGAGCCGATCATACGATCGATGGGTCTGGCAGTGACCGTGTGATTGTCGCAATCATTTCCCAGTTGCCGCCTATGTCACCATGTTTCTACCTATAGAGCATGACCCTCCAAACACAAGAAGTAGCCAGAGGCTAACAACTACATCAACCAGCATAAAGGGCTTGCTGCGACTTCTAGTTCCACAATGCAAAACGCATTTTGCAGAGGTTCTGACCCCAGAAATCAGCAGCTAATTAGATAAACGAGTCATTAATACTCCGCAATAGCCATTACCTCCGCTCTACTAGGTATTATGTTCCCAGGGCGACCCACGAAGTAGTTGTTTACGGTCTCCTAGCAACGGAAACACCGGAATTAGCTTTAGACCGAATGGCGCATGCTCACAATACACTTCCGCTCTCATAAGCGCCATTTTGAAGGAGGGCCGTCGGGAATGTGTACTTTTCAAAACGGAAGCAAAACGTAAAGAATAACCCAAAAAATTGGCAGGGAATAGAGGCGTTATAGAATGGGATTTATGAGTTACAACTTTGTTGCGTCTTCAACGTGTGGGGTTTTTGCAGGTGTAGTTCTACATATAAACGCTAGATGGCAACAGATCTGCATTCATTTTTGGGGATTACTTTAAAATGGAAGGATTATCAGATTTGGGGACAGTTTTATTTTGGGAATAGATTTAGGAGACGTTTTAAAATAATTGCCAGGAATAGTAAAGGATTAGATCATTCTGTATAATATGAGCATGCTGCGACGTCTCAAAGTGTCTCATTATAAATACTGTATCTGCAAAGGTAGCTCCGATGTTAAGACACAGAGCACCACAGCTCTGATAGAAAAGTGTCAGTACACGCAGACCATCACAGCTATTATAGGACGGTGTTAGGACAAGCAGAGCATCACAGCTACGATAGAAAGGTGTCAGGACACAGAGAGCATCACAGCTATGATAGATAGGTGTCAGAACACACAGAGCGTCACAGCTATGATAGGAAGGTGTCAGAAAACACAGAGCGTCACAGCTGTGATAGAAAGTTGTCAGGCCACAAAATATCGAAGCTATGATAGTGAGTTGTCAGGACGCAAAACATCGCAGATTTGAAAGAAAGGCATCAGGACACAGAGCTTCGCAGCTATGATAGAAAGGTGTCAGAACACAGAGCATCGCAGCTATGATAGAAAGGTGTCAGAACACAGAGCATCGCAGCTATAATAGAAAGGTGTCAGACACAGAGAATCGCAGCTATGACAGAAAGGTGTCATCACACGCAGAGCATCACAGCTATGATAGGATGGTGTTAGGACACGCAGAGCATCGCAGCTATAATAGAAAGGTGTCAGAATACAGAGAATCGCAGCTATGACAGAAAGGTGTCATCACACGCAGAGCATCACAGCTATGATAGGATGGTGTTAGGACACGCAGAGCATCGCAGCCATGATAGAAAGCTGTCAGAATACAGAGCATCACAGCTATGATAGAAAGGTGTCAGGACACAAAATATCGAAGCTATGATAGTGTTGTCAGGGCACAAAACATCGCAGATTTGACAGAAAGGCATCAGGACACAGAGCATCGCAAATAAGATAGGAAGGTGTCAAAACACACATCACAGCTATGGTAGAAAAGTATCAGGACACGCAGGGCATCACAGCTATGATAGAAAGGTGTCAGAACAGGCAGAGCATCACAGCAATGACAGACCTCCAGAATTTGAGGGTCTGCCTTCCCCTCTATATCCGTCCCCCCTGCCATTTATCTGCTCCCTAGTTGATGACTTGGTTCTTCATTTTGCCTCCAGTCCCACAGCCTGTCACAACCAATTAGCTCTCTCTTATGATGAGACGCCGCTGCCCCCGGGCACTCGGGTCCTGGGTCTATTTGCTTTGGTTCACTCCCATTTTCTTCTGTTGTTCTTGCTGCAGAATTGGTAGAACTGGAGACATACAGAGAAGAGTCTGCTAATGGAAGGTTTAGAAATACTCGGTAATTAAAGACAAGCAAGGTGGAGGTGTGCTGAAAGAATGAAAGTCTTTATTGTATCGTAGAGTAGAATTTGTGATTTACATATACACTACTCACAAAGTTAGGGATATTTGGCTTTCGGGTGAAATTTATGGAAAACTTAAAAAGTTGACACTACAGCGATATTATATCACGACAGTAGGGCATTTAAGTAGAGGCACGTAATGGTGATTTCATCATTTAAATCAATTTACTGAAGCAAAATCCAGCAGTGGTGGGTACAACCCCCAAAAAAACGACAATGTCTCAATAACTTGTCCTGTGCCTTGAGCATTAATTACAGCCTGACGAGTACGTCTCATGCCGGTCACAATTGGGTTATTTCAGTTGTGGCCAAAAGTATTGACACCCCTGCAATTCTGTCAGATAATACTCAGCTTCTTCCTGAAAATGATTGCAAACACAAATTCTTTGGTATTATCTTCATTTAATTTGTCTTAAATGAAAAAACACAAAAAGAATTGTCCTAAAGCCAAATTGGATATAATTCCACACCAAACATAAAAAAGAGGGTGGACAAAAGTATTGGCACTGTTCGAAAAATCATGTGATGCTTCTCTAATTTGTGTAATTAACAGCACCTGTAACTTACCTGTGGCACCTAACAGGTGTTGGCAATAACTAAATCACACTTGCAGCCAGTTGACATGGATTAAAGTTGACTCGACCTCTGTCCTGTGTCCTTGTGTGTACCACATTGAGCATGGAGAAAAGAAAGAAGACCAAAGAACTGTCTGAGGACTTGAGAAACCAAATTGTGAGGAAGCATGAGCAATCTCAAGTCTACAAGTCCATCTCCAAAGACCTGAATGTTCCTGTGTCTACCGTACGCAGGGTCAAGAAGTTTAAAGCCCATGGCACTGTGGCTAACCTCCCTAGATGTGGACGGAAAAGAAAAATTGACAAGAGATTTCAGCGCAAGATTGTGCGGATGTTGGATAAAGAACCTCGACTAACATCCAAACAAGTTCAAGCTGCCCTGCAGTCCAAGGGTACAACAGTGTCAACCCGTACTATCCGTTGCCGTCTGAATGAAAAGGGACTGTATGGTAGGAGACCCAGGAAGACCCCACTTCTTACCCCGAGGCATAAAAAAGCCAGGCTGGAGTTTGCCAAAACTTACCTGAAAAAGCCTAAAACGTTTTGGAAGAATGTTCTCTGGTCAGATGAGACAAAAGTAGAGCTTTTTGGGCAAAGGCATCAACATAGAGTTTACAGGAGAAAAAAAGAGGCATTCAAAGAAAAGAACACGGTCCCTACAGTCAAACATGGCGGAGGTTCCCTGATGTTTTGGGGTTGCTTTGCTGCCTCTGGCACTGGACTGCTTGACCATGTGCATGGCATTATGAAGTCTGAAGACTACCAACAAATTTTGCAGCATAATGTAGGGCCCAGTGTGAGAAAGCTGGGTCTCCCAGCAGGACAATGACCCAAAACACACTTCAAAAAGCACTAGAAAATGGTTTGAGAGAAAGCACTGGAGACTTTTAAGGTGTCCAGCAATGAGTCCAGACCTGAATCCCATAGAACACCTGTGGAGAGATCTAAAAATGGCAGTTTGGAGAAGGCACCCTTCTAATATCAGGGACCTGGAACAGATTGCCAAAGAAGAATGGTCTAAAATTCCAGCAGAACATTGTAAGAAACTCATTGATGGTTACCGGAAGCGGTTGGTCGCAGTTATTTTGGCTAAAGGTTGTGCAACCAAGTATTAGGCTGATGGTGCCAATACTTTTGTCTGGCCCATTTTTGGAGTTGTGTGTGAAATTATCAATGTTTTGCTTTTTGCTTCATTCTCTTTTGTGTTTTTTCATTTAAGACAAATTAAATGAAGATAATAATACCAAAGAATTTGTGTTTGCAATCATTTTCAGGAAGAAACTGAGTATTATCTGACAGAATTGCAGGGGTGTCAATACTTTTGGCCACAACTGTATCTGCGGAGGTATGGCATCCCACTCTTCTTGATGGGTGGCCCTCAGGTCCCTGAGGCTCTGGGGTACAGATTTATGAGCCTCTACACGGCGTCTCTGCTGATTCCATAGGTTTTCTATGGGATTCAGGTCTGGAGAAAGTGGAGGCCGCTTCATTTGAGGTCTCCCAGTCTCCAGCGGTCGTTCCGTAATGATGAGATCTCGATGAGCTGGAGACTTGTCCTCCTTGAAGAAGAAATTAGGCCTGGGTTGTTTGTGCGGAGGCACAATGACTTGACTAATGATATTATTCAAGTAGCAGGGGTTGTCACAAAGTTTAGGGCAGTTCTGTATTGACCAGACACACCTGCCCATATTACCAACATCACCACTGTGGGGGTTATCTCTTAAAGTGAGATCTCAGCGATTGCCTGTCCCTGACCTGATAAATATGAGCAGAGTGTATGGATAGAAGATAGTCATCGGATACAAAATCAGATGCGTGCTCTCCTCTCGGCCAGAGTTGGCACAGAACTGGCTTTATTAGTACAAAACAAAAGATCATGTAACGGTGAAGAGAGTGCTGCACGTCTTCTGAGCAACTATCATGTCAGTCAGTAATTGGTCCATGTTAGGTCCGTTCCATATATAGTCTTCAGTGTTATCCATTTCACACAGCAGGGGCACATTTATAAGATTATCTCAGCACAGGAACATCAAATTGTGGAATTAGTTAGTATTCCAAAATCTATTGATTATAAAACCATAAGGAACTTTTTTTATGGACTTCGTGCGCTACTGAACAATGGACACAATTCCAGTTACGATGTCATCCCCTGAGGAAGAAGTAACTATTACTTCGAAACGCGTTGGGAATAAAACAATAATCTTTCATCATAACTGGTTTTGTGTCCATTGTTCAGCAGCGCACGAAGTCCATAAAAAAAGTTCCTTATGGTTTTATATATCGGTGGTCACTGGTTTGGCCCTTGGACGTGCAGCAGCTGATCATTTACATGCTTTACCTTTCCTACAAGGGGTGAGTGGATATTGTATATTCATATGTATTTTATCATCGGATAAGACCCTATTTACGCTCCTCTCGTTCCTACAGCATAAATCATTGAAACATCTATTGATTAAAATTGTTTTGTTTGTGGAAATCCCCTTTAAGCTGCTTTTTAGAGAACAGCAAGATGTGCAAAAAGTACTGAATCAATGAACAGTTGGACATGTGCATTCAAAAGTATAGATATGGTCGCATTCCCCTTCTCCTGAAAAGGTTAAAGGGCATTTTAGGATTATCCTGAAATTTCTCCCGAAAACCAAATATCCTTACATTTTTGTTAGTAGCGTATATTACTTCATAAATATTTGATACTCTAGTCACATCCAAAGCTGCATTCAAAATTCTGCATGACTTCCCAAGACTGACTTCACACTGCAGCCTCTGCTGGTTCAGGTTCTATGTAGGCTGCATTCACCGATTTCTGCTCTGGAGGATAATCAGAGAGATATTGCATCTTGCATCTTCCTTGCATCTTCTCGCCCAACCACTTGCACCAGTGACATATTTCCGTCACATCTCCACCAGCCCCTTTCCCCTGCTGTCATCCCTCACCTAACTAAAAATATTTAACCTCTCTCTCTCTTCTGGCATCTTTCCCTCCTCATTTAAGCATGCCATCATACATCCACTACTTAAAAAACCATCCCTCGACCAAAACTGTGCCGCTAACTATAGACCTGTCTCTAATCTTCCCTTCATCTCTAAACTCCTGGAACGCCTGGTCCACTCCCGTCTTATCCGCTATCTCTTTGATAACTCTCTTCTCGACCCTCTCCAATCCGGTTTCCGCTCTTTACACTTTACTGAAACTGCCCTCACTAAAGTCTCTAATGATCTACTAACAGCTAAATCAAATGGTCATTACTCCATGCTAATTCTCTTGGATCTCTCTGCAGCATTCGACACTGTGGATCATCAGCTCCTCCTCACTATGCTCCGTTCCATTGGCCTCAAGGACACCTTTCTCTCCTGGTTCTCCTCCTATCTCTCTGACCGCTCCTTTACTGTATCTTTTGCTGGTTCCTCCTCCTCTCACCTTCCCCTTACTGTTGGGGTTCCTCAATGATCGGTTCTAAGCCCCCTCTCCTCTTCTCCTTGTACACTGCCCCTATTGGTCAAACAATCAGTAGATTTGGTTTCCAGTACCATCTCTATGCTGATGACACCCAATTATACGCCTCTTCTCCTGACATCACGCCTGCCTTTCTATAAAACACCGGCGATTGTCTAAACGCTGTGTCTAACATCATGTCCTCACTATATCTGAAACTGAACCTATCAACGACTGAACTCCTTGTGTTTCCTCCCGCTACTAATGTACCGATACCCGACATTGCCATTTCTGTGTGTGGTTCCACTATTACTCCCCAGCAATATGCCCGCTGTCTTGGGGTCATACTTGATTCCAAGCTTTCCTTTGCTCCCCACATTCGATCACTGGCCCGCTCTTGTCATCTGCACCTCAAAAACATTACTAGAATTCGACCTTTTCTTACTTTTGACTCTGCAAAAACTCTTACTGTTTCTCTTATTCATTCTCATCTCGACTATTGTAACTCTCTTTTAATCGGTCTCCCTCTTACCAAACCCTCCCCTTTCCAATCTGTCTTGAATGCTGCAGCCAGGATCATATTCCTCACCAATCTTTACACCGATGCCTCTACCTTGTGCCAGTCATTACACTGGCTACCCATCCACTCCAGAATTCAGTATAAACTTAGTACCCTCACCCACAAAGCTCTCCATGGCTCAGCACCACCCTACATCTCCCTTGTTTCAGTATACCACCCTACCCGTGCCCTCCGTTCTGCTGATGACCTGAGGTTAGCATCCTCAATAATCAGAACCTCCCACTCCCGCCTCCAAGACTATACACGTGCTGCGCCAATTCTTTGGAATGCACTTCCCAGGACAATACGATTAGTCCCAATCCCCACCATTTTAAGCGTGCCCTGAAAACACATTTATTCAGACTGGCCTATCGCCTCAACATATTAACCTAATCTATCCCTGTGTGGCACAGCCAAAAGTTTTACCATAACCAAGTTCCCCGCATCATGATCCCACATGCTTTATGCATCCATTAGCCCTCTGTGTCCGTACTGTTACACACTTAGCATTATGGCTGGTCCATACAATCAGGGCAACTGTTACCACCCACCATTCATGTCTCCCTTATTTCCTCATAGACTGTAAGCTTGCGAGCAGGGCCCTCATTCCTCTTGGTATCTGTTATGATCTATGTGATTATTGTTATGCTGTAATGTCTATTGTCTGTACAAGTCCCCTCTGAAATGTAAAGTGCTGCGGAATATGTCGGCGCTATAGAAATAAAATGTATTATTATTATAAATATGTAGAATTCAGAAGAATATAGAATTCACAAATAGTGATAGAACAGCGCCACCTAGATTTTGTCATCAGATTTGGCGTTTCATTTTTTTATAACAGTGCACCTAGAGGAAAAATGAAGAATTGCAGGGCACATATTGGAATATGTGGATAACTATGCCATCCTAGCTCAGTTTCAGAGAAATTTGTGCTGAGGCACGATGGGAGTGAGAATGACAATGATAAAATAAATTCTTGTGTACATTATTAGATTTTTACAAAATGTCTATTATTTATCTCAAAGATGTATACATATGTGTAGGATACCAATATATAGTGTACACGGAGTTCCCCTTAAAGGGAATGCATAAGATTACTTTTTCCCCAGATACAGCATCACACTGACTCACAGGCCATGTCAAGTACTGCAGCTCAAATTTTTATCAAGTTATTGGACCCCTACCCTGCCATTAAATAACCACAGGCAATATTATATTCAGTTCTTAAGCAGTTTATTTCCAGGGGCTGGAAGAAAGACAAGTTGCACGTAATAAAAAATAAAGCAAGTGCCCCAAAAAATTGGGCAACATTTTTTTAAACAAGTAAAAACAATACAAGTAGTCACCATAGATCAGTCTATACACCCATATCAGCGGATATAGTAAAAACCCAGTGGGTGATGATGATGTACATAGAAAACACAGTGTAATGCATTCATATGTTTTAATATACATCAGTTTGGGGTTTCCTAAGCCCCTGCAATACTGATATGAACTTAGACTTAATAGAAAAAAAAAAAAATAGTTCAATGCTGTTACACCAGTCGGCCAGCAGATGGAACCAATGTGTCAAACCACTTTTTAATAACTACTTTAGGGCAAGGTGGATTTACAAACCTACAAGGAGTTGTAGTACTACTATTCTCGTATTCTCTGGGCCAATATCTGAGAAATTGGGAAGGCATAGTCTCACTCTACCCTTCCAAAAAATTCTACACCCCAATTTCAAGCTTAAAATTCTTATATGGCATTTCTCTTGTGTCGATGGCCGTAGTCCAGGCCCCTTTTTCCTCTGCAGGAGAGGGTTTTCCTTTATTCCGGTAGACCTGAGTGCTATTACTCCCCTTTATCAGCCAAGCATTTCTGATCGTGTCTTTTTCCATTACATCTTGACAGGAGGAGAGTCATCCGCAGACACTGGCAGAAAAGTTTATCTAAGCTGGATACTCATTGCCATAAATACTGGATGGCTCCTCGGTGACGGAGAGATAGGTGGCCCTCATACTGGGAGAATACTTGAAAAAGAAATAGAATGAGAATCAGGTGAAATCAAGATATGACATACAGACATGTATACAGCGACAGGGGAGCGTATACAGAGACCATGAGAGTAATGATTCTTCAGATATGAGGGGCACAGAACTCAAACTCAAAATAGGGCCCAAACCCCCACTAAGAACGCTACCAAATCTACTAGACCTAACTAATCTAATGATGTCTGAATTCTGCTACCACCAGGGGGAGCTCACTGCATAGGGAGCTAGTATGAAATGGGAGAAATAGACATCTGTATGCAGTGAACTCCCCCTAGTGGTGGCTTACAGTAAGCAGAGGAAGCAATTCTTTGAGTTCCCTCTAAAGGTGGCTCAAAGAAAGCAGGGGAAATAGTTTAACGAAGCAGTTCTTTGAGCTCACCTAGTGGTGGCTCACAGCAAACAGAGGAAGCAATTATGTGAACTGCCCCTAGTGGTGGCTCACAGCAAGCAAGATTAGCAGTTCAATGTACTCCACCTAGTGGTGGCTCAGATAAGCATTTATGTGAGCAAATCCTAATGATGGCTCACAGGCACAACAAGTAGGAAAATCAATTTAGCGAGCTACCCCTTGTGGTGGCGCACAGCAAGCAGGAAAAGTATTTTAGTGAGCTCCCCCTAGTGGTGGCGCACACCAAGCTGGAGAAGCATTTTAGTGAGCTCCCCCTAGTGGTGGCTCACATAAACCAAGAAAAGAAGAATTTTCAAGAGCTCCAACTAGGGGTGGCTCACAGCAAGCAAGGGAAGCAGTTTAGTGCTAGGCCCTCAACCACCTTAATGGTGGTGTGCCATGCCCCTAGGGTGTGTACATCACTGCTAATGTAAGAGCTAACTTAAATACAGGGGACGGGACTTGCAATTAATATTTTGTGTGATCTCCCTCACTATGACAAGATGCGATTCACACCATGACCCCCGCTGTTTCCAAACCCATCCTGCTGATGTAGTGATGGTGGAGTAGCCTCCCTCCTTATTACACTAGCCTCATCTCCGGCCTAACTATATATTAATGCACCACAGTGTGGGGGAGGGGGCTGATTGGTTTGGGCTTCAGACCTTGGTACACTACATGCTACTTAGCTGTGTAATTCTGTCTCTAACCCTGGGAAAACCACAGCACTTAAATGTCCTATATATTTAATGGAGCGGCTAATGAACAGGAGGTGATGGGAAGGAAGTCCTTTGTGTAGAAGCTTCTGCTGTACTGTCAGGGCTGAGAAAACACCCAAGGCCACAGAAAGCACTCAGTAATCATCTTCAGGAAATCAAGGGTGCAGCCCTATGTATAACCAGTGATCTGCTAGATGCACAGGTATATGTTGAAGCATATTTGTCTGGGGGTCTCCCAGAAGATTCAGGTACATTTCCTGTGAAGACTCCACTAGGGGGAGCTGCTGCTAATGATTCCTACTGCTACCACAGAACTGTATAGCTGTGTATGCAGTGAGCTCCTCCTAGTGGCAGCCACCGGCAGACAGAATTTGATAATCTATCTGGATTAGGAGTTGTGTATAACACACAAATGGAGCTCCAATGCTGGCACTGGGTTCCCATCAGTCAAGATGGTTATGAAGAGACTGAGGGGGGATGGATGGTAGGACAGGGGGAGTGAGGGAACAGATTCACATTACACAAAGTGATACAACTTACGTTTTTTTTTTTAACATTACAAAGCTCCAAAACAAGCATGCAAAAACAAAAGATGGATTAGCAGGAGGAATATAAAAGTGCGAGCGGTGAGCAAAATGATTTAAAAAATCCAGTATTTTACTAAAAGGCCTTTTAAACAGAATTTTTGGCACCTACATTACACATCCATGGTTAATCGCCATTATTTTTGTTGGTTTAAGAGGTTAGTCACCTTCATGTGTTTTCTGAAAAATATGATTACTAATGTCGGCTGAGATGTGGAGTGTCATGTGACAGCAGCCATGCTGCTCTACAGGGTCAGTCTATGAATTTGAGACTGACTCGTTGCTATATTGTCAGGAGGAATATCTATAGCTACTAGTCTGGACTGAACTGAGGCTACGCTTGGCTAGACTCAACCACATTCCTCCTCCTATCACAGCGTATTTCATCAGATTTGTGGAGTAGCTTTAAACCCTACTCATTCCTCTATACCTTTTTTTACTGAGACAAGTGTACTCTGGCAGATGCCAAGGGAAAAAGAAGGATCAGGCACATTGATTTCAACATGTCCCATCCGTTTATTCTTAGGTGAGAAAAGCGGATGCCAGAGGTATCTGGCAGAGGCTTATTTCAATCTCCCCAATCAGAGTGGTCAAATGTGCGTGTCTATGTGGGAATCCGGAGGAACAGATTTGCTAAGGCCAGGCTTAGCAGTGCTCAAACACATTCCTCAGATTTTCTGTAATCAGGTGTGATATCTCTTTAAACCCCATTACTTACTTTACACCTCCTTTACTGCGACCAATGTACTCTGACCTTTCCCGAAAGGCGGATGTTGTGGTAAGAAAAAAAAAAAAAAAAAAAGGATCAGGAAGTTTGATTTGCCTGATTCTTTCGGTCCGAGGAGAGAAAAGCTGCTGCCAGAAGTGCCCGGTAGCAGTTTTTCCCTTTTCTCACTCAAAATGGCAAAATGTGAATGTCTATGGGGAAAATCAGGAGCAATAGTTCTCAGCTGAATAAGTGTTTGGCTCACAACTATCTAAAATGTACGGCAAGCTTAAAAGTTAACTAAAATTTCAAGTAACTTAAGAATATGTTGCCCTGTGTATGTACATGACAAATAACACCATTGGACGATTTGTATTCTGCATTTTCACCCATTTCCCCATGGCACGCCCTATCACTTAATTTGCAATCGACTGAGAGCTGGTGGGTGGAAACTATAGACAGCACAACACACAGAGAAGGAGTTCTGCTCTTGATTCCTTAGCCATCATAGAAACAACAGTAGGAGGAGGAAATTATATGGCAGTACTGAGCAGTGTAGATGTGAATCCAGCTCTGGATGACGTAAAAGACCTGTTACAAAGCTAAATTTGATATTTCTGCATCTCCCTTGCTTGTTTTCTCCATCTCCACTTTACTCTTCACTCATCCCTTCTCCATAGAGTAGAATAGTCTGTGTAATATGACGCATGAGATACTATAGAAGGGTGGGAAGGGGAGGCTCATTTGGGCACACATGCAGGCAGTTTCAGGATAGTACTGTAATCGTCACCTAATGATATTGGCACATGTTGCTTCTACTCCTACATAGTTTGGCCACTGAGCTTTTATTGCTTTATCGCTACCCGATTATTGCTTACTATCAAAACAACAAAAGAGAAACAGACCCATCTGATCACAAAACTGGGGTCCCAACACAAAATAAATCTTAAATTAAAAACTTAAAGGGGACTATGTGTGATTAGAAAAACATGTCAGCTTCTTTTCATAAAAATAGCGCCACTCTTGTTTTAGGTTGTGAGTGGTATTGCACCACAATCCTGTTTACATGAATTTGGCTTCGCTGCAATACCACACTTAGCCTCTGGACAAGAGAGGTGCTATATTTTGTTAGAAAGCAGCAATATTTTCTTGATCATAATAAGACCTGGGCTACACTGTGACTTTTTGTAGTGTTACTGATTGATTTTAACTACTAAGTGGCATTTGCAGTCTTGCTTTATACTGCAGCTGTAGAAAAATAGTTAAAATCAATCAGTAAAGCTATAAAAAGTCGCAGAGTGGCCACAACCTAAACTATAAATATATTTATTGCAATTATTGCAGTGGCATAGACTGTCTAGGTGCCAAGGGGGGGTGCCATCAAGCCGTTCTGCCATGGTCAGGGTATTTAATTAAAGGGCTATGACAGTCAAGTCGCTGCTGTCCTGTATTGCTTCCAATGACCATTTTAGGCAGTCGGCTATAAGAAGGATTTGGATTCGGAGGCCCAGCGTACCGTGGGTGGGGGCGATCCTCTCCCGATCAGTGGAACGTTCTCGTAGCGGGGATTACCACCAAACAAAGCTGCCTGGTTCCTTTAAGAAAGAAGAAACGTGGGTTAAGTTACGCAGAAAGTGTAAAGTGAGGAGCAATCAGTACATCTAAGTTGGTGTTCAAGTCCCCTATTACATGTAATGAGTTAAAGGGATTTTTTGGTTTCACAAAACCACTGTCCCACGGCTGCAATTAAAAAGAAAACCCTAACAAACAAATATGTACTTTATTCACCCTCCCCGGGTCCAGCATTACATTTCTGCCTCGCCTATTACTGTCTGCAGCGCCTTAGCCAATCAAGTAAGCTCAGTGGCTTGTGCAGACCTGCTGAGCTCAGTGATTGGCTGCAGTGCTGGCAATAGACACTGGGAGCAGCAGTGGACATGCAGTGCTGGACCAGGGAGGGTGTGTAAACATTTCCCCCTTTAATAAACAAATTGTAGCTGAGAAGTATTTTGAAACTGGAAAACCGCCTTCATAGTTGAGAGTACAAACCCTTAAGACCCTCAATTATTGACCAAGAAGCACAGTCAGCAAGAAGATCGTCACTTGCTCTCGTGGACCTGGCCTTTCTGGGCATCACAAAGACTGCCCATGAATTTCAGTATGTGCAGTGCAATGCTGTATCTCTCCAGTGGTGGCACTGCAGGGGGACTGAACACTTGCTAGGTTTGATCACTGATTGTTTGGCGCGATTAATGTTGTATGTACATAAATACCCTTAGCAAAGCTTCCCTCTGACACGCCGCACCCAAGGCACGTGCATAGGTAGACTGCCATCCAGCTATGCCCCACGTACAATCTTAAAAGGAGTTTTATCACTTGACAAAATCAGCTCTGCTACATCTGACTGTACCTTTTGCAATCAACTACTTACATGTATTCTGCAACAGGGGCATTGGAGATGGTTTGGCCCGGCGGGTGTAGACTGGCCTGGCTGCCCAGGCTGCTGCTGTAGCTGCAGAAGCTCCGCATCTGCGCCCGGTTGGGGTTGTGCACCGCTATACGACGTGCCTGAGGGTTAAAGGGATCTTCCTCGTCAATGTCGTTGTAATCTCGGTCCCTGAAATGCAAACATATGGGATTATTATAAATTTAAATTGTATTGCTCCTTGAGTGCCAGCGTCACTGCACTATTATTAATAGCAAAGAAAGTCTGCAACTGCGATGATAACAGATTGCAAGCTCTGCGGTACGGCACTGCACATCCTGGGCCGTCGGGAAGTATACAGTCTGCTATAAACAGCGCCCATATTCCGCCTATAGGAGGGGATACATGACATGCAGCCAATTCTAAAGCTCACCTTGCGACTAAATGCTTCCAGGCTTGTGGCATGGCACATATCATGGCGGTGAAGGCAAATGCTGCCAGGAGTGAGAAGAGGCCGAGATAAAGTAGTCCTTCAACCCCGTCATAACAGATGCCAATAAGAGCTTCCAAATAATCCTGAGAGTGAGACAAAAAATTGCTGGATTATCAGATATTCCAGATCAATGGAAGTCACATAGTTTTACAAAACAGATGGATGTGTGAGATGATGACGCTGCCCCTTCCCCGTACTTTGTGCAGACCCCGGCAGTCCAGCAGAGCAGTAAGCTGGTGCAGATTAGACTCGGACGTGTTCAGAAGCAGCTGGATGCCCTGCAGATCTTTCTGGAAGAAGGGGGAGAAATGGCACGGTGAGTATTTTTCTGGATTGTGTCAGGAATAACAACTGTATTTTCATGCAAATATACAGTGGTTAATGCGAGATACAGGAGGATTTCACAGAGTGGTATCAGTAAATGCATTACCGATACCCCCGGCGGTGTCAGGCCCCACAAGGCGGTTGGCTGCGTACCACATTTTGTTTTACTATAAAACACATTTTAGCAAGAAATTTTGGCTTAAAAAAAATGTTTGGAGTTCGGAGGTCCTCTGATGCGGCATTGTGTGGAGGAGTGACACAGCTCTCTCCCCTCTGGCCCAACACTAATCACTCTGGTTGGTGAAGGGCCAGAGAGGGTGGGACATGCCCACCATTAAACCTGTATAGATGATGCAGGTCATGACCAGCTGATTTCATGTGATCAGTCATATGCCTGGAGAGATCTTCAAAATGTGATAATGTATACCCTGTATGTGCAGAAGGCTGGGTGTGTGTGAGTATGAATGCAGCAGAGCTGTGTGTGTACCAGAGCTGTGTGTATGTGAGCAGGTACTAAGATGCAGTAACAGGTCGGAGCAGAGCAAAGGGGTAACGTGGGGTTTAATTTAACAGGTATACTCCTCGCAGGGAGAAAACAGGGAAAACAGTATAAAGGAACACAGGGGGCGTAACTCAGGGGAAACGGTTGTGAAGAATAGGGTAGGAAGTCCAAGAATAGCAAACTTATCAGTCAGACGACTTCAGAATTCAGTTAGTTCAGGATGTGGACATTGGCACCAGAGCAGCGGTGCGTATGGGGTCCGGTATGGTCCTGGAAAAGATGGCGTCCTGGATCCTTGCGGCGGCGGTGATTCCTCATGGTCCGGTGTAGTCCTGTAAAAGATGACGTCTTGGCTCCTGGTGGCGACGGTGATTCCTCATGGTCTGGTCGGTTTGTCAGGATACGATGAGCCGGACAGAGCAGTTTTTCCTCCTGTCGGCGTACAGGGACAACAAGCGACTCGACTAATAAGGGAAACCCCTCACAGGGGGTGTCCCAATTTTCCAGTCGGTGCACGCGCGCACTGATGTCCTGACTGGGCGTCCTGTCACTCACGGTCAGCGTGGACCGGGTACGTCTTTGTCGGCAGACTTTGTTAGCAGCTTTTTGCCTCTGCTCGATTTGGCCCACTCTGGCAGTTGGTTTATTTGCAGAAGCCCTGACACTGCCTTCCTGCGCAATGCACGTTCCTGCGGCAACTAACTGATTTTCTGCGCGCTGTTGCCCTTTTACCTTAGCCACGCCCCCTACTCCTAGGTGTAGAGGTCGGTCTGGGGCCTTAAGCTTTCCCCGTGAAACCTGGGTGACAGCCCCGACAGTTCTGCATCCGTCACGGAGTAGGTAGGTCTGGTCCAGGTCTTCTCCTTACATTTATAGGAAGTATAGCAGAGCTGTGTGTGTGTATGTAATAGTGCTGGGTGTGTGTGTGTGCGCACGCATGAAGTGGAGCTGGGAGTGTGTGTGTGCACGCATGAAGTGGAGCTGGGAGTGTGTGCGCACGCATGAAGTGGAGCTGGGAGTGTGTGCGCACGCATGAAGTGGAGCTGGGTGTGTGTGTGTAGCAAAGAGGGGCGTGTTTGTCTGTATGTAGCAGAGAGGAGGGTGTTTGTGTGCATGCAGCGCTGACAAGACAAAAGTAGAAGTAACATCATTTCAGAAAAGGAACATTATATCAACAGAAAAATATGGTGGTGGTGGTATGACGGTATGGTCTGGGAATATTTTGCTGCTTCAGGACCTGGGAGACTTGTTGTGGTAAATGGAACCATGAATTCTGCTGTCTACCAAAAATTCCTGAAGGAGAATGTCCGGCCATCTGTTTGTGACCTCAAGTTGAAGCACACTTGGGTTATGTAGCAAGACAATGATCCAAAACACACCAGCAAGTCCACCTCTGAATGGCTTAAGAAAAACAAAATTAAGACTTTGGAGTGGTCTAGTCAAAGTCCTGACCTTAACCCCATAGAGATGCTATGGCATGACCTTAAAAAGACGGTTCATGCTCGAAAACCCTACAATGTGGCTAAATTACAACTATTCTGCAAAGATGAGTGGGATAAAATTCCTCCAGAGCGTTGTAAAAGACTCATTGCCAGTTATTGCAAATGCTTGATTGCAGTTGATACTGCTAAGTGTTGCCCAGCCAGGTATTAGGTTGAGGGGGCAATCACTTTTTCACACAGGACTCTGTAGGTTTGGATTTATTATTCCCTTAAAGGGAATCTGTCACCTTATTTTTCCCCTATGAGATGCGGCCACCGCCATCAGGGGCTTATCTACAGAATTCTGTAATGCTGTAGATAAGCCCCTGATGTAACCTGTAACCTGAAAGAGAAGAAAAACGAGAGTTATATTATACTCACCGGGGGAGGGCGGTCCGGTGGGTGTCGCGGTCCGTCGCCTCCCATCTTCTAGCGATGACGTCATCGTTCTTGCTTCCTGTCACGGCTTCTGCGCAGGCGTAATTCTCTGCCCTGTTGAGGGCAGAGTAAAGTACTGCAGTGCGCAGGCATCGGACCTCTCTGACCTTTCCTGGAGCCTGCGCACTGCAGTACTTTACTCTGTCCTCGAAAAATGAGGATGAATGAACTCATGGAGATCAACATCCAACACTGCGGAGACACCATCACATGTTGCAGTGATTCTAGAGCAAAGCCCCCATCCCTTATGGGAAATATGTAAAAATATGCAAAACACAAGCGGCGGAGACACCATCACATGTTTCTCAACGCAAGCAATGACTAGCCAGGTCTTTCCCCGGGAAGGAACAACCATGGGAAGGGCAGTCTCCAATGAAGGAAACCACCTATGCCAAAACATGGTATCCATCCACAGACAGACTGCGTTGAGAAACATGTGATGGTGTCTCCGCAGAGTTGGATGTTGATCTCCATGAGTTCATTCATCCTCATTTTTCACAGTCTTCTACTAGGCATTGCTCCTACTGGCCAATTTCCTACTCCACACTGATGAGGGGCAATACCCCGAAACAGCTGTCTGTGGATGGATACCATGTTTTGGCATAGGTGGTTTCCTTCACTGGAGACTGCCCTTCCCATGGTTGTTCCTTCCCGGGGAAAGACCTGGCTGGTCATTGCTTGTGTTGAGAAACATGTGATGGTGTCTCCGCCGCTTGTGTTTTGCATATTTTTACATATTTCCCATAAGGGATGGGGGCTTTACGCTAGAATCCCTGCGTTGAGAAACATGTGATGGTGTCTCCGCGGCTTGTGTTTTGCATATCTTTACTCTGTCCTCAACAGGGCAGAGAATTACAACTGCGCAGGAGCGCAACAGGAAGCAAGAAGGATGATGTCATTGCTAGAAGATGGGAGGCGCCGGACCGCGACACCCATCGGACCGAACGCTTTCAGGTTACATCAGGGGCTTATCTACAGCATTACAGAATGCTGTAGATAAGCCACTGATGGCGGTGGCCGCATCTCATAGGGGAAAAATGAGTTGACAGATTCCCTTAATAATAAAGACCTTTTCCACACAACTGTATATTTTTTATTTGCCTGGCATTGCTGGAATCCTACTGATCTGGAGAATCATATGACCAGCTTCCATTTTTTTTTTTTTTTTTTTAATTTCCCAATGAATGCCGCAAAAAAACCCCACAAAAAACAATGGTGAAATTGTTTTTCTATTCCCCTCATTTTCCAGTACATTATACAATAAAATGCGTTATATACTACAACTCTGCCGGGAATAAAAACAAGTCCACAAATGTCTGTGTCGACAGGAAAATATAAAAGTTATGATTATTGGAAGAATGGGAGGAAAATATGAAAGATAAAAATTGGCTGTGGTGGGGAAGGCTTAGAAACTTTCCCAGAGAACACACTGATTTCCATGGCTTTGTGAAAACTGGTTAGACAAAAACGCTGGAGGACTCATGGTGAAAGAAGCCCAGGTACGGAGCATGTCTGCCTGGTTTTTGCCGACACAACATAATGGCAATATCCTATAGTAACCTGAAGGGGGAGCCCTCATGGATATAAATTTATAGAGTTCCCATTACTACCAGCATCCATTAGCTCCCCCTAGTGGTGATTGCACACAGTCAGAATTATGCAGCTAAAAAGATCACCATCAGTCGTTAGAAAATCATTCTTCTAGGGTGGGACTGGTTCTCACTGAGACTCCACTGCTTAATGGAAGCCATTTTACAGTCAATGTGATTGTTCATGGGAAAAAACAAGGTCTCTGCCAGGAGGAAGAAACCCCATGATGTGAGAGTCAATCTTGCTCATCTTACCTGGGCAGTAGGAAATATGGGCACGGCAAACTGAAGTAAACCTTGTATCTGGATCTGCATGGTGGTCAGCGACTTCTGGAAGACATTCAGGGCCTGGAAGGAGGGATCGGTAAGTGCAATGTTTAGGCAGCTGTATAGTAACGTACCATCCGGGGTCGTACCTGCTGGAAGGGATTCTTCAGACTCTGGCTGCAGTACAAGTAATAATGGACGACTTCTGCAAAGACAGACACAATATATAGGCATCATGGGTGAGACATCCTCGCAACCATGTGTGGCCGCTCGGGAGGAGGACGCTACCTGCACTGATTTGATCTTGCGTCATGTTCATGATGAATTTGTCAGGTGCCACACAGAAATCACTGGTGCCCTACAAGACAAAGTATAAGGGGTTAATGCTAGCTTCAATTAGGGCAGTGCCCTCCAGGAAAGCTGAGCGCCAGCCAAAATGGCCACCATTAATACAAAGGGTTGAGCCAAAAGGGTGAGCTCATTTTTTACCAAAGAGAATGTCAAAGACAAAAGGAGTAAAACAATTTTGTTTTTCAATTTCAACTCACTTGGAGTTTTGTTCCAGTCTTCTTTCAGTATATTATATGGCAAAGTAAAGGGTGACATTCAAAGCTAGAACATGACCCGCAAAAAAAAGCCCTCATTATAAGGCTATAATAATGGAAAAATAAAAAAGTTATGGAAAAAGGAGGAAAAAAACAAAAGTGCAAAAATGAAAAACTGCTGTGGCGGGAAGGAGATAACAACGGTCTTACTGTAGCTATGCTTTGGTAAAAGGTGTGGTGAGCGCTTTAAGAGTCCATACTTGCTCACTGCATGTGGTGCACTCCTGTACATGGCGCAGAATCGATTTTCCCCGTGACCGGTGAGGTGTGCCACCTCCTAATGAGGAGCACTACTCGTTCCTACCTGCCTCTAATTTAGGTAAATCTCTTTTCAGCCTCATAACCATGAAGGCAAGAATCTAATCTGCAAATCGGGAACAAGCGGCAGGAAAAGGCCGAAGCTCGAGAAAACCAAGAGATTCAATTAGCAACGACTGGAGGAATCAGAGAAGGGCGAAAGCGGAGACCACAGGGCAAAGCAAGAACACGACCTCCATCACTGAGACATTAGATTCCCTCAGGGCAGCCGCAACCAACGCGCACTTCCGGGCACCTCCGAGCTGGGTGTCATGTTCCGGATTCACAATGTGACTGACTCTGTGAATCAGATCTTAGCCTAGAAGATCTTAGAAAGATCTTTAATGTAAAATTGTGAGAAAACGGAATCTTAATATCTTATTTATAGGCCGAGATACAGTCACTTGAAGTCACAGGCCCCAAAGCCTTAGGCTGCACTACTGATATTCTGGTGACATGTCCTCTTCTGATTCTCGGTTATGGAGAAGTTGTGTGGATTCAACTTTTCAAATAAAGTCTCCATGACAACTTGGCAGAAATCAGAAGGGGACATTAGAATCTCTCAGTAGTGCAGCCTCAGGCTTTAGATCTGCAGCTTCCATTGAACATATCTCAGTCTAGAAATAAGATATTTAAAAACGGTTTTCATATATATATATATATATATATATATATATATATATATATATATATATATATATATATATATATATTTTTTTTTTTTTAACGGGCACTGTAGGGGCTTTTTATTTTATTTTGTCTGGAAAACTTGCTTTTAGGGCAGATGCGTGGAATGAGAACTGAACAATCAAGCAGAGAACCAGACAGGCTTACAAACGCAAGATGTCCCGATTACAGGAGTGGCAAATTGAGCAATCTCTGGGGCCACAGTTTTCTACCCCGTAGTGTGGTGATATACCGTAATTTGGGAATTCATCTGCAATTTTATTTTGATGCTACATACAATTTTCCCTATATGGCAGTCTTATGAAGGCTGAATATGGCGGTAATGTTTTGGGACAATATAGCAGTATTATGTGGACAGCATTTGGAGGCTGCATATGATTTGGGCACTACACTAGGTTGTGTTATAAGCCAATTTATAATATAGTTTGTATAGTTTCTGCACTACATGGCAGTATTATGTATGCATTATTTAGATGCTGATTTGGGTACAATATGTTTGTATTTTGTATTGTAATTGACAATTGTTTTTACACTATATGGCTGCATTATGGCTTAGGCCTGTTTCACACTTACGTTTTTCCTGTCAGTTGCAATCCGTGAAAAAGGCGGAGAACGGATCCGTGTCCGTTGAGACACCAACGGGTGCCACTGGACCGTTGTTTTGACGGATGAGAGAGAGAAAAAATTATTTTTGCCGCTCCCAAAACGGCATTTCATGGTTAAAAGCTTCCAGGCGTGCGCAATTAAAAATAGCGGACCGTCAAGGCAAAAACACGTTGCATTGTCCGTCTCATCCGCCCGGGAGCCGCTAAAATCTTGGCGGATCTGTCAAAAAACGGGTGGGACGGACGACCGTCCGTCAAGATCCGCCACTATTGTAAGTCTATGGGGGAAAAATGGATCCGCCCCTTTTTTGGCGGATCCGTTTTTTTCTAAAATTGGCGGATTTTGACTGACGACAAAAAACGGAAGTGTGAAACAGGCCTTATATGAATGATAAATTGAGTACTAGAGTATATGGTTGCGTTATGACAGTTGTATATGACCATTTTGTGTCTGCATTATGTGGGTATTTGGATGCTGCATATGATTTGGGCATTACTTAGTTTTATTATGAGGGACGTATATGGCAGTATTATATTCTGCACATTTGCATATGCATTTAGCACTATAAGAATGTATATACCAATAATCTTTTTGGGACTATATGACAGTATTATGGGAGAAGTATTTGGATGCTGCATATGATTTGGGAACTATATGGTTGTATAGTGGAGGGATGTAATTTCTGGGATGCATTATGTGGGTATAATTTGGACAGGGCATAACACTTAGCCACTACAAGGTTTTATTAAAATGGAACATACGTGAGAAAAATTTTTCACTATATGGCTGCATTCTATGGGTATTATTTAAATGCTGTGCATCATTTTGGCACTAAAAGTTGTATAAGAAGGCTTTATGTGGAAGTTTTGCTTTGGACTATATAGGCGGTAACATATTTGAATGGTGAATATGAGTTGGGCATTATCTGGTTATGATATAGGGGCTGTATATGGCGGCATTATGTGGACATTATTTGGATGCTACAAATGATTTCAGTATTATATGGTTGTATATGGCAGAATTCTATTTGGATTTTGGTTACAGCATAGGAAATGGTGGTATTATAAGGTTTGTATATGGCAATATTATATGGTTTAAAATTAAAAGAAAAAAAAGGTAAAAAAAAAAAATAAAAGTGTGAGTGCTTGCTTTGCCCACTTTTTAAAGCACCACTATTATGTTCCTATATGACAGGCACTTGTGGGCATTTTACAGAGGCCGCTACATGGGAAGGTCACCATGCTCTAATCAGTTAATTGATAATCTAACTAATGTGTTACCAGCTCAAGGTTTTATGTGCAATCAATACATCTCACCCAGATGGTCCTCGCTGTCTCCAGAGGGGGAGCATGACACACGTGGTGGCTCATTACGGCTATGAAGGCTTCTGATGTGTGGCTCTGAGGTGACATGATCCACTTAGGAATGCGGGAGAAAGATGATGCCCCAGATGGGGCCAAAAGTAAATCTTATTTATCTACTTGCAGCCTTATATATCAAAATCGCAAAGATTGATGAGTGCAATAGACTGAGGTCACCTGTAGTTTATCGGACATATGGGGGGCGCTCTGCACTGTATATACATGTGTCCAACAAGGGAAAAATATATTGCCTTACATTGGCCTTGTAGGTCACATTACACTCTGCCACTCATGCCGGCGGCTCTTCATTCAGGATTTCAGAAACTGACAACCTGATGGGTTCTCTTGTGTAACGTTGTGTAGAGTATAGCGATAAAGGGGTGATCGACGAAAAGTGTTCAGAAACCGGGGATCATGAAAATGCAAAAAAACTCATCTACAAAAGGGTCAGACGAGGATGGGAAGAATCGCTAATGAAGGTGATCAGAGATGGATATGAAAAATTGATCTGATGAAATCAGTTAGAGGAGGATTTGAAGAATATTTCTGATGAAAGGGGTCAGAAGAAGATGTGAAGAATCGTTCTGATTCTGGAATCAGAGGATGTAAAAAACTATTCTGGTGAAAGTGGGCAGAGGAGGATGTGAAGAATCGTGATGAAAGGGATCAGAGAAGGATTTGAAGAATCGGTGAGCTGAAAGTGGTTAGAGAGGGAAATGAGAAATCATTGTGAAGAAAGGGGTCTGAAGAGGATGTGAAGAATTGTTCTGATGAAGCGAGGCAGAGGATGATATGAAGAATTGTTGCACTGAAAAGGGTCAGAGGAGGATGTGAAGAATTGTTCTGATGGTACGGGTCAGAGGATGTGAAGAATTGTTCTGACGAAAGGGCTTAGACGATGATGTGAAGAATCGTTATAATGACATAGGTCAGAAGAGGATGAGATTCACATCCTTATACTAATTTTTTGCTGAAGTGCACTTTGAATTTATGCCCACTCTTCCTTGCAGTAGTGCCCCAAATCTATAAGATTACGAGAGCATCTTCCTCTGTACAGCGCCCTCTTCAGGGCAGCCCACAGATTATCAATTGGATTCAGGTCTGGGCTCATTCCAAAACTTTCATCTGCTGGAGAAGTCATTCTTTTGTTGATTTGCAGGTAGGCTAAGGGTCGTTGTGCTAAAAGGTGAAATTCCTTTTCTGCTTGTTAGCAGAGGCCGGAAGGTTTTGTTACAACTATTCATAATTTACTCTAACGTGACTAATGCCCCAGCTGCCGAAAAACTGCCCTTAAGTATAACGCAGTCTGCACCATGCTTCACTGTGGGTATGGTGTTCTTTTGGTGATGCAAAGTGTTGGATCTGCTTCAAACATACCTTTTGGAATTATGGCCCAAGAGTTCAACCTTGGTCTCATCAAATTCTTGACAGACTTGATGTAAATTTTGGCAAAGCATAGCCAGGCCTGGATGTTTTCTTAGTAAGAAAAAGCTTCCGTCTTGCCACCGTACCTCATAGGCCAGACATATGAAGAATATATGAGATTGCAGTCGCATTTAATACACAACCAGTACTTGCCAGAAATTCCTGCAGCTACTTTAGTGTTGCTGTAGGCTTCATGGCCGCCTCCCGAACCAATCCAGTTGTAGATAATGTCACAGTTATGCCAAATTTAAACTATTTCTTAATGTATTCAGCGGTCCATGGGTTAGCTAATGCTTTGGAAGAATGTATTTTTTACCCTTCTCCTTACTGATAACTTTCAACAATGAGATCCCTTTGCTGTGTTGTAAGCTGTTTACGGACCATGGCTTTTGATGTAAAATTCAACTAAGAAAATGTCAGGAAAATCCTGCTAGAACAGCTAATTTTTATATGGGGCTAATCAGAAACACTGTAAATGATTCCAGCAGTGTATGGACTACTATGAAATAAACTTTTCATTACATGACAAAACCTGGCATTTTAACAGTGGTGTGTAGACTTTTTATATCCATTGTATGTACAACAAACAATTATATATAACAGAAAAAAAGACTGCCAGTTTCTATTAGCCTTGTCTTCCATAATCCCAAAGACAAAATCAAGGACCTCAACTGAGTGATGGACTGGAATTAAATGGACGCTTACAATTCCCCAGAGAGGACAAAGTGATTCTCCCATAATAGCTGCTGACCTTTCACCACCCTGGGAAGGAGCAGATGAATCTGGGGGGAGCCGATACCAGGGAGACATCCGAGTGATGAAGTTAAAGGGAATGTATCATCAGAAAATTACTTTTTTTATATCAGGTTTTTTTGTTATATTTTCTTTCATTATTTTCACATTATGATCCCTCTCTATCTAAATATAGAGAGAATTAAAAAAAACTAAATTAGAACTCTTGACATTTCCGAATTGGCCACACTTTGTTACATATAAAATCCTTAGATAGGATGTAAAACGTTAGTTACTAGGGGGGTTTAAATCCCATAAAAAACAACTGCTGTCACCCTCCTGGATCCAGCGCAGATCACACAAGCATCTTTTGCCAGCACAAGCCCTTTAAGCGAGAGTAATTCCGGACTATTGGACTCTCCAGTTTATGAGATTCCTGATGATCTGGGATTAATCTTGCTTGTTTTTTTTTTTTGCACAGGATTCTCAGATGTGTACGGTCTGGGCCAAAATATCCAACATTTTACACTTTACTGCAGCATATAAATGATCAAAAGCAAAAATCTGCTACCGAAAACATTTAAAAAGACTAAAAAATGTTAACTTACCACCGCGGATGACGTATCCAAAGCTAAGGATGCCCAGCTTAATATTACAGTTATCAGCCCAAAACTTAACATCCTAAAAAGCAAAGAAAAAAAACAAAAAACAAAAAAACAGCATTACTATATATCTTTCCCAATAAACTGTCTACTCAGAGGCTTGGACTTCTGCTCTGCTTCTCCACCAAGCTTTACACTGCAGCTCTGTCTGTCCAGATTGGCTGTGGTGTACAAACCCTCCCTCCAGGAAGTCATCCCATGCAGAGCAGATTTCCCCCTGTTGGTCAGAACAGAGTAAGGCTGTGGCTACACGGCGATTTGGCTGCGGTACAGATCATGCATTGAAAGATCACCGTAAGCTGCTGCGACCTCGACAAGCAAAGAATTGAACTGGTTCTGACTTTTTGAGACTTCCTTGTTGCGGTCATGGCATCTGCATTATGCTACTATTCAAAAGGTTGTAGCAGATTAAAATGACAGAGCGCCACTCCTGTCCATGTGAGGTATTGCAGCCCCGTCCATTTAAAGGGGTTTTCCACGATTAGAAAACTTGGCTGCTTTCTTCCAAAAATATCATACCTATTCATGGGTTCTATCCGCTATTACAGCTCAGCTCTGTTACAGCAAATGGGGCTGAGCTGCAGTATCACACACATCCTGTGCACTGGTGTGGCACTGTTTTGAAGAAAAAAAAAAAAAAAAAAAAGCAGGCATGTTTTCTAGGGGGATGGGACGCACTAAAAATCATGGATGAGAGCAGCACTGTATTTGGAAGAAAGTAGCCATGTTTTTTCTTAAAGCCATACAAACCCTTTAAGTAGTCTAGTAGTGCAAAATGCGTCAGCTTTCCAGAATGTGAGTTTTAATGGGGGAAAGTGGGTTTCTTTGTGTAGTACTCGGGTCAGGCAGCTGCACAACACATGCTATCTGAGAGGTCCGAGTCCACCCTGTCCGCTCCGCTGCTTTATTATTCATGTGCACTGCAGATCTCAGGCTCCTCCGCCTCTAATTGCTATCTCTCTGCATCCCAAATAAGAATATCCAAAATCAATGGGTGCAGCAGAGAGAGCAGGAGGCAGCGATACATAGGAGCTTGTAATGAGAAACTCCCAGGAGCATCCCTGGAGCAGATGGAAACCAGCAAACTCTTTATCTGCTCCTTCTTCCCTCCCCGAGACACTAAAGGCTTCCAGGATTCCTCTATAACAAGGCAATTATCATCATACAAGCTGCCGGCCCACGTCTTAACCATCACACATTACGGGGCAGGCGGGCTTAACAAGTCTTATTATAATGAGCTGTGATATCTAATTTTAGATGCGCTATAAATTTGATTATAGACCTACTTCAGTGGAGAAGGACATAAAAGCCGCTCCACTGGTAGGAAACTATCTAAGAAAATCCAACAATGGCAACACAGCGCTCTATGGGTTGTGTGCGGTATGACCCCACAGTTCCATTGAAGAGAATTGGCTGCGCTGCAATACCGCACACAACCTGGTGAGGCACTGTTTTTACTAAAATTCATAATTTCGACATGAAACATTACTCTTATCATGCGCCAAAGGCAAGCAAATGTCATACTGGTACAAGAGAAGGAGCTTTATTTTTGCCTCCTTTATTGATCGCTAAAGAGGACTTGACACCAAGTCAAAAGTGGCCAGATGTTTGCTCTAGTCCTATTCCTGGTGCTTCCCTGAGTATTCTGTCATTTGTTGTTTTTTCTTTTTTATATCCACCATACAGTTCCAGAAATATTGGCCTTTTTAATTAGTACTAATTTTTATAGTCTTTACTAGTTGGGTATGGCTCCTCTGGGGCGTGTCTTTAGATACTCTGCATAATCACACTGACACACCTCCTGCATAACCATACAAATGAGCACTAAAAAAAACAGACCATATCTCGGGAACCATCTGATAGATTTAAAAAAATAAACTAAATGAATGCTCAGGGAAGCAGCGGGAGTAAAATAGGAGGAAAACAGGTTTTCCTTCAACCACTCTTAAAGGTTCTTTGTCCCGTATGTGGCTCACGGATCTATAATATGGTCATACTGAAGATCCATAATATGGCATCTAGTATGAGTCTATACTGAACTTTTAAAGGGATTTACTCAGTCTAAACAGCATACCGCTATAAATGTCTCAAAAGTCCACTACAATGGTCACCGCTTTTCAAAAGAATGTCCAAAACACTGACCAGCCAACGGCCCTACAGAAGCATACAAGTGATATGGGAGATAGAAACTGCTATATCAATTTACGTGAACTGAAAATTGGTGACCTCCTTGAGTCTATTGCCCACTTGATCCCCAAGTCAAAACGACCAGCCCCCTAAAAGCACCAACGCTGTATCACATCCAACACGGTGACGGCACCAACAGAACATCTTCCTACACGAATTCTCTTCTCCATATCCTATCAGATCTCTCTCTTGAGGCACCATGGCCAGATGAGGAGCACAGAGTCCTCTACTAAATTAACCTTCCTAATTGGGCCATACTAAATGGAAGAGGTTGGTGGCCACTCAAACACACTCCGAAACTTAATTCAATGTAAGAAAAAGACAAATTGTGTTATGTTCCATCCGATGCCACATTCATAGATGACAACAGTTCCAATTTTGGGGGATAATTCAGAGATTTGACAAGAAAAAGGGGTTGGGTTATGCAAACCCAGCCCAAAAGTGGGCAGGCTGCAAGTACCTTACAGAGGCTTTATATGGAGGCACAGGTTGCCTACCAAAATATAATCACTAACCAATTAGAAAGTTTTTGAGAAACGTAAAGAACCAAAAGTACCTATGTGGCATTTGCGCCAACATAGGCAAACATACAAACTCTATGTAGATGTAGCCTAAACTATGGAAGACGGCCATGCTTACCACCGATCAACATCAAAAATGTCACCAAAGGAGATAGGGTAGCTTTTACAAATTGGCCTATCGTAACATCAATGCCATATACCATCTGGGCCAAAAATTATAATGATGCCCCTATCCTGGCCAATATGGCATGATTTGTTGCAGGTAACAATGAGCTCTGTCAGGCTATGTGCTCACGTAGCGTTTTATTCCGGACACTTAGGCTGTGTGCCCACGTAGCGATTTTTAAGCGTTTTTGACGCGATTTTCGGCGCGAAAACGCTGCGAAAACTTTTAAAAATCATGTACAGAATGCCCCCCATGCATTCCTATGGCATTCCGCACATGCTGTGCTAATGCTGCGCTTTTTTCCGTGGCGGAATCTCATTGCGGAAAAAATTGCAGCATGGTCATTCTTTTGTGCGGAATCGCAAAGAATTGCCGCGATTCCGCACCCATAGGAATGCATGAGAATCGCTTACTTCCCGCATGTGGCTATGCCCACCATGCGGGAAGTTAAGCGTCTCATGTGCACTTGGTACCCACGGTGTGGAGGAGAGGAGACTGTCCTCCGGTTTTTAGTGTCCGGAATAAAACGCTACGTGGGCACATAGCCTAAAAACCGGACTCCTTCCCAGAAAAATCGCGCGTTTTTTTCCGCGTGATTTCACCGCGATTATGATTGCGATTTTGCCGCAATTTTCGCATGCGATATTCAAGCACTTTCCAAGCGATTTGAAGCATCGCTTGGAAAGTGATTGACAGGTTGGTCACACTCGTCAAACATAGTGTTTGACAAGTGTGAGCAGCTTTTTACTATTGAGGCCGCCTATGCGGCATCAATAGTAAAAGAAAGAATGTTAAAAATAATAAAAAAATAAAAAATCGGGGTATATTTACCTTCCGACGTCCCGCGCTGCCATCCCGGGCCTCAGCGTTCCCAGTAATGCCTTGCGAGACCTGTGATGACGTTGGTCTCGCGTTACTATAGGGATCACGCGAGACCACGTCATCACAGGACCTTGCTGCAAGGCATTACTGGGAACGCTGTGGTCGAGAATGCAGCACGGGATGTCGGAAGGTAAATATACCCCGATTTTTTATTTTTTATTCTTTTTTTACAGGGGTATGGTACCCAGGGCCTGGAGGACAGTCTCCTCTCCTCCACACCGTGGGTACCAAGCGCACATGAGACGCTTAACTTCCCGCATGGTGGGCATAGCCACATGCGGGAAGTAAGCGATTCTCATGCATACCTATGGGTGCGGAATTGCGGCAATTCTTTGCGATTCCGCACAAAAGAATGACCATGCTGCGATTTTTTCCGCGATGCCATTCCGCCGCGGAAAAAAGCGCAGCATTAGCACAGCATGTGCGGAATGCCATAGGAATGCATGGGGGGCGTTCTGTACACGATTTTTAAACGTTTTCGCGCCGAAAATCGCGGCAAAAACGCTTAAAAATCGCTACGTGGGCACACAGCCTCAAAGTTTTTGTGTTACATATGTTTAAAACATTGCTTTTTTTTCATACCACAATTTTTATTAAAAAGTAAAAATAAGCAATCTTGCAATTTTCACTTTGGCTACTGGGGCTTTTCTTGACATATACTTCCTGTTTTGTCAGGAAGAGCTTTCAGCAGTCTCATTATCATCCGAGACAGGACCACAATGACCATGACAGATACCGCCTCTATACACAGCTGATAACACAGGAGCCACTAATCACAATCGGTTATATAACAGCTGACCCTGCTTACTCTCCCTCCCTTTACACGCTCATTAGATGCTTCAATATAAAATGATAGACTTTTCATTGAAGCTAACGTACATTTATTGTTTCCTGAAACAACAGGATGTTAGAATTTTAAAAAAGCCCCACTGGCTGATGTGAAAATGGCAAGATTTCTATCTATAAGTTTTAATAGATTGTGATATGAAAATAAAAGTACTGCCAAAAAAATACATATGACACTGAAACCTGATTTAAACAGTAGGTCATATCCTGATTATAACGTCCCTTTAAGTAACAGGGAAGACAGTGGAGACTTGTTTTTCGGTGGTGACTATCCTCCGTCCACAATAACAACATATAACTCCAGACAGATGGAAAGAGTATGCACTGATCCTTTTACTGCTGATTTTCCAATAATTAGAAAACCACAGTGTCTTACTGACTACATCCCTTTTATTAGAAACCGCAAATGATTAGAAAAAAACAAGGCAGATTTCTTGCAGAAACAGTTCACAGTTTTACATGGTATTGTAGCTATATTCCATTAATTTCAAGAAAGCTTAGTGGCAAAACTAGGCACAATCTTTGGACAGGTATGGCTCAGTTTTTCTAAGCCACCATGTTTTTCTAAACTTGGAAAATCCTCTTTAAAAAGGCCTTCTCCAATGGCATCGGGTACAACACAACCAAATGCAACAGACCTCCATTATGTCCCAAAACACCTATTCTAATACACTCCTTGTCGAGTAATGTAGGTAAAACTTTAAGATAGGCTATCCAGGTGTGATTTGTGGAAGACCGTTGATCAGCAGATCGAAGCAGCAGAGACCCTCAATGGAGCACCACAGTGACATTCATACGCATGTGGCTGCATCTGGTACTGCAGTTTATCCCGTGGTTCCTTCTCCAATGTATAAAGACCATGAAAGAGCGAAGGAGGATACAGAATATTAGACATGTCTGTGGCTTTCTCAATTACAGTCCATGGGATTTTTGGAAGTAGGTGGTGGCCAATAGATGGGTGCTGTTTAAGGAGTGAAGAAGCAGACCAGGAACCAGGAGGTCCAGGATTAACATGACTAAGTCTTGCCAGTATTGGAGAGTTATATTCTGCACTTACGTAACGAGGAGACACTTGGAACGCTTGGCCAGTCCCAAACACGTCACCAGACAGATGACCAAGTCAAAGATGAATAGAAATAGGTAAGAAAGCCATCTGAAATAGATAGAAAAAACTCTGTATGGTAACACAGAATGCCGGATAACCCCCTCAGTTCTGATTTGGGAGCTGTGTGTTATCCCTTCTAATCTGATACTAGTATCTGTATATCCTTTTCAGCTGGATACCAGGCACTGTACACAGTTCCACCCTATCAAGCCGGATTCTAAAAGCTGTATATCTTTTAAAACTGGACGCCATCCACACTATAAAGCCCTGCCCACACAACTCTCGCTCAAGGAGCTGTGTGTCCTTTTCAGCTGGATGTCAGACAGTATCAGCTCCAACCCTTCAATTTTGATCCTAACATCTGTACATCCTTCATAGCTGGATGCCATTCCTGGAATACAGCTCCGTAACCCAATTCTGGTTCTAGCATCTGTAAGTCCCAAGTCCTTTTCAGCTGGATGCCAGTCACTGTATAGAGGTGTGACCCCTCAACTCTGGTTTTAGCTGAGGTATGTCCTTTTCATCTGAATGCCAGGCAGAGTATACAGGTCTGACAGACCTAATTCTTGGGGAACTGTATGTCCTTTTCAGCTGAATGCTAGGTACAGAATACTTTCAACCCTGATTCTAGAAGCTGTATGTCCTTTTCAGCTGGAGGCCAGTATATAGAATATATCCTCTATGTAGGGGAATATATCTTATCATATATAAACACATGTTGTCACAACTTTCTGTTGTTCTTTTGTTCTAAAATTCCCTATTTTTTAATATATCTGCTTGCTTTCAGTGAATAGAAGTACTAGGGATCATTCAGACAAAGCATTTGGGGTGGGGTTCTTGGGGAGCCTAGAATCCCCCTTTGTCCAGGGCTATACTTACCTGTAATACTCGATGACTCTGGCCTCCTGGGCAATCATGGAAAGGTTGCCACTCGTCACCTGCCAGTTTGGCAATGTGTTGAGCTGACTGACGACGTTATTGGCCATGATCTGCATGAATCGCAGGGTCTGGATGTAATCTCCATGTGCTGCAAATATCTCGTTGAGACGCAACAGGTGCCGATCCAGATCTTCCTTCATCCTGAAGCTGGTGCCAGACACCTGTTGGAAAGTCAGAAACCCCTAAACAATGGTGCAGTGTGTCATCAAGCTCAGCTGTTGCATACAAGTACATGTCAAAAAATTAGGTTTAGGACCAAAATTATCCAAATAATTATGTTTACCCTTAGAACAGCGCCACACATGACTGAGGTTGTGACTTATACTGCAGCTCAGTCCAATTTGTGTGTATGGGACTGGATTGCAGTACCAGATTGAGCCACAACTTTATGTATGGTGCTGTGCCTAAACAGTCGTATAATATGAACCAATCGGATATCTCCGTCCTGCCTCACTGAAAGAATGGGAGGCTGCAGCTGCATCTCCCTCCTCTCCCCATAGAGCGGTACAGGCTGCTAAGATTCCAGGATTATGCCAATTCCCAATCATCAGATAGATAACCTGTATTAAGAAAAAAAAATGGATCGCTACAAAACCTAAAAATCATAAATTTCTGGTGAAAAGAAGCCTGACACACGAGGTGAAGGACAGAAATATGCCAGTTATATAGGCTTCTCTGGCCAAAGGCATGGATATATTCACTCCCTCCTCTTGCCAACTGTGAGTGGGTAATTCACAGGCTGCAGCAACTGAAACATCCCCAGGGGTTGGGGGATTAACGTCTGACGGGCAAGAAAGCAGCAATGGGGGAGGGAGCCAAGATGCCCAGCTGTTGGTTAAAAGTCGCGGGCACAATAGAGAGACAGAGAAGGTGGGGGTGGAGGTGCAGTCTGGAGAGCGAGGAAATGAAAAGTGAGGACGACGAACCGCAGACTAACAGGTTCTGCGCTGTACATCCTTGTGCACAGGAATAAAGAGGCGCCGCACTGAGACCGGCGGTACAATGGGTCCGTCAGCAAACACAAAGTGCGAGGTCTGATGCCGCAAGCGACACTCACTGGAGGCACCGCTTGAGCGAAAGCCTGTAATGTACCGATACATAACAGTATCCATGTACCCGGTCTGATCATTCTCCACCGTATCCATACACCCGTGTAACCCTGTACAGATCCAATCTCTGTCTCTCTATGGTGTCTAATCACTTTCTCTCTACACGATATCTAATCTCTCTACAGTATCTAATCACTCTGTAGTATTTAATATCATTACAGTATCATATCTCTACAGTAGATGAACTCAATAGTATCTACTCTCTCTGTATTTAATATCATGACAGTAATCTCTGTATAGTATCTACAGTATCTTATTTTTCTCTAAAATATATCTACACTAGCTAATCTCTCTCTACAGTATCTAATATCTCTCTCTAAAATACACTGCTCAAAAACTAAAGTGAACACTTAACACAAGTCCATCACTCTTCTGTGAAATCAAATTGTCCAACACACCGATTGTGGATCAATTTCTACTGCAGTTGTGCAAATGGAACAGTCAACAGGTAGAAATGATAGGCAATTAGCAAGACAACCCCTATAAACGAGTGGTTCTGCAGGGGATGACCACAGACTAATTCTCTGTTCTCATCTTTTTTGCCCATTTTAGTCACTTTTGTATTTCATCATTGCTCTGATCCCTAGCGGTACTGTACTTTAGCATGAGGCTGAGTCTACAACCCACAGATGTTGCTCAGGTAGTGCAGCTCATCCAGGTTGGCACATCAATGCGAGCTGTGGCAAGAAGGGTCGCTGTGCCTGTCAGCACAGTGTCCAACGCCTAGAGCAGATAAAGAACAAGGAGACAGGCCAGTACACACCAGGAAACGTGGAGGGGGCCATAGGAGAGCAACAACCCAGCAGCAGGACCGCTACCTCCTCCTTTGTGCAAGGAGGAACAGGAGAAGCAGAGCCACAGCCCTGCAAAATGACCTCCAGCAGGCCACTACCATCCATGTCAAACTGTCAGTAACAGACTACATGAAGATGGAATGAGGGCCCGACGTCAACAAGTGGGTGCTGTGTTTTCAACCCAACATCGTTCAGGGAGATTACCATTTGCCAGAGAACACAAAGACTGGCAGTTTCGATACTGGTGCCCTG
Source organism: Dendrobates tinctorius (assembly GCF_039654945.1). Lineage (NCBI taxonomy): Eukaryota > Metazoa > Chordata > Amphibia > Anura > Dendrobatidae > Dendrobates > Dendrobates tinctorius. The sequence continues at coordinate 30,071,299 of NW_027361682.1, read as the reverse complement.
TGCTCTTCATGGATGAGAGTAGGTTCACACTGAGCACATGTGACAGACATGACAAGAGTCTGGAGACGCCGTGGAGAATGTTCTGATGCCTACAACACCCTACAGTATGACTGGTTTGGTAGTAGGTCAGTATTGGTGTGGGGAAGCATTTCTCTGGAGGGCCGCACATCCCTCCATGTACTAGACAGAGGTACCCTAACTGCCATTAGGTACCGGGATGAGATCCTCAAGTAGTTAGTAAACAGACATGTCAGAAAAGCAGGGAAAGGGTGTGCTCCAACTGACTGGACTGGAGCTTAGCTGCAATACCAGACTTGTCCACGGGAGAGTAGGGGCGCTATTTATTTATTTTTTCAAATCTCATGAATCGCTTTAAGAATAAATGTCTCCCCGTCTTTAAAGCTTCTCACATTCGTCCCCGGGTCTCTCCTCTTAGACAGATGGCTCCGAACAGACCACTCAACGCTTTGCAACAGATTCTGTCTCTCCGTTAGTCACAGTCCGTAGGAATTTCACAGAAGTTGAGTTCAGCTATTGTGCTCCTCGTTCTCTGCTGCATTTCCAGTCACAGCTGCCAGTATCACTCATTTCCGCCAGGCGCAAAATAAAAAAAAAAATTACAAAACAACACATGGACAAAAGCGACACATATGCCTTCTCCACAATTTACGGCCAGCGCTTACCAGAGGCACATATTTATTTTTTGGCACTCACCAGGTTGTCAATTCCAGCGAGGGTGTGATTGGCATCGTCCAGAGAGTACGTCAGCTGGTAGACGCCATCATTGGTCTCGCTGTTGCCATAGAAACCGATGCCAACTGCAGCACTGCAAAACACAAGCGGGGGTTGTCAATATTAATTCCTGGGGTCCAACAATATAGTTTTTATTATTAATTAGAGACAATTATCACATACAAAAAAATTTAAAGAGAAGGTGAATTATGGTTTAATGGCCTTTACAATCAAATGCCCATGACTAGGGACACTGACAAGGAGCAATTATAGAATAATAGGGCATCGCAGCTTGGCCATTTCAAGCCATAAAGTGAAAACTTTCTTAAATTCCTATGTACAGTAACTATTTGTGCTCCAGACACAGAAGACTAAACGACTTTTTGAAACAAGACACAGGAAAAAGTTACTGTCACACGAGAAGCCACTCCCTGTCCCACGAGGAGGCGGCTACCTCCTGTCCCACGAGGAGGCGGCTACCTCCTGTCCCACGAGGAGGCGGCTACATCCTGTCCCACGAGAAGGCGGCTACCTCCTGTCCCACGAGAAGGCGGCTACCTCCTGTCCCACGAGAAGGCGGCTACCTCCTGTCCCACGAGAAGGCGGCTACCTCCTGTCCCACGAGGAGGCGGCTACCTCCTGTCCCACGAGAAGGCGGCTACCTCCTGTCCCACGAGAAGGCGGCTACCTCCTGTCCCACGAGAAGGCGGCTACCTCCTGTCCCACGAGAAGGCGGCTACCTCCTGTCCCACGAGAAGGCGGCTACCTCCTGTCCCACGAGAAGGCGGCTACCTCCTGTCCCACGAGAAGGCGGCTACCTCCTGTCCCACGAGAAGGCGGCTACCTCCTGTCCCACGAGAAGGCAGCTACCTCCTGACCCACGAGAAGGCGGCTACCTCCTGACCCACGAGAAGGCGGCTACCTCCTGACCCACGAGAAGGCGGCTACCTCCTGACCCACGAGAAGGCGGCTACCTCCTGTCCCACGAGAAGGCGGCTACCTCCTGTCCCACGAGAAGGCGGCTACCTCCTGACCCACGAGAAGGCGGCTACCTCCTGACCCACGAGAAGGCGGCTACCTCCTGTCCCACGAGAAGGCGGCTACCTCCTGACCCACGAGGAGGCGGCTACCTCCTGTCCCACGAGAAGGCGGCTACCTCCTGCTGCACAAGACACTAATGGGAGGTTACTTCCAGTCAGAAAAGACACAAACCGATGCTACTTCCTGTCACACAAGGAGCTACTTCCTGCCACACAAGAAAAAGCTACTGTTACACCAGACTCAAGAAAGTGCTTTTATCTACAAAATGGCCATGTGCCTCGCTTGTATTGTATTGTTTAAGATTATTGTACTTGTTTTTATGTATACCCCTCCTCACATGTAAAGCGCCATGGAATAAATGGCGCTAGAACAATAAATAATAATAATAATAATAATAATAATAATAATAGGGACTATATGGCCCAGCTAACAGTTACCCATAGATGTCAGTTTTCTTCCTTTTGGAGTAGAGCTAATCTGCTTACCTTTTTCGCTTAAGTCTCCATACACACCTTGATTTTTACAATGAGATCCAGCGTCCATCTTTTGAGGACATCATTTTTGCTGTTTTTTACTTAAGTGTAAATATTTGGAGCTAAAGTTTTTTTTTTTTTTGCAAATGGGTTTCAATACAAATTTTGACTGTTACAGCCTGATTGCTATCCTGCACATTCAACTTTGATGTTGTCTGTGGTCATGAATCAGCTAAGAGCTCAGGAAAAAAAAAAAAAAGGAGATAAAACAAATACAAATGCCTTGAGAAACGGTTATAATGCGCTCGCTTGCATATCCTCAGTTAGCTCATTCTGTAGCCTCACAGAGGCCATAGAAGGCAAACGATGCTAAATTTTTAATGAAGCCCAATTGCAAAAATGACTTTTAGCCTCAAATAAATGCAATTAGATAAAACAGACCTAAAAGGTGGACAACCCATTGTAATTGAATCTCACCCACCCGGCTAACAAGTACTGATGAAAGAGCAAGAACTCCGAGCGAATCACAAGTTTACACAGCAGATACCAATAGGTGACACTAAAGAGACAGTTTTCTTCCCAATTTGCATACTTTCTTCCCATGAAGCATTGCTTCAGCTGGATCTCCTTAATAAGAAACTAGTACCCTCCAGAACTATGCATGCAATGCATGGCAAAGTAGATGTAAGCATGGTCTGGAGAGTGGGCCACGCTACCCCAAGCGGGCCGTACTTTACATAATGGAAACCTATCATATTCCCTTGCGGAAACAGGTATTGGATCTTCCCCTTCTCTCCTGCCTGTCCTGCTCAGGCGCTGCCTAAATAATTGTGCCCTCAGTGAGTCTTTTGTATAGCAGGAGATAACGTGCGCTGCTATTTTAAGGCATGGCTGCTAAAATCCGCCCTGAGGTTTTGTTATATAAAGAGCTCCTTCTGACAGCCCATTTTACAGGCTCAGAGCTGAACTCTCCCACCCTCCCCTTCCCCGACTGATACATGCCTGACATCTCTTAAGTGACAATCAATGGCACAGATTCATTTTGAGTAAAAATGGTTCATCAACAGCGCAATGTGAAGAAAAAGGAGATGGACACTGTAAAAGTAGAATATCTGATGATCCTTCTCACATAGGATCACCCATATCTGCGCTCTGAAATCCAAGGAACGGGAATATTAATTTTACTTTTTTTTTTTTTTCATTTTTAGTTGCAGGTAATCAAATTTACCCGTAACCCACGATGTAAGTTTCTGATCTTTTTAGATGCCATTTTTTTGTACAATATTTACTTTTTCCATTTTATTAATTTATTTATATTTAAATGCATCTAGTTGGAGCTAAAAATCATTTCTGCAATTTGCCTTCTCTAGCCCATTGTATGCACTTTTGCTCGCTGTAGAATGAGTTAACCGAGAATTCGTAAGTGAGCTTTTTCTGACAGGAGAGTTTGTAACTCTTATGTGGCTTTTTTTTTTTTTGTCACCTCTTCTCAGCTTATTTATGACCATAGACCACATCAAAGTTGAATGTGCAGAAAAACAAAGCAAACATGCATTTAAAATTTTATGTATGGATAGGTCTGTACTGTTTGTAGTTATGTAATATATTTAAAGCTTTATAGTCCATATATTTACATGGTCTGTTTATATACAAATATAACATTGTATATTAATACACTGCTCAAAAAAATAAAGGGAACACTCAAATAACACATCCTAGATCTGAATGAATGAATAAAATATTCTCATTGAATACTTCGTTCTGTACAAAGTTGAATTTGCTGACGAAAAAAAAAAAATCACACAAAAATCATCAATGGAAATCAAATTTATTAACCAATGGAGGCCTGGATTTGGAGTCACACACAAAATTAAAGTGGAATATAATGTCCTTAAAACAAGTAAAAATGAGGCTCAGTATTGTGTGTGGCCTCCACGTGCCTGTATGACCTCCCTACTGTACAACGTCTGGGCATGCTCCTGATGAGGCGACGGATGGTCTCCTGAGGGATCTCCTCCCAGATCTGGACTAAAGCATCCGCCAACTCCTGGACAGTCTGTGGCGCAATGTGACATTTGTGGATGGAGCGAGACATGATGTCCCAGATGTGCTCAATTGGATTCAGGTCTGGGGAACGAACAGGCCAGTCCATAGCTTCAATGCCTTTATCTTGCAGGAACTGCTGACACACTCCAGCCACATGAGGTCTGGCATTGTCCTGCATTGGGAGGAACCCAGGGCCAACTGCACCAGCATATGCTCTCACAAGGGGTCTGAGGATCTCATCTCGGTACCTAATGGCAGTCAGGCCACCTCTGGCAAGCAAATGGAGGGCTGTGCGGCCCTCCAAAGAAATGCCACCCCACGCCATTACTGACCAACTGTCAAACCGGTCATGCTGAAGGATGTTGCAGGCAGCAGATCGCTCTCCACGGTGTCTCCAGACTCTGTCACGTCTGTTACATGTGCTCAGTGTGAAACTGCTTTCATCTGTGAAGAGCACAGGGCGCCAGTGGCGAATTTGCCAATACTGGTGTTCTGTGGCACACGCCAACCGTCCTGCACGGTGTTGGGCTGTGAGCACAACCCCCATCTGTGGACATCGGGCCCTCAGACCTTCCTCATGGAGTCGGTTTCTAACCGTTTGTGCCGACACATGCACATTTATGACCTGCTGGAGGTCATTTTGCAGCGCTCTGGCAGTTCTCCTCTTGTTCCTCCTTGTACAAAGGCTGAGGTAGCGGTCCTGCTGCTGGGTTGTTGCCCTCCTACGGCCCCCTCTACGTCTCCTGGTGTACTGGCCTGTCTCCTGGTAGCGTCTCCAGCCACTGGACACTAAGCTGACAGACACAGCAAACCTTCTTGCCACAGCTCGCATTGATGTGCCATCCTGGATGAGCTGCACTACCTGAGCCACTTGTGTTGGTTGTAGAATCCATCTCATGCTACCACGAGTGTGAAAGCACAACCAACATTCAAAAGTGACCAAAACATCAGCCAGAAAGCATTGGTACTGAGATGTGGTCTGTGGTCCCCACCTGCAGAACCACTCCTTTATTGAGGGTGTCTTGATAATTGCCAATAATTTCCTTCTGTTGTCTATTCCATTTGCACAACAGCATGCAAAATCGATTGTTAATCAGTGTTGCTTCCTAAGTGGACAGTTTAATTTCACAGAAGTTTTATTTACTTGGAGCTTTATTCTGTTGTTTAAGTGTTCCCTTTATTTTTTTGAGCAGTGTATATTGGTAATAAAAACCAAATTCCACGTAGCCCAACATGTAGATTTTATTCTTTATCTTTTATATATATTTTTATGTACAATATTTACTTTATTTTTTTTCTAATTTTCCACATTATGATTATTTTCATGCAAAAAGCGCTTTTGGCCATTTTTGCATGCAATGTGATGTTATTCTTACCAACACAGAGCACAATATTTGTGAAATTTTAGTCCTCCCCAATATCACCCAGAAAATGCCCAATTTTTTTTACATGGTCTTGCTAGGCTGGTTTCACATTAGCGCTTTTGTGCGCAGCGCATCATGCGCATGCGCACCTATGTTTAACATGACGTGCGCATGGTCTTGCGCACACTTGCGTTTTCGTGCGCATGCGGTTTTTTGTCTTTCGCGCCAGGCGCAACATGTTGCATTTTTTGGTGCGCCCTGTCTCGGCAAAAAAACGCATGCGCACGGAATGCGCAAAAACAACACATTGAAGTCTATGGGAACGCATGCATGCGCATGGTCTTGCGCACGCTTGCGTTTTTTTGCGCATGCGTTTTTTAAGTCAACAAGTCTGGAATGTGGTCAAACAATGGAAAAAAAGTCACGCCTAAAAACGCAAGCGCATAAAAAACGCAAACGCATGCAAAAACGCATGTAAAACGCAAGCAACGCTGCGTTTTTTGACGCATCAGCGTACGCATGACGCTAAAAAATCCGCGCGTTTGTTTTGCGTTTTTTATGCGCACGATGCGCTGCGCAAAAAACCGCTAATGTGAAACTAGCCTAAGTCTTTTCTGCTTTACGGCCTGATTTGCAAGATTTTTCCAGAAAAAAAAAAATGAGACGACTGTTGGCAGGTGTATAATAGATTCACAGAATGTGTTTATATATATGTTTCCTCTTTTTAATTTACTTACCATATTTTAAATTTTATAATAGTTTCCTTATTATAAAATTATACTTTTGCATTTTTCTTATTAAATATGAAAAATATTTTTTTTATAAAAATGATTACGGTAATTCATATTCTTTAAGAAAAAATATAACTAAATTTGTCTTCACTTTCCATAATTGTATTTTGAGTACACTTTTTTTTTTTAAACTTTTCTGTATGTAATATACGGTATATTAAAAAAAAATAAAGATGTGTAGAAAAAGCTGGTTTGAAGCTAAACGTTCTACTGTCTATTATGTACTGTGGAGTTTCCACATCACACATTTCCATGAAACAAGATTTTATTAGATTAGGATTCTAGTCTGCGTCTAGCGTTCCATTTGGATTATTAGGTCTTGGTCTAAAAAGGCATGGGGCTTTATTTTACTTCTTACTCTTCTCCTCATTTTGCTGTAAAAATGATAATTTCTTATTCTGAAGGGAGAAAACTAGCATCTATGAATACAAGCAGAACTGGGGGCTAGTAAAAGGGGTGTTCCCAATATTTCCAGTTGATGGGAGCATGACTGGTAGAAAATCAACACTAGCAATTCTTGAAAGAGTATCTGACAGCAGGTTTAGTTATGTAATCTGAGAGCAGCATCACGCAGGGGCAGAGACCCTGATTCCTGCACTATTACTTTCTGGACTGTGTTACACTCATCTTCCAGTCTGTTAGATTTTCTTGTGCTCCATGTCGAACTTTGCAAGTAGCCCGGTGTTCTCCCATGTGTTGTATTTCCTAGGCCTATAAAAGGCCTCCCAAGACAGACACCTAAGGGCCCCGTCACACACAGCGAGATCGCTGCTGAGTCACAAGTTTTGTGACACAACAGTGATCTCATCAGCGAGATCGCTGTGTGTGACAGCGATCAGCGACCGGCCCCCCTGCCGGTATCGCTGTAGGAAAGCCCTTGACATTTTTTTGGTCGCTGGTCTCCCGCTGGCCACCACGCATCGCTGCGTGTGACAGGTGGGAGACCAGCGATCAGCTGGTAACTAATGTACACATCGGGTATCTAAGGGACGTGCGTCCCTTAGATACCCGATGTGTACCTTTGTTACCAGCTTCCTGCATCAGCGCGCTGGTAACTAACATACACAGCGACGCTGGGCGTCGCTGTGCTGATCGCTGGTGAAGCTGTCTGTTTGGCAGCTCACCAGCGATCACATAGCGACTTACCAGCGATCTGACACGTTGATATCGTTGTCGGGATCGCTGGTGAGTCGCTATGTGTGACCCCAGCTTAAGACTTGCTAGTAATTGTTTTAGCCCTCTGTACACAGTTCCAGTCCAGTCATCAGGACGTCTCCTGGCTGTCTGTGGTTTCCCATTCATGAGTTACTTGTCTGCAGCTTCCAGTAACCTTGCTACCGGTCAGTCGTCTTCAGGACTGCCTACCCGAGATTTCCAGTATCGCTACCTACTTGCCTGCGATTTCCAGGACTTCTTACTGGCTGTCTGTGGCTTCCATGGTATTAGACTTTCTTGTTAATCCAACATTTTATCTGCTATCTGTCTGCCCGAGGTCTTCATTAACTCATAATCCACCAGAGGTGGTCAATATCTCTGCTATCTGCCTGAGATTTTCATTAAATTTGCTTACCCATCTCCTGGATGTCCCCCACCTGACAGCGGTTTCCAGCATCCCGCCTGCTTACCAGCGGTCTCCCGGATGTCTCCCACTTTCCAGCAGTCTCCAGCATCCTGTTTGTGGTCTCCTGGATGTCTCTCACCTGGCAGCGCTTTCCAGCAACCCACCTGCTTGCAGATGGTCTCCTGGATATCTCCCATCTGTCAACAGTTTCCAGAATCCCACCTCCTTGTCTGTAGTCTCCTGGATGTCTCCTGCCTGCAAGTGGTTTCCGACATCCTGCCTTATTGCCTACGTCTCCTGGATGTCTCCCACCTGCCGGAGTTTTCAATAATTTTATTTCAACTTTTAGTTAGCCTTCTACATGCCCGCCTGCTTGCCTGTGGTCCCTGGAACGTCTTCTGCTTTTCTGTGGTTTCCAGCATTCCACCTGCAGTTATCAGTCCCTCAGCTGGCTATGGTCCGCATGCTCCCTCCATAGCCCGTGGCCTGTGTGCCCTCCCGGACCGTGAGCTTAGAGAATTCACCTCACCTAGTGAGACCGCCTTATGTAACAGAATTCTTGGTGTAGTTTTCAAAGAATCTCTGTTTTCACTGCTGTAGATGTAGCAGTGCTTACCCCACTGATTGTCAGCTTTTTGTGTACACTATACACACTGTGAATCAGTGTGTGTGTGTGTGTGTGTGGGGGGGGAATACACAGATTAGCTGAACTACCTATATGTAACACCTAGTTCTACACTGATAATCTCCTGCTGATAAAACACTGATTGTACTTAAACGGAGAGCCTAATAAGTAATATCCCTAAAATCAGGCTTTCTGCCACTAACTCATGCAGCTCTCAGATTACATATAGTAAAAACCTGCTGACAGACTCCCTTTAGTACCACCTGGGAACATCCCTGACCTGTAATTTTTGGGTGGGGTTTACATATTGCTTTCCACCCTTCTGTGATTGTACCTAAAAACTAAACATTAGCACTAAATAAAAAGGCAGATTTTTGCCCATAACAAAAATATGAGCACTTGATCAAAGCCCCTTTCCATGGGCCGATGCAAACCGCTTTGGAACCGAATTATAATTAACACCTTAGAGTCTGGGTGATTGCTCATTTCTGCGATTTCATTTTTTCCTCCTTTTCTTCCAAGAATCATAACTTTTCTATTTTTCCATAGACACAGCTGTGTGAGGACTTGTGTTTTGCTGTTCAATTTGTAGGTTTTAACTTTGTTCTACGGGTTAGTTATGGCCATACCAAATGTAATTTTTTTTTTTTTCCTATCAAAACCCCCCAAACTTTATTGTTCAACTGCCATTCTTTCCTCCTTTTCTTCCAAGAATCATAACTTTTCTATTTTTCCATAGACACAGCTGTGTGAGGACTTGTGTTTTGCTGTTCAATTTGTAGGTTTTAACTTTGCTCTACGGGTTAGTTATGGCCATACCAAATGTAATTTTTTTTTTTTTCCTATCAAAACCCCCCAAACTTTATTGTTCAACTGCCATTTTTTTTTTTATTTAGACCATTTGAGCGTATACGACTTTTTGATCTCTTTTTATGCCTTTATTTTTGGAGGTGATGTGCCAAAAACCTGCAATGCTGAGATTTCCATCTACATCCTCAATTTCGCTGTTGGGATAAATAGATTTCTATTTTATTATTTTGGACACTTAGGCACACGGTGATGCCAAATAAGTATATTCTTGAATTTTTTTAAATTTACTATTTGCATTTTGGGAAAAGAGGATATTTGGACTAGTATTTCTTGAAGCTTTTTTTTTTTCTATGGGTCTGTACACTCAGTCTCACTGAGCTCCGCAGTGTTATTTTGCACGCTCGATAGGGGTCTCAGGAGCAGGACCCCCACTGACCGGCAGCTATTTGTAGTTTATTATTTAAAAAAATGAAACCATTGAAAATTGCTAATTTATTTTATTTTTTTTTTTTTTTTAGATATTTTCATAAACAAAAAACGTATTAATCTAAACCACTGCTATTACCACTAACAAAGTACAATGTGTCGCAAAAAAAAAATCTGAGAATCACTGGGATATGTAGAAGTATTCCACAAAGGGACACATGTCAGATCTGAAAAAATGGAGCTGTAAGAAGGACAAAAAGGAGGTAATAACAGTCAGTTTATGCAAAAGTGTGGCGATGTTCCTGAGACAAAACTATAGACCTATATACTTAACGACAGGTTGTGTGATTGGCTTGTTTCATGAGACATCAATGAGTTACGTCCTCCCTTTACAATTAACACTAATGCCAAGAAATACCGTATTTCATTCATATACCCAGTCCCTCACAGGAACTGCCCTCCATCAGTCATATTAGTACTTCATTAATTTGGAATCCTTAAGAAAGAAAGAAAAAAACAGGTCCTGACCCAGAGGAGTTGACAATCTCAGCAGCCTCTTCTTGTCAAGGTGCCAGCATGTTCCTCTCCCTCCAGCATTTGTCTAGACGCTGATAAGGTAATGTTGCTGGTATAAGTAGAATTCACACGGAGGGAAAAGAAAGACGATTCAGCCGCAATTTTGATGATGAAAGACATTGCAGAATTACTGGGAGTGAAGGTCGTTAAGATACTGGACACTTTTTTATACCTAGTGCAAAGCCTGCAGGAAGGGCATGATGTCAGGTCTGCTCACATAGACCCTGCCCAAGGTTAGACATGGTATCAGTTTTACCAAACGTAATATAAGAATATATCACTTATCCTGTACTGATCCTGAGTTACATCCTGTATTATACTCCAGAACTGCACTCACTATTCTACTGGTGCAGTCACTGTGTACATACATTACATTGCTTATCCTGTACTGATCCTAAGTTACATCCTGTATTATACCCCAGAGCTGCACTCACTATTCTGCTGGTGGAGTCAATGTGTACATGCATTACATTACTTATCCTGTACTGATCCTAAGTTACATCCTGTATTTTACCCCAGAGCTGCACTCACTCTTCTGCTGGTGCAGTCACTGTGTACATACATTACATTGCTTATCCTGTACTGATCCTGAGTTACATCCTGTATTATACACCAGAGCTGCACTCACTATTCCGCTGGTGGAGTCACTGTGTACATGCATTACATTACTTATCCTGTACTGATCCTGAGTTACATCCTGTATTATACTCCAAAGCTGCACTCACTATTCTGCTGGTGCAGTCACTGTGTACATACATTACATTACTTATCCTGTACTGATCCTGAGTTACATCCTGTATTATACACCAGAGCTGCACTCACTATTCCGCTGGTGGAGTCACTGTGTACATGCATTACATTACTTATCCTGTACTGATCCTGAGTTACATCCTGTATTATACCCCAGAGCTGCACTCACTATTCTGCTGGTGCACTCACTGTGTACATACATTACATTACTTATCCTGTACTGATCCTGAGTTACATCCTGTATTATACCCCAGAGCTGCACTCACTATTTTGCTGGTGCAGTCACTGTGTACATACATTACATTGCTTATCCTGTACTGATCCTAAGTTACATCCTGTATTATACCCCAGAGCTGCACTCACTATTCTGCTGGTGCAGTCACTGTGTACATACATTACTTATACTGTACTGATCCTGACTTACATCCTGTATTATACCCCAGAGCTGCACTCACTATTCTGCTGGTGGAGTCAATGTGTACATGCATTACATTACTTATCCTGTACTGATCCTGAGTTACATCCTGTATTATACTCCAGAGCTGCACTCACTATTCTGCTGGTGCACTCACTGTGTACATACATTACTTATCATGTACTGATCCTGAGTTACATCCTGTATTATACTCCAGAGCTGCACTCACTATTCTGCTGGTGGAGTCACTGTGTACACACATTACATTACTTATCCTGTACTGATCCTGAGTAACCTCCTGTATTATACTCCAAAGCTGCACTCACTATTCTGCTGGTGCAGTCACTGTGTACATACATTACATTACTTATCCTGTACTGATCCTGAGTTACATCCTGTATTATACACCAGAGCTGCACTCACTATTCCGCTGGTGGAGTCACTGTGTACATGCATTACATTACTTATCCTGTACTGATCCTGAGTTACATCCTGTATTATACACCAGAGCTGCACTCACTATTCTGCTGGTGCAGTCACTGTGTACATGCATTACATTACTTATCCTGTACTGATCCTGAGTTACATCCTGTATTATACCCCAGAGCTGCACTCACTATTCTGCTGGTGCACTCACTGTGTACATACATTACATTACTTATCCTGTACTGATCCTGAGTTACATCCTGTATTATACCCCAGAGCTGCACTCACTATTTTGCTGGTGCAGTCACTGTGTACATACATTACATTGCTTATCCTGTACTGATCCTAAGTTACATCCTGTATTATACCCCAGAGCTGCACTCACTATTCTGCTGGTGCAGTCACTGTGTACATACATTACTTATACTGTACTGATCCTGACTTACATCCTGTATTATACCCCAGAGCTGCACTCACTATTCTGCTGGTGGAGTCAATGTGTACATGCATTACATTACTTATCCTGTACTGATCCTGAGTTACATCCTGTATTATACTCCAGAGCTGCACTCACTATTCTGCTGGTGCACTCACTGTGTACATACATTACTTATCCTGTACTGATCCTGAGTTACATCCTGTATTATACTCCAGAGCTGCACTCACTATTCTGCTGGTCCAGTCACTGTGTACATACATTACATTACTTATCCTGTACTGATCCTGAGTTACATCCTGTATTATACTCCATAGCTGCATTCACTATTCTGCTGGTGCAGTCACTGTGTACATACATTACTTATCCTGTACTGATCCTGACTTACCTCCTGTATTATACCCCAGAGCTGCACTCACTATTTTGCTGGTGCAGTCACTGTGTACATACATTACATTGCTTATCCTGTACTGATCCTAAGTTACATCCTGTATTATACCCCAGAGCTGCACTCACTATTCTGCTGGTGCACTCACTGTGTACATACATTACTTATCATGTACTGATCCTGAGTTACATCCTGTATTATACTCCAGAGCTGCACTCACTATTCTGCTGGTGCAGTTACTGTGTACATACATTACTTATCCTGTACTGATCCTGAGTATTATACACCAGAACTGCACTCACTATTCTGCTGGTGCAGTCACTGTGTACATACAGTGGCATTTAAAAGTTTGGGCACCCCTGGTCAAAATTACTGTTATTGTGACCAGTTAACCAAGTTGAAGATGGAATGATCTCTAAAAGGGCTAAAGTTAAAGATGACACATTTTCTCTGTATTTTAGGCCAAAAAAATTATATATTGTCATTTTTTACATTTTAAAAATTACAATAAGGAAAATAGGCCAATGCAAAAGTTTGGGCACCCTGCATAGTTAGTACCTAGTAGCATTCCCTTTTAAAAATATCACAGCTTGTAAACGCTTTTAGTAGCCAGCCAAGAGTCTTTCAATTCTTGTTTGATGAATTTTCATCCATTCTTCCTTGTAAAATTCTTCCATTTCTGTGAGATTCCTGGGTCGTCTTGCATGCACTGCTATTTTGAGGGCTAGCCACAGATTTTCAATGATGATCGAATCGGGGGACTGTGAGGGCCATTGAAAAACCTCTAGCTATCGCCTTTTGAGGTAGTCTATTGTGGATTTTGATGTGTGTGATCATTATCCATTTGTAGAAGCCATCCTGTTTTCAAATTCAGCTTTGAATCTTGACCTACACTGTTCCTGTAAACTGCTATTTCTGAATTACATATTGAACTGAGGAAAGGACAACTTGAAAACGCTTTGCTATCTTCTTATAGCCTTCTCCTGCTTTGTGGGCCTCCACCATTTTCATTTTCAGAGTGCAAGGAAGCTGCTTAAAAGAACCCATGGTGGCTGTTTTTTCGCACAAGGTTAGAGGAGGCTATGTGTTTCTAAACCTGTGGAATCTGCATCAGCTGGCCTTTCCTAACATTGAGGGCGAACAAGCCATATCCCTTACAGGCTAATTAAGGTCTGAAACCTTGGTCAAAGTTATCTGAGCACACAAATCTCCAAAGGTGCCCAAACTTTAGCATCGGACCATTTTTCTTTTTGTAATTTTTACAATTTGAAAAAATGACAATGTGTATTACTTTTTAGCCTAAAATACCAAACAAATGTGTCATCTTTAACTTTAGGCCTTTTAAAGATCATTATATCTTCAACTTGCTTAACTGTTCACAATAACAGTAATTTTGACCAGGGGTGCCTAAACTTTTGCATGCCACTGTACATTACTTATCCTGTACTGATCCTGAGTTACATCTTGTATTATACTCCAGAGCTGCACTAACTATTCTGCTGGTGCAGTCACTGTGTACATACATTACATTACTTATCCTGTACTGATCCTGAGTAACCTCCTGTATTATACTCCAAAGCTGCACTCACTATTCTGCTGGTGCAGTCACTGTGTACATACATTACATATCCTGTACTGATCCTGAGTTAAGGCCCTTTTACATTTAGCGATGCACAAGCGATCCGACCAGCGATACGACCCGGTCAGGATCACTGGTGCATTGCTAAATGATCGCTAGTGAGCTTTCACACAGAAAGATCTCACAGCGACGCAGCGGACGATACTCACCTTTTACACACAGCGATCCTGACGTCCTCCCGCTCGCCTCCATGCGTCGCTCGTCTCACACAGCAGGAAGCTGACGACGAGAAATGGAGCCGCCCGATCTCGCGCGATCAGCGATGGACAGCGGGGGAGCCGGTCGGAGGTAAGTATCACACATAGCGATATCGCTATGTGTAAAACCCCCTTTACATCCAGTATTATACTCCAGAGCTGCACTCACTATTCTGCTGGTGCAGTCACTATGTACATACATTACTTATCCTGTACTGATCCTGAGTTACATCCTGTATTATACTCCAGAGCTGCACTCACTATTCTGCAGGTGGAGTCACTGTGTACATACATTACAATACTTATCCTGTACTGATCCAGAGTTACATCCTGTATTATACCCCAGAGCTGCACTCACTATTCTGCTGTGCAGTCACTGTGTACATACATTACTTATCCTGTACTGATCCTGAGTTACATCCTGTATTATACCCCAGAGCTGCATTCACTATTCTGCTGGTGCAGTCACTGTGTACATACATTACTTATCCTGTACTGATCCTGAGTTACATCCTGTATTATACCCCAGAGCTGCACTCACTATTCTGCTGGTGCAGTCACTGTGTACATACATTACTGATCCTGTACTGATCCTGAGTTACATCCTGTATTATACCCCAGAGCTGCACTCACTAGTCTGCTGGTGCAGTCACTATGTACATACATTACATTACTTATCCTGTACTGATCCTGAGTTACCTCCAGTATTATACTCCAGAGCTGCACTCACTATTCTGCTGGTGCAGTCACTTTGTACATACATTACTTATCCTGTATTGACCCTGAGGAGTGTAGTGTGGGGTGCATTATACTGCAAGTGGGGGGACCGTAGAGGCATCATACTGTATGTGGGGAGTTATGTTGGCACCATAATTTGGGGTAACTGTGGGCATTTTACTGTGTGTGGGGGTGTCTGTGTGTTGTGGGCATCATACTGTGTGTGGGCAGCTGTTCATCAAGGTACGGAGGCTGATAAAGTTTTGAAGCAGGCAGGGGCAGGACACCATGTAACTTATCATGGGATCATGAAAACTTTAGCAGCAGAAGATGACTTTGCTGATTCTGTGGGAGGCAGTGACTGGTACACTTATAAGAAGTGCATAATGCTACAACACAGATCATACATAAACAATGCTAAACCAAAAAGAACATAACATAATATGCATTTACAGTTTGGAACACCAGGTTCTATACATGGCAGTAAAGATGGTGGACTTACCCAGTGCAGAGCCCTAACGCAAGTTTATTATTATTAATATTTATTTATATAGCGCCATTGATTCCATGGTGCTGTACATGAGAAGGGGTTACATACAAATTACAGATATCACTTACAGCAAACAAGCCCTTTCAGGCTAAAGGCCCTTTTACATTTAGCGATGCACCAGCGATCCGACCAGCGATACGACCCAGTCAGGATCGCTGGTGCATCGCTAAATGATCGCTAGTGAGCTTTCACACAGGCAGATCTCACAGCGATGCAGCAGCGACGCAGCGCACGATACTCACCTTTCACACACAGCGATCCAGACGTCCTCCTGCCCTCCTCCACGCGTCGCTCGTCGTCACAGCAGGAAGCCCAGCAGGAAGCTGACAAGGAGAAATGGAACCGGACATTCTCGCTCGATCAGCGATGGACAGCGGGGGAGCCGGTCGGAGGTAAGCATCACACATAGCGATATCGCTATAACGTCACAAAATCGGTGACGTTATAGCGATATCGCTAGCAATATCGCTATGTGTAAAACCCCCTTTACATGCTACAGGATGGTGGGGAAAGACAGTAAGTTGGGGGGTTGCAGCAGCTCCAGTGATGGTGAGGCGGTAGCTCCAGTAGTGGTGAGGAGGCAGCGGTGATTATTGCAGGCTGTAGGCTTTCCTGAAGAGATGGGTTTTCAGGTTCCGTCTGAAGGGTCCGAGTGTGGTTGATAGCCGGACGTGTTGGGGCAAAGAATTCCAGGGGATTGTGGATATTCGGGAGAAGTCTTGGAGGCGGTTGGGTGAGGAGCGAATAAGTGTGGAGGAGAGAAGGAGGTCTTGGGAGGATCGGAGATTACGTGAGGGAAGATATCAGGAGATTAATTCATAGATATATGGAGGAGACAGGTTATATATGGCCTTGTAGGTCAGTATTAGTAATTTGAATTGGATACGCTGAGGGAGTGGGAGCCAGTGAAGAGATTTGCAGAGGGGAGAAGCGGAGGAGTAGCGAGGAGAGAGATTAATTAGTCGGGCAGCAGAGTTAAGGATGGACTGGAGAGGTGCGAGGGTGTTAGCAGGGAGGCCACAGAAAAGGATGTTGCAGTAGTCGAGACGGGAGATGATGAGGGCGTGCACAAGCATTTTAGTAGATTGAGGGTTGAGGAAGGGACGGATTCTGGAAATATTTTTGAGCTGGAGGCGGCAGGAGGTGGAGAGAGCTTGGATGTGCGGTTTGAAGGACAGGGCAGAGTCAAGGGTTACTCCGAGTCAGCGGACCTCCGGTATGGGAGTAAGCGTGATGTTGTCGTGATGTCGTTTCACCTTGCTTCCTCAGGAGGGGTGTTTAAGCACGGTGAAACGTGGGTTGGGGCTCAGTGTTGCACTGAGTAAGTCCTTTACTGCCATGTTTAGTTTTAGACACAAGGTCAAAATTGTTGGTACCCCTTGTTTAATGACAGAAAAACCCACAATGGTCACAGAAATAACTTCAATCTGACAAAAGTCATAAATAAAAAATCTATGAAACTGAACAAATGAAAGTCAGACATTGCTTTTCAACCATGCTTCCACAGAATTAAAAAAAAAATAACACTCATGAAATAGGCCTGGACAGAAATGATGGTACCCCTGAATATGTTACAAAAGGGACATGTTAAATCACGGTGTGTCCACTAATTAGTATCACAGGTGTCTACAATCTTGGAATCAGTGAGTGGGCCTGTATAGAGGGCTACAGATACTCACTGTGCTGTTTGGTGACATGGTGTGCATCACACTCAACATGACCAGAGGAAGCGAAGGAAAGAGTTGTCTCAGGAGATTAGAAAGAAAATTATAGACAAACTTGTTAAAGGTAAAAGTTATAAGACCATCTCCAAGCAGCTTGATGTTCTTGTGACTACAGTTGCACATATTATTCAGAAATGTAAGCTCCATGGGACTGTAGCCGAACTCCCTGGACATGGTCGCAGGAGGAAAATTGATGACAAGGCAAAGAGATGGAAAATATGAATGTAACAGAAGAGCCCAGAAAAACTTCTAAACAAATTAAAGTTGAACTTCAAGCTCAAGGAACATCAGTGTCAGATCGTACCATCCGTCATTGTATGAGCCAAAGTAGACTTCGTGGGAGACGCCCAAGGAGGACATCACTGTTGAAAAAAAAAATCAAAAAAGCCAGACTGGAATTTGCCAAACTACATGTTGACAAGCCACAAATCTTCTAAGAGAATGTCCTATGGAAAGATAAGACAAAAATGGAACTTTTTGGCAAGGCACATCAGCTCTATGTTAACAGATGAAAAAATTAAGCATATCAAGAAAAGAACATTGTCCCTACTGTGAAACATGGAGGAAGCTCTGTTATGTTTTGGGGCTGCTTTGCTGCATCTGGCACAGGGTGTCTAGACTCTGTGCAGCATACAATGAAATCTCAAGATTATCAAGTGACTCTAGAGAGAAATGTGCTGCCTAGTGTCAGAAAGCTTGGTCTCAGTCGCAGGTCATGGGTCTTGCAACAGGATAGTGACCCAAAACACACAGATAAAAACACCCAAGAATGGCTAAGAGGAAACATTGGACTATTTTGAAGTGACCTTCTATGAGCCCTGACCTAAATCCTATTGAGCATCTTTGGAAGAGCTGAAACATGCCATCTGGAAAAGGCAACCTTCAAACACGAGACAACTGGAGTGTTTGCCCTTCAGGAGTGGGCCACAGTACCTGTCGAGAGTGGCAGAAGTCTCATTGACAGTTACAGGAATCGTTTGATTGCAGTGATTGCCTTAAAAGGTTGTGTAACAAAATATTAAGTGACGGGTACCATCATTTCTGTCCAGGCCTATTTCATGAGGTTTTTTTTTTATATTCTGTGGAAGCATAGTTGAAACGGAATGTCTGACTTACATTTGTTCATTTTCATAGATTTTTGATTTATTATTACTTTTGTCAAATTCAAGTTATTTCTGTCACCATTGTGGGTTTTTCTGTCAATAAACAAGGGGTACCAGCAATTTTGACCACGTATGTATATACCGTATGTATGATCTATATTGTACCACTACGCAGCTTTTAAATTGATTAGCAGGCAAACAAATTTCTTCCTTCATACAGGCAACTGCCTTTTGGGAAGTTATTGTGAGATACCGATTGCCTGTGAGACTGTGTATAGGTAACAGGAATATACGGCTTTACACTATCCAGCTTTGGCACACATGAGGTTTAGTGTTACACCTGTGAACAGATGAATATATAAAGGGTCAGTGCACTTAATAGATTCGGAATTTAGTAAATATAGAACCACATACTAGATTATCCTCACGTGCGTCATCATTGGTGATGCACACCGTGTACACTGTGCAAACCCCTATTATATATGATATAGCTTTTGTATGGTGGTTTCCTGCCTGGTGCAGCCTTTCCAGGCAATCGTGCTCATTAATTGTCTGTTCTTTTTTGATGTTTTAGACATATCTAAATAAAGAATGGTGTTATCTTCTGGCATAGTAATTGCACTAATTTGCATCCCTAAGACCTCAGTCAATGGGGGGTGTCATATGGTTTGATTGTAGAGGTGCACCCTGTACTTGATCCATAAGTTGATTTCAGGACCATTGTTGGCATTGTCACACTGTATGATACACTGATATCTTGCCGGCCTTATCCCTGTTGCGAGAAACAAAAATGATCTGCACAACAGGAAATATGTTTTCCTTCAGGATATCCTACATGTGGGGGTAAGCTGTGGGGGGCCAGGAACAGTCCAAACATACTGCCAAAAAATGACCAGTGCCTGCTATCCTACCCCCTTATACCACACACAGATTTACTGCTAACCCTCCTGTACTCGGAGCCTCTGCTGCCTTCACTCTATGGAACAGGAAGTAGCTGCCTGACAAGTACCACGGTCAGCCATAAGAGCCGCCATGTGGCTGCTTGTCCTGCCCAATGGTGACCAAGAAGGTCGTACATCTCTCAAGCTTGGGTGAGTGGGTCAACTCCAGATATCACTAACCACCCTGTGCCCCTCATTTTCATATGTTTAATGTTTTTGTGCAGGACCTGCCCCAAATGGAAGAACATAAACAGGTAAAAAGATGCTACATGTCCACGGGCAATTATCTAGTTCCATACTGAACACATTAATGCATTGCATTACTTAACCTGTACCAACGCTGAGTTGCATCCTGCATTATACCCCAGAGCTGAACTCACTATTCATTTAGTGCAGTCACTGTATACATACATTACATTACTTATCCTGTACTGATCCTGAGTTACATCCTGTATTATACTCCAGAGCTGCACTCACTATTCTGCTGGTGCAGTCACTGTGTACATACATTACATTACTTATCCTGTACTGATCCTGAGTTACATCCTGTATTATATCCCAGAGCTGCACTCACTATTCTGCTAGTGCAGTCACTGTGTACATACATTACATTACTTATCCTGTACTGATCCTGAGTTACATCCTGTATTATACTCCAGAGCTGCACTCACTATTCTGCTGGTGGAGTCACTGTGTACATACATTACATTACTTATCCTGTACTGATCCTGAGTTACATCGTGTATTATACCCCAGAGCTGCACTCACTATTCTGCTGGTGCAGTCACTGTGTACATACATTACATTACTTATCCTGTACTGATCCTGAGTTACACCCTGTATTATACCCCAGAGCTGCACTCACTATTCTGCTGGTGCAGTCACGGTGTGCATACATTACTTATCCTGTACTGATCCTGAGTTACATCCTGTATTATACTCCAGAGCTGCACTCACTATTTTGCTGGTGCAGTCACTGTGTACATACATTACTTATCCTGTTCTGATCCTGAGTTACATCCTGTATTATACTCCAGAGCTGCACTCACTATTCTGCTGGTGCAGTCACTGTGTACATACATTACATTACTTATCCTGAGTTACATCCTGTATTATACCCCAGAGCTGCACTCACTATTCTGCTGGTGGAGTCACTGTGTACATACATTACATTACTTATCCTGTACTGATCCTGAGTTACATCCTGTATTATACTCCAGAGCTGCACTCACTATTCTGCTGGTGCAGTCACTGTGTACATACATTGCATAACGTGTCCTGATCCTGAGTTACATCCTGTATTATATTCCAGAGCTGAAATAACATTTTTTTGGCTTCAGAGTTGAAATCTGCTGGAATTCCCAACTTGTTCAGTGATTAACATTTTATAATGTGTCACCTTTGGATCAGGTGCTTTACAGTCATCTATAGTAAAACTAAGATTATAGGAGCTCAGCCAATCATGTAGCAAAAGGCAGTCTGACAATCACCTTGCTGATTGTTTTCAGCAGAACTGTGAATACAGCTCTAGACTGTAATGGAAGCTCTAACCTCACACAGGTGGACTTTTGCTATAAGGAGGAGACCATGTAACTGATCACCGCCTCCCTTCCCTCTATTACATTGCAAAAAAAAAAAAAGTTACAACAATGTAAGATTAATGTAATTCTGGAACATCCAGCCTTAACCCCTTCATAGCCAGAGTCTACTTCTGTCGACCCTAGATGAGCAGATGAGATTATTTCCTGAAGCAGTGTAAAAGGGAATTAGGATGCGATTGCTGCTGCGTTGCTGCCCTGTCACTTCCCCTGCACACCCCCTGATCCCGACGAGCAGATCAGCGCTTCACGGGCTGCTCCGGGATTATAGACACAATCCTCACGTTAAGCCCTAGGAGAGAGCAAAATCTAATCAAAGAGACTCGCGGGCTGGGGCCAGGACCTCGGCTGCGTATGCGGAGGAAGAAACTGAAGCCATGGCATCTGGGGGGCCGGGCACATTGTGAGAGCCATGATGTACCTGTCACTGACCCTGGACTAATGCAAAGAATAGTATAACTTCTACAATGAGTTATCGCAGGGGCTGCACTTCTGCAACAGTATACCAAATTAATACAGAGGTACATTTCATCATGCAACTGCTCCCCAAAAAAGCTGGAAGGTCTATCAATATGACTGTTCAGAGTGGTCATCCACCTTTCCAAGAAATGTAGTATAGTTCTTCTGATAAGCTATGTCGCTTACCCTGCGTGCAGGGCTTTGCAGTAGCTTGGGTGTCCATGGTTAAGACCACTCATATTCTGACAGTTACTTGTTTAGTGGTCGTAACCACAGACACCTATGCTACTGCAATGCCCTGCACACAGGGTAAGCGACATTGCTTATCAGAAGAACTATACTACATTTCTAAATGGAGGTATTAGCTAGTATCCTTATTATTACACCTACTACATATTGGGAGAGGATTTTGGAGACGGGAATACCCATTTAAGCTTTATAGGGATATTTTAACCATTGACAAGTACTGCATACACAATTCCTCATTTACTCCTTATTGTCCTTCTCTTCTTCCTAAAGATGGATCCCGCTTTGCAGCACAGCATGTAGGAGGGCGGCAACATACGACATGAATCTCACCAGCACAGGAGGCCAGATATGGTGGCGGTCCATGTGACACAACATGAAGTCGTTCTCTTGGTGTCTGGATCCTCTTCCTTCTTGCAGCAGCAGAAGCAGATGAGATAGAGGGCGACAAACAGCAGATTGAGGAAAGCACAGACGGCGATGACCAGTGCCCAGAACAGCAGTGACTGTGGGGAAGCAGAAGAGGACACCTTAAAAAATCCATATAATATCGGAGAACTTCCATATTTTCTAACTTTAAAGAGTAACTGTCGTTTTTAATTTTACAGGTGAAAATAAGCAACTTTGTAAGTTATCAAAGAAATCTGCTTCTTTCCACTCCTAGATTTCTCTTACACTCTCAAGTTATAGGTAACATCTGGTGAAAAAAACAGCAAAAAAGCAGAAAGGTTTACCCGTCCAGGCCTCCAGACAAACGCACTATCAGGATGCAGGGTACGACAGTTGGTGCTTGTAAGGTTTTATGGAGAACTGTAATTGTTGTTTCCCCTCCTCCTGCTCCTCCTCTCTCCATACAATCTTAAAAGCACTACCTGTCATCTCTTTTCTTGGGAATGGAAAAAATCTGTCTTCACCAGATGTTAACACTGAAATAGCACAAAAGGAGGACTTAAAAATCCTCCAATAATAGAAGAAAACAGCAAAAAAGCAGAACGGTTTACCCGTCCAGGCCTCTAGACAAATGCACTATCAGGATGCAGTGGGCCCATATAATTAAGATGGCGGCAACACAGGTGCTAGAATACCGATGAAACAACCGCTCACAACCTACCAATACATGGAGGGGGCGGCTGCTAGTGCACAACAAAAAACTTGTATGCGGCGCTGTTCACACTATGGCAATGCACAGCATCCAGGTTAACAGCCTATTAGTGACGCCCTTCTATTAGCTCATGCGGGCTTCCCAGCGCTATCAAAATGCATCCCATGTGAACAGACACCGCAGTTTACAAGACCAAATGGGCCCAACTGCACCCTGAATATAAAGTGCAAAAAACACATTTAAAAATGTGGAGTATTAGCTGATATTTTGACCAAAATACGTGAGCCTGTAACCTGCGCCAAAGGTCTCCACGTCTGGAGGCCTGGACGGGTAAACCTTTCTGCTTTTTTGCTGTCTTCTTCTATTGTTGGAGGATTTTTAAGTCCTCTTTCTGTGCTATTTCAGTGTTAGGATTTAGTATTAGGGAGCCGTAAACGTGGAGACCTTTGGTGCAGGTTACGGGCTCACATATTTTGGCCAAAATATCAGCTAATACTCCACATTATTTTAGTGTGTTTTTTTTGCACTTTTTATTCAGGGTGCAGTTGGGCCCATTTTTGTCTTGTAAACTGCGGTGTCTGTTCACATGGCATGCATTTTGATAGCGCTGGGCAGCCCGCCTGAGCCAATAGAAGGGCGTCACTAATAGGCTGGTATCCTGGATGCTGTGCATTGCAATAGTGTGAACAGCGCCGCATACAAGTTTTTTGATGTGCACTAGCAGCCGCCCCCTCCATGTATTGGTAGGTTGTGAGCGGTTGTTTCATCGGTATTCTAGCACCTGTGTTGCCGCTATCTTAATTATATGGGCCCACTGCATCCTGATAGTGTATTTGTCTAGAGGCCTGGACAGGTAAACCGTTCTGCTTTTTTGCTGTTTTCTTCTATTTTTGGAGGATTTTTAAGTCCTTCTTTTGTGCTATTTCAGTGTTAACATCTGGTGAAGACAGATTTTTTCCATTCCCAAGAAAAGAGATGACAGGTAGTGCTTTTAAGATTGTATGGAGAGAGGAGGAGCTAGAGGAGGGGAAACAACAATTACAGTTCTCCATAAAACCTTACAAGCACCAACTGTCGTACCCTATCTTAGCTTAGTGATGAGAAAATTTGTACTCAGTAAAAATAGATTTTACCTGTGACTAGAAAACTGAGAATTAAAGATTAGCCCAGAAGGAAAAGAAAAGCAAATTTCTATGATAAGATATAGTACTAAGTTTATTTTCATGTGTACTATTGATTTAATAGTTTAATTTAGTAATTAATTTATTATTACTTTTTAAAGGATGTTTACTCTTTAAGGCCAAATTCTGATTATATAAATGTGTGATTAGATGCTAGCCATCTTTTAGGAAGGATCTTCAGTGCCTACGAATAGTTTCCATGGTAACAGACTACAACCAAACACAAAATAATCAGATCCTGGGGTCATACTCCTTTTAATCCTCCCCTTACTTCTTGCTGACCTGCTACATTGATGTTGGGAAGAGTCATGGGTCAGACGGAAGGGATCCATGTCTGCAGCATCAGACTACACAAATTCTCTTTGTAGTCTGCTACCATGGAGACTCAAATATTCATAGAAGCTGTAGATTAAAAAAAAGTCTCCTATTTTATAAGGAAGACGATTTGGAAAAATTGCTTATTTAATTCAGATGCTTAGGACCAAAAATAAAAAATGGTTGTGCGGGTAGACAAAGCTAGAAATAATGCCTAAACTGGGTATGTATGTAACAAACCCTCAGCTATTAAAACAATCACATCTGCACGCCGGGCTCTTCAGCTAGTATATATTTTTTTTCAAGATCTCCATAACCATAATGCAGATGTGAGTGTGTGTGTGTGTGTATGTGTGTGTATATATATATATATATATATATATATATATATATATATATATATATATATATATATATATATATATACATACACACACATATATACACATACATACACACACACACATACATACATACACTAGCTGAAGAGCCCGGCGCTGCCCGGGCATAGTAACTAACTGTGGTTAGTTATAGCAAATTATAATTATCCTCCATCCCATAGTCCCGCGCCCATATACCCATCGTACATATCCACAATCCCATAGGCCCGTGCCTATATACCCATCATACATATCCTCCATCCCATAGTCGAGTGCCCATGTACCCATCATACATATTCGCCATCCCATAGTCGAGTGCCCATATACTCATTACACATCCTTCATCTTACAGTCCCATGCCCATATACCCATCACACATCCTCCATCCCATAGTCCCATGCCCATGTACCCATCATACATATTCGCCATCCCATAGTCGAGTGCCCATATACTCATTACACATCCTTCATCTCACAGTCCCATGCCCATATACGCATCATACATATCCTCCATCCCATAGTCCCGTGCCCATATACCCATCATACATATCCTTCATCCCATAGGCCCGTGCCCATATACCCATCATACATATCCTCCATCCCACAGTCGAGTGCCCATATACCCATCACACATCCTCCATCCCATAGTCCCATGCCCATATACCCATCACACATCCTCCATCCCATAGTCCCATGCCCATGTACCCATCATACATATTCGCCATCCCATAGTCAAGTGCCCATATACTCATTACACATCCTTCATCTCACAGTCCAAAGCCCATATACCCATCATACATATCCTCCATCTCACAGTCCCATGCCCATATACCCATCATACATATCCTCCATCCCATAGTCCCGTGCCCATATACCCATCATACATATCCTCCATCCCATAGGCCCGTGCCCATATACCCATCATACATATCCTTCATCCCATAGTCGAGTGCCCATATACCCATCACACATCCTCCATCCCATAGTCCCATGCCCATATACCCATCACACATCCTCCATCCCATGGTCCCATGCCCATATACCCGTCATACATATTCGCCATCCCATAGTCGAGTGCCCATATACCAATCACACATCCTTCATCTCATAGTCCCATGCCCATATACCCATCATACATATCCTCTATCTCATAGTCCCGTGCCCATATACCCATCATACATATCCGCCATCCCATAGTCCCGTGCCCATATACCCGTCATACATATCCTCCATCCCATAGTACAGTGCCCATATACACATCACACATCCTCCATCCCATAGTCCCATGCCCATGTACCCATCATACATATTCGCCATCCCATAGTTGAGTGCCCATATACTCATTACACATCCTTCATCTCACAGTCCCATGCCCATATACCCATCATACATATCCTCCATCCCATAGTCCAGTGCCCATATACCCATTATGACATCATAACCATGGCAACCGTTATGACATAACTGTCACCATTGCAACCTATGATGAATCAGCATCGCCATGGCAACCTTTGTGACATCATAATTAGGGGCGGGGCTTGACGCGCACACACTTTTTCCCCCATTATGTAGATAGGGGCAAAATTGTTTGGTGAATTGGAACGCGCGGGGTTAAAATTTCGCCTCACAACATAGCCTAGTACACTCTCGGGGTCCAGACGTGTGACTGTGCGGATGCCAATCCCGGACATACACACACACACACACACATACAGTACATACACTTGAACTTTATATATTAGAATATATATATATATATATATATATATTATTATTTATTGTTATAGCGCCATTTATTCCATGGCGCTTTACATGTGAGGGGGGTATACATAAAAACAAGTACAATAATCTTAAACAATACAAGTCATAACTGGTACAGGAGGAGAGAGGACCCTGCCCGCGAGGGCTCACAATCTTCAAGGGATGGGTGATAATACAGTAGGCGAGGGTAGAGCTGGTCGTGCAGCGGTTTGGTCGATCGGTGGTTACTGCAGGTTATAGGCTTGTCGGAAGAGGTGGGTCTTCAGGCTCTTTTTGAAGGTTTCGATGGTAGGTGAGAGTCTGATATGTTGTGGTAGAGAGTTCCAGAGTAGGGGTGATGTATATATATATATATATATATATATACACTCACTGGCCACTTTATTAGGTACACCTGTCCAACTGTGTGTTAAGACTTAATTTCTAATCAGCCAATCACATGGCGGCAACTCAGTGCATTTAGGCATGTAGACATGGTCAAGACAATCTCCTGCAGTTCAAACCGAGCATCAGTATGGGGAAGAAAGGTGATTTGAGTGCCTTTGAACGTGGCATGATTGTTGGTGCCAGAAGGGCTGGTCTGAGAATTTCAGAAACTGCTGATCTACTGGGATTTTCACGCACAACCATCTCTAGGGTTTACAGAGAATGGTCCGAAAAAGAAAAAAAATCCAGTGAGCGGCAGTTCTGTGGCCGGAAATGCCTTGTTGATGCCAGAGGTCAGAGGAGAATGGGCAGACTGGTTCGAGCTGATAGAAAGGCAACAGTGACTCAAATTGCCACCCGTTACAACCAAGGTAGGCAGAAGAGCATCTCTGAACGCACAGTGCGTCGAACTTTGAGGCAGATGGGCTACAGCAGCAGAAGACCACACTGGGTACCACTCCTCTCAGCTAAGAACAGGAAACTGAGGCTACAATTTGCACAAGCTCATCGAAATTGGACAGTAGAAGATTGGAAAAACGTTGCCTTGTCTGATGAGTCTCGTTTTCTGCTGCGACATTCGGATGGTAGGGTCAGAATTTGGCGTAAACAACATGAAAGCATGGATCCATCCTGCCTTGTATCAACGGTTCAGGCTGGTGGTGGTGGTGTCATGGTGTGGGGAATTTTTTCTGGGCACTCTTTGGGCCCCTTGGTACCAATTGAGCATCGTTGCAACGCCACAGCCTACCTGAGTATTGTTGCTGACCATGTCCATCCCTTTATGACCACAATGTACCCAACATCTGATGGCTACTTTCAGCAGGATAATGCGCCATGTCATAAAGCTCGAATCATCTCAGATTGGTTTCTTGAACATGACAATGAGTTCACTGTACTCAAATGGCCTCCTCAGTCACCAGATCTCAATCCAATAGAGCATCTTTGGGATGTGGTGGAACGGGAGATTCGCATCAGGGATGTGCAGCCGACAAATCTGCGCCAACTGTGTGATGCCATCATGTCAATATGGTCCAAAATCTCTGAGGAATGCTTCCAGCACCTTGTTGAATCTCTGCCACGAAGAATTGAGGCAGTTCTGAAGGCAAAAGGGGGTCCAACCCCTTACTAGCATGGTGTACCTAATAAAGTGGCCAGTGAGTGTATATATACACACATACACATACACACACACACACAATAATTTAAAAAATAAATAAAGATGGAAAAGCCCCATCCTTGACCTGGGTCGGTAAGAATGCATATAATTTAGGCACAGCCATGGGGAAATCCTAGCCAGACTGGTGAAGGTTTGTGGGGCTTTTTTGTTATAATACAGCCATATATAATGTGGCAGCATTAATGTACACATAAATAATGGGGCCGCCACTCGTCCTGCTCACACACCGCCTGCCATTAACCATAGCCATGTTGCTCATCTCTGGGATTGTGTGTAAGGATTTGGTCCTGTGACCTCGTTCCACCCCCTCCCCCCTCATGACATGAAATATCCAAACCTTGTGATGTCTGTGGGAATCAAGAGGAAGGCGGTGGGTTCGGAGCAGGGGGGGTACATATAGACCTTTATGTTTTGTAAGAATTTCCGCCCTCCTCCTGCTTCCTGCTTCTCATCGCTTCCTCTATTCTGCTCCTGATAGAAAATCCAGCTTGTTTCTCCTTTCAATCAGGAACCCCCCCAAAGACATAAAAAGATGAAGGAGTAGATAATGTGCGCATCAAACGGCTGCGGAGCCCTCTGAGTGCCCCCTGACCTTTCTAGGAAGCCTATTGGTTCACAATAAAGCGGCATGGGATAGCTAGGGCAATTAGAGATGGCATCCTGGGCATTGTGTGGAAGGGACAGTGCCACAATCAGGAAGCGACAAAGCGCTAAAAGCCGCTCATTTATTTAAAAAAAAACAAAACACAAAGAGGAGGATCAGAAGACACCGGCCTATATTGATCATTAATGTTCACATGGCGTAATTTTCATGCATTTGTCCTGGAATCCAGTAGGAACCGCCGCGGGTCCTAACACTGGTGACTGCCGGGCACTGATACCCCATGGACGGGTCATTTAAAAAAATCTGAGGATGTATGAAAAGCATTGCCATGCAGAAAGCAGCCCAGAACTGGGGTACCACAAAAAATCAGAGAAAGAAAAGCAGAGAGTGGGGCAGAGATGGAGGAGGGGTATGGGTGATATGAGAGCACCAATAACAGATTTGTTGTCCTCAGGTTGGTATAGTAGACGGTTTGCAGTCTCATCAATGTCTACGCAAGTCTGTGGTTACCTGTAGCTACTGAAAATGCCATAGAAAAAGCATCAATTTTTTTATATCCTCCCAACAGGTGGGCAGAATGGCGATGAGGAGGAACAAGTCTATATAGATCTATCTCCCAGTGTCACAAATAGAATGGTAATGTCGTTTTTGGCAGACACAAGAGGGCAATAGAGCTACAAAACCTCTACGATGCCAGAAACTCATACAGCAGCTTTAACAAAAGATCCCTGTTAATAGAGTTAATGGCCTGCGTGTATACAGCAAAGAATACCTTAACACATAACCTTTAATAAAAACAAATAAAGCCCCAAATCGGATGTTAGATAAATAAGGTCCAACCAGATCAAACCTCCATTCGAGAGTCAGATTAATAAAAGCAGACAAATGCATATAACATATGTGGTTTCCTGAACACGCAAAAATAACATATAAAGTGCCCACGACGTAACCAGTGCAAGATAAAAGATTGGAAGGACCGCACCCTTGTCTTGAGAGACCTGTTGATGGAGGCACTCCATAGAAACAATGAAGGTAATAGGAGAGGGGCGGATGTATGGACCAACAATCTCCCCTGATGTGCCCCATGCAAAGACTTCTTCCCTAACAAGGACGGTACCCAAGTGGTACCTAATAGTGTAAAACCCCCTCACACACAGCTTGTCTCTACGCGTTTTGACCCTCCATTAATGGCTTCTTCAAGAGAATAATGGAGGTTTGGGGTAAGTAAGCAAAGGGTAGTAAAGAGCATATGTACTCAGAGCCGTGCAGTGGCACTAGGCCTGATATAGGGGGTCTAAAACTGGCCCTCAGCGTTGCCAGATGAACCCTATCCTGTGTATAAGCACTGCATGGTAGGAGATGATGTCCTGGGGGTTTTTTCCTTGCAGACCTAGATCCGGTTAGCAGTGGCTCCTGTGGCACTACTTTCAGATGCAGATACATAATACCCCAGGGGATCTCAATAGGATTCTGGTATGGGAAACGTGAGGGGCAGTCAATGGCATCATTGCCTATACAGTGGCATTTAAAGTTTGGGCACCCCTGGTCAAAATTACTGTTATTGTGACCAGTTAAGCAAGTTGAAGATGGAATGATCTCTAAAAGGGCTAAAGTTAAAGATGACACATTTTTCTCTGTATTTTAGGCCAAAAAAAATTATATATTGTCATTTTTTACATTTTAAAAATTACAATAAGGAAAATAGGCCAATGCAAAAGTTTGGGCACCCTGCATAGTTAGTACCTAGTAGCACTCCCTTTTAAAATATTACAGCTTGTAAACGCTTTTAGTAGCCAGCCAAGAGTCTTTCAATTCTTGTTTGATGGATTTTCATCCATTCTTCCTTGGAAAATTCTTCCATTTCTGTGAGATTCCTGGGTCGTCTTGCATGCTCTGCTATTTTGAGGGCTAGCCACAGATTTTCAATGATGATCGAATCGGGGGACTGTGAGGGCCATTGAAAAACCTCTAGCTATCGCCTTTTGAGGTAGTCTATTGTGGATTTTGATGTGTGTGATCATTATCCATTTGTAGAAGCCATCCTGTTTTGAAATTCAGCTTTTTTACACATGGTGTTATGTTTGCATCAAGAATTTGTTGAAATTTCATTGACTCCATTCTTCCCTCTACCTGTGAAATGTTCCCTGTGCCATTGTCTGCACCACAACGCCAAAGCATGATTGAACCATCCCCATGCTTAATGGTTGGAGAGATTTTCTTTTCCTGAAATTCTATGCAATTTTTTCTCTGCACATACCTTTGATCATTGCGACCAAAGAGTTTTATTTTAGCTTCAACGATTCACAGGACTTGTTTCTAAAATGCATTGGGCTTGTTTAGATGTTCTTTTGCATACCTCTGATGCTAAATTTTATGGTGAGGGTGCAGGAGAGGTTTTCTTCTGATGACTCTTCCATGAAGGCCATATTTGATAAGGCATCTCTGAACAGTAGAACAATTACCACAACTCCAGAATCTGCTAAATCTTTCTGAAGGTCTTTTGCAGTCAAGTGGGGGTTCTGATA
The DNA here is from genome assembly GCF_039654945.1 of Dendrobates tinctorius. NCBI lineage: Eukaryota > Metazoa > Chordata > Amphibia > Anura > Dendrobatidae > Dendrobates > Dendrobates tinctorius. The sequence continues at coordinate 30,039,795 of NW_027361682.1, read as the reverse complement.
TGCCTTTCTAGCAATCCTACAAGCAGCTCTCTCTGAAATTTTGCTTGGCCTTCCAGACCTTATCTTGACCTCCACTGTTCCTGTAAACTGCTATTTCTGAATTACATATTGAACTGAGGAAAGGACAACTTGAAAATGCTTTGCTATCTTCTTATAGCCTTCTCCTGCTTTGTGGGCCTCCACCATTTTCATTTTCAGAGTGCTCGGCAGCTGCTTAAAAGAACCCATGGTGGCTGTTTTTTCACACAAGATTAGAGGAGGCTATGTGTTTCTAAACCTGTGGAATCTGCATCAGCTGGCCTTTCCTAACATTGAGGGTGAACAAGCCATATCCCTTACAGGCTAATTAAGGTCTGAAACCTTGGTCAAAGTTATCTGAGCACACAAATCTCCAAAGGTGCCCAATCTTTAGCATCAGACCATTTTTCTTTTTGTAATTTTTAAAATGTGAAAAAATGACAATGTGTATTACACTTTTTAGCCTAAAATACAAAACAAATGTGTCATCTTTAACTTTAGGCCTAAGAGATCATTTTATCTTCAACTTGCTTAACTGTTCACAATAACAGTAATTTTGACCAGGGGTGCCTAAACTTTTGCATGCCACTGTATTATCCAAAAACCACACACACTGGCCACAAGAGGCCAGGCAATGTCCTGCACCAGTAGTAACCCAATGCCCACTGCACCAGTGAAATGTCTGACAATGGCTGTAAGAATATCATCCTGGCACCCAACAGAAGTCAGGGCACCATTATCTATCACATGGAGGTTTGTGTGGGCCTCAAAGGACATGCTTTCCCTGATCATCACTGACCCACCACCAAATCAGTCATGCTGGATGATGTTGTATGCAACAAAACGTTCACTGAAGAGTCACCAGTCAATATAAAACTCAGCCGAAACAGGATGTGAAAAAATGTTCTGGTGAAAGTGCTCGGAGGAAGATATGAAGAATGGGGCGAGAGGTTGATGTGAAGAATCGTTTTGAAAAAAGGGGTCAGAGGCAGATGTGAAGGATTGTTCTGGTAATAAAAGCGGCCAGAGGAAATGAATAATTGTACTGAAGAATGGGTTGAAAGATGGATATGAAGAATTTCTTTGAATAAAGGGGTCAGAGGTGGATGTGAAGAATCATTCTGGTGAAAGCGATCAGAGGAGGAAAATTGTTCTGAAGAATGGGTTGAGAGATGGATGTGATGAATCATTTTGAGGAAAGGAGTCAGTGGTGGATGTGAAGAATCATGCTAGTGAAAGTGGTCAGGCAAGGGTGTGAAGAATCGTTCTGATTAAAGTGATTAGCGCAGGATATGAAAAATACTTTTGATGAACATGCAATGCACAGTCAAGAAAACATCATCCGCATTCAATGCCGGAGTCCAACTAACATGTCCAGATAGACACCTAATCATTATGTGCAGGGGATACATTTCAATTCCCCTTTAACAAAGGCATGTGCCATTACTGGGCAGAGAAGAGTGGGCATACCCAGCCTTCAGCCAACTGTAAGGAGGTGGCGGGGAACCTCACTTGCCTTCTCTCTCTTGGTCTCTGTTTGCACGATCGCATGCGGCACCTCCTGGTTTATTAATGTTATAAACCGTGATGTCATGTACTGTAGTGCAAATGTACTATGTGCTGCTGTATTGTGTACGTAACGTGTACTGCATAGAATTAGTGTTAAGATAGGATCTTACATAGCATAGAGCCATAGGGGTTACAGTAGAGGGGGGCATTTTAGAGTTAAGGGATAGAATAGCATAGAGTGATAATAGAGTTCAGGCAGCACAGGGGATAACTAAACGGGAGGAACAGCACAGAGTAGGGAAGTATAGTCAGGATACTTCCTGATTAGAGTCAGAAGCCCGGGCAGGACGCATGCAGTATAGGAGATAGTTGCAGGCTGTGGGGATAAGTCTGCGGATGGCAGTAAGGGGCCCCAGGCTGTAAAATAGTGCAGATGGGCACCAGCTCAGCAGGACCATGCCCAGGAAGGATCCGGGGTCTAAGACCGGGGCGGGAGTTGTTAGGATGGCACTCCTGGCACCGTTCCCAATTGAAACTGGACGAGGGGCTGACAGGGAGCTGGTGACGCAGGAAGTACAGACGGGGCACGGATTGTCCATGGAGATGGCTGGAATTGCAGGGAGAACAGAAGGAGAGGATATAGAAGGAATGGAGTCTGCCCAGAAGGCAGGGAAAGTGCAGGATATTCGACTCTATGAATTGTGCTGCCAAAGTGATGAATACCCATGCTATCGGTAAAGCTGAGTTGTTTGAAAAGGACTGTGACTCTGCAGTGTTTTATGGTACCTGGAAACATGAAGCTGGAGACTGAGAGGACTCCAGCAACTGAAGTGAGTAGTCTGCTGCACGCATCGCACACACTACATAAAAGACTTTGTGTTTCAACTGTTGGGCCCCAGGGTGTGGGACCATTACAGCTTGTTGCCACAACTACCACCCTGGTTGCCTTACACAACATCGGCCGTGAAGCCCCAGAATACAATAACCCCTGTGAATCTTACAGCCAGACTCTCAAGAAAACACCAGTAAAGTCAGCCATACTGCAGAAGGTCAATCCAATCTATGTTGTATGGGTAGCTTTGGGGACTCTGTACAACTCTGCTACATCTAGTATAGTAGGATGACATGACAATATGCACTACTGTCTATAAATAGCTCATTAACCTTGAATTGACCTGCATTATTAATTCATCACCTCTGATGGGAATCTGACCTGTGTGAAGATCTCTGGTATATAATGACCAACTCTTTACCCCTGCGTGACCTCTGTGAAATTTAAGTGGTGCTCTAAAACGTTCTACAAAGCATATGGAGGGCGCATGAAAGTACATCTGCCTTGTTGGGATATGGGGTTAAAAGAGTAATTATATACAGAACTGCATGAGACTTTAAAAGTAACAACCAATCTGGGAAGAAGTGCTGCAGTGTAAAGCACAAGGAAGATACAATACACAAACCTGAGCCTCTGATGAGACAAACGGTTGTTTGAGTGGCAGAAATCAACTCTCAATTCACAATCATCATATTTGGCCTGTGCTGTGGAAGATAAGCTTCAGTGTACAGCATGGAGGAGAGAATGATCCCAGCCTCAGAAATGAGGAAGGTTACAACACCTGAATAACAGATGAAACATAACTGCCTCGCTCCATTACTCACTGCCTTGCATTTGATGGCTTGATGAATATTCATTTCCTCACTCCCTCTCCACTCATTAGGACCCATTACAGGAGCTGAGCTGGTCAGCCGCACATTACTCCGCCATTACCCAAGGGGATGTAAAGTGCTGCACCCCATTCTAGCCGCTATTTTAATATTTTACATGCCGAGCAGGAAGGTTTTATGTAGCTTGGTAGGTTTTACAGTATGTGGATGGTATGCTGGCGCTGACGGTAGAGCCAACAGGACACACTGTACAAATATCGGGTCCTGTGACTGCCACAGGAGGTCTAGCAGTGTGCATCTGTTGAGGCTACCACAGTAGCCCAAGAGCAAGCACATCATGTACAGTGGTATGTAAACGTTTGGGCACCCCTGGTCAAAATTGGGAACAGTTAAGCAAGTTGAAGATGAAATGATCTCTAGAGGGGCTAAAGTTAGAGATGACATACTTCCTTTACATTTTAAGCAAAAAATACATGTATTGTCATTTTTTACATTTTAAAAATTACAAAAAGGAAAATGGGCAGATGCAAAAGTTTGGGCACCCTGCATGGTTAGTACAGTCATATGTTAAAGTTTGGGCACCCCTATTAATGTTAACCTTTTTTCTTTATAACAATTTTGTTTTTTGCAACAGGTATTTCAGTTTCATATATCTAATAACTGATGGACTCAGTTATATTTCTGGATTCAAATGAGGTTTATTGTACTAACAGAAAATGTGCAATCTGCATTTAAACAAAATTTGACATGTGCAAAAGTATGGGCACCCTTATCATTTTCTTGATTTGAACACTCCTAACTACTTTTTACTGACTTCCTGAAGCACTAAATTGGTTTTGTAACCTCATTGAGCTTTGAACTTCATAGTCAGGTGTATCAAATCATGAGAAAAGGTATTTAAGGTGGCCACTTGCAAGTAGTTCTCCTATTTGATTCTCCTATGAAGAGTGGCATCATGGGCTCCTCAAAACAACTCTCAAATGATCTGTAAACAAAGATTATTCAACATAGCTTTTCAGGGGAAGGATACAAAAAGTTGTCTCAGAGATTTAACCTGTCAGTTTCCACTGTGAGGAACATAGTAAGGAAATGGAAGAACACAGGTACAGTTCTTGTTAAGCCCAGAAGTGGCAGGCCAAGAAAAATATCAGAAAGGCAGAGAAGAAGAATGGTGAGAACAGTCAAGGACAATCCACAGACCACCTCCAAAGACCTGCAGCATCATCTTGCTGCAGATGGTGTCACTGTGCATCGGTCAACAAGACAGCGCACTTTGCACAAGGAGAAGCTGTATGGGAGAGTGATGCGAAAGAAGCCGTTTCTGCAAGCACGCCACAAACAGAGTCGCCTGAGGTATGCAAAAGCACATTTGGACAAGCCAGTTACATTTTGGAAGAAGGTCCTGTGGACTGATGAAACAAAGATTGAGTTGTTTGGTCATACAAAAAGGCGTTATGCATGGAGGCTAAAAAACACAGCATTCCAAGAAAAACACTTGCTACCCACAGTAAAATTTGGTGGAGGTTCCATCATGCTTTGGGGCTGTGTGGCCAATGCTGGCACCGGGAATCTTGTTAAAGTTGAGGGTCGCATGGATTCAACTCGGTATCAGCAGATTCTTGACAATAATGTGCAAGAATCAGTGACGAAGTTGAAGTTATGCAGGGGATGGATATTTCAGCAAGACAATGATCCAAAACACCGCTTCAAATCTACTCAGGCATTCATGCAGAGGAACAATTACAATGTTCTGGAATGGCCATCCCAGTCCCCAGACCTGAATATCATTGAACATCTGTGGGATGATTTGAAGCGGGCTGTCCATGCTCGGCGACCATCAAACTTAACTGAACTGGAATTGTTTTGTAAACAGGAATGGCCACAAATACCTTCATCCAGGATCCAGGAACTCATTAATAGCTACAGGAAGCAACTAGAGGCTGTTATTTTTGCAAAAGGAGGATCTACAAAATATTAATGTCACTTTTAGGTTGAGGTGCCCATACTTTTGCACCAGTCAAAATTGGTTTAAATGCAGATTGCACATAGCAGGACCCCATTTTGCAAGTATCAAAGCTTGTAAACGCTTTTTGAAGCCAGCCAAGAGTATTTCGGTTCTTGTTTGAGGGATTTTCATCTATTCTTCCTTGGAAAATTCTTCCAGTTCTGTGAGATTCCCGGGTCATCTTGCATGCACTGCTATTTTGAGGTCTAGCCATAGATTTTCAATGATGTTCAGATCAGGGGACTGTGAGGGCCACTGTAAAACCTTCAGCTTGCGCCTTTTGAGGTAGTCTAATGTGGATTTTAATGTGTGTTTAGGATCATTATCCATTTGTAGAAGCTATCCTCTTTTCAACTTCAGCTTTTTTTTGTACAGATGGAGCTATGTTTGCATCAAGAATTTGTTGAAATTTCATTGATTCCATTCTTTCCTCTACCCATGAAATGTTCCTGGTCCCCAGGCTTAATGGTTGGAGAGATGTCCTTTTCCTGAAATTCTGTGCCCATTCTCCACACATTCCTTTGATCCTTGTGGCCAAAGAGTTTTAGCTTAACCTCATTGGTCTACATGACTTGTTTTCAAAATGCATCAGGCTTGTTTAGATGTTCTTTTGCATACTTCAGACTCTGAATTTTATGGTGAGGACGCAAGTCGGGTTTTCTTCTGATGACTCTTCCATTAAGGTCATATTTGTGAAAGTATCTCTGAACAGTACAACAATGTACCACTCCAGAGTCTGCTAAATCTTTCTGAAGGTCTTTTGCAGTCAAACAGGGCTTCTAGTTTGCTTCTCTAGAAATCCTACAAACAGCGCTCAAATTATGCTTGGTCTTCGACTTCCAGACCTTATCTTGACCTCTACAGTTCCTGGTAACTGCCATTTCTTAATTAAATTTCGAACTGAGGGAAGGGCAACTTGAAAACACTTTGCTATAGTCTTATAGACTTCTATAGCTTTGTGGCCTTCCACCATTTTTTTCAGAGTGCTAGGCAGCTGCTTAGAAAAACCCATAGCTGCTGTTTTTTGGCACAAGGTTAGAGGAGGCTGGGTTTTTATAAAGCTGAGAAATTTGCACCTGACCTTTCCTAATGATGATAGTAAACAAAGTAGAAAAATCATAAATGGCACTCCAGAGGAGATCGATGAGGTGCTTGAGTAGAGTTTCAAACTGTTCCAACCCCTCTTTCATCTGCTTTCATTGGCCGCAAGCGTGCGCGGAATACTGGGCTGTGACGTGTGGTAAAATGCCACCCACAGCACAGTCAATCAGAAGTGTGTGCACAACTGGGTCATGCGTAGGTGAATTCAGGAAATCCAGAGTTGACATCAGCGGATATGAGCGACTGCTGCAGCTGAGATCACGTGATGCGGACGGAGCGAGAAGCGATATCGCCACTCACAAGCACATATAGCAGCAGAAGGTATTTACAAAAATAGTTAAAAGGTGTAAATCGATGACAGAGATCGAGTGGGAAATCGAGTGAGGTAGGCAGGCAAAGGCCGGGTCGGAGAGCGAGCGAGCCAGGCGGGCAGAGATCGGATGGGAGAGCGAGCGAGCTAGGCAGGCAGAGATTGGGTGGGAGAGCGAGCGAGCCAGGCAGGCAGGCAGGCAGAGATCGGGCGGGAGAGCGAGCAAGCCAGCCAGGCAGGCAGAGATCGGGTGGGAGAGCGAGCAAGCCAGGCAGACAGAGATCGGGTGGGAGAGCGAGCAAGCCAGGCAGACAGAGATCGGGTGGGAGAGCGAGCAAGCCAGGCAGGCAGGCAAAGGCCAGGTCGGAGAGCGATCGAGCCAGGCAGAGACCCTGGATTGAGCTGGGCAGAGACCAAGGAAGGAGGGCAAGCGAGCCAGGCAGACACAGATCGGGCAGGTGAACAAGCCAGACAGAGATGGGGTGGGCAAGAGAGTGAGCCATGGAGATATTCGAGTGGGGTCAGACAGAAAGATTGGGCAAGCGAGCCAGACAAAGAGCAATCTGGTGAGATATGGTCATCATCATCCTCTTAGAGACAAGTGCCAGCCGTGCCCCCATTGCAGTGGCACAGTGTTGTGTGACTTTGCATATGTCTACAGCGTTCTGTACCCCCAACTAGATGAAGAGTGTACTCAGACGTGCACCTTTTAATGAAATATGGTGCATCTTTCCTGTCATGCGACGTTGCAAAAAGTGCCCTCCAATCAAGGATTTGACACAAATCGGAGAAGCTCTGACCACTATTTAAAAAGTTGACGCTGGCCGAGACTGGTGTAAAAACGCCAAAAGTTTGAGCAAGCTGAGCAAAAGTTTTATGACATTTCAAGCAGTCTTATGCTAGAATTCTGTTGAAAACTCTTTGATGAAACAGGACCACAATGCCAAAACTGCAGCAAAGCCTGACACAGAATCAAAGCAAGATACTGCTCAAAAATGTACCCCTCATGTTTCGATAAGTGGGGGGGGGGCATATCCTGACACTTTATTACACTACACGGCTGCGCTTCTCACGGGAGGTAACGAAAACTGGAATTACAGCTAATTAGAGCCACAGATATAGCAGACTCGATTCTTACTTGGGACTGCAAGTAGGGTGGATTTTTTTTTTTTACAAGTACAAACAAAGGTGCTCCGAGTTTAATGACAGATTTGGCTCTGCCACATCTGCAGGTTAATATATGGAGCCAATTAACCCTTTCGCGCCTGAGCCTGTTTTTGCCTTCGTGACCAGGCCAATTTTTTCAATTCTGACCAGTGTCACTTTATGAGGCCATAACTCTAGAACGCTTCAACGGATCCTGCTGATTCTGACATTGTTTTCTCATGACATATTGTACTTCAGGATAGTGGTAAAATTTCTTAGATATGAACTGCGCTTATATGTTAAAAAAAAAATCGAAATTTGGCAAAAATTTTGAAAATTTTGCAATTTTCAAACTTTTAATTTTTATGCCCTTAAATCAGAGAGTGATATCGCACAAAATAGTTAATAAATAACATTTCCCACATGTCTACTTTACATCTGCACAATTTTGGAAACATAATTTTTTTTTTTTTGGAAGTTATAAGGGTTAAAAGTTGACCAGCGATTTCTCATTTTTACAACAAAATTTACAACACCATTTTTTTTAGGGACCACCTCACATTTGAAGTGAGTTTGGGGGGTCAATATGACAGAAAATACCCAAAAGTGACACCATTCTAAAAAGTGCACCTCTCAATGTACTCAAAACCACATTCAAGAAGTTTATTAACCCTTCAGGTGCTTCACATGAATGAATGGAATGTGGAAGGAAAAAATAAACATTTAACTTTTTTTCACAAACATTTTACTTCTGAACCATTTTTTTTTATTTTCACAAGTGTAAAAACAGAAAATGAACCACAAAATTTTTTGTGCAATTTCTCCCAAATACGCCGATACCCCGTATGTGGGGCTAAACCACTGTTTGAGCACACGGCAGAGCTCAGAAAGGAAGGAGTGCCGTTTGACTTTTTCAATGCAGAATTGGCTGGAATTGAGATAGGACGCCATGTCGCATTTGGAGAGCCCCTAATGTGCCTAAACAGTGGAAAACCCCACAAGTGACCCCATTTTGGAAACTAGACCCCTTAAAGAACTTATCTAGATGTGTGGTGAGCACTTTGAACCCCCAAGTGCTTCACAGAAGTTTATAACGTAGAGCCATGAAAATAAAAAATCATTTTTGTTCCACAAACATGATCTTTTAGCCCCCAATTTTTTATTTTCACAAGGGTAACAGGAGAAATTGGACCCCAAAAGTTGTTGTCCAATTTGTCCTGAGTACACTGGTACCCCATATGTGGAAGAAAACTACTGTTTGGGCACACGGTGGGGATCGGAAGGGAAGTAGTGACGTTTTGGAATGCAGACTTTGATGGAATGGTCTGCGGGTGTCATGTCGCGTTTGCAGAGCCCCTGATGTGCCTAAACAGTGGGAATCCTCCACAAGTGACCCCTTTTTGGAAACTAGACCCCCCCAAGGAACTTATCTAGATGTGTGGTGAGCACTTTGAACCCCCAAGTGTTTCACTAAAGTTTATAATGTAGAGCCGTGAAAATAAAAAAATCATTTTTTTTTCCACAAAAATGATCTTTTAGCTCCCAATTTTTATTTTCTCAAGGGTAACAGGAGAAATTGGACCCTAAGAGTTGTTGTCCAATTTGTCCTGAGTACGCTGGTACCCCACATGTGGGGGGGGACCACTGTTTGGGCACACGGTGGGGCTCGGAAGGGAAGTAGTGACGTTTTGGAATGCAGACTTTGATGGAATGGTCTGCGGGTGTCATGTCGCGTTTGCAGAGCCCCTGATGTGCCTAAACAGTGGAAATCCTCCACAAGTGACCCCTTTTTGGAAACTAGACCCCCCCAAGGAACTTATCTAGATGTGTGGTGAGCACTTTGAACCCCCAAGTGTTTCACTAAAGTTTATAATGTAGAGCCGTGAAAATAAAAAAATCATTTTTTTTCCACAAAAATGATCTTTTAGCCCCCAATTTTTATTTTCACAAGGGTAACAGGAGAAATTGGACCCTAAGAGTTGTTGTCCAATTTGTCCTGAGTACGCTGGTACCCCACATGTGGGGGGGGGACCACTGTTTGGGCACACGGTGGGGCTCGGAAGGGAAGTAGTGACGTTCTGGAATGCAGACTTTGATGGAATGGTCTGCGGGCGTCATATTGCATTTACAGAGCCCCTGATGTACCTAAACAGTGGAAACCCCCAATTCGAATTCCAACCCTAACCCCAACACACCCCTAACCCTAGCCCTAACCCTAACCCTAGCCCTAACCTGCCTACCTGCTTTTTTTTTCTTTACTTTTTTTTTTATTTTTGTGTTATTTTTTGTATTTTTGACTCATAGTAACGCCACTTCTCCTCTGATCTCACACTGGCAGATGATCAGAGGAGAAGCAGCGTTACTATGTGACAAGATCGCTGCCCGGCACATAGTAACGCCACTTCTCCTCTGATCTCACACTGACAGATGATCAGAGGAGAAGCAGCGTTACTGTGTGACAAGATCGCTGCCTGACACAGCTGTGCCAGGCAGAGATCAGCTGTGCCAGGCAGCGATCTAGTCACACTGTAACGCTGCTTCACCTCTGCTCATCTGTCAGCATGAGCTCAGAGGAGAAGTCGCGTTATAATGAGGGAGATCGCCGGGAAACAAGCAGCTTTCCCAGCGAGCTCTCTCATTGGCTGCTGTGACGCGACGTCATCAGGACCTGAACCAATCAGGTCTCGATGACGTCAGGGGTCCCAGCATGCATTGTGCACCGGGATCCCCGCGTTATAAGGTATGAGGGGGTCCCGGGGGGCACAAAACCGCCGACAGTAGATAAACGTTGGCGCTGCACAAAGCCCAGCAAGCGCCAACGTTTATCTACTGTGGGCGGTCGGGAAGAGGTTAAAGGGGACTCCAAAAACAGCAGAAAGCTGCATAGTAAAATGGACAAGTAACCACAGGTAGGTGGCACTACATAAACTTTTGCAGTAACACAGACACGGCACCCCCTAGTGGACAATGACAGACATTGCAAAAAAATAAAAATAAATTGCACAACCAGTGAAGCCAGTGTTAAAACAGTTCTGCAACTCTCTAATATTTTTTGTTTTTCAGTTCCTCACAATTTCAAAACCTCTGGCGGCTGTCACTGAATGGAGATATTCTTAGAGCCTGTTAACGACCTTAATATGTGATATAAACCTGATACTGTATATAGGGGCCAGACACAGAGGACACTGCGAGATAAGGCGGTATACTTTTACTAACTGTTGTACGTAAAACCTTTTTGGGGGTATAACAGGGAAGGTAAAGGGTTACAGCATAGGACGAGAACATAAATGTGATGTTAAAGGGTCTTCATCACATACATAGGTTAAAGGTTGCTGTCATTTCAATAAGCTTTACATAAATCAATAGTGCTGGAGAATATAAGAAACTTTGTAATATATCATATCAGAGAAATCTGCTTCTTTCTCCACTTATGAGACACTTCTCTTCTTCCATTCCTGTCTTCTGAACTTATCATTCACTCTTAAAACCTACTGCAGGTTTCTAGTGTTTTATTTTACCCCCAGAGCTGGATTCACAGCAACGCTGCTCAGTACTATTGTATAATGAATATCCTGCTGCTAATGAACATGTGCTACATACAGACAGGAGAGCAGGAATCCCCTCATGCCTGTGTGTGTAAGTTATGCAAGCCATCATAGCAGCTATTTTCCACCCACTAGCTCAGAGACAACTGAGAATTAGAGCTAGAGCCTGCAGAGAAGAAAACTGGTGAAGAAATGCAGGATGCAAGCCATATGATGGATCGAAATAGTGTTATTCTACATGTACACAGACAGGATAGCTTGCGCTGCAAAGTCCCCTGCAATTCTAGACTCTAGATTGATACATTTTACCTGCAATGACACATACTACAGCAAACAGCACCAGGGAGGTATTGTGTGGCAAAATGTCAGCTCTCAAAAGTATTGGGTTATCCAGCCAGTGCAGAATTAGTTAAAATAATAAAAGAAGCCATACTCTCCTTACTGATTCCTCACTGCACCCTTTATGGTGCTTCCCAGTCCATTGCATTCCCTACACTTCCTGCTGTCCTAACATTTTGACCCCTGCAGTCGATTACTGGCCATAGACAGAGGTGACCCACTACAGCCAGTAACTGTTTTCAGTAGTTTGCGGATGATGAACAACTGAAAAGACACGGTAGCGAATCAGTAAGGCAAGTATGACTTCTCTTATTATTTTAACCTATTCAGTGCTTTTTTTTTTTAAATGCTATGCTACGCAGGTAATGTCCACATCTGAAGAGAGATGACCAGGCAGCTTCACATCACCAACCTAGAGATGTATTCGACATAGCCAATGCCTAACATAGGACATACCCTCGCATCATGGGACAAGTACTCTGCCATGTAGGGAATGTGAACTTGCCACGGCACTGCCATATCACAAGCAATTATGTAGAATCCATAGGAGATGTCCAATACTTATTCTACCTCCCACTATGTCCCCAACAGCTCCATGGCCCATAGCCAGCCTCCCATTAGCCAATCCCCTATCCTCCCAATGTACTGCCCTCATGTCACATCCTGCCCGGGTACGAGACAATGGGTAGCACCCTCTTTGGAGTTGGGCCTCCATAGCTCACTCCTGTGCCAAGGCTGCAGAGCATCATACTTATATGTACAGCCCTAGAGTGATATATGAAGTATATATTCCTATAGTGAAATGAGGAACACCATACTGTATATATACTGCCCTATAGTGATAGATGGAGAACAGGCATTGACTCAGTGGTTAGCACTGCAGCCTTGCTGCATTGGGGTCCTGGGTTCAAATCCCACCAAGGACAACATCTGCAAGGAGTTTGCATGTTCTCCCCGTGTTTGCGTGGGTTTCTTCTGTGTTCTCCGGTTTCCTCCCACACTCCAAAGACATACTGATAGGGAATCTAGATTGTGAGCCCCATTGGGGACAGTGCCAATATTGTCGCTGTGGAATTAATGGCGCTATATAAATGAGTTAAATAAATAAACATTCCTACAGTGAGACAAGAAGAACTGTACAAAATATACTTCCCTTTAGTGCTATCTATAGTACAGTCATGACATGTATACTCCTACAGTGAGATATAAAGCAGGATCATCACATATAGAGTCCTAGAGTTGCATTTGGAGCCCCATAAATATACAGCCCCATAGTGAGATAAGGGTAGCCATCTATATTGGAGGTATAGAGCGCTGTCATCATTTATTGCGTCCTTTAGTTATATTGGTTACAATTATTACATATATACTCCTATAAAGAAAATATGGAACTTACAAATACTACCGTAATATATGTATCTGTAAATAATCATGGGGAATGCATCTATAGTGATATATGGTCACATACAATATACTACATACATTCCTATAGTGCTACATAGGTATGGGGTGTTATGATACATCTATATGCTGACCTGCAGTGCTGTATAGAGGCTATGTGTATATATAGGGCTATATACTGTAGTGCTGTATGGAGGGTATATGTATATATAGGGCTATGCACGGCTATATATTATAGTGATGTATGGAGAGCATGTGTATATATCTAATATATAAAGCTCAAAGTGTGTATGCATGTGTGTATGTATGTGTGTATGTCCGGGATAGGCATCCGCCGTCGCAGCTACAGCCACAAAATTTGGCACAGACGCACGTCTGGACCCCGAGAGCGTCCTAAGCTATGTAGTGAGGCAAAATTTTAACCCCGCACGTTCCAATTCACCAAACAATACTGCCCCTATCTACATACTGGGGAAAAAGTGTGTGCGTGTCAAGCCCCGCCCCTCATTATGATGTGAATGCCCCTATCTACATACTGGGGAAACAGTGTGTGCGTATCAAGCCCCGCCCCTCATTATGATGTCACAATGGTTGCCATGGCGACGCTGATGTCATCATAGGTTGCAAGCCCCGCCGCTCATTATGATGTCATAATGGTTGACTATGGGATGGCGGATATGTATGATGGGTATATGGGCACGGGACTATGGGATGGAGGATATGTATGATGGGTATATAGGCATGGGACTATGAGATGAAGGATATGTATGATGGGTATATGGGCATGGGACTATGAGATGAAGGATGTGTGATGGGTATATGGGCACTGGACTATGGGATGGAGGATATGTATGATGGGTATATGGGCATGGGACTATGGGATGGAGGATATGTATGATGGGTATATGGGCACGGACCTATGGGATGGAGAATGTGTGATGGGTATATGGGCACGGGACTATAGGATGGCGGATATGTATATGGGCACGGACTATGGGATGGAGGATGTGTGATGGGTATATGGGCACTGGACTATGGGATGGAGGATATCTATGACGGGTATATGGGCACGGGACTATGGGATGGCGGATATGTATGATGGGTATATGGGCACGGGACTATGGGATGGAGGATATGTATGAAGGGTATATGGGCATGGGACTATGAGATGAAGGATGTGTGATGGGTATATGGGCACGGGACTATGGGATGGAGGATATGTATGATGGGTATATGGGCACGGGACTATGGGATGGCGGATATGTATGATGGGTATATGGGCACGGGACTATGGGATGGAGGATATGTATGATGGGTATATGGGCATGGGACTGAGATGAAGGATGTGTGATGGGTATATGGGCACTGGACTATGGGATGGAGGATATGTATGATGGGTATATGGGCATGGGACTATGGGATGGAGGATATGTATGATGGGTATATGGGCACGGGCCTATGGGATGGAGAATGTGTGATGGGTATATGGGCACGGGACTATAGGATGGCGGATATGTATATGGGCACGGACTATGGGATGGAGGATGTGTGATGGGTATATGGGCACTGGACTATAGGATGGAGGATATCTATGACGGGTATACCGGCACGGGACTATGGGATGGCGGATATGCATGATGGGTATATGGGAACGGGACTATGGGATGGAGGATATGTATGAAGGGTATATGGGCATGGGACTATGAGATGAAGGATGTGTGATGGGTATATGGGCACTCGACTATGGGATGGCGAATATGTATGATGGGTATATGGGCATGGGACTATGGGATGGCGAATATGTATGATGGGTATATGGGCATGGGACTATGGGACGGCGAATATGTATGATGGGTATATGGGCATGGGACTATGGGATGGAGGATATGTATGATGGGTATATGGGCACGGGACTATGGGATCGTGGATATGTATGATGGGTATATGGGCACGGGACTATGGGATGGAGGATAATTATAATTTGCTATAACTAACCACAGTTAGTTACTATGCCCCGGCAGCGCCGGGCTCTTCAGCTAGTAGTGCTATATATATCACCCCACGGCTATATACTGTAGTGATGCATGGAGGGTATGTGTACAGTATATAGGGCTATGTCACCTCACAGCTATATACTGATGTATGGAGGCAGTATACATCTGTATATATAGGGCTATATCACCCCACGGCTATATACTGTAGTGATGTATGGAGGGTATATGTATATTTAGAGCTATGCACGGCTGTGTACTGTAGTGCTGTATACATGTGTGTATATATATATAGGGCTCTGCATGGCTATGTACTGTAGTGATGTATGAAGTGTGTGTATATATAGGGCTATGCACGGCTATATACATGTGTATATACAGTGGGGCAAAAAAGTATTTAGTCAGTCAGCAATAGTGCAAGTTCCACCACTTAAAAAGATGAGAGGCGTCTGTAATTTACATCATAGGTAGACCTCAACTATGGGAGACAAACTGAGAAAAAAAAATCCAGAAAATCACATTGTCTGTTTTTTTTTCATTTTATTTGCATATTATGGTGGAAAATAAATATTTGGTCAGAAACAAGCAATCAAGATTTCTGGCTCTCACAGACCTGTAACTTCTTCTTTAAGAGTCTCCTCTTTCCTCCACTCATTACCTGTAGTAATGCCACCTGTTTAAACTTGTTATCAGTATAAAAAGACACCTGTGCACACCCTCAAACAGTCTGACTCCAAACTCCACTATGGTGAAGACCAAAGAGCTGTCAAAGGACACCAGAAACAAAATTGTAGCCCTGCACCAGGCTGGGAAGACTGAATCTGCAATAGCCAACCAGCTTGGAGTGAAGAAATCAACTGTGGGAGCAATAATTAGAAAATGGAAGACATACAAGACCACTGATAATCTCCCTCGATCTGGTGCTCCACGCAAAATCCCACCCCGTGGGGTCAGAATGATCACAAGAACGGTGAGCAAAAATCCCAGAACCATGCGGGGGGACCTAGTGAATGAACTGCAGAGAGCTGGGACCAATGTAACAAGGCCTACCATAAGTAACACACTACGCCACCATGGACTCAGATCCTGCAGTGCCAGACGTGTCCCACTGCTTAAGCCTGTACATGTCCGGGCCTGTCTGAAGTTTGCTAGAGAGCATTTGGATGATCCAGAGGAGTTTTGGGAGAATGTCCTATGGTCTGATGAAACCAAACTGGAACTGTTTGGTAGAAACACAACTTGTCGTGTTTGGAGGAAAAAGAATACTGAGTTGCATCCATCAAACACCATACCTACTGTAAAGCATGGTGGTGGAAACATGATGCTTTGGGGCTGTTTCTCTGCAAAGGGGCCAGGACGACTGATCCGGGTACATGAAAGAATGAATGGGGCCATGTATCGTGAGATTTTGAGTGCAAACCTCCTTCCATCAGCAAGGGCATTGAATATGAAACGTGGCTGGGTCTTTCAACATGACAATGATCCAAAGCACACCGCCAGGGCAACGAAGGAGTGGCTTCGTAAGAAGCATTTCAAGGTCCTGGAGTGGCCTAGCCAGTCTCCAGATCTCAACCCTATAGAAAACCTTTGGAGGGAGTTGAAAGTCCGGGTTGCCAAGCGAAAAGCCAAAAACATCACTGCTCTAGAGGAGATCTGCATGGAGGAATGGGCCAACATACCAACAACAGTGTGTGGCAACCTTGTGAAGACTTACAGAAAACGTTTGACCTCTGTCATTGCCAACAAAGGATATATCACAAAGTATTGAGATGAAATTTTGTTTCTGACCAAATACTTATTTTCCACCATAATATGCAAATAAAATGAAAAAAAAAAAAACAGACAATGTGATTTTCTGGATTTTTTTTCTCAGTTTGTCTCCCATAGTTGAGGTCTACCTATGATGTAAATTACAGACGTCTCTCATCTTTTTAAGTGGTGGAACTTGCACTATTGCTGACTGACTAAATACTTTTTTGCCCCACTGTATAGGGCTATGCACGGCGATATACTGTAGTGATGTATGAAGTGTGTGTATATATAGGGCTATGCACGGCTATATACTGTAGTGATGTATGAAATGTGTGTATATATAGGGCTATGCACGGCTATATACTGTAGTGATATTTGGTCACATACAATATATATACTACATACATTCCTATAGTGCTACATAGGTATGGGGTGTTATGATACATCTATATGCTGACCTGTAGTGCTGTGTAGAAGCTGTGTGTATATATAGGGCTATATCACCGCACAGCTATATATTGTAGTGCTATATACAGGCTATATATATATATATATATATATATATATATATATATATATATATATATATATATATAGGGCTATATCATCGCACAGCTCTCACATCTCTTCCCGGATTTCATCACCATGAAGGAGGAAGAGAAAACATAAATCATGCTGGGGGAAGAAGAGAGAGCAGTGGAGATAGCAGCGCAATATGTGAGCGAATGTCATAGACTGCGAGAAAGAGAACTATGATATGCCATGGACTTCTATGGCCCCCACCCTGGATCTGCCCCATCCACCTTCCCTATGCCATGGACTTCTATAGCCCCGTGCTGGATCTGCCCCCATCCACCTTTCCTACAGACCCTAACCAACATCCCTACAGTCTCTATGCCGATTCCCCTTTGTACACTTGCTTTGGCAAAACGAATGCATATTTAGTCCTGCCAATAAATCTTCTTTGAATTTGAATAAATGCTGTATGGAGGGTATGTGCATATATAGGGCTATATCACCTCACAGCTATATACTGTAGTGCTGTATGGAGGGTATATGTATATACAGGGCTATGCACGGCTATATACTGTAGTGCTGTATACATGTGTATATATAGGGCTATATCACCTCACAGCTATATACTGTAGTGCTGTATGGAGGGTATATGTATATACAGGGCTATGCACGGCTATATACATGTGTATATATAGGGCTATGCACGGTTATATACTGTAGTGCTGTATACATGTGTGTATATAGGGCTATGCACGGCTATATACATGTGTGTATATATGACTATGCACGGCTATATACTGTAGTGCTATATACATGTGTATATATATGGCTATGCACGGCTATATACTGTAGTGCTATATACATGTGTGTATATAGGGCTATGCACGGCTATATACTGTAGTGCTGTATACATGTGTGTATATAGGGCTATGCACGGCTATATACTGTAGTGCTATATACATGTGTATATATAGGGCTATGCACGGCTATATACTGTAGCGCTGTATACATGTGTATATATAGGGCTATGCACGGCTATATACTGTAGTGCTGTATACATGTGTATATATAGGATTATGCACGGCTGTGTACTGTAGTTCTGTATACATGTGTGTATATATAGGGCTATGCACGGCTATATACTGGAGTGCTGTATACTGTAGTGATGTATGAAGTGTGTGTGTATATATAGGGCTATGCATGGCTATATACTGTAGTGCTGTATACATGTGTATATATAGGGCTATGCACGGCTATATACTGTAGTGATGTATGAAGTGTGTGTATATATAGGGCTATGCATGGCTATATACTGTAGTGCTGTATACTGTAGTGATGTATGAAGTGTATGTGTATATATAGGGCTACGTACGGCTATATACATGTGTGTATATAGGGCTATGCACGGCTATATACTGGAGTGCTGTATACTGTAGTGATGTATGAAGTGTGTGTGTATATATAGGGCTATGCACGGCTATATACTGTAGTGCTGTATACATGTGTATATATAGGGCTATGCACGGCTATACTGTAGTGCTGTATACATGTGTGTATATAGGGCTATGCACGGCTATATACTGGAGTGCTGTATACTGTAGTGATGTATGAAGTGTGTGTATATATAGGGCTATGCACAGCTATATACTGTAGTGCTGTATACATGTGTATATATAGGGCTATGCACGGCTATATACTGGAGTGCTGTATACATGTGTGTATATAGGGCTATGCACGGCTATATACTGGAGTGCTGTATACTGTAGTGATGTATGAAGTGTGTGTGTATATATAGGGCTACGCACGGCTATATACTGTAGTGCTGTATACATGTGTGTATATAGGGCTATACACGGCTATATACTGGAGTGCTGTATACTGTAGTGATGTATGAAGTGTGTGTATATATAGGGCTATGCACAGCTATATACTGTAGTGCTGTATACATGTGCATATATAGGGCTATGCACGGCTATATACTGTAGTGCTATATACATGTGTATATATAGGGCTATGCACGGCTATATACTGTAGTGCTGTATACATGTGTATATATAGGGCTATGCACGGCTATATACTGTAGTGCTGTATACATGTGTGTATATATAGGGCTATGCACGGCTATATACTGTAGTGCTGTATACATGTGTGTATATAGGTCTATGCACGGCTATATACTGTAGTGCTGTATACATGTGTGTATATATAGGGCTATGTACGGCTATATACTGGAGTGCTGTATGGAGGCTGTATACATGTATATATATAGGGTTATGCACAGCTATATACTGTAGTGCTGTAAACATGTGTACATATAGGGCTATGCACAGCTATATACTGTAGTGATGTATGAAGTGTGTGTATATATAGGGCTATGCACGGCTATATACTGTAGTGCTGTATGGAGGCTGTATACATGTGTATATATAGGGTTATGCACCGCTATATACATGTGTATATATAGGGCTATGCACGGCTATATACTGTAGTGCTGTATACATGTGTATATATAGGGGTATGCACGGCTATATACTGTAGTGCTGTATACATGTGTATATAGGGCTATGCACAGCTATATACTGTAGTGCTGTATACATGTGTGTGTATATAGGGCTATGCACGGCTATATACTGTAGTGCTGTATACTGTAGTGCTGTATGAAGTGTGTATATATAGGGCTATGCACGGCTGTATACTGGAGTGCTGTATGGAGGCTGTATACATTTGTATATATAGGGCTATGCACGGCTATATACTGGAGTGCTGTATGGAGGCTGTATACATGTGTATATATAGGGCTATGCACAGCTATATACTGTAGTGCTGTATACATGTGTGTATATAGAGCTATGCACGGCTATATACTGTAGTGCTGTATACATGTGTGTATATATAGGGCTATGCACGGCTATATACTGTAGTGCTGTATACATGTGTATATATAGGGCTATGCACAGCTATATACTGTAGTGCTGTATACATGTGTGTATATAGGGCTATGCACGGCTATATACTGTAGTGCTGTATACATGTGTGTATAAAGGGCTATGCACGGCTATATACATGTGTATATATAGGGCTATGCATGGCTATATACATGTGTATATATAGGGCTATGCATGGCTATATACATGTGTATATATAGGGCTATGAATGGCTATATACTGTAGTGCTGTATACATGTGTGTGTATATAGGGCTATGCACGGCTATATACTGTAGTGCTGTATACATGTGTGTATATAGGGCTATGCACGGCTATATACTGTAGTGCTGTATACGTGTGTATACATAGGGCTATGCACGGCTATATACTGTAGTGCTGTATACATGTGTGTATATAGGGCTATGCACGGCTATATACTGTAGTGCTGTATACATGTGTATATATAGGGCTATGCACGGCTATATACTGTAGTGCTGTATACATGTTTGTATATAGGGCTATGCACGGCTATATACTGTAGTGCAGTATACATGTGTGTATATATAGGGCTATGCACGGCTATATACCGTAGTGCTGTATACATGTGTATATATAGGGCTATGCACGGCTATATACTGTAGTGATGTATACATGTGTATATATAGGGCTATGCACGGCTATATACTGTAGTGCTGTATACATGTGTATATATAGGGCTATGCACGGCTATATACTGTAGTGCTGTATACATGTGTATATATAGGGCTATGCACGGCTATATACTGTAGTGCTGTATACATGTGTGTATATATAGGGCTATGCACGGCTATATACTGTAGTGCTGTATACATGTGTGTATATAGGGCTATGCACGGCTATATACTGTAGTGCTGTATACATGTGTGTATATAGGGCTATGCACGGCTATATACATGTGTGTATATAGGGCTATGCACGGCTATATACTGTAGTGCTGTATACATGTGTATATATAGGGCTATGCACGGCTATATACTGTAGTGCTGTATACATGTGTGTATATAGGGCTATGCACGGCTATATACTGTAGTGCTATATACATGTGTATATATAGGGCTATGCACGGCTATATACTGTAGTGCTGTATACATGTGTGTATATAGGGCTATGCACGGCTATATACTGTAGTGCTGTATACATGTGTATATATAGGGCTATGCACGGCTATATACTGCAGTGCTGTATACATGTGTGTATATATAGGGCTATGCACGGCTATATACTGTAGTGATGTATACATGTGTGTATATATAGGGCTATGCACGGCTATATACTGTAGTGCTGTATACATGTGCATATATAGGGCTATGCACGGCTATATACTGTAGTGCTGTATACATGTGTGTATATATGGCTATGCACGGCTATATACTGTAGTGCTGTATACATGTGTATATATAGGGCTATGCACGGCTATATACTGTAGTGCTGTATACATGTGTATATATAGGGCTATGCACGGCTATATACTGTAGTGCTGTATACATGTGTGCATATATAGGGCTATGCACGGCTATATACTGTAGTGCTGTATACATGTGTGTATATATAGAGCTATGCACGGCTATATACTGGAGTGCTGTATACATGTGTGTATATATAGGGCTATGCACGGCTATATACTGTAGTGCTGTATACATGTGTGTATATATAGGGCTATGCACGGCTATATACTGGAGTGCTGTATACATGTGTGTATATAGGGCTATGCACGGCTATATACTGTATACATGTGTATATATAGGGCTATGCACGGCTATATACTGTAGTGATGTATACATGTGTGTATATAGGGCTATTCACGGCTATATACTGCAGTGCTGTATACATGTGTATATATAGGGCTATGCACGGCTATATAATGTAGTGCTGTATACATGTGTATATATAGGGCGATGCACGGCTATATACTGTAGTGCTGTATACATGTGTGTATATAGGGCTATGCACGGCTATATACTGTAGTGCTGTATACATGTGTGTATATATAGGGCTATGCACGGCTATATACTGTAGTGCTGTATACATGTGTGAATATATAGAGCTATGCACGGCTATATACTGTTGTGCTGTATACATGTGTGTATATATAGGGCTATGCACGGCTATATACTGTAGTGCTGTATACATGTGTGTATATATAGAGCTATGCACGGCTATATACTGTAGTGCTGTATACATGTGTGTATATATAGGGCTATGCACGGCTATATACTGTAGTGCTGTATACATGTGTGTATATATAGGGCTATGCACGGCTATATACTGGAGTGCTGTATACATGTGTGTATATAGGGCTATGCACGGCTATATACTGTAGTGCTGTATACATGTGTGTATATATAGAGCTATGCACGGCTATATACTGTAGTGCTGTATACATGTGTGTATATATAGGGCTATGCACGGCTATATACTGTAGTGCTGTATACATGTGTGTATATATAGAGCTATGCACGGCTATATACTGGAGTGCTGTATACATGTGTGTATATATAGGGCTATGCACAGCTATATACTGGAGTGCTGTATACATGTGTGTATATAGGGCTATGCACGGCTATATACTGTAGTGCTGTATACATGTGTATATATAGGGCTATGCACGGCTATATACTGTAGTGATGTATACATGTGTGTGTATAGGGCTATGGACGGCTATATACTGCAGTGCTGTGTACATGTGTATGTATAGGGCTATGCACAGCTATATACTGTAGTGCTGTATACATGTGTATATATAGGGCTATGCACGGCTATATACTGTAGTGCTGTATACATGTGTATATATAGGGCTATGCACGGCTATATACTGTAGTGCTGTATACATGTGTGTATATATAGGGCTATGCACGGCTATATACAGTAGTGCTGTATACATGTGTGTATATATAGAGCTATGCACGGCTACATACTGGAGTGCTGTATACATGTGTGTATATATAGGGCTATGCACGGCTATATACTGGAGTGCTGTATACATGTGTGTATATATGGCTATGCACGGCTATATACTGTAGTGCTGTATACATGTGTGTATATATAGGGATATGCATGGCTATATACTGTAGTGCTGTATACATGTGTGTATATATAGGGATATGCATGGCTATATACTGTAGTGCTGTATACATGTGTATATATAGGGCTATGCACGGCTATATACTGTAGTGATGTATACATGTGTGTATATAGGGCTATGCACGGCTATATACTGCAGTGCTGTATACATGTGTATATATAGGGCTATGCACGGCTATATAATGCAGTGCTGTATACATGTGTATATATAGGGCTATGCACGGCTATATACCGTAGTGCTGTATACATGTGTGTATATAGGGCTATGCACGGCTATATACCGTAGTGCTGTATACATGTGTGTATATAGGGCTATGCACGGCTATATACTGCAATGCTGTATACATGTGTGTATATAGGGCTATGCACGGCTATATACTGTAGTGCTGTATACATGTGTGTATATAGGTCTATGCACGGCTATATACTGTAGTGCTGTATACATGTGTATATATAGGGCTATGCACGGCTATATACTGTAGTGCTATATACATGTGTGTATATAGGGCTATGCACGGCTATATACTGCAGTGCTGTATACATGTGTATATATAGGGCTATGCACGGCTATATACTGTAGTGCTGTATACCTGTGTATATAGGGCTATGCACGGCTATATACTGTAGTGCTGTATACATGTGTGTATATATAGGGCTATGCACGGCTATATACTGTAGTGCTGTATACCTGTGTATATAGGGCTATGCACGGCTATATACTGTAGTGCTGTATACATGTGTGTATATATAGGGCTATGCACGGCTATATACTGGAGTGCTGTATACATGTGTGTATATATAGGGCTATGCACGGCTATATACTGTAGTGCTGTATACCTGTGTATATAGGGCTATGCACGGCTATATACTGGAGTGCTGTATACGTGTGTATATAGGGCTATGCACGGCTATATACTGGAGTGATGTATGGAGGCTGTATACATGTGTATATATAGGGCAATGCACGGCTATATACTGTAGTGCTGTATACAAGTGTGTATATAGGGCTATGCACGGCTATATACTGTAGTGCTGTATACATGTGTGTATATAGGGCTATGCACGGCTATATACTGGAGTGCTGTATACATGTGTATATATAGGGCTATGCATGGCTATATACTGTAGTGCTGTATACATGTGTATATAGAGCTATGCACGGCTATATACTGGAGTGCTGTATACATGTGTGTATATATAGGGCTATGCACGGCTATATACTGTAGTACTGTATACATGTGTGTATATATAGGGCTATGCACGGCTATATACTGGAGTGCTGTATACATGTGTGTATATAGGGCTATGCACGGCTATATACTGTTGTGCTGTATACATGTGTGTATATAGAGGGCTATGCATGGCTATATACTGGAGTGCTGTATACATGTGTGTGTATATAGGGCTATGCACGGCTATATACTATAGTGCTGTATACGTGTGTATATAGGGCTATGCACGGCTATATACTGTAGTGCTGTATACATGTGTATATATAGGGCTATGCACGGCTATATACTGTAGTGCTGTATACATGTGTATATATAGGGCTATGCACGGCTATATACTGTAGTGCTGTATACATGTGTGTATATAGGGCTATGCACGGCTATATACTGGAGTGCTGTTTACATGTGTGTATATAGGGCTATGCACGGCTATATACTCGAGTGATGTATGGAGGCTTTATACATGTGTATATATAGGGCTATGCACGGCTATATACTGTAGTGCTGTATGAAGTGTGTATATATAGGGCAATGCACGGCTATATACTGTAGTGCTGTATACATGTGTATATATAGGGCTATGCACGGCTATATACTGTAGTGCTGTATACATGTGTGTATATAGGGCTATGCACGGCTATATACTGTAGTGATGTATACATGTGTGTATATAGGGCTATGCACGGCTATATACTGTAGTGCTGTATACATGTGTGTATATAGGGCTATGCATGGCTATATACTGTAGTGCTGTATACATGTGTGTATATAGGGCTATGCACGGCTATATACTGTAGTGCTGTATACATGTGTATATATAGGGCTATGCACGGCTATATACTGTAGTGCTGTATACATGTGTGTATATAGGGCTATGCACGGCTATATACTGTAGTGATGTATACATGTGTGTATATATAGGGCTATGCACGACTATATACTGTAGTGATGTATACATGTGTGTATATAGGGCTATGCACGGCTATATACTGTAGTGCTGTATACATGTGTGTATATAGGGCTATGCACGGCTATATACTGTAGTGCTGTATACATGTGTGTATATAGGGCTATGCACGGCTATATACTGGAGTGCTGAATACATGTGTATATATAGGGCTATGCACGGCTATATACTGTAGTGATGTATACATGTGTGTATATAGGGCTATGCACGGCTATATACTGGAGTGCTGTATACATGTGTGTATATAGGGCTATGCACGGCTATATACTGTAGTGCTGTATACATGTGTGTATATAGGGCTATGCACGGCTATATACTGGAGTGCTGAATACATGTGTATATATAGGGCTATGCACGGCTATATACTGTAGTGCTGTATACATGTGTGTATATATAGGGCTATGCACGGCTATATACTGGAGTGCTGTATGGAGGCTGTATACATGTGTGTATATAGGGTTATGCACGGCTATATACTGTAGTGCTGTATACATGTGTATATATAGAGATATGCACGGCTATATACTGTAGTGCGGTATACATGTGTATATATAGGGCTATGCACGGCTATATACTGTAGTGATGTATACATGTGTGTATATAGGGCTATGCATGGCTATATACTGTAGTGCTGTATACATGTGTGTATATAGGGCTATGCACGGCTATATACTGTAGTGCTGTATACATGTGTATATATAGGGCTATGCACGGCTATATACTGTAGTGCTGTATACATGTGTGTATATATAGGGCTATGCACGGCTATATACTGTAGTGCTGTATACATGTGTGTATATAGGGCTATGCACGGCTATATACTGTAGTGCTATATACATGTGTATATATAGGGCTATGCACGGCTATATACTGTAGTGCTGTATACATGTGTGTATATATAGGGCTATGCATGGCTATATACTGTAGTGCTGTATACGTGTGTATATAGGGCTATGCACGGCTATATACTGTAGTGCTGTATACATGTGTGTATATATAGAGCTATGCACGGCTATATACTGGAGTGCTGTATACGTGTGTGTATATATAGGGCTATGTACGGCTATATACTGTAGTGCTGTATACATGTGTGTATATAGGGCTATGCACGGCTATATACTGTAGTGCTATATACATGTGTATATATAGGGCTATGCACGGCTATATACTGTAGTGCTGTATACATGTGTGTATATATAGGGCTATGCATGGCTATATACTGTAGTGCTGTATACGTGTGTATATAGGGCTATGCACGGCTATATACTGTAGTGCTGTATACATGTGTGTATATATAGAGCTATGCACGGCTATATACTGGAGTGCTGTATACGTGTGTGTATATATAGAGCTATGCACGGCTATATACTGTAGTGCTGTATACATGTGTGTATATATAGGGCTATGCACGGCTATATACTGTAGTGCTGTATACATGTGTGTATATAGGGCTATGCACGGCTATATACTGTAGTGCTGTATACGTGTGTATATAGGGCTATGCACGGCTATATACTGTAGTGCTGTATACATGTGTGTATATATAGGGCTATGCACGGCTATATTCAAGATTCAAAGAAGCTTTATTGGCAGGACTAAATACACATTAGTTTTGCCAAAGCAGGTGTACAGAAGGGAATAGGGATAGGGACTGTAGGGATGTTGGGAAGGGGCTGTAGGAAAGGTGGATGGGGCAGATCCAGGTTGGGGCTATAGAAGTCCATGGCATAGGGAAGGTGGATGGCGGCATGGGGGCAGATCCAGGATGAGGCTATACAAGTCCATGGCATAGGGAAGGTGGATGGGGGATTGGGGCATATCCAGGGTGGGTGCCATAGAAGTCCATGGCATATCAGAGTTCTCTTTCTCGCAGTCTATGGCATTCGTTCACATATTGCGCTGCTATCTCCACTGCTCTCTCTTCTTCCCCCAGCAGGATGTATGTTTTCTCTTCCTCCTTCATGGTGGTGAAATCCGGGAAGAGATGTGAGAGTCTCCTGAAGTGAGTGTCCCTCACTGCTGAGTACTTGGAGCAGTGTAGCAGGAAGTGGGTCTCATCCTCCAGGGCCTCCTGGTCACAGTGTTGGCACAGTCTTTCCTCCCTGGGCTTGCAGCTCTGCCTGTGTCGGCCGGATTCGATGGCCAGACTGTAGGCACTGAGTCTATACCGGCTCAGGATCTTGCGGTCTTTGGGGTCCTGGAGTTTCTCCAGGTATGGAGCCAGTCTGTAGTCTCTCTGTAGACTCTGGTACATGGTCAGTTTCTGTGAGCTGATGATGTCGTTCTTCCAGTCACTTACGTACCTCTCCTGGCCTTCGTCTACCATCTTCCTGATTCCGGCTTTTGTCAGGTTGTTGTGATTGGTTTTCTGGTCAGGTTGGGTTTGGGTGAGCTGTTCCGAGGGTCCTGGTTTTTCTGTTTCCCCTACATGTGTCAGGGCTTTATGGTGATGGGAGCTTGGATTGCTCCTACGTAGGTGAGCCCGGAATGACAGTGCCCTCTTTAGAACCGTTAGGTGTAGAGGGAATCTGCCCAGCTCGGCCCGGCAAGCACTGTTGGAGGTGCTCCGATGGACTTGGAGAAGGTGCTTGCAGAATTCCAGGTGGAATATTTCTGTTGGGCTTGAATCCCACCTTGACCAGTCTGGGTAGGTGTGAGGACCCCAGACTTCGCTGCCATACAGGAGGATTGGGGCGATGATAAAAATCTTCGATTCTAACCAGACCCTCACTGGTGGCTTTAGATGGTAGAGTTTCCTTCGGATGGCATAGAAGGTTTTGCATGCCTTGTCTTTCAGGGTCTCTATGGCTTGTTTGAAGCTCCCTGATCGGTGAATCTCTAGGCCCAGATAGGTATATTTGTCCGTTCCTGTAAGGGCGCAGTTGTTGAGGATAAATGAAGGGTGCTGGTCGGATTTTCTCTTTCTCTTCTGGAACACCATGATGTTGGTTTTCTTTAGGCTAGGTTAGTTTCTATATACTGTAGTGCTATATACATGTGTGTATACAGGGCTATGCACGGCTATATACTGTAGTGCTGTATACATGTGTATATATAGAGCTATGCACGGCTATATACTGTAGTGCGGTATACATGTGTATATATAGGGCTATGCACGGCTATATATTGTAGTGCTGTATACGTGTGTGTATATATAGGGCTATGCACGGCTATATACTGTAGTGCTGTATACATGTGTATATATAGAGCTATGCACGGCTATATACTGTAGTGCTGTATACATGTGTATATATAGAGCTATGCACGGCTATATACTGTAGTGCTGTATACATGTGTATATATAGAGCTATGCACGGCTATATACTGTAGTGCTGTATACATGTGTATATATAGAGCTATGCACGGCTATATACTGTAGTGCTGTATACATGTGTGTATATAGGGCTATGCACGGCTATATACTGTAGTGCTGTATACATGTGTGTATATAGGGCTATGCACGGCTATATACTGTAGTGCTGTATACATGTGTGTATATATAGGGCTATGCACGGCTATATACTGTAGTGCTGTATACATGTGTGTATATATAGGGCTATGCACGGCTATATACTGTAGTGCTGTATACATGTGTATATATAGAGCTATGCACGGCTATATACTGTAGTGCTGAATACATGTGTATATATAGGGCTATGCACGGCTATATACTGTAGTGCTGTATACATGTGTATATATAGAGCTATGCACGGCTATATACTGTAGTGCTGTATACATGTGTATATATAGAGCTATGCACGGCTATATACTGTAGTGCTGTATACATGTGTGTATATAGGGCTATGCACGGCTATATACTGTAGTGCTGTATACATGTGTGTATATATAGGGCTATGCACGGCTATATACTGTAGTGCTGTATACATGTGTGTATATAGGGCTATGCACGGCTATATACTGTAGTGCTGTATACATGTGTGTATATATAGGGCTATGCACAGCTATATACTGTAGTGCTGTATACATGTGTATATATAGAGCTATGCACGGCTATATACTGTAGTGCTGTATACATGTGTGTATATAGGGCTATGCACGGCTATATACTGTAGTGCTGTATACATGTGTATATATAGGGCTATGCACGGCTATATACTGGAGTGCTGTATACATGTGTGTATATAGGGCTATGCACGGCTATATACTGTAGTGCTGTATACATGTGTGTGTATATAGAGCTATGCACGGCTATATACTGTAGTGCTGTATACATGTGTGTGTATATAGAGCTATGCACGGCTATATACTGTAGTGCTGTATACATGTGTGTATATAGGGCTATGCACGGCTATATACTGGAGTGCTGTATACATGTGTGTATATATAGGGCTATGCAAGGCTATATACTGTAGTGCTGTATACATGTGTATATATAGAGCTATGCACGGCTATATACTGTAGTGCTGTATACATGTGTATATATAGGGCTATGCACGGCTATATACTGCAGTGCTGTATACATGTGTATATATAGGGCTATGCAAGGCTATATACTGGAGTGCTGTATACATGTGTGTATATAGGGCTATGCACGGCTATATACTGTAGTGCTGTATACATGTGTGTGTAAATAGAGCTATGCACGGCTATATACTGTAGTGCTGTATACATGTGTGTGTATATAGAGCTATGCACAGGTATATACTGTAGTGCTGTATACATGTGTGTATATAGAGCTATGCACAGCTATATACTGTAGTGCTGTATACATGTGTGTATATAGGGCTATGCACGGCTATATACTGTAGTGATGTATACATGTGTGTATATAGGGCTATGCACGGCTATATACTGGAGTGCTGTATACGTGTGTATATAGGGCTATGCACGGCTATATACTGGAGTGCTGTATACATGTGTGTATATAGGGCTATGCACGGCTATATACTGTAGTGCTGTATACATGTGTGTATATAGGGCTATGCACGGCTATATAATGTAGTGCTGTATACATGTGTGTATATAGGGCTATGCATGGCTATATACTGGAGTGCTGTATACCTGTGTATATATAGGGCTATGCACGGCTATATACTGTAGTGCTGTATACATGTGTGTATATAGGGCTATGCACGGCTATATAATGTAGTGCTGTATACATGTGTGTATATATAGGGCTATGCACGGCTATATACTGTAGTGCTGTATACATGTGTGTATATATAGGGCTATGCACGGCTATATACTGGAGTGCTGTATACATGTGTATATATAGGGCTATGCACGGCTATATACTGTAGTGCTGTATACCTGTGTATATAGGGCTATGCACGGCTATATACTGTAGTGCTGTATACATGTGTGTATATAGGGCTATGCACGGCTATATACTGTAGTGATGTATACATGTGTGTATATAGGGCTATGCACGGCTATATACTGTAGTGCTGTATACGTGTGTGTATATAGGGCTATGCACGGCTATATACTGGAGTGCTGTATACATGTGTGTATATAGGGCTATGCACGGCTATATACTGTAGTGCTGTATACATGTGTGTATATAGGGCTATGCACGGCTATATACTGGAGTGCTGTATACATGTGTGTATATAGGGCTATGCACGGCTATATACTGTAGTGCTGTATACATGTGTGTATATAGGGCTATGCACGGCTATATACTGTAGTGCTGTATACATGTGTGTATATATAGGGCTATGCACGGCTATATACTGTAGTGCTGTATACATGTGTGTATATATAGGGCTATGCACGGCTATATACTGTAGTGCTGTATACATGTGTGTATATAGGGCTATCCACGGCTATATACTGTAGTGCTGTATACATGTGTGTATATATAGGGCTATGCACGGCTATATACTGTAGTGCTGTATACATGTGTGTATATAGGGCTATGCACGGCTATATACTGTAGTGCTGTATACATGTGTGTATATATAGGGCTATGCACGGCTATATACTGTAGTGCTGTATACATGTGTATATATAGAGCTATGCACGGCTATATACTGTAGTGCTGTATACATGTGTATATATAGGGCTATGCACGGCTATATACTGGAGTGCTGTATACATGTGTATATATAGGGCTATGCACGGCTATATACTGGAGTGCTGTATACATGTGTGTATATAGGGCTATGCACGGCTATATACTGTAGTGCTGTATACATGTGTGTGTATATAGAGCTATGCACGGCTATATACTGTAGTGCTGTATACATGTGTATATATAGAGCTATGCACGGCTATATACTGTAGTGCTGTATACATGTGTGTATATAGGGCTATGCACGGCTATATACTGGAGTGATGTATACATGTGTGTATATAGGGCTATGCACGGCTATATACTGTAGTGCTGTATACATGTGTGTGTATATAGAGCTATGCACGGCTATATACTGTAGTGCTGTATACATGTGTGTATATATAGGGCTATGCACGGCTATATACTGTAGTGCTGTATACATGTGTGTATATAGAGCTATGCACGGCTATATACTGTAGTGCTGTATACATGTGTGTATATAGGGCTATGCACGGCTATATACTGTAGTGCTGTATACATGTGTGTATATATAGGGCTATGCACGGCTATATACTGTAGTGCTGTATACATGTGTGTATATAGAGCTATGCACGGCTATATACTGTAGTGCTGTATACATGTGTATATATAGGGCTATGCACGGCTATATACTGTAGTGCTGTATACATGTGTATATATAGGGCTATGCACGGCTATATACTGTAGTGCTGTATACATGTGTGTATATAGGGCTATGCACGGCTATATACTGTAGTGATGTTTACATGTGTGTATATAGGGCTATGCGCGGCTATATACTGTAGTGCTGTATACGTGTGTATATAGGGCTATGCACGGCTATATACTGGAGTGCTGTATACATGTGTGTATATAGGGCTATGCACGGCTATATACTGTAGTGCTGTATACATGTGTGTATATAGGGCTATGCACGGCTATATAATGTAGTGCTGTATACATGTGTGTATATAGGGCTATGCACGGCTATATACTGGAGTGCTGTATACCTGTGTATATATAGGGCTATGCACGGCTATATACTGTAGTGCTGTATACATGTGTGTATATAGGGCTATGCACGGCTATATAATGTAGTGCTGTATACATGTGTGTATATATAGGGCTATGCACGGCTATATACTGTAGTGCTGTATACATGTGTGCATATATAGGGCAATGCACGGCTATATACTGGAGTGCTGTATACATGTGTGTATATATAGGGCTATGCACGGCTATATACTGGAGTGCTGTATACATGTGTATATATAGGGCTATGCACGGCTATATACTGTAGTGCTGTATACCTGTGTATATAGGGCTATGCACGGCTATATACTGTAGTGCTGTATACATGTGTGTATATAGGGCTATGCACGGCTATATACTGTAGTGATGTATACATGTGTGTATATAGGGCTATGCACGGCTATATACTGTAGTGCTGTATACGTGTGTATATAGGGCTATGCACGGCTATATACTGGAGTGCTGTATACATGTGTGTATATAGGGCTATGCACGGCTATATACTGTAGTGCTGTATACATGTGTGTATATAGGGCTATGCACGGCTATATACTGGAGTGCTGTATACATGTGTGTATATAGGGCTATGCACGGCTATATACTGTAGTGCTGTATACATGTGTGTATATAGGGCTATGCACGGCTATATACTGGAGTGCTGTATACATGTGTATATATAGGGCTATGCACGGCTATATACTGTAGTGCTGTATACATGTGTGTATATAGGGCTATGCACGGCTATATACTGTAGTGCTGTATACATATGTGTATATATAGGGCTATGCACGGCTATATACTGTAGTGCTGTATACATGTGTGTATAGGGCTATGCACGGCTATATACTGTAGTGCTGTATACATGTGTGTATATATAGGGCTATGCACGGCTATATACTGTAGTGCTGTATACATGTGTATATATAGGGCTATGCACGGCTATATACTGTAGTGCTGTATACATGTGTGTATATAGGGCTATGCACGGCTATATACTGTAGTGATGTATACATGTGTATATATAGGGCTATGCACGGCTATATACTGTAGTGCTGTATACATGTGTGTATATATAGAGCTATGCACGGCTATATACTGTAGTGCTGTATACATGTGTGTATATAGGGCTATGCACGGCTATATACTGTAGTGCTGTATACATGTGTGTATATAGGGCTATGCACGGCTATATACTGGAGTGCTGTATACATGTGTATATATAGGGCTATGCACGGCTATATACTGTAGTGCTGTATACATGTGTATATATAGGGCTATGCACGGCTATACACTGTAGTGCTGTATACATGTGTGTATATAGGGCTATGCACGGC
This sequence comes from Dendrobates tinctorius, assembly GCF_039654945.1. Classification (NCBI taxonomy): domain Eukaryota; kingdom Metazoa; phylum Chordata; class Amphibia; order Anura; family Dendrobatidae; genus Dendrobates; species Dendrobates tinctorius. Next base: position 30,005,856 of record NW_027361682.1, on the reverse strand, counting down.
TATATACTGTAGTGCTGTATACATGTGTGTATATAGGGCTATGCACGGCTATATACTGTAGTGCTGTATACATGTGTATATATAGGGCTATGCACGGCTATATACTGTAGTGCTGTATACATGTGTGTATATATAGGGCTATGCACGGCTATATACTGTAGTGCTGTATACATGTGTGTATATATAGAGCTATGCACGGCTATATACTGTAGTGCTATATACATGTGTGTATATAGGGCTATGCACGGCTATATACTGTAGTGCTGTATACATGTGTGTATATAGGGCTATGCACGGCTATATACTGTAGTGCTGTATACATGTGTGTATATAGGGCTATGCACGGCTATATACTGTAGTGCTGTATACATGTGTGTATATATAGGGCTATGCACGGCTATATACTGTAGTGCTGTATACATGTGTGTATATAGGGCTATGCACGGCTATATACTGTAGTGCTGTATACATGTGTGTATATAGGGCTATGCACGGCTATATACTGTAGTGCTGTATACATGTGTGTATATAGGGCTATGCACGGCTATATACTGCAGTGCTGTATACATGTGTGTATATATAGGGCTATGCACGGCTATATACTGCAGTGCTGTATACATGTGTATATATAGGGCTATGCACGGCTATATACTGTAGTGCTGTATACATGTGTGTATATAGGGCTATGCACGGCTATATACTGGAGTGCTGTATACATGTGTGTATATAGGGCTATGTACGGCTATATACTGTAGTGCTGTATACATGTGTGTATATAGGGCTATGCACGGCTATATACTGTAGTGCTGTATACATGTGTGTATATATAGGGCTATGCACGGCTATATACTGTAGTGCTGTATACATGTGTGTATATATAGGGCTATGCACGGCTATATACTGGAGTGCTGTATACATGTGTGTATATAGGGCTATGCACGGCTATATACTGTAGTGCTGTATACATGTGTGTATATAGGGCTATGCACGGCTATATACTGTAGTGCTGTATACATGTGTGTATATAGGGCTATGCACGGCTATATACTGCAGTGCTGTATACATGTGTGTATATAGGGCTATGCACGGCTATATACTGCAGTGCTGTATACATGTGTGTATATATAGGGCTATGCACGGCTATATACTGTAGTGCTGTATACATGTGTGTATATAGGGCTATGCACGGCTATATACTGCAGTGCTGTATACATGTGTATATATAGGGCTATGCACGGCTATATACTGCAGTGCTGTATACATGTGTGTATATATAGGGCTATGCACGGCTATATACTGTAGTGCTGTATACATGTGTGTATATAGGGCTATGCACGGCTATATACTGTAGTGCTGTATACATGTGTGTATATAGGGCTATGCACGGCTATATACTGTAGTGCTGTATACATGTGTGTATATATAGGGCTATGCACGGCTATATACTGCAGTGCTGTATACATGTGTATATATAGGGCTATGCACGGCTATATACTGTAGTGCTGTATACATGTGTGTATATAGGGCTATGCACGGCTATATACTGTAGTGCTGTATACATGTGTGTATATATAGGGCTATGCACGGCTATATACTGCAGTGCTGTATACATGTGTATATAGGGCTATGCACGGCTATATACTGTAGTGATGTATACAAGTGTATATATAGGGCTATGCACGGCTATATACTGTAGTGCTGTATACATGTGTATATATAGGGCTATGCACGGCTATATACTGGAGTGCTGTATACATGTGTATATATAGGGCTATGCACGGCTATATACTGTAGTGCTGTATACATGTGTGTATATAGGGCTATGCACGGCTATATACTGTAGTGCTGTATACATGTGTGTATATAGGGCTAAGCACGGCTATATACTGTAGTGCTGTATACATGTGTGTATATAGGGCTATGCACGGCTATATACTGTAGTGCTGTATACATGTGTGTATATAGGGCTATGCACGGCTATATACTGCAGTGCTGTATACATGTGTGTATATATAGGGCTATGCACGGCTATATACTGTAGTGCTGTATACATGTGTGTATATAGGGCTATGCACGGCTATATACTGCAGTGCTGTATACATGTGTATATATAGGGCTATGCACGGCTATATACTGTAGTGCTGTATACATGTTTGTATATAGGGCTATGCACGGCTATATACTGCAGTGCTGTATACATGTGTATATATAGGGCTATGCACGGCTATATACTGTAGTGCTGTATACATGTGTGTATATAGGGCTATGCACGGCTATATACTGTAGTGCTGTATACATGTGTGTATATATAGGGCTATGAACGGCTATACTGTAGTGCTGTATACATGTGTGTATATAGGGCTATGCACGGCTATATACTGGAGTGCTGTATACTGTAGTGATGTATGAAGTGTGTGTATATATAGGGCTATGCACAGCTATATACTGTAGTGCTGTATACATGTGTATATATAGGGCTATGCACGGCTATATACTGCAGTGCTGTATACATGTGTGTATATAGGGCTATGCACGGCTATATACTGTAGTACTGTATACATGTGTGTATATATAGGGCTATGCACGGCTATATACTGTAGTGCTGTATACATGTGTGTATATAGGGCTATGCACGGCTATATACTGTAGTGCTGTATACATGTGTGTATATAGGGCTATGCACGGCTATATACTGTAGTGCTGTATACATGTGTGTATATAGGGCTATGCACGGCTATATACTGTAGTGCTGTATACATGTGTGTATATATAGAGCTATGCACGGCTATATACTGTAGTGCTGTATACATGTGTGTATATATAGGGCTATGCACGGCTATATACTGTAGTACTGTATACATGTGTGTATATATAGGGCTATGCACGGCTATATACTGTAGTGCTGTATACATGTGTGTATATAGGGCTATGCACGGCTATATACTGTAGTGCTGTATACATGTGTGTATATAGGGCTATGCACGGCTATATACTGTAGTGCTGTATACATGTGTATATATAGGGCTATGCACGGCTATATACTGTAGTGCTGTATACATGTGTGTATATAGGGCTATGCACGGCTATATACTGTAGTGCTGTATACATGTGTATATATAGGGCTATGCACGGCTATATACTGTAGTGCTGTATACATGTGTGTATATAGGGCTATGCACGGCTATATACTGTAGTGCTGTATACATGTGTATATATAGGGCTATGCACGGCTATATACTGTAGTGCTGTATACATGTGTGTATATATAGGGCTATGCACGGCTATATACTGTAGTGCTGTATACATGTGTGTATATAGGGCTATGCACGGCTATATACTGGAGTGCTGTATGGAGGCTGTATACATGTGTGTATATATAGGGCTATGCACGGCTATATACTGTAGTGCTGTATACATGTGTGTATATAGGGCTATGCACGGCTATATACTGTAGTGCTGTATACATGTGTATATATAGGGCTATGCACGGCTATATACTGTAGTGCTGTATACATGTGTGTATATAGGGCTATGCACGGCTATATACTGTAGTGATGTATACATGTGTATATATAGGGCTATGCACGGCTATATACTGTAGTGCTGTATACATGTGTGTATATATAGAGCTATGCACGGCTATATACTGTAGTGCTGTATACATGTGTGTATATAGGGCTATGCACGGCTATATACTGTAGTGCTGTATACATGTGTGTATATAGGGCTATGCACGGCTATATACTGGAGTGCTGTATACATGTGTATATATAGGGCTATGCACGGCTATATACTGTAGTGCTGTATACATGTGTATATATAGGGCTATGCACGGCTATACACTGTAGTGCTGTATACATGTGTGTATATAGGGCTATGCACGGCTATATACTGTAGTGCTGTATACATGTGTGTATATAGGGCTATGCACGGCTATATACTGTAGTGCTGTATACATGTGTATATATAGGGCTATGCACGGCTATATACTGTAGTGCTGTATACATGTGTGTATATATAGGGCTATGCACGGCTATATACTGTAGTGCTGTATACATGTGTGTATATATAGAGCTATGCACGGCTATATACTGTAGTGCTGTATACATGTGTGTATATAGGGCTATGCACGGCTATATACTGTAGTGCTGTATACATGTGTGTATATAGGGCTATGCACGGCTATATACTGTAGTGCTGTATACATGTGTGTATATAGGGCTATGCACGGCTATATACTGTAGTGCTGTATACATGTGTGTATATATAGGGCTATGCACGGCTATATACTGTAGTGCTGTATACATGTGTGTATATAGGGCTATGCACGGCTATATACTGTAGTGCTGTATACATGTGTGTATATAGGGCTATGCACGGCTATATACTGTAGTGCTGTATACATGTGTGTATATAGGGCTATGCACGGCTATATACTGCAGTGCTGTATACATGTGTGTATATATAGGGCTATGCACGGCTATATACTGCAGTGCTGTATACATGTGTATATATAGGGCTATGCACGGCTATATACTGTAGTGCTGTATACATGTGTGTATATAGGGCTATGCACGGCTATATACTGGAGTGCTGTATACATGTGTGTATATAGGGCTATGTACGGCTATATACTGTAGTGCTGTATACATGTGTGTATATAGGGCTATGCACGGCTATATACTGTAGTGCTGTATACATGTGTGTATATATAGGGCTATGCACGGCTATATACTGTAGTGCTGTATACATGTGTGTATATATAGGGCTATGCACGGCTATATACTGGAGTGCTGTATACATGTGTGTATATAGGGCTATGCACGGCTATATACTGTAGTGCTGTATACATGTGTGTATATAGGGCTATGCACGGCTATATACTGTAGTGCTGTATACATGTGTGTATATAGGGCTATGCACGGCTATATACTGCAGTGCTGTATACATGTGTGTATATAGGGCTATGCACGGCTATATACTGCAGTGCTGTATACATGTGTGTATATATAGGGCTATGCACGGCTATATACTGTAGTGCTGTATACATGTGTGTATATAGGGCTATGCACGGCTATATACTGCAGTGCTGTATACATGTGTATATATAGGGCTATGCACGGCTATATACTGTAGTGCTGTATACATGTGTGTATATAGGGCTATGCACGGCTATATACTGTAGTGCTGTATACATGTGTGTATATATAGGGCTATGCACGGCTATATACTGCAGTGCTGTATACATGTGTATATATAGGGCTATGCACGGCTATATACTGTAGTGCTGTATACATGTGTGTATATAGGGCTATGCACGGCTATATACTGTAGTGCTGTATACATGTGTGTATATATAGGGCTATGCACGGCTATATACTGCAGTGCTGTATACATGTGTATATAGGGCTATGCACGGCTATATACTGTAGTGATGTATACAAGTGTATATATAGGGCTATGCACGGCTATATACTGTAGTGCTGTATACATGTGTATATATAGGGCTATGCACGGCTATATACTGGAGTGCTGTATACATGTGTATATATAGGGCTATGCACGGCTATATACTGTAGTGCTGTATACATGTGTGTATATAGGGCTATGCACGGCTATATACTGTAGTGCTGTATACATGTGTGTATATAGGGCTAAGCACGGCTATATACTGTAGTGCTGTATACATGTGTGTATATAGGGCTATGCACGGCTATATACTGTAGTGCTGTATACATGTGTGTATATAGGGCTATGCACGGCTATATACTGCAGTGCTGTATACATGTGTGTATATATAGGGCTATGCACGGCTATATACTGTAGTGCTGTATACATGTGTGTATATAGGGCTATGCACGGCTATATACTGCAGTGCTGTATACATGTGTATATATAGGGCTATGCACGGCTATATACTGTAGTGCTGTATACATGTTTGTATATAGGGCTATGCACGGCTATATACTGCAGTGCTGTATACATGTGTATATATAGGGCTATGCACGGCTATATACTGTAGTGCTGTATACATGTGTGTATATAGGGCTATGCACGGCTATATACTGTAGTGCTGTATACATGTGTGTATATATAGGGCTATGCACGGCTATACTGTAGTGCTGTATACATGTGTGTATATAGGGCTATGCACGGCTATATACTGGAGTGCTGTATACTGTAGTGATGTATGAAGTGTGTGTATATATAGGGCTATGCACAGCTATATACTGTAGTGCTGTATACATGTGTATATATAGGGCTATGCACGGCTATATACTGCAGTGCTGTATACATGTGTGTATATAGGGCTATGCACGGCTATATACTGTAGTACTGTATACATGTGTGTATATATAGGGCTATGCACGGCTATATACTGTAGTGCTGTATACATGTGTGTATATAGGGCTATGCACGGCTATATACTGTAGTGCTGTATACATGTGTGTATATAGGGCTATGCACGGCTATATACTGTAGTGCTGTATACATGTGTGTATATAGGGCTATGCACGGCTATATACTGTAGTGCTGTATACATGTGTGTATATATAGAGCTATGCACGGCTATATACTGTAGTGCTGTATACATGTGTGTATATATAGGGCTATGCACGGCTATATACTGTAGTACTGTATACATGTGTGTATATATAGGGCTATGCACGGCTATATACTGTAGTGCTGTATACATGTGTGTATATAGGGCTATGCACGGCTATATACTGTAGTGCTGTATACATGTGTGTATATAGGGCTATGCACGGCTATATACTGTAGTGCTGTATACATGTGTATATATAGGGCTATGCACGGCTATATACTGTAGTGCTGTATACATGTGTGTATATAGGGCTATGCACGGCTATATACTGTAGTGCTGTATACATGTGTATATATAGGGCTATGCACGGCTATATACTGTAGTGCTGTATACATGTGTGTATATAGGGCTATGCACGGCTATATACTGTAGTGCTGTATACATGTGTATATATAGGGCTATGCACGGCTATATACTGTAGTGCTGTATACATGTGTGTATATATAGGGCTATGCACGGCTATATACTGTAGTGCTGTATACATGTGTGTATATAGGGCTATGCACGGCTATATACTGGAGTGCTGTATGGAGGCTGTATACATGTGTGTATATATAGGGCTATGCACGGCTATATACTGTAGTGCTGTATACATGTGTGTATATAGGGCTATGCACGGCTATATACTGTAGTGCTGTATACATGTGTATATATAGGGCTATGCACGGCTATATACTGTAGTGCTGTATACATGTGTGTATATAGGGCTATGCACGGCTATATACTGTAGTGCTGTATACATGTGTGTATATAGGGCTATGCACGGCTATATACTGTAGTGCTGTATACATGTGTATATATAGGGCTATGCACGGCTATATACTGTAGTGCTGTATACATGTGTATATATAGGGCTATGCACGGCTATATACTGTAGTGCTGTATACATGTGTATATATAGGGCTATGCACGGCTATATACTGTAGTGCTGTATACATGTGTATATATAGGGCTATGCACGGCTATATACTGTAGTGCTGTATACATGTGTGTATATATAGAGCTATGCACGGCTATATACTGTAGTGCTGTATACATGTGTGTATATATAGGGCTATGCACGGCTATATACTGCAGTGCTGTATACATGTGTATATATAGGGCTATGCACGGCTATATACTGTAGTGCTGTATACATGTGTGTATATAGGGCTATGCACGGCTATATACTGTAGTGCTGTATACATGTGTATATATAGGGCTATGCATGGCTATATACTGTAGTGCTGTATACATGTGTGTATATATAGAGCTATGCACGGCTATATACTGTAGTGCTGTATACATGTGTGTATATATAGGGCTATGCACGGCTATATACTGAAGTGCTGTATACATGTGTGTATATAGGGCTATGCACGGCTATATACTGTAGTGCTGTATACATGTGTGTATATAGGGCTATGCACGGCTATATACTGGAGTGCTGTATGGAGGCTGTATACATGTGTGTATATATAGGGCTATGCACGGCTATATACTGTAGTGCTGTATACATGTGTATATATAGGGCTATGCACGGCTATATACTGCAGTGCTGTATACATGTGTATATATAGGGCTATGCACGGCTATATACTGTAGTGCTGTATACATGTGTGTATATAGGGCTATGCACGGCTATATACTGTAGTGCTGTATACATGTGTATATATAGGGCTATGCACGGCTATATACTGTAGTGCTGTATACATGTGTGTATATATAGAGCTATGCACGGCTATATACTGTAGTGCTGTATACATGTGTGTATATAGGGCTATGCACGGCTATATACTGTAGTGCTGTATACATGTGTATATATAGAGCTATGCACGGCTATATACTGTAGTGCTGTATACATGTGTGTATATATAGGGCTATGCACGGCTATATACTGTAGTGCTGTATACATGTGTATATATAGGGCTATGCACGGCTATATACTGCAGTGCTGTATACATGTGTATATATAGGGCTATGCACGGCTATATACTGAAGTGCTGTATACATGTGTATATATAGGGCTATGCACGGCTATATACTGCAGTGCTGTATACATGTGTATATATAGGGCTATGCACGGCTATATACTGAAGTGCTGTATACATGTGTGTATATAGGGCTATGCACGGCTATATACTGTAGTGCTGTATACATGTGTGTATATAGGGCTATGCACGGCTATATACTGGAGTGCTGTATGGAGGCTGTATACATGTGTGTATATATAGGGCTATGCACGGCTATATACTGTAGTGCTGTATACATGTGTATATATAGGGCTATGCACGGCTATATACTGCAGTGCTGTATACATGTGTATATATAGGGCTATGCACGGCTATATACTGTAGTGCTGTATACATGTGTGTATATAGGGCTATGCACGGCTATATACTGCAGTGCTGTATACATGTGTATATATAGGGCTATGCACGGCTATATACTGTAGTGCTGTATACATGTGTGTATATATAGAGCTATGCACGGCTATATACTGTAGTGCTGTATACATGTGTGTATATAGGGCTATGCACGGCTATATACTGTAGTGCTGTATACATGTGTATATATAGAGCTATGCACGGCTATATACTGTAGTGCTGTATACATGTGTGTATATAGGGCTATGCACGGCTATATACTGTAGTGCTGTATACATGTGTGTATATAGAGCTATGCACGGCTATATACTGTAGTGCTGTATACATGTGTATATATAGAGCTATGCACGGCTATATACTGTAGTGCTGTATACATGTGTGTATATATAGGGCTATGCACGGCTATATACTGTAGTGCTGTATACATGTGTATATATAGGGCTATGCACGGCTATATACTGTAGTGCTGTATACATGTGTGTATATAGGGCTATGCACGGCTATATACTGTAGTGATGTATACATGTGTATATATAGGGCTATGCACGGCTATATACTGTAGTGCTGTATACATGTGTGTATATATAGAGCTATGCACGGCTATATACTGTAGTGCTGTATACATGTGTGTATATAGGGCTATGCACGGCTATATACTGTAGTGCTGTATACATGTGTGTATATAGGGCTATGCACGGCTATATACTGGAGTGCTGTATACATGTGTGTATATATAGGGCTATGCACGGCTATATACCGTAGTGCTGTATACATGTGTGTATATAGGGCTATGCACGGCTATATACTGTAGTGCTGTATACATGTGTGTATATAGGGCTATGCACGGCTATATACCGTAGTGCTGTATACATGTGTGTATATAGGGCTATGCACGGCTATATACTGTAGTGCTGTATACATGTGTGTATATAGGGCTATGCACGGCTATATACTGTAGTGCTGTATACATGTGTATATATAGGGCTATGCACGGCTATATACTGTAGTGCTGTATACATGTGTGTATATAGGGCTATGCACGGCTATATACTGTAGTGCTGTATACATGTGTGTATATATAGGGCTATGCACGGCTATATACTGCAGTGCTGTATACATGTGTGTATATATAGGGCTATGCACGGCTATATACCGTAGTGCTGTATACATGTGTATATATAGGGCTATGCACGGCTATACACTGTAGTGCTGTATACATGTGTGTATATAGGGCTATGCACGGCTATATACTGTAGTGCTGTATACATGTGTGTATATATAGAGCTATGCACGGCTATATACTGTAGTGCTGTATACATGTGTGTATATATAGAGCTATGCACGGCTATATACTGTAGTGCTGTATACATGTGTGTATATAGGGCTATGCACGGCTATATACTGTAGTGCTGTATACATGTGTGTATATAGGGCTATGCACGGCTATATACTGGAGTGCTGTATACATGTGTGTATATATAGGGCTATGCACGGCTATATACCGTAGTGCTGTATACATGTGTGTATATAGGGCTATGCACGGCTATATACTGTAGTGCTGTATACATGTGTGTATATAGGGCTATGCACGGCTATATACCGTAGTGCTGTATACATGTGTGTATATAGGGCTATGCACGGCTATATACCGTAGTGCTGTATACATGTGTGTATATAGGGCTATGCACGGCTATACACTGTAGTGCTGTATACATGTGTGTATATAGGGCTATGCACGGCTATATACTGTAGTGCTGTATACATGTGTGTATATAGGGCTATGCACGGCTATATACTGTAGTGCTGTATACATGTGTATATATAGGGCTATGCACGGCTATATACTGTAGTGCTGTATACATGTGTGTATATATAGGGCTATGCACGGCTATATACTGTAGTGCTGTATACATGTGTGTATATATAGAGCTATGCACGGCTATATACTGTAGTGCTGTATACATGTGTGTATATAGGGCTATGCACGGCTATATACTGTAGTGCTGTATACATGTGTGTATATAGGGCTATGCACGGCTATATACTGTAGTGCTGTATACATGTGTGTATATAGGGCTATGCACGGCTATATACTGTAGTGCTGTATACATGTGTGTATATATAGGGCTATGCACGGCTATATACTGTAGTGCTGTATACATGTGTGTATATAGGGCTATGCACGGCTATATACTGTAGTGCTGTATACATGTGTGTATATAGGGCTATGCACGGCTATATACTGTAGTGCTGTATACATGTGTGTATATAGGGCTATGCACGGCTATATACTGCAGTGCTGTATACATGTGTGTATATATAGGGCTATGCACGGCTATATACTGCAGTGCTGTATACATGTGTGTATATAGGGCTATGCACGGCTATATACTGGAGTGCTGTATACATGTGTGTATATAGGGCTATGTACGGCTATATACTGTAGTGCTGTATACATGTGTGTATATAGGGCTATGCACGGCTATATACTGTAGTGCTGTATACATGTGTGTATATATAGGGCTATGCACGGCTATATACTGTAGTGCTGTATACATGTGTGTATATATAGGGCTATGCACGGCTATATACTGCAGTGCTGTATACATGTGTGTATATAGGGCTATGCACGGCTATATACTGTAGTGCTGTATACATGTGTGTATATAGGGCTATGCACGGCTATATACTGTAGTGCTGTATACATGTGTGTATATAGGGCTATGCACGGCTATATACTGTAGTGCTGTATACATGTGTGTATATAGGGCTATGCACGGCTATATACTGTAGTGCTGTATACATGTGTGTATATAGGGCTATGCACGGCTATATACTGTAGTGCTGTATACATGTGTGTATATAGGGCTATGCACGGCTATATACTGCAGTGCTGTATACATGTGTATATATAGGGCTATGCACGGCTATATACTGCAGTGCTGTATACATGTTTGTATATAGGGCTATGCACGGCTATATACTGCAGTGCTGTATACATGTGTATATATAGGGCTATGCACGGCTATATACTGTAGTGCTGTATACATGTGTGTATATAGGGCTATGCACGGCTATATACTGTAGTGCTGTATACATGTGTGTATATATAGGGCTATGCACGGCTATACTGTAGTGCTGTATACATGTGTGTATATAGGGCTATGCACGGCTATATACTGGAGTGCTGTATACTGTAGTGATGTATGAAGTGTGTGTATATATAGGGCTATGCACAGCTATATACTGTAGTGCTGTATACATGTGTATATATAGGGCTATGCACGGCTATATACTGCAGTGCTGTATACATGTGTGTATATAGGGCTATGCACGGCTATATACTGTAGTACTGTATACATGTGTGTATATATAGGGCTATGCACGGCTATATACTGTAGTGCTGTATACATGTGTGTATATAGGGCTATGCACGGCTATATACTGTAGTGCTGTATACATGTGTGTATATAGGGCTATGCACGGCTATATACTGTAGTGCTGTATACATGTGTGTATATAGGGCTATGCACGGCTATATACTGTAGTGCTGTATACATGTGTGTATATATAGAGCTATGCACGGCTATATACTGTAGTGCTGTATACATGTGTGTATATATAGGGCTATGCACGGCTATATACTGTAGTACTGTATACATGTGTGTATATATAGGGCTATGCACGGCTATATACTGTAGTGCTGTATACATGTGTGTATATATAGGGCTATGCACGGCTATATACTGTAGTGCTGTATACATGTGTGTATATAGGGCTATGCACGGCTATATACTGTAGTGCTGTATACATGTGTGTATATAGGGCTATGCACGGCTATATACTGTAGTGCTGTATACATGTGTATATATAGGGCTATGCACGGCTATATACTGTAGTGCTGTATACATGTGTGTATATAGGGCTATGCACGGCTATATACTGTAGTGCTGTATACATGTGTATACAGTGCCTACAAGTAGTATTCAACCCCCTGCAGATTTAGCAGGTTTACACATTCGGAATTAACTTGGCATTGTGACATTTGGACTGTAGATCAGCCTGGAAGTGTGAAATGCACTGCAGCAAAAAAGAATGTTATTTCTTTGTTTAATTATTTTTTAAATTGTGAAAAGTTTATTCAGAGGGTCATTTATTATTCAACCCCTCAAACCACCAGAATTCTGTTTGGTTCCCCTAAAGTATTAAGAAGTATTTCAGGCACAAAAAACAATGAGCTTCACATGTTTGGATTAATTATCTCTTTTTCCAGCCTTTTCTGACTATTTAAGACCCTCCCCAAACTTGTGAGCAGCACTCATACATGGTCAACATGGGAAAGACAAAGGAGCATTCCAAGGCCATCAGAGACAAGATCGTGGAGGGTCACAAGGCTGGCAAGGGGTACAAAACCCTTTCCAAGGAGTTGGGCCTACCTGTCTCCACTGTTGGGAGCATCATCCGGAAGTGGAAGGCTTATGGAACTACTGTTAGCCTTCCACGGCCTGGACAGCCTTTGAAAGTTTCCTCCCGTGCCGAGGCCAGGCTTGTCCGAAGAGTCAAGGCTAACCCAAGGACAACAAGGAAGGAGCTCCGGGAAGATCTCATGGCAGTGGGGACATTGGTTTCAGTCAATACCATAAGTAACGTACTCCACCGCAATGGTCTCCGTTCCAGACGAGCCCGTAAGGTACCTTTACTTTCAAAGCGTCATGTCAAGGCTCGTCTACAGTTTGCTCATGATCACTTGGAGGACTCTGAGACAGACTGGTTCAAGGTTCTCTGGTCTGATGAGACCAAGATCGAGATCTTTGGTGCCAACCACACACATGACGTTTGGAGACTGGATGGCACTGCATACGACCCCAAGAATACCATCCCTACAGTCAAGCATGGTGGTGGCAGCATCATGCTGTGGGGCTGTTTCTCAGCCAAGGGGCCTGGCCATCTGGTCCGCATCCATTGGAAGATGGATAGCACGGCCTACCTGGAGATTTTGGCCAAGAACCTCCGCTCCTCCATCAAGGATCTTAAGATGGGTCGTCATTTCATCTTCCAACAAGACAACGACCCAAAGCACACAGCCAACAAAACCAAGGCCTGGTTCAAGAGGCAAAAAATCAAGGTGTTGGAGTGGCCTAGTCAGTCTCCTGACCTTAACCCAATTGAAAACTTGTGGAAGGAGCTCAAGATTAAAGTCCACATGAGACACCCAAAGAACCTAGATAACTTGGAGAAGATCTGCATGGAGGAGTGGGCCAAGATAACTCCAGAGACCTGTGCCGGCCTGATCAGGTCTTATAAAAGACGATTATTAGCTGTAATTGCAAACAAGGGTTATTCCACAAAATATTAAACCTAGGGGTTGAATAATAATTGACCCACACTTGTATGTTTAAAATTTATTAAAATTTAACTGAGCAACATAACTTTTTGGTTTGTAAGATTTATGCATCTGTTAATAAATCCTGCTCTTGTGTGAAGTTTGAAGGCTCTAACTTATTTGCATCTTATCAAACCTGCTAAATCTGCAGGGGGTTGAATACTACTTGTAGGCACTGTATATAGGGCTATGCACGGCTATATACTGTAGTGCTGTATACATGTGTGTATATAGGGCTATGCACGGCTATATACTGTAGTGCTGTATACATGTGTATATATAGGGCTATGCACGGCTATATACTGTAGTGCTGTATACATGTGTGTATATATAGGGCTATGCACGGCTATATACTGTAGTGCTGTATACATGTGTGTATATAGGGCTATGCACGGCTATATACTGGAGTGCTGTATGGAGGCTGTATACATGTGTGTATATATAGGGCTATGCACGGCTATATACTGTAGTGCTGTATACATGTGTGTATATAGGGCTATGCACGGCTATATACTGTAGTGCTGTATACATGTGTATATATAGGGCTATGCACGGCTATATACTGTAGTGCTGTATACATGTGTGTATATAGGGCTATGCACGGCTATATACTGTAGTGCTGTATACATGTGTGTATATAGGGCTATGCACGGCTATATACTGTAGTGCTGTATACATGTGTATATATAGGGCTATGCACGGCTATATACTGTAGTGCTGTATACATGTGTATATATAGGGCTATGCACGGCTATATACTGTAGTGCTGTATACATGTGTATATATAGGGCTATGCACGGCTATATACTGTAGTGCTGTATACATGTGTATATATAGGGCTATGCACGGCTATATACTGTAGTGCTGTATACATGTGTGTATATATAGAGCTATGCACGGCTATATACTGTAGTGCTGTATACATGTGTGTATATATAGGGCTATGCACGGCTATATACTGCAGTGCTGTATACATGTGTATATATAGGGCTATGCACGGCTATATACTGTAGTGCTGTATACATGTGTGTATATAGGGCTATGCACGGCTATATACTGTAGTGCTGTATACATGTGTATATATAGGGCTATGCACGGCTATATACTGTAGTGCTGTATACATGTGTGTATATATAGAGCTATGCACGGCTATATACTGTAGTGCTGTATACATGTGTGTATATATAGGGCTATGCACGGCTATATACTGCAGTGCTGTATACATGTGTATATATAGGGCTATGCACGGCTATATACTGAAGTGCTGTATACATGTGTGTGTATAGGGCTATGCACGGCTATATACTGTAGTGCTGTATACATGTGTGTATATAGGGCTATGCACGGCTATATACTGGAGTGCTGTATGGAGGCTGTATACATGTGTGTATATATAGGGCTATGCACGGCTATATACTGTAGTGCTGTATACATGTGTGTATATAGGGCTATGCACGGCTATATACTGTAGTGCTGTATACATGTGTATATATAGGGCTATGCACGGCTATATACTGTAGTGCTGTATACATGTGTGTATATAGGGCTATGCACGGCTATATACTGTAGTGCTGTATACATGTGTGTATATAGGGCTATGCACGGCTATATACTGTAGTGCTGTATACATGTGTATATATAGGGCTATGCACGGCTATATACTGTAGTGCTGTATACATGTGTATATATAGGGCTATGCATGGCTATATACTGTAGTGCTGTATACATGTGTATATATAGGGCTATGCACGGCTATATACTGTAGTGCTGTATACATGTGTATATATAGGGCTATGCACGGCTATATACTGTAGTGCTGTATACATGTGTGTATATATAGAGCTATGCACGGCTATATACTGTAGTGCTGTATACATGTGTGTATATATAGGGCTATGCACGGCTATATACTGCAGTGCTGTATACATGTGTATATATAGGGCTATGCACGGCTATATACTGTAGTGCTGTATACATGTGTGTATATAGGGCTATGCACGGCTATATACTGTAGTGCTGTATACATGTGTATATATAGGGCTATGCACGGCTATATACTGTAGTGCTGTATACATGTGTGTATATATAGAGCTATGCACGGCTATATACTGTAGTGCTGTATACATGTGTGTATATATAGGGCTATGCACGGCTATATACTGCAGTGCTGTATACATGTGTATATATAGGGCTATGCACGGCTATATACTGAAGTGCTGTATACATGTGTGTATATAGGGCTATGCACGGCTATATACTGTAGTGCTGTATACATGTGTGTATATAGGGCTATGCACGGCTATATACTGGAGTGCTGTATGGAGGCTGTATACATGTGTGTATATATAGGGCTATGCACGGCTATATACTGTAGTGCTGTATACATGTGTATATATAGGGCTATGCACGGCTATATACTGCAGTGCTGTATACATGTGTATATATAGGGCTATGCACGGCTATATACTGTAGTGCTGTATACATGTGTGTATATAGGGCTATGCACGGCTATATACTGTAGTGCTGTATACATGTGTATATATAGGGCTATGCACGGCTATATACTGTAGTGCTGTATACATGTGTGTATATATAGAGCTATGCACGGCTATATACTGTAGTGCTGTATACATGTGTGTATATAGGGCTATGCACGGCTATATACTGTAGTGCTGTATACATGTGTATATATAGAGCTATGCACGGCTATATACTGTAGTGCTGTATACATGTGTGTATATATAGGGCTATGCACGGCTATATACTGTAGTGCTGTATACATGTGTATATATAGGGCTATGCACGGCTATATACTGCAGTGCTGTATACATGTGTATATATAGGGCTATGCACGGCTATATACTGAAGTGCTGTATACATGTGTATATATAGGGCTATGCACGGCTATATACTGCAGTGCTGTATACATGTGTATATATAGGGCTATGCACGGCTATATACTGAAGTGCTGTATACATGTGTGTATATAGGGCTATGCACGGCTATATACTGTAGTGCTGTATACATGTGTGTATATAGGGCTATGCACGGCTATATACTGGAGTGCTGTATGGAGGCTGTATACATGTGTGTATATATAGGGCTATGCACGGCTATATACTGTAGTGCTGTATACATGTGTATATATAGGGCTATGCACGGCTATATACTGCAGTGCTGTATACATGTGTATATATAGGGCTATGCACGGCTATATACTGTAGTGCTGTATACATGTGTGTATATAGGGCTATGCACGGCTATATACTGTAGTGCTGTATACATGTGTATATATAGGGCTATGCACGGCTATATACTGTAGTGCTGTATACATGTGTGTATATATAGAGCTATGCATGGCTACATACTGTAGTGCTGTATACATGTGTGTATATAGGGCTATGCACGGCTATATACTGTAGTGCTGTATACATGTGTATATATAGAGCTATGCACGGCTATATACTGTAGTGCTGTATACATGTGTGTATATAGGGCTATGCACGGCTATATACTGTAGTGCTGTATACATGTGTGTATATAGGGCTATGCACGGCTATATACTGTAGTGCTGTATACATGTGTATATATAGGGCTATGCACGGCTATATACTGTAGTGCTGTATACATGTGTGTATATATAGGGCTATGCACGGCTATATACTGTAGTGCTGTATACATGTGTGTATATATAGGGCTATGCACGGCTATATACTGTAGTGCTGTATACATGTGTGTATATAGGGCTATGCACGGCTATATACTGTAGTGCTGTATACATGTGTGTATATAGGGCTATGCACGGCTATATACTGTAGTGCTGTATACATGTGTATATATAGAGCTATGCACGGCTATATACTGTAGTGCTGTATACATGTGTGTATATAGGGCTATGCACGGCTATATACTGTAGTGCTGTATACATGTGTGTATATAGGGCTATGCACGGCTATATACTGGAGTGCTGTATACATGTGTGTATATAGGGCTATGCACGGCTATATACTGGAGTGCTGTATGGAGGCTGTATACATGTGTGTATATATAGGGCTATGCACGGCTATATACTGTAGTGCTGTATACATGTGTATATATAGGGCTATGCACGGCTATATACTGCAGTGCTGTATACATGTGTATATATAGGGCTATGCACGGCTATATACTGTAGTGCTGTATACATGTGTGTATATAGGGCTATGCACGGCTATATACTGTAGTGCTGTATACATGTGTATATATAGGGCTATGCACGGCTATATACTGTAGTGCTGTATACATGTGTGTATATATAGAGCTATGCACGGCTATATACTGTAGTGCTGTATACATGTGTGTATATAGGGCTATGCACGGCTATATACTGTAGTGCTGTATACATGTGTATATATAGAGCTATGCACGGCTATATACTGTAGTGCTGTATACATGTGTGTATATATAGGGCTATGCACGGCTATATACTGTAGTGCTGTATACATGTGTATATATAGGGCTATGCACGGCTATATACTGCAGTGCTGTATACATGTGTATATATAGGGCTATGCACGGCTATATACTGAAGTGCTGTATACATGTGTATATATAGGGCTATGCACGGCTATATACTGCAGTGCTGTATACATGTGTATATATAGGGCTATGCACGGCTATATACTGAAGTGCTGTATACATGTGTGTATATAGGGCTATGCACGGCTATATACTGTAGTGCTGTATACATGTGTGTATATAGGGCTATGCACGGCTATATACTGGAGTGCTGTATGGAGGCTGTATACATGTGTGTATATATAGGGCTATGCACGGCTATATACTGTAGTGCTGTATACATGTGTATATATAGGGCTATGCACGGCTATATACTGCAGTGCTGTATACATGTGTATATATAGGGCTATGCACGGCTATATACTGTAGTGCTGTATACATGTGTGTATATAGGGCTATGCACGGCTATATACTGTAGTGCTGTATACATGTGTGTATATATAGGGCTATGCACGGCTATATACTGTAGTGCTGTATACATGTGTATATATAGAGCTATGCACGGCTATATACTGTAGTGCTGTATACATGTGTGTATATAGGGCTATGCACGGCTATATACTGTAGTGCTGTATACATGTGTATATATAGGGCTATGCACGGCTATATACTGTAGTGCTGTATACATGTGTATATATAGGGCTATGCACGGCTATATACTGTAGTGCTGTATACATGTGTGTATATAGGGCTATGCACGGCTATATACTGGAGTGCTGTATACATGTGTGTATATATAGGGCTATGCACGGCTATATACTGTAGTGCTGTATACATGTGTGTATATAGGGCTATGCACGGCTATATACTGGAGTGCTGTATACATGTGTGTATATAGGGCTATGCACGGCTATATACTGGAGTGCTGTATACATGTGTGTATATATAGAGCTATGCACGGCTATATACTGTAGTGCTGTATACATGTGTATATATAGGACTATGCACGGCTATATACTGTAGTGCTGTATACATGTGTGTATATATAGGGCTATGCACGGCTATATACTGGAGTGCTGTATACATGTGTGTATATAGGGCTATGCACGGCTATATACTGGAGTGCTGTATACATGTGTGTATATAGGGCTATGCACGGCTATATACTGGAGTGCTGTATACATGTGTGTATATATAGAGCTATGCACGGCTATATACTGTAGTGCTGTATACATGTGTATATATAGGACTATGCACGGCTATATACTGTAGTGCTGTATACATGTGTGTATATAGGGCTATGCACGGCTATATACTGTAGTGCTGTATACATGTGTATATATAGGGCTATGCACGGCTATATACTGTAGTGCTGTATACATGTGTATATATAGGGCTATGCACGGCTATATACTGTAGTGCTGTATACATGTGTGTATATAGGGCTATGCACGGCTATATACTGGAGTGCTGTATACATGTGTGTATATATAGGGCTATGCACGGCTATATACTGTAGTGCTGTATACATGTGTGTATATAGGGCTATGCACGGCTATATACTGGAGTGCTGTATACATGTGTGTATATATAGGGCTATGCACGGCTATATACTGTAGTGCTGTATACATGTGTGTATATATAGGGCTATGCACGGCTATATACTGGAGTGCTGTATACATGTGTGTATATATAGAGCTATGCACGGCTATATACTGTAGTGCTGTATACATGTGTATATATAGGACTATGCACGGCTATATACTGGAGTGCTGTATGGAGGCTGTATACATGTGTATAGGACACTGTGCCTCAGCTCCCCGCACCCCTCTCGTACTTTGCACTGTTTGGGGGACTCACCTCCCTGTACCCGGGATCTGTCGGGTTGAAGTCGCTGCTCCTGGGTCTCAGGGACAATTCCAAGTGCGGGATATTGTGCAGCCAGTAAACCCACCAGGGAGTAATGTATTCCACGCGTGCAGCCGCCATGCCCCCGGCTTATCTTCCCCGGACTGGAGTTCACATCCCCGGCACTGCCGGACACTGAGACTGAGGGAAGAGGGGCGGGGACGCGCAGCGCGTACCATCCAGGAGGTTGCGCGCCCGCGCAGCGCGTTCCATTTGCATGTAGTAGAGGGATCGCTCCCGCGCAGCGCGTACCACTCGTGGGTTGTGGGTAAGGTGTCAGCCTGTTATGGCGGTAATATTAGGGTCACTTATATGTGACGTGATTTATATCATCTTCAGGGAGAAGGTGCATGGAGACATTGCTAGAAATTAATTTTGGAATTTTTGCACAAAATTGTGTGATGACGCTTGGATATGTCAGATAGAATAGATTTTGTGTGGCTTCTTAACATGAATTATAATATGAAGAGGAAGCGGTAGTCCGAAAAGATGTCTTTGGTCCAAGCCCCCATTGTACCCTGCTATACAGGAGGGTCCTAGAGGGCAGACGCGGCACGTCAGAACGTTACGGCCTTAGTGCTAGAAATAGGGACTTATCACAAGGTCCAAAGGGTCCAGTTTGGGCTTTTTATTTTATTCACGCTGTTCCCCTGAGTATTCCAGTTTTTTTTTTTAATACCACTATTTGGTTTCAGAGATATGAACCTTCATATTTAGTGATAATTTTTATGACAAGGGGACATGGCTCAGGGACTCTTTGGGGGTGTGGCTCAGGGACTCTTCAGGGGCGTGGCTCATGGACTCTTCAGGGGCGTGGCTCATGGACTCTTCAGGGGCGTGTCTTTAGGCTGTTCTGCCACACATCCTTGGAGAGAGCCTAAATAGTAAGACCCATATCTCTGGAAAAATATGGAGGATTTTTAGAAAACAAAAAGTAGAATACTCAGGGGAGCGGCAGGAATAAATAGAAGAGGAAAACTATCATTTATAAGATATAAGACCTGATGACGTCATTTATCAAAATCTGCCTTCCTCACACCCAGGCACATAGGAGGGGTCATAGAGGGCAGATGCCACACCGCAGTATGTTACGGCATATCTTGGAGCAAGGAATACCCCTTTAAGCCTATAGAGTTGAGAGGGGCTGGCTGCCCACCTTATAGTCTGGCATATTGAGGGGGCCGTAATGAGCAGAACGTGGATGATCACAGGCACTGGAACAGCTTCTTTTACCTACCATGTGCCATTAATATTGCCTTCCTATGTGGCAGAAGAACCTTGGAGCCCCCCTAATCACCAGCGCCCAGGTTCGGATGCTACCTTAGCACCCCGGTGGACACCCGTGTAGATCACCCATAGCAAGTCCTCCAACCATCTCAGCCCTTGTTATCGATATTTTGCTTTTTGTCTTTGAGGTAAAGGCTGGAGCAATTTGGGATTTTAGCACCAGATTCAGTGGACTTAGAGAGCCAGTATGAGAAGACGCTTTGTGGCGCTGCACGTACAGCCATCCTGTACAGTCACATGTCCCTCATTAAAGGCACAGGGCCGTCATTAGGCCGGTAATTATATTTTACTTTGCTGGAGAAAGCACATCGACTCACAGCGAGCTTCTTGTTATCCCCACAATATTAATGAGATCCTCGTTGTATTCGCTTGTGTGACTCATCCCGGACCCTCATTAAGATACTTCAGCGCTCCATACAAGGGGGGCGTTAACAGCGGCCTGCCCCGGACAGGCCAATACTGCAAAATATGACTAAAGAAACTGCAAAATTCAAAGGGACCTGATATACAAACCATTGGGCCGGGATCACACATGCGAGAAACACAGCCACGTCTCGCATATTAATACCCGGCACTTGGATCGGCGCGTGCAGCTACATACCGTGGCAATACATGGAGCCGCACGCTCCAATCCGAGTGTCGGCGGCACTGCCAGGTATTAAGATGTGAGACTCGTCTGAGTTTCTCGCATGTGTGATGCCAGCCAGTAGTGCCGGCTAGTGTCCCCATAAATACACTTAGAGGGGTTTTCCAGAAACCCACCAAATTATCTCAGACACCGCTGTATCAATCCGGCCTAAGGCTTACCTTGCATATTTGCAGCAAATTTTACAGCACCAGCAAAATGGATAAGTTTTAACTTAATCTCATCCCCCTGCATTTTGGTGCATTCGTTTTGTTATCCTTTTTTTTTTTTTTAAATCTGTAATGTTAATTTCTTTATTGGAAACGCACCCATCTGGTCCAACTTTTACCCATTCATTTTGACGGGGAGCGTAAATCAGCAGGTTAAATCACTGAACCTGGAGTTGCTTTTTTGTGTTTCATTAATGCGTTTCCCGTAAGAAAAAAACAAACAAAAACGCATTAAGTACCTGCAGACATTAGATACAGCTATCCATAGCCAATACAAAACCTGTGAACCAGGCCTACAAGAAATTCTTGTTTTGTCTCGGTTGCCCACAGCAACCAATCACATTGCAGCTTTCATTTTTCAAATGCAGAATTCTAAATGAAAGCTGCACTGTGATTGGTTGTTAGCAACAAGGCCAGATTTTGTTTTGCTTATAAATCTACTTCTAAGGCCGAATTCAGACATCTGTGCACGGATGACCTATATATATATATATATATATATATATATATATATATATATATATATATATATATATATACACACACATATATACATACATATACATACACACACATTATATATACATATATATACACACACACACACACACACAGTGCCTTGCAAAAGTATATGTGCATATATACAAGGCACTATGTGTGTATATATATATATATATATATATATATATATATATATACATACACACACACACACATACATTTTTATGGCCTCCTTCTCACATCCAGCACCTGTGCTATCCATGACCGTGTGTACGTGTGCACCCTTCTCGTGTCATCCGTGTGATACGTACTGGAATAGAATGCAGTGCACGTGTAGTTTACTGTACAAGCTAATAAATTTTAAAAATTATGTGGGGTTCCCCATATTTTTGATAACCAGCCAAGATAAAGCAGACAGTTGGGGGCTGATATTATCAGGCTGGGAAGATCCATAAATATTGGGCCCTTCCCAGCCTAAAAAGACCAGCGTGCATCCGCCCCAGGATTGGTGCATCACATGAGATGCATTAAATTCTAGTACGTGGCACACATAAATCACATTATATGTTATCCGTGTGCACATGACATGTCCACGTGTGAGTAGGTCTCCGATGCACGTGAAAACGGTCACCACACGTTCCGGAAACACTGACGTGTGAGGGGGGCCTTAGGTGTATATTGCAACTCAAGGGTCTTAACGCACAATAAGAACGGGCCTTGGTGTGACTGCTACCAGATTGCCCCCTATAGCCATGCTGGTGCTACTGCAATTACAGCTTTCAGGACCCCCAGATCATGGTGGCTGTGTGTAAACACTAGGGCTACATGTCACAAGCCGTCCAATGCAATGGGTTAAAATGTGTGTAAGTGGGATGTAGTTACTGTCTGATCATAGCCAGACTGGCTGCCGAAACCCCCGGCCATCAGCTGATACTGATGTCAGAGACCCTCCAGATGTGGAAGTGAATGTAGCCAGATTACACTTTTAAGGCTTCGTTCAGATGCCAGCTTTTCACGTACGAGCACCATCCGTGGATTTCATGGATACAACTCGTACCTGATAAGTGTAAGGGGCCATGCATAGGCAGAAAATCGTGGCATGTCCGATTTTGATCTGATCTTTGGAGCAAAATAGATAATGCAAGACCAATTTAGATTGTGAGCCCCTTTGGGAACAGTGATGATAATGTGTGCAAACTGTAGAGCGCTGCGGAATATATTAGCGCTATATAAAAAGATTATTAATGGGTCGGTGAAAAAAATCTCGACGTCCTCTTTACGATTAGGCACCACCACAGACAAGTCTGTACACGGAGGACAGAAAATGGGCAAGATGGCATGTCCGGACTGTCCTCTATTGCTGACAGCAGAATGAGTTAACTGAGAATCAATCAGTGAGCTCATTCTGATTGATGGGAGAGTCTTTTACCTGCCTTAGCTTGTCAGCTGATTGTTTTTTTTACCAAAGACTACATAAAAGTTGACTGTCTAGAGTCAAAAAGTGCCTGTAAAAAGCCAAATGCTGCAACATTTTTAATAAAACCCAATTGCAAAAGTGATTTTTAACCCAAAATACATGAATTTACATTAGAAATTTTTTTTTTGCCACTGCGCAACCCCTTTAAGTGGAGAATCCAGTCTCTTGCTGGCTTTTCTCGTTTCCTTTCAGCGCCATCCCTTAGACACGATACCCCATGAGCCGGCAGTGGTTAGTACTCACGAGACACGCCAAGCCATTTTTCTCCAGCACCCACTCGATTCTAGGGGCTTTCCCAACAGCTTACTGGCACACGAGAGGCTGTGTCTGGGTGGTGATCGGGCCAGGTGCTGCTCTTCCGAGATTCCTTTCTAGTGGGAACAATCGGCTTTATCTATAGACAAACACCGGCGGGGAAAACTTCCTATTAGCATATTGCGCGGGACTCAGATTTCAAGACTCGAGATTAAAGACTTTCATCTCGCTTTAGCAGACGTACTAATTATAATCCATATAAAAGGAAGCTTTCACTCAGTCGTGTGCCCGGTACTGACGAGGAAAGTGTTAAGAGGCACTTGCCAATCCCGCCGGCACAATCCGTTGGACAATATAACCGCAGGCGGCTGTATAGCAGTTGGTGATGACATGGGGGACTCTATGGCACTCATTATGGGACAATGAAGGCTGTGTGAATGGGAATAACAGGAACTCCACTCCATTCAAACTGCTGGGGCAACAGAGGACCCCCATATGGGAGATCAACGGCGATCAAAAAAAAAAATCTGGCTGGAACACCCCTTGAAAGTATACGTTTTATGCCATGTAAAATAAGGGAAAATAACTGATGCCTTCTCCTTAGAAGATACCAAGGATGTGTGATCTGTAGGGTCCAACCACCAAAATAGATCCCTTTACTGCATGATCCACCACAGGGCTGCACGTGATTGAGGCCCACTGACCTTAATGTGGCTGATCAGCCATTGTGGACTTCTACATGCCCGTTTCTGTCCCAAATGTCTGTTTTGCAATAAGACCCAGGCCGGACCCTAATAGAGGGCGGTAATACCCATTGGATAAGGAAAGGACTTGGAGAGGGTCATAGGGAATGCCTTAGGTGTAGGATCACCTGGTGCAGATATATTATCCCATGTGCAGGGAATACAGAGTTTGATGCTATAGTTTTATTTTTAGGACTTTACATCATTTTCCCACATTCTGGGGATTGTGTGAACTTTACAGTACCAAAAATAAAACCGGTGTAAGACAGAATACAAGCGCCCGAGACTCTTACATTTTTATCCTTATTTTATATTTCTAGCACCATAGAAATAAATCCAGATACACTACAAGGCGAGATCATGGTGCAAATCAACAAACTGTCTCCCTCTGACTGCAGAAGAGGAAAGACACTGGAGACGCAGATGAGGGACCCCCGCGCTGCATGACCACTTTCCTAACATCTGCTCTGTGCCATTAGTGCATAGGACGCTGTGCTTGTATACAGGTATATAGTCTACACAAACAAGTACATAGTAAAGTATCAAAAATAGAAAAGTAAAAATAACTGGTCAGCGAAAGTTTTTTGCATTCAATTTTAATATATCCAAACATTTGTTATGATGAGAACCTTTTCAGTTTAAAAGGCACCAGTTATGATTGACGGCTGCTGTAAATAAAAACTGGAATTTAATTCCAGCCAAAGAGAACAAAAATGTAAAAACTACTGTATAGCGCAAAAAGAAAAAAAGTCTATAAAAAGGTTGTGATCGCCAACACACAAAAAGAAAAACCAAAAGCTTGAAGAACACCGGCACACCCACCGAACTTTGATGGCAGTCATTTCCTGGCAGCAGCTTCACCAGCGGATTCTGCCGTCATTCTCGCGGCACGCTGGCGTCTTTTACCCTATACCTTTCCTAGCGGAAGCCGCCCTAAGAATTGTCAGGTCACTTAACCCCTGCTGGATTTCAAAACTCTGAAGCAGTTAAAAGACATGACATAATCCATCTTATGTGCACGATTTGACGATGCTGTGCAATATATACATTTTGTTGGGTGCTTTTCCAAGTAGATTCTGCCTGAAGACACCGTGTGCACATCTCCTTAAGGCTGTGTGCACACGTTGCGGATTCTGCTGCGTTTCCGCAGCGTTTTTGCCGCTGCGGAAACGCAGCAGTTCCACTGACCAAGTACAGTACAATGAAACCCTATGGGGTTTCAAAAACGCTGTGCTGACGGTGCGTTTTTTTCCGCGCGGTTTACAAACCGCAGCATGTCAATTGTTTGTGCGGTTTCATACCTCTACCATAGTAGAGGTGTGAAACCGCAGGGCAAAACCGCAGACCAAAACGCAGGAAAACCGCAGGTCACTTTACCTGCGGTTTTACCTGCGTTTCCGCGCGGAAAAAACCGCAGCGGAATCCGCAACGTGTGCACATAGCATAATAGGATTCTGACTATGGCTTGCAAGCGTAATAGTGAAGTAGCATCAAGCACTGTGGTGGCAGTGACATCTAGTGGTGGTTTTCTCTATTGCACCTCACCCGCATTACCAGCACACAGAATTATGTGCAACTTGTGCAAGATCAAGGGTGATAATGGGTGAGGCACATTCTACCAAGGTTCATAGAAATCCCCTAGTATGTAGTTTTTCACAAATGTGATATAGGGGAGTTTTTAGCATTTGTTTTACGCCCACAAGCGTCAGCCATTGTGCAATATGATGGTACAAACCAACACAGAAATCTTTGATAAAGCCAGTTTGGGTAATGAGGCCCAAGATTGGGACTCCCACCCCTACTACGGGTGCAGATTACAGGACCAAATTTTCTATTTTTTAATGTGTTATACTTGGTCACTTTGCACGCACATGCATGTGGACTAAAATAGTCAACCAAGTTAAAAATCTTCCTTCAAAAAGTCTGAAGCCTTTACCTTGCGATTTCGCTCCTGCAGGGTTTATTATATAGTGGTTTTATACAATTGGACAGGCATTGCAGCATTTTTCTACGAACTGCGCCACACATGCTTTCAGGTTGTAGGGGTTAATGCAGCTTAGTCCTATTGTAGCACATGGGATGGAGCTGCAATACCACCAGCATGTGCGGTACTATTGTGGAAGACAGCAGCCATGGTAGTCTAGTTCTGTGCAATACGTCACATTGGTGTAGATCTCGGTGCCCTTTCCACCTATGTCCTTGGCGGTCATGCCTTCCATTTGAATAGCCCCTGCATTAACAAGCCAATTAAGGCTTCCCTTTTAAAGGGTAATGCAGCATCAGTCACTTCCAACTCGATGCTGACTTTGCGGCCGTCAAGCCTCACGCATGCAAACTATTATAATAGGACAGTTGCACAATAACTGCATAAATGCTCAGGATATCCACGGAGGACTCTCAATTCTAAATATTTTTCAGGATATACATAATAAGAGGTGTAGGATGACCTCTAACACAGGGTTCCCCAACTCCAGTCCTCAAGGCCCACCAACAGGTCATGTTTTCAGGATTTCCTTAGTATTGCATAGGTGATAATTGCATGATCTGTTGGTGGGCCTTGAGTTGGGGAACCCTGCTCTAACAGACACCCTGGTGGCGTTAAGACTAATACACAAATCAGACACCTTAGGAAGACTGACCAAGGAGCATGTGGCCACCTACACAACCTACATGGCAAGTACACAAGGACGGACATGTGCTTGCAAGGACCTGTGTGACCGACTGCTTATCACAGAGAAGTTTTACTGCACCATCTGCGTTAATTTCACACATTTAGCCATGCCTCTTGCACAGCGGGCAGTCATGTAACCATACAATGCATGAGGTTTCTATAAGAAGGCTTGCATTCTGTTTAAAAAGCTGGTGATGTACAATATCATTCACCTCTGGTTGCATTTTCGGGGCAAGTGCCCTTGTACAATGCCTGTTTACAGTACTCTCCAGTAGGAGCCACTTCCTACCCTGCAACTGCTTTCACATGACGGACGAGATGCGTTTAATGAGAACGCGAGTCATCTTCATTAAATTACTAATCATGGAGAAACTAATGGCATTCATATCATAAAAGCAGCTCATGCCCTGCGGTCACCACGATCCATGGCTGCCTGCAATACCCAACTGATGTTGAAGTTATTTCCCATATTATGGAAATACAACACTTTTAAGAACTATAATATCCAACACCCCTTTCCCCATGAAGAATAAGGCCATAGGAACCTCAATAAGATTGTAGTGGCCAGCCCATATACTCACATCCGAATCCCACTGATTGTGAATTATAGCCATTAACAAAACTTTAAAAAGTGGTATTGTATAGCACAGCAACCAGTCCACATTCACTGCTATAAAGAGCTGAACTCTGATGGGCTTCATTGCTCATGTAAAACAGTTTTCTGTGGGCATGTTCTCATCTTTGAAGTCCATTACACTAAAAAAATCACCTGTACCATCCCTTTAAATCCAGTGACAACACCACCATCTCATTATATGTGCCCACCGCAGCACCCATCACCCACAATCACAGGATAGAAGATTGTTTTGTTTTTACATTTTTATTGTACAAGAGGCCAATGAGAGCATTTACTTCAGTTCTTTCACGGACAGACCTGCAAGAGAGCAAAGAAAAGGAAAGACATAAGATGGAGCAGAACAAGAGAAAGCAATGTATAGGACGAGAATCACCGACACTACAACTGATGTAGTAGAGCCAGGTCACTTCCTTGCATAATGAATCCCCTGAAGATGCATGGAGACTAGAGTTGAGCGACTTTGGTCAGATCGGGTTTCGTGAAACCCGAATGAAAAAATTTGAGTTGGATGAAACTGGTCTGACTAGGCCAAAAAAAAAGTCGGGAGTTTCGTCCGAAACCCGACCCCAATGCAAGTCAATGGGGAATAAAAGTCGGCATTGAGTGGATGAATGTCATCCGCTCAATGCCGACTTATTTCCCATTGACTTGCACTGGGGTCAGGTTTTGGACGAAACTCCGACTTTTTTTTGCATTAGTCGGACCAGTTTCATTCGACTCAAATTTTGTTTCATTCAGGATTCACGAAACCCGATCTGACCAAAGTCGCTCAACTCTAACGGAGACCATAACGGAACACTGATACTAACCCTTATGGACGGGCACTGCCCTCCATTGCTAACCGGTGGGTGGGAGACCGACTAATGCCCAGTTTATCCTGCTACATGGATTGCACTATAAAAATGAGGGCAGGCGAAGCCTAATTTTTTTGTGCATACAAGAAAACTGGACTGCACAACCGGTCACATTGACCAAACCCTGGCAGAAATTTGCCCTAACACTAAGGCTATGTGCACACGGTGCGAATCCTCCCGCGCGGATTTTACTAAGTCCGCAGGTCAAATGACCTGCATTTTCCTGCGGATTTAGTGCATTTTTTGTGCGGTTTTCCACCTGCGGATTTTTAGAATGGAGCAGGTGGAAAACTGCAGCAAAACTGCACAAAAGTAGTGACATGCTGCTTTTTTTAGTCCGCACGAAATCAGAGCGGAAAAATCCGCAGCGTTTTTTTTTTTTACATAGCCAATAATGGTACTGTACATCACCTGCAGTTCTGCTGCGGATCCGCAGGGCCGGATCCGCAGCAGAATCCGCACCGTGTGCACACAGCCTTAGTTTTGCACACATTCTGTGTATGCAGGAGGAAAGATCTCCGAGTACATGTCCAACATAACTATATTAACCTTCTTTGCCAGAGGAAGTGTCTTTTTGGCCTTCATCGACCTGGTAATTATATTTAAGTTCTAAAACTCTTAAATTGTGCCTTCCAATAAAAGGTAAAAGAAAAAAAAAAAATTATTTTTTTTAAAAATGGGCATCATTTGCCACCGCATAGTTCTACGGGGACAGATGTAAAGCGCTATGGAAATTAATGGCGCTATACAAGTGATTAAAAATAATGTCACTACAATGCTTCCTAGGCAGACCTTACAGATGCTCGGATCTAATGTGCATAGAACCTAAGGGTAAAAGGAAAACTCAGTTAGGATTTACCCCTATTATGCACCTCCAGTGCAACATCAGCCTCCAATCATTCTCTTAGGACAACTTACACAAAGTTTAATTTAAAAGGGCGTCATAGTTGCATTACCGTGAGAGGTGGCCACTTATCCAGAAATGGCAGAGCCAAATCCAGAATTACCATGGCTTTTTGATTCACATCCGTTCGCTTGACATTTGGAGAGTAGGGAGTAAACAAGGACAAGCTGACAATCGAGTCATGCCACTGCCGACCCAATAACAGATTTGACTCCACTATTCCTAGATGAGCATCCACCTACCCGACTAGTCATGTTAAAGGGAACCCATCATGTAAAACAACGCTATTAATCTACAAATATGGTAATCTGCAGGTTAATAGCATTCTTACATTGTGAAGCCACCGCACTGACAGCCAGCTCTATGCACAAAGCAGAAACTGAAACCGTGCCACCCCTATATCTAGATGACCAACACTGCCGGGGGAATAAAGTTCATTTTCCCTCAGCAGCTGGGCTTTGTAGCGGCTGCAGGGTGTCCGAATGTTATTAACCTCCAGATAAACAGCATCATTTTACATGACAGGTTCCCTTTAAATATGATGTGTGCCAGGTCTTCCTTTATGGACAAATTGTGGCATAGTTGGTTGAACTAAAGCGAATGATTGAAAACTTTACCCTAAGGCTGATACCGCACTGGTGAGCAATACGTTATAAGGGGAAATACTAGAGTTTGTCCCCTTTAGACAGGAGTCCCCAGAACCATCTACTACGATACTGCATCCACGGCTCTTCCCTTGATTAGCTGACATAGTGTGATGTCAAATTTGCAAAAATAATGCCGCCCCAGCAAATAAAAAAAGGAGCAGAGGATGCCATCTTTTATGAGGCTGTAAGAGCTCCCAGCCAATAGACACACAGATTAGTCACATGGCTAATGGACCGGGTTCTGCAAATCAATCTGCATCAACTTGAGTAAATACCATAAAAGCAAGGTCCCTTTAAAGGGGGTCTGTGGCCAAGATACTGGCTAAAACCTTTGAAAATGGGCAGCAGGGAATGGGGAAGACTGCTATAAAGTTATCTTACGATATGTAAAAGAGCGATGCCTATTGTAACCGAACATAAACATTTCCTTGGGTAT
This sequence comes from Dendrobates tinctorius, assembly GCF_039654945.1. Lineage (NCBI taxonomy): Eukaryota > Metazoa > Chordata > Amphibia > Anura > Dendrobatidae > Dendrobates > Dendrobates tinctorius. The sequence continues at coordinate 29,973,828 of NW_027361682.1, read as the reverse complement.
AATTGTACAAAAACTGAAATATGGTTGCAAAATGCCCAAACTGGTCAGAGTTATACCCGCCCCAAGTACAGGGCATCTGCGTCTACTCACCAGGAGGTAGGGACTGTTTGAGCTTCTCTGCCTTCTCTTTGTCTGTGATGACCAGTGTGTACAGGTATTTGCTGCAGCGAACCTTGAACTTCACATTGTCCTTGTTCTTCTTGATCTTGACAGCTGTACAGAAGACACCAGAGTAAGTATCTATTCACGTGACAATACATGGCGTGCTCAAATAAATGAAGTGCTCCAGGATAGTATGGGCAATTCTAGTGATGGTTCCAACCTAGCCATACAGGAATCTATTTCTCAATTTAAGGATCTCCTTAAAAAACGGACAAAGGTCTGGTGGAACCACGAGTTTTTAGATAGATATATTCAGTCTGATCTCATTCCAAGGGGACTACGTGTCCAGGTATTCCCCTCCTTCCCTATATCTGACGAAAATTTTAAAAACAGGTGGGAAGAATTAACAAATACATGTTCCAAAGGATTTATGATCCTACTAAAAGAAATGAACTACAATACATTGGGAACCTTGGAAGCAGAGATTGATCAATTACAGGCTGGCCTGCGTAAAGATATGACAAGTGATTCCCTAAAAAAATTTAATGAAGAAACCGATATTGAATTACAAAAATGGGCCCATGACATACAAGTAATTAAATCTAAAAAGTTTAAACGGGACATTTTGGATAAACAGCAGTCCCGTGTATATCATTGGCGTCATGGTTATGAACGTTCAAGATCGAGATATAGAAATACATCTTTCTCTAGATCAAGGTCTACTTCGATACGTTCAAATAAGTCATTTGAGGGTGAATCTTCTGGCAAATTTACTCCCAATCAGGGATTGTCGCCCAGTGATTCTTTGAGTCAACGTATAGCCACACGCCAATTTACAACGAGCAAGACGTCGAGTGGGAGGTCTACTCAAAATGGATCTCATAATAAACCACAGGTACTGAATCTTTCTCAACATGTTCTGACTGAGGCACAGATTGATGTACTCAGCAGAGGTCTTTCTTTTTCACCTACTAACCAATTTAATTTTTTTACAGCTTTGAAAGATTTACAATTATTTTCTCGCAAATTATTATTGAGAAAATTACATCATCGTGGTCAAACGTCGGCACCTTTGAATACTCTTGAGATGGAAGCCTTACGTAATCTTGAAGATCTACTTGAGGAACAGGTAGCACCCCAGACAAGTAGGTTCCCTGTCGCACTATTGCCCAGATCGGCTAAGTTCCCTCCCTTGTCTCTGAGTCCAGCTATCGAGATTTTTACAAAACTCGTTATGGATGATTTTAAGAAATTATCCACTAGAAAGAGATTTGATAATTTAACTTTTAAACAGCGTCAGGCAATCCAACAGTTGCAGGTTCTTCCTGACGTTTTTAAATCTGCAGACAAGGGAGGGAACATTGTCGTCTGGCCTTGTGATAAGTACGAACGTGAAGCTTTCCGGCAACTTAGGGATTCAAGTACTTATACTAAATTAACATCAAATCCCATGGCTTCCTTCTCAATTGAGATTCAAAAGATTCTATTTGAGGCTTATGAATCCAATATTATCTCTAAGAAGGTCCTTGATGGTTTGGTTGTTTCTAATCCAAAGGTGCCGACGTTTTACTTGTTACCTAAGATCCACAAGGATGCCCTCAACCCTCCGGGGCGTCCTATTGTGTCGGGAATTGATGGCTTATGTGATGTGGTCTGTAAATTTATTGACTTCTACTTGAAACCTATTGTAGAGACCCTGCCATCTTTTGTTCGCGACACAACGGACGTACTGGCACGGGTTGACGGCATCCTTGTGGAACATGAGGCCATTTTTGTTGTTGCTGACGTGGAGTCACTTTACACCTGCATCGACCATACTCATGGCTTGGATGCGGTGCGCCTCTTCTTGGGGGCCTCCGATCTGGATGGCCCTTTGTGCGATCTTGTTCTCGAGCTGCTGCACTATGTTTTGTCCCACAACTTTTTTGTATTCAAAGATGTTTTTTATCTTCAGAGGCGGGGCACAGCCATGGGCGCGGCCTGTGCGCCCGCGTATGCAAATCTCTTCCTGGGTTCCTGGGAGAGACATATTTTTGGCGACGCGGGCGTGCCGGCCGCTTCCCATGTGCTGTGCTGGCTTCGTTATATTGATGACATCTTGATGTTGTGGGACGGGACGGTGCAGCAGCTCGGAGACTTCATGAATCAACTTAATCATAACTCTCTTAATATTCGGTTAACTTACCATCATAGTAGTACTAGAGTGGACTTCCTGGACATATCCTTGGAGGTTGACCCCTCACGTCGGGTCAGGACGGATGTGTTCAGGAAGCCCACCTTGGTTAACTCTTTGATTCATGCGGAATCTGCACATCATCCAGCCACCATTAGGGCTGTCCCGGTCGGACAGTTCCTAAGAGTGAGGCGCATCTGCTCCTCTGATGTCCTCTTTGAGGCCCAGGCTGCCGACCTTAAACAACGCTTTCGGGCCCGGGGTTACAGTGGTAGATCCATTAAACAAGGATATGATCGGGCCAGGAAAACTCCACGTAACACCTTATTGCACTCCAAGAAGGGCCAAGACAAGGTTGGATCTGATGGTCCTATTCGGTTTATCACTACCTTCAATCACCAATGGACAAACATGCGTCAGATTCTCATTAAACATTGGGATGTTTTAAAGGCTGATCCGGTCCTTGAGTCCATTTTGGGTGACCTCCTCGCTATGACATCTCGACGCTCTAAGAATCTGGGTGATCTATTGGTCAAAAGCCATTATGTTCCGGCAATCCGCAATGTTTTTGGCTCTCGTGGTCCAACTCCAGGATTTTTTCCCTGTGGTCACTGCCTCGCATGCGCCAATGTCCAACGGAGTACAAATTTTACCGCTTCGGATGGTCTGCGCACCTTTGATATTCGCCAGCGTATGTCCTGCGGCAGCACCAATGTGGTCTACTATGCCACTTGTGGCTGCCCCAGGATATACGTTGGTTTGACAACAAGGGAGTTGCGTGTACGGGTGCGCGAACACGTCCATGATATTGGCGCTGCAAAAGCAGTTATGGACCCCTCGGAACTCAAAACAATCCCGCGCCACTTTAAAACCCACCACAATTGTGATGCTGGGTCTCTTAGAATACGTGGCATTGATATTCTCCACCTGGGGATTAGAGGGGGTAATTATAAAAAGATTTTGGCCCAGATGGAGACTCGTTGGATTGTTTTGTTGGATACTATGGCCCCTAAGGGCCTAAATGAACATCTCAGTTTTGCACCTTTCCTATGAGATCTAGTTCCTGTAAAAATGGTTTATGTCTGTCATCTGCTGGTTCTATCACTGCCATATGTCCTTGTTTTTATTTTATTTTTATTGTTTTTAATCTTTCACTTCTTGAATTTTTGTGTGATTATAGGATTCCTCCCTTCCTTTCTGTGATATATTCAGAACTCTCATACTTGAAACGGCTGCAGAAATTTGATGATTTCTTCCCTATTCGCTCTGCAGCTTATTTTATTTATATTTATATATTTTTGTATTGAGCTTTATATCACTTTGTATTATATGCCCATTGTCTATATTGTATTTTTGTCATGTTGGTGCATATATTTGCATTTGTCTCTGTCTTTATTGTCTATTCTGCCTCTATTTTTAGTTTTGTTATATTATGATTGTAGTTTCTCCTTATCTTTTGGGTGTTTATTTTGTTATATTATTATTGGGGCGGATTACCTGTCCTTATATGTATTATGTACCTTTGGGTTGGCCCATATTTATTATTATGTTTTATGGTGGCAGACTTTGCTGAGCCAAGGTGGTTGTGCGCGTCCGCGGTGGTGGGCGCCTGTGTTCTCTGGCTGCAGGGCGTCTTTATGCCTCCATGCACACCGGGATAGTTTCTGTCCCGTCTGTGCATGAGATGGCATGACGCCCGGGCTGTGTGGAGGACCTGGCGCGCACACCGCGCATGCGCCGTTACAAACCACTGTCATTGGCTCTTCTGCATCACGTGACCTACTACATGAGCTATTTTAAGGTCCTATTCTTCACCACTCACTATCCCCTTGAGAAAGCAGGCTTCAGAGCCCGCGAAACGCGCGTCGGGGAGGACACCTGGCCCTGGGGCTCCCTCTCTGGCCTCTCAGATCCCGGTAAGCTGTATTGTTAATTTGTTAACCTTGGCTGTTCAGGACATATCACGTTACTATTGCGATCCACGATGGGAACTTCCTGACCAGCCTTTTACATTTTTTCTTCCGGTCATTTGACCGGAGTATTTGCTTGCATAGGATTGCCTTGCCAGAGGGGTGGCCCTTGTGTTTTGCCCGCATGCTCCTTGGTGCACGACTATCATCTTATCATGTATGATTATTTATATATTTTGTATGCATAATAAACATATATAAAAAAAGTATTTCTTTTGTTGTCACCGCGTACTCCTGTTCCTTTGTTATGTCATACAGGAAGTGTTGTCATAGTGGCACTTTAGCTGGAGGCATCAGATCCATGCCGTGCATGTAATACTTTAGGTACACTGCCACCTGTGGGCCTTCCACTACTGGACGAGACTTTATGAACAGCTCATCTATGCAGACTAGCACTGTTTACACAATGTCAGTGTTATGTCCCCAGCAGTCAAGTGACTATTAAAGATGCTAGCCAGCATATGACTGCAAGTGCACAAGTGGCATACTTGCGGTCATGTAATGACTGCTCAAACCGGTCAGCAGAGATAAATCTGAACAGAGTGTAAGTTACAGTGCATTAGAAGTCTGAACTCTACAGTCCTGTGGGGGGGGGGGGGGGGGAAAGCATTCTGTAATGATGTAGATAAGCCCCCGATCTGACCTGAAAGATAAGAAAAATAAGTCTGGTCCGATGGGTGTCACGGGTTTGGGTCCAGCGTCTCCCATCTTCTTATGATCGTCGCCCTCCTGCTTGCTTCACGACTCCTTGGCATTGTGCTCCTGTGCAGACGTACTTATCTGCCCTGTTGAGGGCAGAGCAAAGTACTGCAGTGCGCAGGTGCCAGAAAAGGTCAGAGAGGCCCAGCGTTCGTGCACTGCAGAAGTTTGCTCTGCCCTCAACAGGACACAAGTAAGCCTGCGCAGGAGCGCGATGGCGGGGAGCCATGAAGCAAGCAGGGGGGCGGCAATCATAAGATGGGAAGCGCCGACCCAGACCTGTGACACCCATCGGACCGGACCACCCCCCGGGTGAGTATAATATTTTTCTTATCTTTCGGGTCGGACCGGGGGCTTATCTACAGCATTATAGAATGTTGTAGAGAAGCCCTGAAAGGCGGTGACCATATCTTATATCGGCGAAACCTGGTGACAGGCTCCCTTTAAGATAATGGACCTTGCTCGGAAAACCTCTTTTTAGGATGGTTGGGGTCCAACCTTCTGAAAGACCCCTCCAAACCTGAGAATTAGGGTCTGCTTCAGGTTTTTTCTAAGCAGAGGGATGCTCAGACTCCCACAGCATGTCCATCCAAATAAAGCACTGCGACCCCTAATTCAGACTTATGTTATTGCATATCTTAGCGATTTACCATCCCTTTAACAAGGGGTTGCTCAATTAGGACAACTCTAGTTTACACACCCTATTAGTTTAACATTGATACTTTTTTCCATCTAGGCATGGATCTTTTTAATAAAGTCAAGGCATACATTCCTCCCATCAACCTCATGGAGACCTGGCAACTCTGGGGGGTGGTCTGCATCATCTATCACAGGACTGCTTAATACCAGTGACTGTTACTGATCAGGTGACTAGAAGAGTGTCAGACAAACATTAAATGATGCACTCTTCTACTCACCTGGTCGCTGCAACCAATCACAGGCCCTAGCGGTCCTGTGACACCGAGCTTCCGGAGATGATGCTGACTATTGGAGGCACCTGCAATGAATCCAGGAGGGCGACGGGTGGCAAACATGCCTCCTTATCTTATTCTGAAAATATCCAGGCCCAAAGATTTTTGGTTTCTCAATGCTAGACAACCCCCTTAAAAAAATCCACTCTCAAGAAAGGTTATTGGAGGAGAATTCCTTTAAAGTTAGCGGTTAGTTGACAGACCTCTGTGTTCAGGACTATGCCTAATCCCCCAGCAACCAACAGACCCCGCCATCACTTACACTTGGCATCCTTTCTCCTGGCTGTCAGCAGGAAATCTTTGATCTCTTCAATTTTGCGAGGCTGAAACATAAAAGACAAGTCAGATATACTGGCAGTATAACCAGCGCCACACATTACACACCAGAGCTTTGGATTGGCCACAGACCCACTAACCTGCCAGGTTCCCAAGCACTAGCAGCCATGAAAGAGGTTATGCTGGGGGCTGTGGTGCAAACTGGCAAAGTCATTTACATACTCCCACCATGGTGACATGCTGAGACTTGTAGTGAAAGCATTAATATATCCACTCTGACAATCAGCAGGTTAATAAGTTTTCTGGTTTCAGCAAAAAAAACAAAAAACAAACAGACATTTCTTTACCCATCCTCCCCGGGTCCAGCATGGTTCATTTGCTGCTTATTGTGTATGGTATCGACAGCGCTGCAGCCAGTGAGCTCAGTGTTGCGTGCCATCAGCTCAGGACGGCCACTGCACTTTATGACTGGCAGCAGACGTGATATTAGCGCTGCAGCCAGTCAGTGAGCTCAGTGTCGCGTGCCATCAGCTCACGAAGGCCACTACGCTTTATGAGTGGCTGCAGACGTGGTATAAGCGCTGCAGACAATAACAGACGCCATGACCAGCGATGGGATCCGGCACTAAGCCCAGGGAGGGCAAGTAAGGCTCTGCGGCTGAGTTCAAAGGTTTTCCAAAGTTATATCATTATAGTACTCTGGGACTTGTAGTGCACCTTAGATCGTATGGCCTTACCTGATCAAATACTGCTTGCTCCAAAAGGGACTACAGATCCCATCATACCATACCACATATTACTACTACCCAATGTATGCTGGAACTTGGACATTACGGCCTATGGCAGTGAAAATTTCCCTGTGTACTACAACTCCCAGCAAGCACATTAAGCAAGAAGATTAGATTATAGGAAGAGACATAAAATTACCACACTACTACCCCCAACCTGCTCATGTCCGCTAGGAGTCACTATACAGCTCAGTACTACCACTCCCATCATCACCACGTTCTCCTCCCCTCCCCGATACTAGGATGGGTGCACTCACCATGCTGCAGCTGCAATCCAGGGACCTGGGGGAGACACAGAAGTCAGCACTGAACACATCACATAACCTCCAGCTCGGAAAATACCCCCCCTATCACCCACCCGAGACCTCGGGGACACCCCCTGGCTCCACCAGCCTCAGCCTACCACAACCAAGCACCGTGGATGGAGACGGATACTCCGCGGCCGCCACTCACCGTGATGTCTCCGGGAACCAGAAAGGAAAGGAGCGTCACTTCCGGATTCCGGGACTTAACCACAAAACGGCGGCCGGAGAGGATCAAACTACTGGAGGAAACGCGAGTGTACCCGGAAGTGAATGTGCGACCTGCGTCACGTGGTCTGTAATATGCGCATTAGCGCACGTGTCAATAAAGTTGTTTGAGAAGTGTTATGGTTACTACTACTGCTACTATTATTATCTGTATTACTATTTAAGACTAAATGCTTTTACACGTAACCACGTATGGACGCTGCCTTTTTATTTTCTGTAGATATGGAGGCTTATTTGTAGATGAGAGAGTTGAGCGTTATTAAGGATGGGGTGATTTTTTCATTTTTGCGCTAAGAAAATACGTCTGTAAAAAAAATTGGTTGATGTCTCCATTTTCTGATTTTCTGTTGACTATAACTTTTTTTTATTTTTCCATTGTTGGAGCCACATGAGGGCTCTTTTTATTGCGTTGGTAGGTGACAGCTTTATTAATGCCATTTTGAGGTACATTCGACATTTTGATTTTGCTTTTTGCCACCCAAAAAATGGCAATTATTGTGTTTCAATTTATTCCTTTATGGTATTCATTTTACGGGGTTAAATGATCATACATTTTGATAGCTTGGACTTTTATGGATGTAACAGCATCCAATACACTTATTTCTTTATCCTTTTTCATTTATTTTGGGCTGATTTGAGTGTTTAGCGTTTTTTTCCCCAAAAAATACTATTTTTCACTTTATTTTTTTTTAGTATTACTGTAAGAAGGTACGACAAAAGAGACAAGAATTTCCAGCGCTGTGCGGCTTTTGTGCAAGAAGACTGCCATCTACTGTCCAAACGGGACTCTGTGGAACCCTAATCTCACCGGGTACGAGAGACATCCGCCGTCAGTCAAGCACAAAAGAGTCCACTCTGGGGTGGACGCCCACAGTGACGAATCAAAGGCACTAGTGAGTCAGGCCGTTGCTTCCAACACCGATGTACGGTAGAGAGGTTGGTCTGTGCAAGTACAATAGACAGAAAGAAGGCCTATTAAAGTGAAGGCAGCCCAGGGAGCCTTAACTTGCAGTCTAGCAGGAAGAATTGAGACCTCCACTAGGGCCTGTGTTAGAAGAAGCAATAATACAGTGACTTTCTCTAGTACCTGTATGCCTTTGGTCAGAAGTTATAAGAACGTACAAGCAGAGATGCTATAGTAGCTAGAGTGAACCTGAGGATTATTTGTACAGTTCCATTAAGAATACCCCGAGGAAGGCCTGCAAGCTAAATGTCATAGGAGTCCATTTTTCCCTTAGGGGTTTGAACCATACCAGGGTATTACCTCCTACTGTAGGTAGGACATCAGGAATACCATCCTGGCCTGATGACAGGAAAACTGCTGGCTGAAAGATTTATAGTGCCACATGCACTTCTCCAGGAACCTGTGGCACTGCTTCGGATCACCATAGGTGGATCAGACAGGACGGGCTCAGGTTGTCCAGACGTCAGGGCTTCCAATCGAGCATCTAGTGTCATCAAATGAAACACATTTTTTTCCTGTCTCTCTCACTGGTAGTGCAGCTGTCGACACAGCTCCGAATGCAGAGAGGACTGGGGATCAGTGGGACCTGTGACCAAGCGAACTGTTATGCCCAATGGTAGTGCACATAGATTTGTAGACCTACTCTGTCACAGGACCGGGCCTGCCCAGGAAGGATTGTAGCTAAACGGTTACCTGGTGCTCACTGGAGCTCCTGAAGGGTGAGACAGACTGGACAGCAGGTAGCCGCCAGGTATCACTCCTGGGCAGATTCCGGTACTGCTGCTGTTGACTCCAGGGGTCAGGTTCGCTGATACTGATTAGGGCTATGTTCAGAAACACCAGTTTAGGATACTCGATCAGGGGCTGGGCGCACATGGACAGCATTGGGACTAGAGTATTTTGGATACAGCACTGGCCATACAAGGACCAAGGAACAATTTTCAGACGCTGGTCACACTGGGACCAGGAACTTCGGTAACAGGATACTGGCTGCAACGGGACCAAGTGACCTCACAACTGCACTGGTAGAACAACAACTAACTAATGGCTTAACTCAATGCTTAGTGACTCCCTAAGGTAGACAGAGTCTTTTATACAGGATGACTCGCAGCAATTGGCTGGGGGCCATCTTGCAAGTGAACACACATTATACTAAATGTCTCTCAGTTACAAGCAGGAAGCATGCTGGGTAACCAGGCCATGGGGCCGGGTCGGTGAGTAAGCCTGCGTCCCTGCATGTAAGGAGAAGGGGACACCATGCAGGGGCGCCTGCCATTGCACTACAATAGGTCAGGACCGGCACCAGCATCTGATGAACTCAGGCAAGTATCGGGACCTGCTCTGCATGAGAGGCTCATTCTGCCTAGGTTTCAGTTTGCACCTCCTGTGTGCATTAAATAGAACGGTAGAAGGGTCAATATAATGCAGATGACAGCTGTATTATAGAGTCGGCACCCAAGTCTTACTGCTGAAAATTGAGTTAGCTCAAATTGCAGCAGTATAACCTCTTAGTATTGTCATGAGAGCCAATGGGTTTTGTGTAGCCTGTGGCTGAGCTTCTTTAGAGATCAGTAATTTTACAATAATGGAAAAGACGAGGGAGCATCAGAAGAAGCTCTACCCGAGCTTTATTGATTATATAAATGCTTTTGACTGTGTTGAGCATGACAAGCTTTGGAAAGAATTGAATATCGTATTAGTGCTGGTGCACCTAATTTGGTTAATCATGTAGTCCTATGAAAATCAAGAAGCCACAGTGCAAACCAGGTTTGGAGATACAGAATTGTTTAAGATCAAAAAGGGCACATCACAAGGATGCATACTCTCTCCTTTTCCTTTCAACCTCAATGTAGAAGTAATCATGAGGAGGCTGTACTTTGATTTGAGTTTTGGGGGGAAAATAGGCTGAAGAACCATCAGCAATCTGAGATATGCAGATGATACAACCCTTTTGACAGAAAGTGAGAAGTACCTGAAGAAGCTGATCTTCTAGTTGAAAGAAGAAAGCGAGAAGATGGGACTTTACCCATCATCAAAATCATAGCTACCACTATAGAGGAAGTCCATATCAAGATAAAAAATGAAGAAATAGGAGTGGTGGACTGTTTTGGTTTTTTTTGCTTTGTTTTTCTTGGGCCCCTCATTAATCACAGTGGTGGTACGACAGCGGACCTCAAGCTTCGAATAGCACTTTTGGGAGTGCATTCATTGGGAGCATGGATAAAACGGAAGAGCAAGGACATCTCAATCAACATCAAAGACTAATCACTGCCATTGTGTTTTCAAATGTGACATATGGCTGTGAGACATGAACACTCACAGAAGCAAAAAGTAAAAAAAAAATAGATGCCTTTGAGTTGTGGTGTTGGAGAAGACTTCTACAAATGCTATGGACAGCTAGTATCACCAACTAAGATGGTCTTGATCATATAAACCCAGAGATATCCCTATAAGGCAAGATCACATGAGAGAGAGTGACCTATTTTGGATATGTGATGAGGAGAAATTCACTAGAAAAGGAGTTGCTATTCCGAATGTTCAGTTGTAAAAGGAAAAAGGGTAGACTATATGCTGTTGGCTGGATGCCATCAAGAATGACACGAGAACAAGCATCAAGCAACTGAACAAAGCCATGAAAAACAAGCAAGCATGATGAAAAGTGGTCTACAGAGTATAAAAGCGTCATACACCACTGAATGGACAAAGTCATTTAAATGGTGAACGGTGAAATGAAAATAAAAATCTAAAGGGCATAATTGCTATTTTTTGGTAATTATACCTCCTAAAACTACGCAAAAGATTCCAATGAATGATATTTCTGTTACAGTGTGGGATCACCATCATCAGTACATAATTTGAGCACCAGAGCCATCAATAGTACATCATGAATATGGCACCAGAAACATCAGTAAATAAATACATCACCAGAACCACCATCAATAAATGAATTCATCACTAGATCCACCATCAGTACATGAATACATCAATAGCCTCACCATCAGTACTTGACTACGTCACCAGAACCACCATCAGTAAATTAATACGATACCAGAACCTCCATCACCAAGAGTACTTAAATACAAGAAACAACCTTAATAAAACAATCAATTGTAATATCAAATCAGCCCCATAAAACGTATTGCATGACCCTACAACTCCCAGTATGTCCTTAACAATGGTAATGTGATATTTGGAGTTCTTATTTGGGATAAGTGAAGAGTCTCCGCGAGCTCAACGATCACTGGGTTTTGGCCGTTGCAGCTGAAAAGAGGAAATCGGAAAACCAGGGGAAGAGTCTTGAGGAGATCATTTGCATATTCCCAGTGCCTTCTGGGATAAGTGAAGAGTCTCCGCGAGCTCAACGATCACTGGGTTTTGGCCGTTGCAGCTGAAAAGAGGAAATCGGAAAACCAGGGGAAGAGTCTTGAGGAGATCATTTGCATATTCCCAGTGCCTTCTGGGATAAGTGAAGAGTCTCCGCAAGCTCAACGATCACTGGGTTTTGGCCGTTGCAGCTGAAAAGAGGAAATCGGAAAACCAGGGGAAGAGTCTTGAGGAGATCATTTGCATATTCCCAGTGCCTTCTGGGATAAGTGAAGAGTCTCCGCGAGCTCAACGATCACTGGGTTTTGGCCGTTGCAGCTGAAAAGAGGAAATCGGAAAACCAGGGGAAGAGTCTTGAGGAGATCATTTGCATATTCCCAGTGCCTTCTGGGATAAGTGAAGAGTCTCCGCGAGCTCAACGATCACTGGGTTTTGGCCGTTGCAGCTGAAAAGAGGAAATCGGAAAACCAGGGGAAGAGTCTTGAGGAGATCATTTGCATATTCCCAGTGCCTTCTGGGATAAGTGAAGAGTCTCCGCGAGCTCAACGATCACTGGGTTTTGGCCGTTGCAGCTGAAAAGAGGAAATCGGAAAACCAGGGGAAGAGTCTTGAGGAGATCATTTGCATATTCCCAGTGCCTTCTGGGATAAGTGAAGAGTCTCCGCGAGCTCAACGATCACTGGGTTTTGGCCGTTGCAGCTGAAAAGAGGAAATCGGAAAACCAGGGGAAGAGTCTTGAGGAGATCATTTGCATATTCCCAGTGCCTTCTGGGATAAGTGAAGAGTCTCCGCGAGCTCAACGATCACTGGGTTTTGGCCGTTGCAGCTGAAAAGAGGAAATCGGAAAACCAGGGGAAGAGTCTTGAGGAGATCATTTGCATATTCCCAGTGCCTTCTGGGATACGTGAAGAGTCTCCGCGAGCTCAACGATCACTGGGTTTTGGCCGTTGCAGCTGAAAAGAGGAAATCGGAAAAACCGCGCGCCGACATTTTGGCTCATCTTTCATCGTTTTTAAGAAATTTCAAGATGGAAGAGGCCAGGAGCCATTTGGTGAGCTGCATTTCTTGCTACATGTTCACAGATTTACCAGTGGAAAAGCCAAACTTCACATGCCACAAATGCAAGCTTGTGTCCCTCTTGGAGGAAAAGTTGCAAAATCTCGAAGAGAGGTTAGCTACGTTGAAGATCATTAAGGAAGGTGAAGAGTTCTTGGACAGAGCAGAATTATCTCTTCATGTTACAGAAAGAGAAGAAATTCGAAGTGCACCTGAAGAAACAGAGGAATGGAGACATGTGACCCAGAGAAGCAGGAGGATCAGGAGGCAGTCAGCACCCATACTGCTCAGAAACCAGTACCAGGCTCTCACGCAGGAAAACGATGAAGAAATACATCAGGATAAGACTTTGCCAACAAACAGCAACCTTGTACGCCCTCAGAGTCCTCCTGGATGGAGAAAGAAAAATGTTGTGAAGAAGAAACGGAGAGTGGTGGTCATGGGAGATTCCCTGCTGAGAGGAACAGAGGCCGCTATCTGCAGACCGGATATAACTACAAGAGAAATGTGCTGTCTTCCAGGTGCAAAAATTAAAGATGTGTCTGACAGGATATCAGGACTCTTCAGACCTACAGATGACTACCCATTCCTGCTACTACATGTGGGGACAAATGACACCGCAAGAAACGACCTGGAAATCATCTGCAGAGACTTTGAAGACTTAGGCAAGAAAGTGAAAGAACTGGGAGCACAGGTGGTCTTCTCTTCCATCCTCCCAGTGGATGGCCATGGAACAAGGAGGTGGAATAAGATTCTGCAGGTGAACAACTGGCTACGTCGATGGTGCCGTCAGCAACGATTTGGATTTCTGGATCACGGAGTGAACTACTTATACGATGGACTACTTGCTAGAGATGGGGTGCACCTTACGAAGACTGGAAAGCATGTATTTGGAAGTCGCCTTGCTACACTTGTAAGGAGAGCTTTAAACTAGAACAACATGGGAAGGGAAGCAAAAGACCAGAAAAAGCCATACACCTGACAAATGCTATTGAGAACTCTGCTATTAGAAGTGGAAAGGAAGAACAAAGACGAAAGAATCTAATTAATAAAAATATTGGAGAAAGAGAAACCAATCACAAACTAAAATGTTTCTATACTAATGCACAAAGCATGGGCAACAAACAAGGAGAATTGGAACTACTAACACAGGAAAAGAAATATGATGTAATTGGAATCACTGAAACTTGGTGGGACAATACACATGATTGGAATACAAGACTAGAAGGATACAACTTATTTGCAAGAAACAGACTTGATAAACGAGGAGGGGGTGTCGCATTGTATGTTAGAAACGCGTATATCTGCACAGAGATTGAAGCTTCAGAGACTGGGAGTTCTGTGGAAACTGTTTGGGTAAGAATACAAGGACAGAACAATGGAAAGGACACCATTGTAGGCATTTACTACAGGCCGCCTGTGCAAGCCGAAGATATAGATGAACTCTTTATGCATCAGATGGCCAAGTTCTCCAAAAAATATGACATAGTTGTCATGGGAGATTTCAACTATCCAGACATTTGTTGGGAATCTCTCTCAGGCAAAACTAACAGGTCAAGGAAATTCTTATCCTCTCTTGCTGACAACTTTATCTTCCAAAGGGTAAGGGAGAAAACAAGGGGAACTGCTACCTTGGATCTAATCCTTATAAACAGGGAGGAAATGGTTGAGGAGGTAAAAGTGGCTGGGACCCTAGGAGGTAGCGACCATGCTATTTTAGAATTTTGGATAACTAGAGGTGGAAGACCTGTGAAGACTCAGACGTCAAGGTTAGATTTCAGAAAGGCAGATTTTAAGGGATTCAGAAAGAGAATTGGAGGGATCCAATGGCTGGATATCCTTAAAGACAAAAATGTCCAGGAAGGATGGGAAATCTTGAAAAATGAAATTCTCAAAGCACAGTTGTTAACAATTCCGAAAAGAGGGAAGAATAGGAAGCATTTAAGGAAACCAGGATGGATGAACACAGAACTTAAGCACATGCTAAAAAGGAAGAAAAAAATGTTTATAAAATGGAAAGAGGGAGGCATATCTAAAGAAGAATATAATGCTGTCTGCAGAACCTGCAGGGCACAAATCAGATTATCTAAAGCTGAAAATGAACTGAGGCTTGCAAGAGATGTCAAAAGCAATAATAAAGGATTTTGGGGATATGTCAAAAGTAAAAGAAAAGTCAAAGATGCTATAGGATTTTTACAGGATGAAAATGATGAAATGGTAAGACAGGATGTTAAGAAGGCTGAACTTTTAAATTCCTATTTTGCATCTGTTTTCTCTCAGAAAGGAAATGCAACATCAACTGTTATTCACTGTCCTATTAAGGGAATAGAAGAATCCAGGATATCTATAAACAGAAAGATAGTGAGGAAACACTTAGCTAACCTAAATGAATTCAAGTCTCCAGGTCCAGATGAATTACACCCCAGAGTACTGAAGGAGATAGCAGAAGAAATTTTTGAACCCCTCTCCATAATCTTTGAAAATTCTTGGAGAACAGGAGAAGTGCCAGAAGACTGGAGAAGAGCAAATGTTGTTCCTATCTTCAAAAAGGGGAAGAAGGTGGACCCAGGCAACTATAGGCCGGTGAGTCTGACTTCTATACCAGGAAAGATCTTTGAACAAATTATTAAACAACATGTATGTCAATACCTGGATAAGAATGAAGTGATTAAACAGAGTCAGCATGGGTTTCTAACTAATAAGTCATGTCAGACTAACTTAATTTCCTTCTATGACGGTATCACTGATTGGGTGGATCAAGGAAATGCTGTAGATATAGTATATCTTGACTTCAGCAAAGCATTTGACAAAGTCTCTCATACAATCCTTATTGAAAAAATGACTAAGTATGGAATGGACAAGGCAACTGTTAGGTGGATTCATAACTGGCTTAGTGATCGGACCCAAAGAGTGGTCGTAAATGGCTGCACATCCAGTTGGAAGAATGTCTCAAGTGGGGTACCACAGGGCTCTGTCCTGGGCCCTGTATTGTTCAACATCTTTATCAACGATTTAGATGAAGGAATTGAGGGTAAACTGATTAAATTTGCTGATGACACAAAGCTAGGAGGGATAGCTAATACTAGAGAAGAGAGAGAGAGGATTCAAAAAGATTTAAATAAACTGGAGAAATGGGCAGCAACTAACAGAATGGTTTTTAACAGGGAGAAATGCAAAGTACTACATCTGGGCAATAAAAATGAAAAAAGCATATATAGAATGGGAGGAATAGGGCTAAGTGACAGCACATGTGAAAAAGACTTGGGTATACTAATAGATCACAGACTGAATATGAGTCAACAGTGTGATGCAGCAGCAAAAAAGGCAAATGCAATTCTAGGATGTATTAACAGAAGCATACAGTCTAGATCACGTGAAGTCATTATTTCCCTCTACTCCTCTTTGGTCAGACCTCATCTGGAATATTGTGTCCAGTTTTGGGCACCACATTTTAAAAAAGACATCAACAAACTGGAGCAAGTTCAGAAAAGAGCGACCAGAATGGTGACCGGTCTGCAAACCCTGTCTTATGAGGAAAGGTTGCAGGATTTGGGAATGTTTAGTTTGCAAAAGAGAAGACTGAGAGGAGACTTAATAGCTGTCTACAAATATCTAAAGGGCTGTCACATTGTAGAAGGATCAACTTTATTCTCATTTGCACAAGGAAAGACTAGAAGCAATGGGATGAAACTGAATGGGAAGAGACACAGATTAGATATTAGAAAAAACTTTTTGACAGTTAGAGTGATCAATGAGTGGAACAGGCTGCCACGAGAAGTGGTGAGTTCTCCTTCAATGGAAGTCTTCAAACAGAGGCTGGACAGACATCTGACTGGGATGATTTAGCGAATCCTGCTTTGAGCAGGGGGTTGGACCAGATGGCCCAGGAGGTCCCTTCCAACTCTACGATTCTATGATTCTATGATTCTATGATTCTTATTAACAGCCATCATCAGACTGCGGACCATACAGGAACCACAGTACTGATGAGAGTTGGTCAGCATCACAAACAAACATTTACATCCAGGTACCTTATAGATTACATTCTACGGTTGGCTCTTTCTTTTCATCTCCATCTTGTCTAGATTGCATGATAACTTTTCACATCCACAGCTGTTCTTTGCAGATCTCCCTCTTCTCCGGTCTTTTGCAACACATCCCAACACAGTGCCCTTAAAAGAAGAGTCTTATTAAAATGCCCTCTGCATAAAAATATCTGTCAATATTATAACCCTAAATAAGCCTCCTATGGTATATGGCCTCCACACTGTCTGCCATTATCAGCTATAACCGCCACACCATCCTCCCTTATGAACCACGGCCTAGACCATGACTGTCCCCTCTCTAATTTTCCATTACACTTTCTAAGTCTCCACACTGCCCCCCACCATGCTAACCCCTCTCCATTTTACGCCTCTATTTTATGCTAACCTCTCTCCATATCCATTCTGTGCCCCTTTTCATATTATGCCCTCATACTGCACACCACGCTGCCCTCTTCAAACTGTAACCACTCCTCACGCTGTCCCCCTATACAGTATGATGGTCACCACAGCCACTCAAATGATATGATATCCACAA
Source organism: Dendrobates tinctorius (assembly GCF_039654945.1). NCBI lineage: Eukaryota > Metazoa > Chordata > Amphibia > Anura > Dendrobatidae > Dendrobates > Dendrobates tinctorius. Next base: position 29,956,394 of record NW_027361682.1, on the reverse strand, counting down.
TAACCCCCCAAAATATAGTATGATGACCATCACAGCACCCCATTTATAGTATGATGTCCACCGCAGACCCCCATAAATAGTATGTCAAAAACAACGCTCATGTATATGTGGCGCCCCTGAGGGTTCAGTCGCCACAGAGGTACTGCACCTCCTGAGGTGTGGTACCCCACCATCCAGGTAAGGTGGAGACACCTGACCACACTCCAACACCTGCATCCCACACAACACAGTAGTGTAGCAAAGCACCCTTTGGTGGCTCCCTGCTTGGAACACGAAGCGTGCTGGGTGGTGGGTGGAGTTTAGGTTGCATCAAAAGAGCGGGAAGAGTTTAGGATTTAGTCATTCTGACAGAGTCAGAGGAAGAGTGAAGATCCCCTGAGTGGGATGGATGAAGGAGGTGCTGCAGCTGACCTCAGTGACCTGGGTCCGCTGGCACAGGAAAGGAACTTTGATAGAAAGCCTGACTCTCCATAAGAAGGAAAGGATTATTACGGAACGTGAGGAGAAGAAGAGAACTAAGGATTAGGGTTAGAGGAGAACCCTTCCCAAGTTCTAAGCGTGAGGCCGGGGTCCGGTCCCGAGGTTGTATGGATACTAATGGTCCTGCAGCAGACACCGGAGGAATAGAAGTTGTCACCACTTTATTCCCACACCAGACTTGGGGGCACAACAGCATCGATAGTGAGATGGGACTATGCAGTAAGGAGTCCCCGAAGCAGGCTACAGCTGTCTGCCGTACAAGTAGAGTTCATAGGAACATCTGACAGGAGGAACTCCAGTGTAACTCAGTACTGTGAGTACTTCACTAAAGGCGCTAAGAGGGAGACGTTCAGAAAAGGCATATATGTTGGCGGAGTGTTGGAAAGGAGTGCTTCATCTTGCCTGGAAGTTGGCTGAGCCCCTGAACCGGAGGACACGGCACCAAGGCGTGCACCTGTACCTGCAACAGACTGTGAGTAAAGCTTTGGAACTACATGCCCTGGTGTCCTCCACTTATTCCTGCGTCGACACACCCAGCACTGCTACATCCTTGTGCCTAGCCCTGCGCCCGACACTACACCATCTAAGTGTCACTTCATTTCACTGCCCTGGGACTACAGCCCTGCCTGTGGAGGGCTACACCATCATTGCTGCACCCCACCATTTGTCCCAGAGGATCTGTCTGCAGTGTCGCCTTAACACCTTCATTGCCGAACACCACAGGTGGCGTCACGACTCATTCATTCATAAACTTTAATCATCATAAGCACACTGAACATTTCCCCCTTGGTTACAATGGGCGCCCAGGGCCACGGGCCGGGTCCCAGCTGCCGTGACATCTCCCATTGAAGCTCATCGGGCCCGGTACCGAGTACCCCACGGCCCTGGGAGGGCGACCCATATACTATGATGCTCTTCACAAACAGGGCTGCCACTGGCAACATTGTCCGGCCCCTTTGAGACTTCACCCAGGCTCCACCCCAGCTCCGCCTCCACCCCTGGAACCTTCCACGACGTCCTCTTGTAAAAACTCAACTTCCACGACGTCCTCACCAATCAGATATTATCAGTTCCCATCAAACACCAGATCCCATACATAACCAGTAGCTTTTGTTCCGACCAAAATAATTTTTAAGCCACCACCACGACAAGGTAGATACTTTTGGTCGGGCCCTACACTACTCTAACCTATTAAATGTTTCTTAAAATATACAATACTCTTTTTAGGTATATTTCTATGTAATTTTCTTTAAGGGAATGAGTCACATACATTTTTTTAAATAACCATTAATACCACATACAAGTAACAAATACGGCCACACCATGACCAGATCACATATTACCACCCCATAGTGACCGAACACTACAATACTGATCATTGATTAAAAAACTCCCCACAATACTAAGTGCCATTATACACAGGAGCTCTGTATATAGTGTCAGTGTAAAGGTAATACAGGGATCACCAGTGACATTATAAACAGGAGCTCAGTATATAGTGTCAGTGTACAGGTAATACAGGAATCACCAGTGACATTATACACAGGAGTTCTGCATATAGTGTCAGTGTACAGGTTAAAAAGTGATCACCAGTGACAATATACACAGGAGCTCTGTATATAGTGTCAGTGTACAGGTAATATAGTGATCAACCCTAACCCTGATTGATTATATTTACATGCCTCTTCCGCCCCAAGTCTTTCTCTCCCACCTTCTATTCATAGCAACTGCTCTCCCCCACATGCAATACATTATTTACTCCCCCACCCTCAAAATTCATCATTAATTGCTCTCCCCCCAGATCATCATTTGCTCTCCCTATTCCCACCTTCAATTCAATTGCTGTCCCCGTCCCTCACACTCAATTCACCATTTGCAGTCCCCCTCACCCCCCACTTCATCATTTGCAGTCCCCCTCCCCCACTTTAATTTGCATTCTCCCTTCATTTGCAGTCCCCTACCCCCTCACGTCATAATTTGTGGTCCCTTTTCCTCCCTCACTTCATCTGCAGTCTCCTTTACTTCATCATTTGCAGCCCTCTATCTCCCTCTCACTTGCAGTTCTCTCTGACACACTTCATCATTTTCAGTCCCCCTCCCCTACTTCATCATGTGCAGTCCCCCTCAGACACACTTCATCGTGTGCAGTCCTCCTCCCCCCTACTTCATCATGTGCAGTCCCCCCCACTTCATCATGTGCAGCTGCCTCAGACACATTTCATTGTGTGCACTCCCCCTCAGACACACGTTATCATGTGCAGTCCCCCTCTCCCCACTTCATCATGTGCAGCCTCCCTCACCCCCACTTCATCATGTGCAGTCCCCCTTACACCCCCCACTTCATCATGTGCAGTCCCCCGCACCCCCCACTTCATCATGTGCAGTCGCCCTCACCCCAACTTCATCATGTGCAGGCTCCCTCACCCCCCGACTTGATCAGGTACAGTCCCCCTCAACTCCTCTTTTTCATGTGTAGTCCCCCTCACTTCATCATGTGCAGTTAGGGGGTAACCCACCACTTCATCATATGCAGTCCCCCTCACCCCATCATGTGCAGTCACACTCCCCACCACTTCATCATGTGCAGTCCCCTTTCAGACACACTTCATATTGTGCAGTTCCCCCATTAGACACACTTCATCATGTGCAGCCCCCCTCAGACACACTTCATGTGCAGCCCCCCTCAGACACACTTCATCATGTGCAGCCCCCCGAGACACACTTCATCATGTGAAGTGCCCCCTCACTTCATCATGTGCAGTCCACCTTACCCCCCACTTCATCATGTGCAGTCCCCCTCACCCCCCACTTTATCATGTGCAGTCCCCCTCACTTCATCATGTGCAGTCCCCCTCACCTCCCCCCCACTTCATCATGTGCAGTCCCCCTAACCCCCCACTTCATCATATGCAGTCCCTCTCACCCCATCTCACTTCCCACCACTTCATCATGTGCAGTCCCCCCTCACTTCATCTTGTGCAGTCCCCCTCACTTCATCTTGTGCAGTCCTCCTCAGCCCCCCATTTCATCATATGCAGTCCTCCTCACCCCATCATGTGCAGTCTCACTCCCCCCACTTCATCATGTGCAGTTCTCCTCCCATCACCCATTTAATTCATTTTTTTTAAAAAACAAAAACTTTTTTCATACTTACCTCCCTGACAATCCCCTGCAGGAGCAGCTCTGCTTCTAGCGTCCGGTACCTGTTGGTGTGTATGCGCCGTCACCTGACCGGAAGTACGGAGAAGACAGAGGGAGCAGGAGCTGCGTAGCCGTCAAGGTCGTGCACAGCGTCGATGTGTGCACCGCACTTTAGTGCACAATGGGGCCCGGTGAACAGAAGCACAAGAGCGGGGCCCTGGTCCTGCAGACTCCCCTCTGTACTGCTGCTCATCGGGCACCATATAGCAGTAAGGGCAGTAATGCCCTGATAGTGGCCCTGCTCACAATACCCAATACAGTATTATGTCCCAGAAACAGCACCCCAAAGCGTATGATATTCACCACAAGCCCCTATCCAGTATAGTCTCCAGAGCCCCCAGTATAATGACATCCACAGCCTCTTATATGGCATGGTCACCACAGCTACTCACATACTTTGCTGTCCCCCCTTCACATCCCATCATTTCATGATCCAAACGCACATCCCCTCATTTCATGGCTTCCACGCAGCCTCTCATTTCATGGCCCCCTGCACTGACTCTCATTTTATGCCCCCTGCACAGCCCCTAATTTTTTCCCCCATCTGCACAGCCCCTCAGTTTATTCTCCCATCTGCACAGCCCCTCAGTTTATTTCCCCCATCTGCACAGCCCCTCAGTTTATTCTCCCATCTGCACAGCCCCTCAGTTTATTTCCCCCATCTGCACAGCCCCTCAGTTTATTCTCCCATCTGCACAGCCCCTCAGTTTATTCTCCCATCTGCACAGCCCCTTAGTTTATTATCCCATCTGCACAGCCCCTCAGTTTATTCTCCCATCTGCACAGCCCCTCAGTTTATTCTCCCATCTGCACAGCCCCTTAGCTTATTCTCCCATCTGCACAGCCCCTCAGTTTATTCTCCCATCTGCACAACCCCTCAGTTTATTCTCCCATCTGCACAGCCCCTCAGTTTATTTCCCCCATCTGCACAGCCCCTCAGTTTATTCTCCCATCTGCACAGCCCCTCAGTTTATTCTCCCATCTGCACAGCCCCTTAGTTTATTCTCCCATCTGCACAGCCCCTCAGTTTATTCTCCCATCTGCACAGCCCCTTAGTTTATTCTCCCATCTGCACAGCCCCTCAGTTTATTCTCCCATCTGCACAGGCTGTCAGTTTATTTCCCCCATCTGCACAGCCCCTCAGTTTATTCCCCCATCTGCACAGCCCCTCAGTTTATTCTCCCATCTGCATAGGCTGTCAGTTTATTTCCCCCATCTGCACAGCCCCTCAGTTTATTCTCCCATCTGCACAGCCCCTCAGTTTATTCTCCCATCTGCACAGCCCCTCAGTTTATTTCCCCCATCTGCACAGCCCCTCAGTTTATTCTCCCATCTGCACAGCTACTAAGTATATTCCTCCATCAGCACAGCCCCTCAGTTTATTCTCCAATCTGCACAGCCCCTCAGTTTATTTCCCCCATCTGCACAGTCCCTCAATTTATTCTCCCATCTGCACAGCCCCTCAGTTTATTCTCCCATATGCACAGCCCCTCAGTTTATTCTCCCATCTGCAAAGCCCCACAGTTTATTACCCCATCTGCACAACTACTAAGTTTATTCCTCCATCTGCACAGCCCCTCAGTTTATTCTCCCATCAGCACAGCCCCTCAGTTTATTCCCCCATCAGCACAGCCCCTCAGTTTATTCTCCCATCTGCACAGCCCCTCAGTTCATTTCCCCCATCTGCACAGCCCCTCAGTTTATTCTCCCATCTGCACAGCCCCTCAGTTTATTCCCCCATCAGCACAGCCCCTCCACTCATTTTATCCTCCCCCCATCTGCACAGCCTCTCAATGTATGCCCCCTTCACAGTAATATAAGAATTAAAAAATAGCTCATACTCACATAATCCAATCTCCCAGTCCACCATCACCTCTTTATGTGAAGGGCAGCAGTGGACGCTGAATGGCGCGATGATGTCACTGCACCGCGCTATCCAACGTCCCCGGCGTGCACCTGATCCCTTCATTGCGCCAGTTCAAGCAGTTTTGTTTCTCTCACTGAGAGCACTTTATATATTTTTTTCTACTGGCTAACACGGTACCAAACCACTTTTTTAGTTCAAGCAGTGTTATTCAGTGGACTCATGAAGGTGAAATCTTAGACCAAAACATCTCTTTCTTATGTCTGGCTATTGCTACAAATAAAATTTCGTTACCATTCATTCTCTATGCTGCTGCCGGAAAAAGCCGACTGCAGGGAATGGATAACGCTCCATTCTAATATGGTTACAAGTGCCCTGTTCTGCTTATCGGTTTGAATCTCAGAGCTCGGACTGCCAAGAAGTTATTACCTAACCTATGCATAGGTGATAATATGTTTTACCGGAGAACCCCTTTAATGACCACTCATATGCTCTTTGTTTGAGTTTGTTTAACCAGCAGGTGGGAGTGTGGTTCTGCACTAAAGGCTAAGCCAACTCTTAACAAATAAAGGTGCTATTTTCTAATAAAATTGACTCCCCTTTCACAATATTTTGACCAGATTCATCAGAATCAATCTTTTGAGAACAGCTGCCATTCGCAACATGTGTCTTCACCGCCTGCGTACAGTGTTATCCACACTTCTGTTCTTCGTAGGCACCAGAAAAGTAAAATTGGTGAAATGATCTGTCATAACTGATCCAGGGTTGAATCTATCGGTCGTTTCTTCTGCAGCTGAATAATCAATCATAGGTAATTCTAAAGGACAGGGATTTCTATGGGCAATATGGGGGCACTTTCTTCTCAGATTTTACCTAGACCACATAAATATTATGGCTCGTACGTAAATCAGGATTGATATGAAATTGAAATTGCCTGCCCTCCCATCCATGCGGTTTTGACATAAAATATGGACGTTTCTTAGTTAAAGGGCATTCAATGAAATTCAATGGATTTTTCAATGGCGCATTTATTAATATCCAGATCCCGCTAGTAGCTACATACAAGATTTAAAGAGAAATTCCACCGAAAATGTAAAGATCCTTCCTGAGTTTTATTCAGCTATCTTACCACAAGAGCATGGAAATTATGTTGTGAGACTCCCCCTAGGAAATTGATCGAAAAGTTATAGACTCTGAAGGGTTAATTGATGGTCCGTGCAGAGTCTATTTGTGCTTAGGTTGATATCATGTCTAGAGTTCATAGCCATTTTCTCTCAGTCTTGTTGAAGGCATGAAGAAGAGCTGGCTACAGCTCCCTAAGCACAGAAAGACTCCTACGTATTGATACACTGTGACTGTCAATGTTATGGGGCTGTATAGCTGGTACATTTATGAGGGTGATGCAGCTGAATTGGTTGTGGGGTGCTATGGCATACCTCCCAGCGAGCCCAGATCCAGCGGGTAGATCAGTCCTCAAAAGATGATCCGCTGTCCCAGGAGGTCAGTGTTATGTCCCAACTTCAACTCTGTGTCCTCCAGACCGGGCTAGTAGTCTGCAGCGTCTTTATTTCTCCAGACGTGCATACACCTACTGAATATGTTTTACTGAAGACACACCTCCCGGGATTCAAACTCACAACCTCTGGCATTGCAGGCAGGATTGCCAACAGGATAATTTACTCTGCCTGAATATGTAAATATGTAAATGGAATTCTTCTTCTTTACAGGCACGTTGTACTGGTACATAGTGATACTTCTCTATACACCAGTAAATCTCTATATACCTGTATGTTAGGAGTAAAATGAAAGTTTAACATTTTTTCCCCATAAAATTATTAAAAAATAATGAAACACAATTATAATAATTACATTTATTAATGTGGATCGCCCTCGCACCCAGGGCGGCGGGGTACTCGGTACCGGGCCCGTTGACTTCAATGGGAGGTGTCACAGTAGCTGTGACCCGGTCCGTGGCGCTGGGAGTCCATTGTAAAAGGGAGGATATTGAACGTGTGGATGATGATTAAAGTTTATTAGTGAATGATTCGTGACGCCACCTGTGGTGTTCGGCAATGAAGATGTTAAGCCGACGCTGCAGACAGATCCTCTGGGACAGATGGTGTGGTGCAGCAATAATGTTGTGGTCCTCCACAGGTAGGGCAGTGGTCCCAGGGCAGTGTAGATGAAGGGAGAGTGAGGAGACGTAGATGGTGCACTGTTAGGCACAGCGATGTAGCAGTGCTGAGTGTGTTGGCGAAGGAATAAGCGGAGGACACCAGGGCATGTAGTTCCAAAGCTTTACTCACAGTCTGTTGTGCATACAGGTGCCCGCATCCGTGCTGTGTCCTCCGGGTCAGGAGCTCAGCCAACTTCCAGGCAAGGTGAAGTACTCTGTTCCAACACTCCGCCAACATGTGCCTTTTCTGAACGTCTCCCTTCTAGCGCCTATTTGAAGTATTCACAGTACTGAGTTACATTGGAGTTCCTCCTTTCAGATGTTCTTAGAACTCTACTTGTACGGCAGACAGCTGCAGCCTGCTTCGGGGACTCCTTGTTACTAAGTCCCGGCTCACTCTCGTTGCTGTTGTGCCCCCAAGTCTTGTGTGGGAATAAAGTGGTGACAACTTCTATTCCTCCGGTGTCTGCTGCAGGACCATTAGTATCCATACAACCTTGGGGACCGGACCTTGGCCATGCGCTTAGAACTTGAGGAAGGGTTCTGCTCTAACCCTAGTCCTTAGTTCTCTTCTTCTCCTTATGTTCCGTACAAAGCTATCTTTCTTATGGAGAATTAGGCTTTCTGAATATCTCTTTCCTGTGCCAGCAGACCCAGGTCACTGAGGTCTGCTGCAGCACTTCCTTCAATCCATCCCACTCAGGCGATCTTCTCTCACAGACTGACCTAGTCCTAATGATCTCCCGCTCTCTTGTGCAGACTAAGCTCCACCTACCTCCCAGCACTCTTCCTGTTCTAAGCAGGGAGCCACCAAAGGTGCTTTGCTACACTACTATGTTGTGTGGGATGCAGGTGTTGGAGTGTGGTCAGGTGTCTCCACCTTACCTGAATGGTGGGGTACCACACCTCAGGAGGAGGTGCAGTACCTCTGTGGCGACTGAACCCTCAGGGGCACCACAAATGCACTTTAAAAATAAATAAGCATAATAAATCAGCAAGCAACATGGACCTATTTGGCCTCCCTGTAATTGTAACAACCTATATAATACAGTGAGCAGTTTAATTATTGTGTTAAGTAAATGACATTAAAAAATTGTGTGATTGTTTGCTTTTCACCGTTACTTCCATAAACAAAATGTAAACAGAATTTAATGGTTACATACGTGTGTCACGGGGTCCTTCTCTGGTATCACACAATCAACAGAGCAAGCGAAGAGTGAACAATTCCAAGACCTTTATTCAGGCAAAAATATGAAAAGGTCCCTATTCAGTCCACCACACAAACGATAAGATAGTCCAGAATAAGAATGCAGTCCAGTAACAGGATAAAATGTCCAGGGAAACAAGATTCCCAAACTCTAGCACCAGAGGATAAAATGGGTCCTTCTCTCTCTGAAGTGCTGTCTGAACACGATCCTGTCCACTCCGGAACTGACTTGCCCAGCTCCTGTTCTCCCCCGACCCCCTTCCTTGTCCAGGGAAAGTCAAACAAGTTGAGGCGGTTTCCAGGCCCCCCAGAGGAGAGCAAAGGGCCTTAGGGATTAATGCACTACAGGGGGTCATCAAGAGACAGATACAGTGAGGCTGTAGACTTACAATGTAATAAGAAAAACACTATGAAAATAACTGGAATTGTTAAAAATAGGAATATACAAAAAATGACATCCACATAACATATCACACCATCACAACCTCTCCCCCCATAATAAGTGAGCACGCCATAAGGTCTACACAGACCTCTGGCCTGCTCACTTTAGTCCACATTGCTCAGTTATTTATAGTTCCTTGTACAGTGGCAGGGGTAGGTCGGCCTGGGAAGCCAATGGTTCTTCTTGTCGAGACAGTCCATCGGCGTTCTGGTGTTGGCTTCTCCGCTTGTATTGGATGGAGAAGCTGTAGGGTTGTAAGGACAAGCTCCACCGCAGCAATCTTCCATTGTCCCCTGATACGCGATTCAGCCATGTGAGGGGGTTGTGGTCTGTAACAATCGTAAAGTCTCTGCCATACAAGTATAGCTGCAATTTTTTTAGCGCCCATACGATGGCAAGGCACTCCTTTTCAATAGTGGCATAGGCAACTTCCCGATCCAGTAGTTTCCGACTGGCAAAAGCAACAGGATGTTCTTCTCTGGCGGCGTTCACTTGGCTAAGTACTGCCCCAATCCCAAAGGTGGATGCATCTGTCTGCACGAAGAACCTGCGTTTATAATCCGGGGCAGCCAAGACAGGAACAGTGACGAGGGCAGTCTTTAACGCTGAAAAGGCATCCTCGCATGCCGTCGTCCACGTCACATTCCTAGGCATGTTCTTGCGGGTCAGGTCGGTTAGGGGCTTGGCCAAGGTGCTAAGTTAGAAACAAATTTGCGATAGTATCCAGCAGTTCCTAAAAATGCAAGTACCATATATACTCGAGTATAAGCCGACCCGAGTATAAGCCGACCCCCCCTAATTTTGCCACAAAAAACTGGGAAAACTTATTGACTCGAGTATAAGCCTAGGGTGGGAAATGCTCCATAGATTATTCCCCCATATGCTGCCCCCATAAGAAGCTCCATAGATTATTCCCCCATATGCTGACACCATAAGAAGCTCCTTAGATTGTTTCCCCATATGCTGCCCCCATAAGAAGCTCCTTACATTATTCCCCCATATGCTGCCCCCATAAGAAGCTCCTTAGATTATGCCCCCATATGCTGCCCCCATAAGAAGCTCCATAGATGATTCCCCCATGTGCTGCCGCTGCTGCTGCATGTAAAAATAAAAAAAAGACATACCTCTCCGTCGCTGGGTGTCAGATTCTCACCTGTCCTGCGTCCATGGCTGCTCACCGCTATCTGCCACGTCATCAGTCAGTGACGTTCAGACTGCAGGGGGCGCGGCGCACACTAACCACGTCACCACGTCCTCTGTTGTCTGAAGTCACTGACCGATGGCAGACAGCAGCAAGCAGCCATGGACGCAGGACAGGTGAGAATCGCTATGCTTACCCGTCCTGACGCTGTCTCTTGAGCCCCCAGCTTCTCCGCGCTCTCTCTTCCTGCGTTCAGCGGTCACGTGATACCGCTCATTAAAACTCATGAATATGCGCATATTCATGAGTTTTAATGCGCGGCACCACGTGACCGCTGAAGGCAGGAAGAGAGAGCACGGGGAGAAGCTGGGGGCTCAAGAGACAGCGTCAGGACGGGTAAGTATGACCTGACACCCCCGCTCCCCCTCCGACCCCCGGTGTATATGACTCGAATATAAGCCGAGAGGGAGACTTTCAGCCCAAAAAATTGGGCTGAAAATCTCGGCTTATATTCAAGTATATACGGTACCTGCTTTTTAATCTGGGGTCTACACCAGTTGCTAATGGCTTCCACCTTGGCAGGCTCAGGCCTTAGTGTCCCACCCCCTACTCTATGCCCGAGGTACTGCACCTCAGCCATCCCTATTTGGCACTTATCAGGGCGAATAGTCAGTACTGCAGTAAGGATACAGTCCAGCACTATGCCCAAGTGTTTAAGATGTTCCTCCCAGGTTGTGCTAAAAATGGCGATGTCGTCTAAGTAAGCACAGGCAAAGTCCTGACATTGTTGTAACAGTCGATCCACCAGTCTCTGGAACGTAGCGGGGGCAGTTTTCATCCCAAAGGGCATTCCCAGGAACTCATAAAGCCCAAATGGAGTAATGAAGGCTGAGCGCTCCCGAGCGTCCTCCGTTAGGGGTATCTGCCAGTACCCCTTGCTCAAGTCTAACGTGGTCACAAATTGGGCACTGGCCAGACGATACAATAGATCATCCATCCTGGGCATGGGATAAGCATCACTCTTGGTGGTATCATTTAGTCGTCTGTAATCAATGCAGAATCGTGTTGTACCATCCTTCTTGGGGACCAGGACGACAGGAGAGGCCCAAGAACTGTGAGATGGCTGAATAACTCCCAGTTGTTTCATCTCCTCCATTTCGTTCTTTATCATGCCTTGAACAGCCTCTGGAACCCGGTAGGCAATCTGCTGGATGGGGCGTTGTCCGGGGGTTTCCACATGGTGGCTGGTGAGAGTAGTCTTCACCGGCTTTGAGGAGAAAGCAGCAGCCCACGGCCTTAGTACGGCGACAATATCGTCCTTTTGTATATCCGATAAATGGGAGCCCAGGGGCACTTGTTCCAGGGATCCTCCCGCTTGGGCAACCTGGAGGAGATCTGGGAGATACTCGTCGTCGGCGGTATCACTAGGGGGGTGGCAGACAGCTAGAACAGGCAGAGATCGGTAGTGGTAGTCTTTCAGCATGTTAATGTGGACAGTTTTCTGTCGTCGACCACTAGAGTCCAGGGCAATAACATAGTGTCATTAATTTTCTTGACAACCTGATAAGGGCCTTCCCACACTGCTTGAAGCTTGTTGGCAGGGGAAGCAGTAATCATGAGCACTTGCTGTCCTTCCATAAATTCCCGGTTCCTGGCATTACAGTCATACCAGGTTTTTTGTCTGGACTGGGCCATTCGCTGATGTTCTTTAGCGAAGGTAGCTAGCTGGGCGAGACGGTCTCTGAGCTCTAGAACATAGGGAACGATGGGCATTTCGGTATCTGAGAAGTCTCCCTCCAAATGTTCTTTCAGAAGAGTGAGAGGCCCACGGACCTTCCGGCTAAACAGTAGTTCAAAGGGAGAGAACCCTGTGGACTCTTGGGGAACCTCCCGATAGGCGAAGAGGAAATGTGGCAGGTACTTTTCCCAGTCTTTCTCAATGTCAACAAAAGCCCTCAGCATATTTTTTAGGGTTCCATTAAAGCGTTCACATAGTCCGTTGGTCTGCGGGTGGTATGGGGTGGTGCGAATGGCTCGAACACCACAGGTATGCCATAGGGACTGGACCAGATCTGACATGAACTGAGTGCCTTGATCCGACAATATTTCACTAGGAAACCCTACCCGGGTAAAGATGGTAACAAGGGCCTCGGCTACCTTTACTGCTGTAATACTGGACAGGGCCACAGCTTCAGGATACCTAGTGGCATAGTCCACCACGGTCAGGATATTTTTTTTCCCTGACCTGCTGGGGTGGGCCAGAGGACCTATGATGTCGACGGCTACACATTGAAATGGTTCCTCAATTATGGGCAGGGATTGCAGGGGTACCTTATGTTGAGCTCCTGGATGCCGCATTCGCTGGCACACATCGCAGGTGCGGCAATAATGGGCTACCGACTGCGAGACGCCCGGCCAGTAAAAACTTTGGGTGAGTCTCTTTTCAGTCCTTTTTCTCCCTTGATGCCCAGCCAAGGGGATGTCATGGGCCAGTTGAAGTAGCTGTGCCCTGTACTTCTGAGGGACAATGAGTTGCCTGGTCGTTGCGTCAGGGTTGCCCTGGTCACTGCCCTTTGTTACACGATAATACAGTCCGTTTTCTCGAGTGAAGCCATCCCCATTATCTCCCAAGTGCCCAGTTTCTGCCTTTCGCCTAAGGGCTGCTAAGGTAGTGTCACCCTCTATTTCTCTCTAAACTCTTCTCTGTCCCAAGACTCTCCCAATGTAGTAGCAGCGAAAGTATTGCTTACCAACTCTGATGCGGTTCGTGGTGGTTGCTCCCCGGTGGGGTCAGGATGACGTAGTGCTTGAAGGGCCTGTAGTCGGGTGACTGCTCCCACAAATTGGCACTGTAACTCCCCAATGTCGTTCCCAAGGAGGATATCTGCAGGAAGTTCTCCCATAACTCCAATCCAACACAGTTTTTCTCCACAACCATAATCCAAACGCACAGAAGCTCGCTGTATATATTTGCGGGCACCCCCCGCCAGGACAATGGGAATTCCCGGACCCTGGTAAATTGCCTCGGATCGAACCACACGGGGGTCAGCGATAGTCAAGAATGCCCCCGTGTCTCTAAATCCTGACACTTTGTATCCATCAGTAAAGACATCCTGCAGGTGGCGTTGGCGTTGCTCTTAGTAGCTAAAGGACAGAGGCCAGAGTCCGTACACTCCAGGAGGGGTATCTATGGTGCCGTGGTCCACTCTGGTGGGGGTGGTGGTAGCTCTTCCTCAGGTGTGGTGGAGTGTACAAGATGCACTGGACGAGGTGGGGCTGCATGGGGCTCCCTCCGAATCCTGGAGGGACAGCCAGACTGCAAATGTCCGGGTTGCCCACACCCATAACACCTCCTATCTGTGATACCCCCAGGTCGTGGTCGGAACTGTTGGGGCCTAGGATTGTGAGGCATGATTGTCATCGGCTTGGGACTAGGTGGAAGGGCAGATATAATTAGAGGGGGACGGGGCGTGGGAGCAGGCCGTGGTTCATTGTCCAGAAGCCTCCTCCATTGCGGCCGGATAGTAAGGGCTTCATCGGCCAGGGCTGCAGCTCTATCCACGGTACATGGCGTGCGCTCCCGGACCCATTCCGGTACCTCTGCAGGGCACTTGCCAAGAAATTGTTCTATAAGGAACGCCTGTATAACATCTTCCACAGTAAAGGTGTTTTCTGCTTCCAGCCATCTCCGACATGCCTCGGACATCTTATGTGCATACATCCTAAACGATCCCCCAGTGGTGCATGGGAGGTCTCGGAACTTGGCCCTATATGAGTCTGGGGTGATAGCATGGTAATCCAGGATAGTCCGCTTTACAATGTTATAATCCCGATTCCGCAGTGCATCAATGGTTCGGTAAGCCTCCGCCATGCTTCCGTTCAGGAGCCCCACTAACGCATCCAGCTAGAGTGGGGCACCTTCATCACAGCACACTGCTGCTCAAAGTCTTTGAGGAACCCCTCCACATCTCCAGAAGCCTCATCAAATGGCTTAAACTCTGTCCGGGTGATCCGTACAGGCTCCCGGATTGTTGGGGTTACACTCCACATTGCGTTACTCCCTCTTTCAAGTTCCATTGGTTCCTGTATCCACTGTGCCCGGCGGGCAGCCTCCTCCTTGTACTCCTGAGAGACGCCGGGGCCCAGAACCGCCGTCTCTTCTTCGTACCACACCAACCACTGGCTTTTCTGGAAGGGGATCCCTGTCTCCAGTGCTCGACCTTCAGACATCTGGGAGGAGGTGGCCGGGCTAGCGCCCACCAGTAGATCGATTAGGGCCTCTTTAGTCAGTCCCTGGTAGTCCAGGCCCAGGTCTCTGGCTCTCTCCTGTAAACTGCATACAGTCCAATTTCTGTACTCTCTCTGTGGGTGGTTCTCCATTGGGTTACGCTCTGTTGATCCCATTGCTGCCACCAGTTGTCACTGGGTCCTTCTCTGGTATCACACAATCAACAGAGCAAGCGAAGAGTGAACAATTCCAAGACCTTTATTCAGGCAAAAATACGAAAAGGTCCCTATTCAGTCCACCACACAAAGGATAAGATAGTCCAGAATAAGAATGCAGTCCAGTAACAGGATAAAATGTCCAGGGAAACGAGATTCCAAAACTCTAGCACCAGAGGATAAAATGGGTCCTTCTCTCTCTGAAGTGCTGTCTGAACATGATCCTGTCCACTCCGGAACTGACTTGCCCAGCTCCTGTTCTCCCCCGACCCCCTTCCTTGTCCAGGGAAAGTCAAACAAGTTGAGGCGGTTTCCAGGCCCCCCAGAGGAGAACAAAGGGCCTTAGGGATTAATGCACTACAGGGGGTCATCAAGAGACAGATACAGTGAGGCTGTAGACTTACAATGTAATAAGAAAAACACTATGAAAATAACTGGAATTGTTAAAAATAGGAATATACAAAAAATGACATCCACTTAACATATCACACCATCACAACGTGTTTGGCAAAATGGCACTAAAAAAAAAACTACAGCTCATCCAGCAAAAAAAAAAGCAAGACCTCATACTGAAGCTTGCATAAAAATGAAAAAAATATGGCTGCTATAGCTATGAATGAACAAAGAATAAATAAATACAGTGGTCCCAACTGTCCAGGATATGGCGGGACAGTCTCGAATGTGGGCCTCTGCCCTGCTGTCCCTGGCATCTTCAGCAAGACCCTCACTGCCACTATACTCCCTTTGACATTGACTCTTATCTTCAATATAACTGCGCAACGTGAGCACGGCACTGACCTGATAAGTGGACTCTGTGCCGCACCATACACATGACCAGTCTGACCTAGAATTTTCACTCCAGATATGAGGTGACACAAGCAAAAGCAAGGCAGACTAAGCAATTTACAACTTCCTAAAGGGGAAAAGCCATATGTGCTGCAAAAATCCCGAGAAGACTCAGAATTCTAGCCGAATTAGTTGACACAAGTTATTGAGCTCAGTGATTGGCTGCAGTGGTCACTTGTGGTATAGACATGAACTTTAGCCTGTAAATAAAGACTGGAGCAGCAGCAGAGAGCTGGTACTGGAGAAGGGTAGGTGAGCAAGGCTGATTATATTATTTGAAATATGGGCATGCTGATGATCTATACAAGATTGAAAGGGCAAAAGCTCTTTAAAGAGTTAACTATGGAGACAGCCCATTTTAATATGCTCCTGTCCATTTTTAGTCCACGGAGTATTGTGATGTTCAAAGTTTTGATGTGTCTTGGCCTGAGGGCAGAGGAGAGTACTGGGGAGATGGTTTGATGGTAGAGATCAGTACTGAGCAGACAGCCTGAGGGGAGATAGGAGCACTGAGGAAATGGCCTGAGGCTAGAGAGGAGTGCTAAGGAGAAGGCCTGAGGGCAGAAAGGAGTGCAGAGGACACGGCCGGACTCAGGCCAGAGTGAAATGCTGAGGACATGGCCTGAGGGAAGAGAGGAACATTGAGGAGACAGCCTGAGAGCAGAAAGTAGCCGTGAAGACATGACATAAGGAAAGATAGAAAAACTGATGAGATGGTCTGAGAGGAGAAATGATGGTCGCTGAGAAGACCTGAGAGCAGAAAAGAGCCCTAATGAGATGGCCTGAATGTAGAGTAGTGCTGAAGAGACGGCCTGAGGGTAGAGAGGAATGCTGAGGAGATGGCCTGAGAGAGGAGAGGAGTTCCTAGGAGATGGTCAGAGGGCAGAGAGGGTCACTGAGACCAACTGAGAGTAGAAAAAAGTCCTGAGGAGATGGCCTGATGGTACGGAGGAGCAATGAAGAGATGGCTTGAGAGCAAAGAGGAGCTCTGAGGAGGTTGCCTGAGAACAGAAAGGAGCGCTAAGGAGGAATCCTGGTGTCAAGAGACAGATTGAGAGTGCTCTCCCTTCTCTTCTGCTTAGCCTGCCGCGGGGCCTCTCTCTGCCCCCTGTGGATGGTGTCTCTTTTCTTTGCCGCCATACCAGGCTAGGAGGCGGACCCCTCCGGCTGTCGGCCATGATGCTGTCGCATAGAAGTAAAGGCAGGGGACGTTCATGTTGTTTCGCACTCTTTCTTGGGTGCCACCCACGAAGGAACACCTTACTTCACCGCCATGGCGGCCATCTTTACAGTCAAAATCACAGTTCAATTCACAGTCCAATTATCAGGATCTTGTCAGCGCCGGCGGACTGCCGCGGCTGAGCAGGGTCACTCACCCAGACTACAGGAGGGCCCGGGTTCTGAAACTGCAGGGAAAGTTCTGAGCACGGGACCTGCGACACAAAAGGTAGTATAGAGTACCAGGACCTACGATCATGTGACCACAGGGGGCGTGGCTTAGCGTCCTGCTGCAGTAGATGACTGTAGGATTCTATTACAGGAATCCTGGAGTCAAGATTAGGGAAACTCAGGTCAGACAAGTGGTGGGGTCATACACAGAGAGGGCAGAGTGGTACCAGAGGAGCAAGCAGAGAATAGTCAGAACGTAAGCAATGAGTCATACACAGAGATAGCAATGCGGTACAAGGGAGGCAGTCAGAGAGTAGTCAGGTCCAAGGCAAAAGAGTCATACACAGGAATAGCAGAGCAGTACAAAAGGAACAGGCACGACTCGTAACAGGGACAGAACCGGGTCAAAACCAAATAAGCATAAAGTATCACAGTCACAAAGCACACCAGGGTCACAAACACACAGCCAAGGATCTGAGTATAAGAGACGAGGAATGAGTCCACAATTAGGCTATAAAAAGCCTCCCAGAATCTCAGAGTGAGGCCGTCCAGATTAACCTCTGAACTACCTATTCCCATGAACTAAGCAGATCATGACACCAATAAATCGATTCCTTTGCAAATTTTAGGTTTAGCATCTCTCAAATCAATCAAATCTTCGGCACATAAGACCCGGTGGCACTGGGCTTCAGAATCCTGTTCGTGATGCCAAAATGGATCACCCCCAGGGTAGGTATGGGGATCACTCGGTACCGGGCCAGTGTCTTAAAGGGATGTGTCGCGGTGGCGCTGACCCGGTCCGTGGCCTTGGGCGTCCATGTAAAATAGATGGAATGAAGCTGAATAAAGTTTATAGGTAGATAATTTGTGATGCCACCTGTGGTACTCGGCAATGAAGGTGTTAAGCCGACACTGCGGTGCAGATCCTCTGGGAGAGATGGTATAAGGCAGCAAAGATGGAATAGCTCTCCACAGGTAGAGCTGTAGTTCCAGGGCAGTAGTAGTAGGTGTTGAGGTAGATGGTGTAGTGTTAGGCACAGAGATGTAGCAGTGCTGAAGGGGTTGGCGCAGGAAGAAGGCAATGACAGCTGAGTGCAGTTCAAATTCTTTTACTCACATTTCTGGCACAGACAGGTGCTCACTTCAGTGCTGCAGCCTTCAGGTCAGGGACTCAGCCAACTCCCAGGCAAATGGATTAACCCTTCCAGCAGTCCTTTCCAAATATGCCTTTTCTGAATGTCTCCTTTCTAGCGCTAATCTGAAGTACTTGTAGTTCTGAACTACACTCAAGTTTCTCCTTCTTGATGTTACTTATAACTCCACTCGTATGACTGGAAGCTGTTGCCTGCTTCGGAGACTCCATACAATCATGTTCCGGCTCACACACGTTGCTGCTGCGTCTTTGAGTCTTAGGTGGGAATAAAGTGGTCACAACTTCTATTCCTCCGGTTTCTGCTGCAGGATCATTAGTATCACACACAGCCTCGGATACCGGCGCCTGGCCTTGGTGCATTAAACTTAGGAAAGGGCTCTGCACTAGCCCTAATCAGTCCCCAGTCTCTCTCCTCCTCACGTTCCGTTCGTATCTATCTTTCTTCTGAACAACTGAGCCTTCCTTCTTTCTTTCTCTTTCCTTGCCAACAGCTCCAGCTCACAGGGAGCTGCTGGAAACACGTCCTCTCTCCATCCCCCTCTGGGGATTCTCTGACTAACTTCCTGTCAGCTTTCCCCTCTAGTGTTTCTAAGCTCCACCCCACCACCCAGCACCCTTCATGAACCAAAGCAGCTGCCATAAAGGGTGCTCTGCTGTTCTAAGGTGTCTGTGCTGGATGTAGGTGCTGGAGTCTGGTCAGGTGTTACCATCTTACCTGGGCAGTGGGATACTACACCTCAGGAGGAGGTGCAGTACCTCTGTGGCGACTGAACCCTCAGGGGCGCCACAGATGGCCTGAGAGAAAAGAGGAGCGTCGAGGAAATGGCCTGAGAACAGAGAGTAACGCTGAGGAGACAGACTGACAAGAGAAAGGAGTGCTGACGAAACAGCCTGACAACAGAGAGTGATGCTGAGGAGATTGCCTGAAGACCGAGAGGAGTGCCGAGCAGACATTCTGAGAGCAGAGAGTAATGCTGGGGAGACAGACTGACAACAGAGAGGAGCTGTACTGAGGGTATGGCCTGAAAACAGAGAGGAATGCTGACAGCAGAGAGTAACCCTGAGGTGACGAGGTGTGATGAGGAGACGGTCTGAGAGTGTACAGGAGCGCTGAGGAGATGGACTGAGAGTAGAGCGTAGGCAGAACTATACTGGGTTTAGCAATGCTAATGTGTATTTGGTCCTTCCAATAAAGCTCATTAGAATTTGTGAGGAAAGCTACTAGAATTGTTTGTAATGAGACTCTTCTTCTGCAGCACTGCCCCTGCCCTCACACTGATTGCTGTAGATGAGAGTTGAAAGCTGTCAGTTCATCACACTCAGGTCTGCTGTGCCCCAGCACATGTCATCACTCTGCAGTGAGGAGAGCAAACTGTTGGTCACTGCTGTTGTGGGGGGGTGTTTTGTTGTCTTCTTATGACTGGTCAGCAATAGGAAGAGGCAGAAGTACACACCCACAGTGAAATCTCTCTGGTAATGCCCACTTGGACTTTAAAAAAATTAAACGTTTAGGCGCCAGTTAAATGTTTATGCGATGAACTGACGTGTCACAATCAAATAGGTAATATTAGGGGTATGTGCTCAATGGCAGATATGATATTACACGTGAGTACATGTGGCTGGAAACAATGTGTCCAAAAATGCGCCCAATACCTTGTGCCTAATAGTGCAGGATCCCCAAGATGTGCCCGCAGTTCATCGCATATTGCTGTATATTTCAGCTATCCTTTGGAATTTATTGATTGCATTTGCACCTTATCAGGCTGTGTATTTTAGCCCTGCATTTATGATTTTTCTCCCCCTCCTGTTTTCGCAACCTTGCACCTTATACAAACATTGCTTTTTTGCACTATCTGATACCTGAGTCTATTTTATGGACTATCTCCTTGCACAGTCATTTTATATATTCATGTTTACACATTATATTTGTATATTAATTTATATATTAATTATGTTTTGGCTCATCAATTTTTTCTGACTGTATTACATCCTAAAAAGCCAGACTATATTTATGTGCAATATATCAAGTGCAATTTGATCCCCAGTGTTGCCCCCCTTTTTTGTATTTTGTTCCCACCCCTTCCTTTAGTGATTTTGAATTTTCAATAAACATTGTTTTAAATTTAATACTGGACATTTATTTCAGTTTTTCTCGTCGTGAAATAATTTAATATCTGATTGTCCTTCCTTTTTTCTAAATTGTCCATTTGTGCACTGATAAGGTTATGTATACTTTTACACCAATGTATATTGTGTTTTGACATGCACTTTGACCTTGGAATTTTGTTGAACACCACATAGTGACTGAATACTACAATACTGATCATTAATAAAATAAAAACACAATACTAATATCACCATAAGTGCCATTATACACAGGAGATCTGTACTTGGTATGCAGTGTCCTGGTACAGGTAATACAGTGATTACCAGTGACATTATACACAGGAGCTCTGTATATAGTGTATAGTGTACAGGTAATACAGTGATTACTGGTGACATTATACACAGGAGCTCTGTATACAGTATCAGTGTACAGGTTATACAGTGATCAATGACATTATACACAGGAGCTCTGTATATAGTGTCAGTGTACAGGTAATACAGTGATCACTGGTGAAATTGTACACAGGACCTCTGTATATACTATACAGTGTATAGTTTCAGTGTACAGGTAACACACTGACTCACTAGTGACGTCTCTAGGAGAAGTCCTTCATCTTCACTTTTCATCTTCATCCAGCACAGACTGCCATCACTTCTTCCAGCCAGGGCTCATCTCTGCAGGAAATAACACAGTTATCTGCTTGCAGAATACAGTACTTAATTTTTTCCCAACTTTTACACTACACCAGATGAAGAAAAAAGGCGACATAGCGTCGCTCTGCACAGTAGCAGGCCCGACCCCCCTCCATTTACAACAGTACCCTCAAAAAATAAAATAAATCCATCACTGCAGTAATAATATCCCTTAATTAGCCCCTATGATAATAATATCCCCCATCCTGGCCCCCATGTGTCTCATTCCTGGCTCCAGCAATATGCTGTCCCATCCTGCCCTCACGAGTATCCATTCTGCCCCCATGTGATGTCCCATCCTTCCCCATTTGTCCCATGATCCTGCCCCATCTGTCCCATGATCCTGCCCCATCTGTCTCCATTGTATCCATCCTGCCCCATGATACTTCACCATTGTTATGGAAATTTGGATAGATATATCTCTGTCTGTGCTGCGGCCTGTCCTAATTAGAACAGAGTCTCATTGAGCGCTCAACGGAAAAGAAGACACGCTAAACACCTTGATAGCAGCATCTTTTTCCAACTGGACTCTGGAAGTTTATTGCACATACATGGTTTTATCATTACGTACAGAAAGGAGTGGTTAGGTAATTAACATAAGGCTTGTGTTTTAATGCTATAGGCTATTTGAGTGAATGAACATATATGGCAGTGTCCAACATGAGGGTGATTTAGCATCATATGATTTACTCTTATGCATTGTCTTGCAATCTCAGCAAAACTCCGATATCGGCTGGTGCAACTGGTCCAACTTCCTCCTTTCCCATGTCTGGCAGATATATCACAAGACAATGCTGGTTCTCCAGACTGGCTCATGGGGTTAGTAGGTCATCTTCAGCAATTGATTATAAAGTTCAAGATAGCTGTGAATATATATATATGTATACATGTGTATATCAGTATATAAGGATATATTTCCATCACAATCCCCCCTTAGATAACACTTGCGCTAAAAATGCTGCTCCTGTCCCAAAGCACTGCAACTCTTTTATGCTGCCAGTGGGTTGACGCATGCCTAGCGCATACGCCCCCCCTCCGTACAGACTTTCGCAAATGGGCAGTCAGGACCTCTGTCCCTAAAGGGAGTTCATTGCATTGTAATCAAAGTCTCTTAGTTAGCAATCTATGCAGTCAGTGGTGTGTATTCTCTATCAGGTAGGTAATTTATTCAGTCAGGTAGGGCATCCACAGTATTATTCCAGCTCAGGTGTATCTTCTGGTATGAGAGCTTTCTTGCAATGCGTTGTGTGCATCCAGGTGGGGATTTTCCCTCAAGGTTGGAGGCGTCAGCACTTGGAGAAGGGCCATCAAATCTGGGATCGAGTACTCTCCTTACGAACTTTTTACACCAACATTCAGTCTCCTGACTTCAGGGCGTGCATACCAGGCACCGAATCTGGACCTGGCAATGAAGAAAAAAACTCAAGAATGGACAATAGCAAGATTCTTGGTAAATTCAGTTACACATGCAGGCAAAGTATCACATTGCATCGTCAACTGCTGAGGGAAGAATACCCCTAACCTGGGTTTAGACCCAAATAAAATTTCATATTGGTGACAGCTTTTTCTGAGCCTATTGGAGTGTCTAATGTCATGGTTTGTCTGTCTCTTGGGCAATTTTTTAGCATGCTGCTCTTAAGTGTGCCACTTAGGGTACCGTTACACCTAGCGATGTACCAGCGATCCCGACCAGCGATATGACGCAGTCAGGATCGCTGGTGCATCGCTAGGTGGTCGCTAGTGAGCTGCCACACAGGAAGATCTCACCAGCGACATCGCTGGGAACGGGGATCACTACTTACCTGTCAGACGCGGCGATCCTGCGTCCTCCCGCCCGGCTCCACGCGTTGCTCGTCGGCGCCACAGGAAGCGCCGCAGGAAGTGGCCGACAAGGAATGGTCCAGCAGCTTCTTGCGCGATCAGCGATAACCAGCGGGGGAGCCGGTCGGAGGTAAGTATCACATGCAGCGATATCGCTAGCAATATCGCTGCAACGTCACAAAATCGGTGACTTTACAGCGATATTGCTAGCGATATCGCAGTGTGTAACGGGGGCTTTAGTCTATGGTGCGGGATGGTGGGAAGTGTGTAGGCCTAAGTCTGACCCTACTGCTGATCAGATCTCTTGTGTCAGGCTTGCTGTGAATGTGGGTCCCTGATCACTCGCTATCACTTCTGGAACCCCATATCTGCAAACTATTTCTCAGAGTAGCTTATTTGCAGTAGTCTTCACCAACTGGTTCCTTACTGGGAAAGCTTCAGGCCAGAAGATGTGGGGGAACTTTTTTCCCACTCGTCCAGTGTCGGGGGTCAAACAGCTGCTGGAAATTCGGCTGATAAGGTGGGAGTCCAGTCCAATCAGATCATTCATCTGTGTCTTCAATCTGTGCGGGGGGGGCCATGTGCCCATTGAACCACCATAGGGTACTTACTTTGCGGTAGACAGGTTTTTCTTCTTGGGCTGACAAACTTCTGGACCATAGGATGATTGCTGGTCACTGCACATCTACGGTATCCTGCAGATTTTTCTCTGAAGAGTCCGTATCCGCATCCCCCCTTGGGAGTGGGAGTAGAGTGGCGGTGGAAGACGTACTGAAGAGTGGTGGAGGGAGGATCTCCAGTGGTTGTCCAAGAATGACATCAGCAGCCTTGTCCAGGAGGGCGTGTGCTGCAAGTATTGTTTTCATGCAGGAGGGCCCCCCCTTGCAACTGGATCCAGGCCGGCTAAAAGGTAGCCTAGAGGCCTCTGGTTTTCCTCTGTGGGTCTGTTTTAAGATGCCAGTAGCATGACCTTCTACATCTTTGTCCTTCTTTTTCCATTTGGTAAAGACGGAATGGCTTCTCGTACTCAGGGAGGCCTAGAGCTGGTGCAGAGACTATGGAGTCTTTCAGTTTCCTGTACGAGGTGAAGGCTGCAAACAACAGGAGCAACGGGGTTGCCTTGATGCAATCGTACAGAGGCTTCATTAAGACTGGAGCACCAGGGGTCCAAGTTCTGCAGTACGAAACTTGACCAAGGAAGGCCTGCAGCATCTTCAGAGTCCTTGGGGGAGCCAGCTTCTCCTCAGCGGTCTTCTGGTCATCCGTCAAGCGTCTCGTCTGGCGGGCAATACGGTGTCTTCAGGAGCGTAACTTGCTTTTGACATCACTGGACTCTGTTTTTCCAGAACTTGCGTTGCTGTTCCGCCAGGTAGAGTAGAGGAGACAAGGAAAGGGCTGTGCAGGTAGAGATATCGATGACTTCTGCATGTTCTGCAATCCAGTTGACGAGGATGGAGGACAATGCTTTGGTGAGCTGTGAGTGGCTGTTCTGGGCCCTCTTGAGCATCACTGTCCATGTGTTCTGCACCCCCCTGGTGCGTTTTCAGGAACTGGTCGTCCAGGTGAAGGGGGAACATTGAAGGAAGCATTGGACAGATCCACCACCGTGAGCACTGTTGCTGTGGCTGGCACGTTTGACAGCAGAGTGTGCAGATGTGGTGCAACTGGGGTTTCAAACACGGTTGCTTTGTTCACAGCCCTCAGGTCATGTACCATTCTGAACCTGGCTGGTTCTCCTTTCACAGTCTTCCTCCTGATTGGGAAAAGCTGGGCCTGCACGATGATTCCCATGGACGAGGCGGTCCAGTCTGGCCTTGCTCTTCACAGTGCCGTGAGGGACTCCCATCTTCTGGCACAGGGCTGGCAGGAAAGCAAGCCGCTTACTGGGGTCCTCTTCATCAGAGATGACGTCCAGCTGAGCTTTCTTGCTCTCCACCAAGGCAGTCATTGTGGTAATCCCTGCTCTGATCACAGGGGGTCTTTTTGCTGGGACGTCTTCTTTACCAGTCAGCAGCTGTTCCTTTCACCCCGCTTGGTCTTAGGTCAGCATTTGTTAACCAGTTTGAGGAGCTGAGTGGCTGTCTTCTGGTCCAGGGTCTAGATAAACTTCAGGGAGCACCTTCAGAATCTTGTCCAAGATGATCATCTGGCGCTGGAGCCGGAAGCAGTGCAGCCATTTCATGAAGCGTGTAAGGTGCCTTTGGGTTGAAAATTTCCTGGCCCATGCCAAAGTTCTTAGGCTGTTTGTTGAACAGCGAATTCACTCAGACCTCCAGTTGGTCAGAGACAGTTTGTCGCTGGGTGATGGACAGGGGATGCTGGGCCTTGTGATGGTACGGGGTTCCAGACTTGAATGACACCCGCACTGGCGCAACATGAAGTCTCCCTTGGACCACAGGCTTTTGGGTACTATGTCCAGCACCTCCTTGGGTAGGCCTGCACCGGTTGTTCGAGGCTCTTGTAGGGCCACCAGCATGATTGATTCTTCTTGGGTCAGGAGTGGAGAAAATGTCATGGTCACATCTTCATTGAACACTTTGGTCACCTTCAGTTCCTGCAGTAGGTCTGCTCTCATCAGGTGGGGTGGGCAGGTCTCCACCATAAACTAGAACAGCATGGAGTGTCCTGGCTGTTTTTACAACTCAGGGGCTTGTAAGCTGGGAATGTCTGACTTGACCTTCAATCCCCACACAAGTCACAGAGTGTTCTGATAGGCAGGTGGGGTCGGGGAGTTCCACATGCCTCATCACACTTCTGACTACACCAGTGTCCACAAGGAAAGGTATGACAACCCCCGGTGATTTGAGGTATTGGGTCCGCTGATGGGGTTTTATATGTCAGAGGCGTGACGTCTTGTGGACCTGGCATGCCTCTGTCCTATGGACAGAGTTCTTCACTGTTTCCTGTGTTTCTTTCTTGGCCTATTCCCCTCTGTGATGTCCTGGGCTGCCGGGGTACTGTGCACTGGTTCCGGAAATGGCCAAGGTTGCCACACTTGTAACACCTGATGGGTCTCCCGTCCATGCAGGGTGGGTGCTCTTCCACATCAGTGGCCACCATAGGAGGGGCTGTCTTCCGCACTCTTGGGTGGGACTCAATTCTTCTGGCTACTGCGAGCAGGGCATCTACTGCTATTGACCTGTACTCAGGCCTGGCCACGATCAGCAGTTTCTTGGTTGGTTCTCTTAGTCCATGCACAAAGGCTTGTGCCAACATCTGCCTGTGTATCTGATCATGAATAGTGAAGCCTAAATCTTGGAATACTTGCCTCACTCTGCCATGAAATTTGTCTACAGACTCTGTCTCGGCCTGGCTCATGTTATGTAGGCTGAGTGCTTGTCTGGCTTTGGCCCACTCTCTGACCTGCTCAATTAGCTTTGATCCTGACTCCCAGGAGTGCACATCTAATTCTAATGGAAGCTTGAAGTGTTCCTTCATGAATGGCCAGAGTGTTTCACTTGCTTTTATTTCCATTATGGACCAGAGATCAATCCAGGTTGCAGCATATGTTTGCTGGCTCTGCTGCATTCTCCCGTAAAATGGCATGGGGTTCCTATCGGGGTCTGGCAGATTTTTCAGAATACTGCACACCTGACTAGGGGTGAAGAGCACAAAGTGTAAGAGTTCTGGCTCTATCTGCCCCTGCCTACTTGGTGTCTGTGGGTTTCTTCCCCCAATACTGGGCAGCATGTATGATGTCCCCTCTTCATATTCATCGGAGGAGAAACTGTGATATTGTGTGTTTGCCTTTTTGTGTGTGGGTGCTCCCCCCTTCTGAGGCTGCAGCTCTGCCTGGAACTTAGGATCCTCATTTTCAGACCCAGCAGCTGCAGACGCTGATGACTCACACCTCCCTTCTGCTTGTATCAGGGGGGGGCACCTGTGGTGTTATGTGTAGGGTGTGTTTTACTTTCTTCTCCCGGTATCATAGCTGGCTCTTTAGAGAGGGTGCCCTGTGGAGATGGGGACACCTCATTGTCTGGATTTGGCACTGGCCCAGCTGGTGACAATGATCTGAGAGGTGGGAGAGAGAGAGAGGGTAAAGGTAGGGGTAGAGGAAGCCAGATTGGAAACATGAGGAGGAGGAAAGAGAAATGAGGGAGGAGAGGAGGAAGGTGACAGAAGAGGAGGGGAGAGAGAAGACGAGGGGGATGAGGGAGGATGAGAGATAGGAGAGGGTGGAGAGAGAGAAGATGAGGGAGGAGGAAATATAGGAGGAAAAATAGATGAGGGAGGAGAGGTAAGAGAGGGAGGAGTGGAGATGGAGGGAGGAGAGAGATAGAGATGGGAGGAGGGAAGAGAAAGAGAGGGAAGAGAGGGGAGAGAGGAGAGGGAGGGAGGAGCGGACTCCTTCCCCTTTTCTGCAGTCAGAGAAGGCATGCTTGGACTTGTGGTGCCTTCTCCCGGGGGGGGGGGGGAGCGGGGTGCCTCACAAACGGCACAGCTTAGAATTCCGCTGAAAACACTTTTTCCTCTCTTGTACACGTAAAAATAATCCTTTCCTGTTCACATAACTCTCAGTATCTTCTATGCTGTAAGTCCGCTGCCACTTTATAAAACGCAGACAGCAATTCAGCTCAACTAACTAACTTCCCTTTTTCTTTGCAATACATTATGCCATGCTGCAGCTTCAGAAGCTCCCCTTGCAAATCCACATACTTAACTTTCTGAATCACGCTTATGTGTCTATTCCAAAAACTTCAATAACTTTACAACCCTCTTTTTTTTAACTTGGTTAAAAAGGAAAGAAAAAAGCAAAAAACAAAAACAAAATATTTATAAAAAACTTCAAAAGAGAATGAAAAACTAATAAAAAGTGAAAACCAAAAAACTGACAAAAGCTAAAAAAAATGGAAAAAAAACAAAAGAAAAAGAGAAAAATGATCAGGGAGTAAAAGATTTTAAAAGGAAAAAATCAAAATGAAAGGAAAAAGGATCAAAAAGTTGATAAAACTTAAAAACCACTCCGAAAAATCAAAAAAATCAGTACAAGTACACTTCCAACAATAAAATGTCCGTGCACAAATGCAGAACACACACACTTCCCCTTTCCTCTGCCTGCGTCCCTCAGTAAAATCTTCTGAGAACAATGGAAACAAAAGAGCAAACTGAAACAATGGTATATATTCAACAACCCAGCTTTCCCTAACATTCTCACACTACAGTAAAAAACTTCCACCAAATGCAAGATAAAACAGGGGGAAAGCAGAGTACAGAACAAATGTGACAATATGAAAAATACCAGAGACACACCCTACGGGCAAAAGAGGAAGTATAAAGGGAAAGGAAAAAAAAACTCTGGAGGCACAGTGGCAGGATGGAAGACACGGGTAGAATGGAGACACGGGGCAGAATGGAGACACAGGGGGCAGGATGGCGACACGGGGGCAGGTTTCCTGGGCCCCATGTAAGGCCTCTTTCACACTTACGTTTTTTACAATCAGTCACAATCCGCCAGGTTTTGCAAAAAACGGATCCTCAAATTTTTTTTGAGGATCCGTTTTTTTTCCCCATTGACTTCCATTAATGGCGGATTGTGACGGATTGTCGTCCGTTGCATCCTTTTTTTTGAGGATCCGCCAAAAGTTGCTGTCCGTCACCATCCTCAAAGATTTCAAAACGGACCTTGTAACGTTTTTTTCTCTGGCGGATCCTCCAGACACTCATTTAACCCGCAATTCTTTCTGGGTACCGGACAAAACAATCTCTCTCTCTCTCTCTCTCGTCCCGGGCAGCGTTTCCTTTAAATTTCCTCATTTTCAGGATCCGTCTCAAAACGGATCCTGTGCCATCCGTTCACATCAGTTAAGAACGGATCCGCTTGTCTGACTTTTTGGCGGATTGGAACTGATGCAAAAAACTGAAGTGTGAAAGAGGCCTAACCGAGATGTGTGCTTGTGCTCAGGGGCTAACCGCCATCATGCTGGGGGAAGGAGTGATTTAATCTGTACCTCTTTAGCCATCTTTGCTTGTAACAAGCTGTGTTTGCATGGCATAATTGTATTTCTGCCATATTAGAACTGAGTGCTCATGATTTGTAGGTATACAGCATACTTTTGTATTTATTTGATTATGTTATCTTTGGCTGTGTAATTAATACTGATAGCACTTCATGATTGAGGCTCATATGCAAACACCATACGGATAGACTACTGCTATAGCAGGAGTTAGGCAATATTAGCCAGCAATCATTTGTATTGGTTTACAGCACACTGATTGTGGAGTTACTGTGGGGCTCTAAGTATTTGACTTTTTATTGTTTAACATCATGATCCATTTTTTTTGTCTATTGATTCATGTCTGTTTCTTTCCAGACTTTTTAACTGCTTTTAAACAAGTGTTTGTTTGTGTTGCTCATTGTAATAAAGAAATTTGTTAAACCTGAATATTTGGCTTGGTGGTGATCCCTGTATTTTGGTGCATACACTTTTCTCTTGTGTGGCTTCATGTTCATTTGTATGCATCAGGTGATCCCACTTCAAACTATTGAAAACTTAAATTTAGGATGGTGCCCATTTATTCTATTTTTTGCTAAGTCTGTGTTTCCATCCTGACCCCTGTGTTTCCATCCTGCCCCCGTGTCTCCCATCCTGCCCCAGTGTCTCCATCCTGCTCCTGTGTCTCCCTTCCTGCCCTCCAGTGTTTCCATCCTGCACCCGTTTTGCCATCCTGCCTCCGTGTCTCCATTCTGCCTCGTGTCTCCATTCTGCCCCCTGTGCCTCCATTCTGCCCCTGTGTCTCTCATCCTGCTCCCGTGTCTCCATCCTGCCCCCATGTCTCCATCCTGCTCCGTGTCTCCATCCTAGCCCTGTGTCTCCAATCCTGCCCCCGTGTCTCCATCCTGCCCCCGTGTCGTCATCCTGCCCCCTGTGTCTCCATTCTACCTGTGTCTTCCATCCTGCCACTGTGCCTCCATTCTGCCCCCGAGTCTTCATCCTGCTGTTACGTGGACCCGTCCTGTGTGACGCGGCTCGCAGGCCGGTAACTAAAACAACAGGACGCGGCACGTGATACTGTCCTGTGTGACACGGCTCGCAGGCCGGTAACTAAAACAAGACGAGGGGTAGGGAAACAGTTACAATGAAAAAAAGGGAGAAAAGAGACACAGGATAACATGCACGCAACAGCAGAATGTCCATGTGAAAAAAGGCTTTTATTGACATACAATAGCCAGAGAGATCCAAGTGTACAATAAAAACAATTAAAAACCACAAATGAAACAAAAGTGGGCAGGTGGAGAACACATGCAGTATACAAAGGAAGAAATGTTTATATAAATAAGTGTTTAAAAAAAATGCATTCACAACAATGCCCTCTATCACCATATAATATGCATAAATTGTTTAGTATAAACATATGGACAATTTGCAGCAGTAAAGTCTGATCAGACTAATAGTCACTTGTAGGTATGTAAACAATCCAAATGATTACCATGCAAGTCCATAGATGAGGGAAGGCAATTGCTGGATCACATGAAAATTACCTAAGCATACTCACACTGCCCACAGAACCCAATGCGTGTCGCTGCTAACCTGCAGCTTCGTCAGGGGAAGTAGCCAGGAATTATATCAAGTCCCCTTTATAGTACAATTGCAATTGTAATCACTACAGCGCACGCCGACACCTGAGTGCGGCGTCAGCTGTGTGATGAAGATAACCTGAGTCCAGAATGAGTCATGACGCCTGCGCAGAAGATAGCATTGTATTTCTGAGAGATTGTGAACAAGACACTAGCAGTTCAAAAGCCAGAGACCAGGAGGTTCCCCACATGAAACAAAGCTGCTGCTATGTAAGGCCTCTTTCACACTTCAGTTTTTTACAATCAGTCACAATCCGCCAGGTTTTGAAAAAAACGGATCCTCAATTTTCTTTTGAGGATCCGTTTTTTTTCTCCATTGACTTTCATTAATGGCGGATTGTGACGGATTGCTGTCAGTTGCATCCGTTTTTTTTGAGGATCCGCCAAAAGTTGCTGTCCGTCACCATCCTCAAAGATTTCAAAACGGAGCTTGTAACGTTTTTTTTTCTGGCGGATCCTCCAGACACTCATTTAACCCGAAATTCTTTCTGGGTGCCGGACAAAAAAAATCTCTCTCTCTCTCTCTCTCTCCTTTTCCAGGCTGCGATTCCTTGAAACTTCTTCATTTTGCGGATCCGTCAAAAAAACGGATAGGTGGCATCCGTTGTCATCAGTTCTAAAACGGATCCAGCATCCGTCCTTTTGGCGGATTTTGACTGATGCAAAAAACTGAAGTGTGAAAGAGGCCTAAGCCAGGCAGGGAGGGGGAGGGTGGTTTTTGACTCTTTCTCCTCACATAGCCCAGCACCCAAGAATGACATCAGTGCTCCATAACATAAACTTATGCTATCAACCTGGAAAAATAAAGTGATAATAGAGCGCCAGTACCTTGCAGCAGTGTCCATGCTCAGAATCACATGTAATACAAAAATCAATGCAAATACTAAAAATAAAAAAATAAAAAAATAATGCACTAATGACATGGAAACTGCACCTAAAAAACTGCAGCATGTGAACAATGTATCCTAAAAATGGTGGAAACGCAGATAATCAGCAAGAGAGATATATACCTTTAAATATATCAAAAGGGTAATGCAATTTCATGGATTACAACAATCAGGTAACCAATATAAACAGTAGGGAAAATATCAAAGATGAAAAAATATTCCATAAAAATCGATGATGCCATAATTCATAGTATCAAACTGAATGGTCAATTCTGTAACAGTAACTATCTTTCTAATCAGAATGTATATTAAAAAAAACTCAGGATATTCAACACAGCAACTAATGTGATTGATGGTATAAATAAATCCTATCATGAGGAAAAATTATTTATTTTTTTTTTCTTTTCTATTTTCCTTTAGATGGAACTAGAGGGCCTATCAAACCCAAACTAAAAATTTTTTTTGGCTCTAATGAAAATCATGATAGAAAATAGCAAAAAAACAAAACAAAAAACAAATGCATAGAGGTACATGAAAAACACCAAATCGACACAAAAAGGGCCCTAAGAATGTCAACACCAATCAGGCCATGAGGAAGCCAGTGAAGGACAACTCCTCATTGATGCCCCCAGGTCTGACTGTGTTCAATTGAAAAATCCATCTGGACTCCAACCGGAATAATTCGCTCAGTCAGTTTTGCGAATATTGGGTTTGATCCTCTGCAAACCCACCACAGTAAGGCCCCTAATTTGGCTATTATGAAATTCTAAAAAATGTGAAGCCACTGAGCTCAAGCTTTTACCCTTGGCCAGGTCTGATCCAGCCAAATTAATGTTGGAAGTGTGCTGCTGCACACGTTTACGCAATTCTTGGGATGTCTGTCCAATGTAAACTTTAGAACATGGACAGACTAGTGCGTATATGACGTTGTGCGTTTTACAATTAATGTAATCTCGTAGCTGGTATTCACATCCATCCTGTGGGTTAGTGAAAGTGTGGGTGCGATTCATGAAGCCACACACATTACACTCCCCACGCGGAAAGAAGCCCCATAAGCGAAATCCTGTTTGGGTTCTTACAGTGGGCCTAACAAAATGACTCCGCACAAGCGAATTAGGTGCTCTCCGTGCAGTTAGGAGGGGCCTTTCAGTTAAGAGGTTAGAAATACGCGCGTCAGTTTTCAAAATTGGCCAAGGAGTCTCAAAAAGTTTCCTCATTTTGTCCCACTGGTTGTGGAACATCGTGATGAAACGAATTTGGCTGTCACCAATCCGTGAGACAGGTTTTAAAAGCTCTTCACGAGTGACAGAGGTGACCCTACGAAATGCTTGACCTATCGTGGATCTCGGATAATGTCTCTGACGCAGTCTATTGGTAAGATCCTAGATTGTGTCCTGAAATCAACAAAGTCCATACAATTTCGACGCAATCTCACAAATTGTCCATAGGGTATGCCCCTTTTCAAATGTTCCGGATGAAAGCTCCTATAGTCTAAAAGACTATTGGTTGCCGTTGCTTTTCGGAAAAGGTCGGTGCAAATCCGATTGTCCTGGAGAGAAAGTCTGAGATCCAAAAAATCTACGGTGGAAACAGAAAAATGATAAGTCAAATGTATATTTAACGAATTCCGATTAAGAGACGCAATGAAGTTCTCACAATCTGAAACAGAGCCAGTCCAAATTAAAAAAATATCATCAATAAAACGAAACCACGTAAATACATGTTCTTGAAAGTCAGGCGATGGGTACACAAGCTCCGCCTCCCACCAACCCAAAAAAAGGTTGGCAAAGGAGGGGGCGCAGCGGGCACCCATCGCCGTACCTGACACCTGTCGAAAAAAAACAAAATCAAAAATGAAATAATTGTGTTTCAAAACAAATTTTAGCAAACTGAGGAGAAAATCATTGTGTCCCAAATCGCAATTAATCTGGTGACTCAAAAAATATTCAACAGCCCTTAGTCCCAAATCATGTGGAATGTTTGTGTAGAGAGACTCAACGTCAATTACAACCAGTAACGCCGGACTTGACAGTTACAATGGTGGGCCCTGCTATAGGGAAAGGGGACGTGGAGACGTCCTGCACTCCCCTGAGTCAGTGTCCCTACCGCTCCTAACGTTTCCTATGCCGGTTCTAGACCGGGCGCCGATCACGAACCTGTCGCCCTAGCACACCCTACACCTATCCCTTGCTAGGGAGCTGGGTCTCGCAGGCACTGGCCACACCGCTGTACTAATACACGCTAAGGAGAAAACACAAACGGGGAAACACAACTTTGCTTTGCTCTGTTGCACTTGCTCCTGGCAACAGAGTCCACTGTTGTGAGTTAATTTTCCCCTTCACCGTCGATGTCTGATGAACTCCCTCTTCTGGTGAAGGAAGGTAGTGAGGCTGATTACCAAACACCTGATCTGGTAGATGATGACTGGGTAACAGGAAATTCTGACTGGATATAAGGCAGCCGACGCCCTTCCGAGTTGTTGGTGATTTCTCTGCTGGATTCTTGGAGACCAGTCTGATTCCTGCTTCCCAAAGATAAGTTTTTGCTCTGCTTTTGAACTTATTAGTTTTGTTTTGTTTGCCTTGTTTTTTGGAGTTCAGCCATCCCCGGTCGGGGGTGTGCTGAGTTCCATTTTTGTCTCTGATCAGTTTGTCTCTTTGCTCTGTCTTCAGAATTTGCCTAAGTGCTGATATAGTCTTTTTGAAGTCCTAGCGACTTCAGGGCCTGTTTTTCCTATCAGACGGTTGGGACATTTTTTGGTAGGGTTTTTTACGGATTGCAGACAGCAGCTTTTCTATCCTGTCCTTTTTAGTTAGCTTGGGCCCCATCTTTTGCTCAACCTATCTTTCTATCTGTGTTAGTGTTTTCATCTTGCTTCACCGTCATTATATGTTGGGGGCTGCCTATTGCTTTGGGGTCTGCTCTGGGGCAGTTTAGATTTCCCCTTTCTTTCTTTAGGCCTATTTAGTTCTCCGGCTGTGATCGAGGGGTCTAGGGCATCGTAGGAACCCCCCCACGGCTACTGTTAGTTGTTGTGGATAGGATCAGGGGTCTGCAATCCGATAGCTACCAACCTCTCCAGTTTTCTGGACTTAGCTTGTATTTTTGTTTTTTCCTCCTTCGGTGACTCATTCATAACAGTCCACCACCAGCATGCAGCTCTCCTCCTGAATCGCTGCCACCAAGCTCTGTCAGAGCTACCAGGAAATCCCCTATGACTCCTTTCACACCAGGCTCTATCAGAGCTGCTCTCCAGCTCCTTCCTCCACCAAGGATGTTTGAAATGAACACTATCACCAACACTGATTGCAACACCTGTGACTCTTTTATAGCAGAGCCAGCAATCACACCTGTATTATAATGATGTGCACTTAACTAAAGAAACTAGAGTGCAATGACGCTCACCACCACCGGGGGGAAAACCTAGAACAAACGACACCACAGTGCAATAATCCTAATGACCACCGGGGGCAAAAACACCTTAAGCACAGCTTAGGGAGAAAAAAAAGGTTACCTGTGCTTTATATCAGTCATGATCCAGCATGGATCATGACACCTGCCCCTGTATCTCCATTCTGCCCCTGTGTCTTCCATCCTGCCCCCGTGTCCCCATCCTGCCCCGTGTCTCCATCCTGCTCCCGTGTCTCCATTCTACCCCGGGCTTGCTGTGCTCCAGTGACGACGTCCCCCCAAGCATTTCAAGTGCGTACTCGCCGGCGAATGACAATGACATCATACGCCGGTGACGTGCGCGCTGATGTCAGTTGCCAGCGTCCGATTGGCTGGCGGCTTTTACTATTGCCGTGTGGGCCCGCACGGCAATAGAGTTTAACTGAACCAGTGTCTTGGACGCATTTTAAGTTACTGCACCGGCAGAAGCCTGCCGCTATGACCCGATGACCAGAAGAGAAGGGACCTGATGTGGGCCCCATATGCCAGTCAGGGCAGTAATTCCCTAATGGCAGCCCTGTAGATATGCCACCGCCACTCCAGTTATTCCCCATGTGGCTGCAGAGCACTGCACTTGGCTTTTTCCATCAGCCTCACAGTGAATTAATGGAGTATTGATCCGGCATCCAACCTGCTGCATTATTTTGTAACGGGAATAAAAGTTTTTTGATCCGCGGATCAGTGCAGGTCCCAGCAGTGTGACACCCACTTAACAAGTTTTATCCCCTTTTTTCCTGAACTATTGATTTTGATTTGCTTTTATATTGTATTTTTGCTCACTAATAGACCACATTCACATGTTCAGTATTTTACATCAGTATTTGTAAGCCAAAACAAGGAGTGGATGAAAATTGCAGAATTGTTCCTGTCCTGGTTTTGGCTTACAAATACTGATGTAAAATAGTAACCAAATACTGAGCGTGTGAATGTGGCTTAAATATGAGCCTTGATGGAAAGAGCCTGAGAAGCAGCTAAGATGGCAAGAATGCCCACACCCAAGAAGTAGTCATTTCCAGTGGTCAAGGGTATGCATGGGATTAAGGTATTCATGCTTTAAAAGGAGAGAAATGAGAGCTCACCCATAATTGTTGATCACTTTTGGAGTACGGAAAACTGCCACTGTCCTAGAGTAAAGTCAAGGATTCAAAAGGAATGTATCCAGCTCAACCAAGGTTTTAAAATATATAATAAATCCAACATATTCACAAACTGTCCTTTGTCCAGTCTCTGAATATATTGGTCTTGTTATATATTTTAATGATCTAAAATAAACAGAAGATTCTATACTTACCTCTGTTGAGTCAGATACCTTCACATAGTAGCTTAAGGAAATAAGAGATTATTATCAGCATTCCTGGTGGTCAAGAGCAGGAAAAGGGTTGAAATATTCTTCCCTAGTGGTCTAAAGCAGAAAAAGGTTTATTTCAGAATTCTTGGAGGTCAAGGGCAGGGAAAAGGTTAATGCAATCATCATTATTGTGAGTCAAAATGTAATATTGGACCTGGCCTACTGTGTTTGTCACAGGGGCACTGTCCATGGCAGCCCAACAGCTCTTTATAGGGTCTCCATGGACAGGCCTTGTGCTAGCCATTGTCATCTACCAGATCCCAGGGATTGCCATGATCTTCACCCTATAGCACCTGCACATGGATCTAGATTTACACAGGGACACTGGGGTTGGGTCCACATAGTAGCTGCTGGCTAGAGGAGTGGACTGAGTATCAGTGGATGGTCAGGAAACCTCGTTTATACCAGCAGGTCAGGGACGGGAACAGAATCATTAATTGGAAGGATGGTCTAAACATGCAAAATGGAATTAAACAGGTTGATCAAGGGACGAAAAAATAAGACTAAACTAACGCAAGTATAAACTGTAACTGGCAGCTCCCAACAGAATACTTGGAGTTAAGTAAGGTGTAGTACTATCCTGTTTATCACAGCGGGAAGCTCGTTTCTCCTGCTGGACATCAAACACACCTATATTGTCAGACTGGGAAGCATTACAGGTCCTAGCCACCCAATTTCTTGGCTAGATAAAGCCTGAGCTGTCCAGAGTTTCTGGTCTACTCAATCATCAGCACCATGAATACAGTGGCACCTAGTGACAGAAGCAGACTTTGTAGGTGCAGGTAAACTAGACAGCCGCTGTTGGATAGCAACTATACTAACAAGCAAATCAGACACTGAGGACTTCTGCCCCCTCTCTGTTGAGGGAAACCCGTGACAATAATATTTAGTCCCGGCAAAGAACTTCCAAGTAAGAAAATCCATTATTGGGTCTCTTCTATATTGATGGCCAATAGTAGGTTGGAATCATAAACACTACATGTTTTGCAATTGACAGTAAGAGTTTCTCAAGACGTCATCAATGAGGATCTTGTTGCCTCGTGAAATTCTTCTATATTTGGACCTCTTGGATGACATATGCCCAGTTTAACTCAACTACTCAATATCTCTTCTTTCTATAAAAATGGTTGGGTTACGTAACTTATTTTGGTGGCCAATGATCCAACCAACCTCCTCATCATTTCATGCAATTGTTTTAGCTCTGCTCCTCCATTAAACTACATATTTCCACCAGTACAACATCATCATGCCTTCACAGTCTGGTCAACACTTCTTCATACTTCTTTCTTTAGAGCCTTATCTTGAGCCTTAGCCATACCAAACAGGAACCCTTCATAACTTGAAGGACCATTTTTTTTACTTTTTTTTTTTTTTTTTTACCAAAGAAGAGGCATCCCTAGACTTTTCTGATAGAAGATGTAGAGATATCTGATACATCATCAATGAGGAACTTATCAAATTTTCAACACTTCATTGGCCTAATTCCATTGCTGTGGATTTTTGGACCTTCTATTTAACTAGCTATTGTGGTTCTTGATTCAATCCTTCACTTGCCTTGCTTCTGGATTTTGTACTCTCCTTCCTTCTTCACATGTATCGCCTGCTTTTTGAAGTGTTTTCCTGGAGGTTTTGACTCCTAGACAATCATGAATTTGTCTTTGTCCTATCCTTCGAAAAGTTACATTCCAAATATTTTCTTGATGACATTCCCCCGTCTCACTCCGGACTTTTCATCTTTGAATTGATTTAAGGCCCCATCACACTAAGCGATCTCGCTAGCGAGATCGCTGATTTTGTGACACATCAGTGATCTCGCCAGCGAGATCGCTGTGTGTGACGGGGATCAGCGACCGGCCCCCCTGCCGGTTATCACTGATCGTGCTCCAGCGGCCTGGGCCGTTTTTCGATCACTGGTCTCCCGCTGCCCAGCGCGCATCGCTGCGTGTGGCAGCGAGAGACCAGCGACGCTGGACGCTGGTTGCTAATGTAAACGTCGGGTATCCAGGAGCCGCGGCTCCTGGATACCTGCTGTTTTTTTTTTTTTTAAACCAGTTATTTTTATTTAGGTTTCAAAAGATTTTAAACAATAAACAGTGGATATCAATATACATGTAACAATTCACATGTCTTGTAGTAATACAATCAAAGCCATCCCCCCCTCCCCCCTCCCCAATACTCCTTATGCCGGGTATACTTGAGAGTCTTAGCAATCATATCACCGCCATCCAGGCGGACCATATTTTTTCAAAAGTGCTTTCACCATGCCTTCGCCTGTAAATGCTTTCCTCTAAATGCATTACCGTACGTGTCTGAGCAGGATACCTGCTGTTTACCTTGGAAACCGGTGTACATGCTGGTTTCCAAGGTAAACAGCGGGTATCCAGGAGCCGCTGTCTTGGGTGACATTGGGCTATACAGAGGTGCCATACATTTAGTTTAAAAATCTGCTAGATATTTTTGAGAACACATTCTTTAAGTTCACAGACATGGGACATGAGGTGGGCAGTGTCACTCTGTCCAGAGCACCACTTCTACAGCAGGTTAAGTCTGTCCCCTGTAATGATTGGCAGCGCTAAGCTAGTTATGAAAAGTATGGGAGGAAGGATGGCTCTTCTTAGATTAAGGTCTTCTACAAGGATCTGTGCATACTTTAATACTGATTTTAGAGCTGAAAGACTCTCTTTAAAGGCTATAGACACCTTTACATTATTTTTGTATAGAATTGCATCTAATATATTGTGGTGTAGTAACCACTGAGTCCGCTAGGGGGCGCTGTGTGGATGTCCCAGGAGAAAGGATGAATGGCAGAATACGGAATGGCCGTTATGTATCCCAAAGTGGGTGGCTTTGGGATGGAGACTTATGTGTTGTTCAGCAATGATATCGCTGAGGTGTTGCTTCAATGTATAAGGGAGAAGTCTCCAGGTAACTAGAGAGATGGGCGGACCTGGTTGCCTACAAACCCACCCAGGGGTGTGTTTAAGAGTGTCATAATAAAGTATATGTGTGGCTGTGGGTAATAGCCATGTGATCACCTGTGGGTGTGGTTATGGACCATATAAGGTACTTGAGGTCTGGTCACATGAGAGAGAGCGCATGGATCTGATTGGGCCTTGTGGAAGGTCCCGGCAGGCCTATGTGGAGGAAGGTGTGCTACCTTCCTGAAGACCACGTGCTGAGACTGCTGACCCGGTGAGGCCTGTGGATATTGGCTGTATGTGAGGACGGATAAGCCTCCTGTGTTTGCTGAGGCTTCAGGACTGAGCCTGAAATCATGGACACTTATGCTTGCTTTCGCCCGAGCTAAAGGCTATTCCTTATGTTATGTGCTGGTTTATGGGTTATGGAGCAATAAACCCTATTAACTTTTAAAGGAACGTGCCTCCTGATTGACTCCCATTGCTCCTGAGCGAGTTGAATCCCTACAATATTTTTAATAAAAAGTTCTCAACCGTTTGTCTTTAGCAACCTGCATGCTATTAATACATTGTTGGCTGTTTAATCCCTTCAAAGTGAGTCTGATCTGTCGGCTCAGTTTGTAGCCTCTATGCCTACTACACCTGAACTATTATTCAGCTTGACATCTTTACATCTAAGTAAAATAGACCTAAATCAAACAGTTTTTGGATTAGAAGACTGATCAGTAGAGCTGAGAGAGGAGGTACAAGCTGTCCCAGTGGCGGATCTCGCTCTGAACTGGACAGAGCAGCCTGCAATGTATGAGAACACATGCAGGCTACAGAAGAAGAGGTTTGACATTTTTTTTTATTAAAATAAAAACCAATTACAAAAGTAATTTTTTTTATCACATAATAGATGCAATTTGATTACAAAAAACAAAAGTGTCTATAATCTCTATAAAAACTGTTCTATATTACTGATAAGTACACTAGGAACACTCCACATCGGCCACACATGATGTATATCATCAGGGATCGGGGAAAGATTATTAGAGGTAATTTTAAGTGCTGAGTGTTGATAACAATTCTATTATGCCAGTGACCACCTGAAAAGTTATCATGCCTTGATAGACCTTGAGGCATTTTCCATAATGTTTTTATTGGCTGCACAGCAGAATGTAATCTATAGCAACTCCTAGTCAGCCAGAATCTGCAGTGCCTGCAGTGTCCTTGAATGATTAGGATGAAATATGCACCAAAATATATTACTTTATAATCCTAAAGGGGTTACATAGGATTGGAGAAAAAGGCTCACATCTGTTGAAGGATGTGTCCGGCATCGCAACTCTACTCCATTGAATTTAAGGAGATTGAATGACAAAATTAGAAACACCTTGTGTACAATTGTATCACTACGTACGTATTTGTGGAAGAAAACAGACACATTTTTGTTCTCTTGTACAGCTCCTAAAATGGAGGATTGAGTTTATTGAGTGAACCTGCACTTAAATATTAGGGAAATAGTAGAAATAGTGATAACAGAAAGATCTCTCCTTTGTTACCAAAAATTGGGAGTGTGAGAGAAACCAAAAACTGTATGTGAACATAATTGTACAAGCAACGCAATCTCCATTTAATACATTGTTCAACGTATATATATCTTCTGCAATAATTGCTGCAATAATTAAGACGACAAGGATAACAACATCTATCTGAGCTAGCCATATCTGCCATCCCTTCATCCACAAAAAGTATTGGTCCTAGGGATTTTCTACACCTGAATTCCTTTTTAATTTTTTTTTTGTAGGGAATTCAGCTTTTTTTATGGCTACTGTAACCTTTCCGGTGGGACCTGTATTGCACAACACACAAAGTAAAGGATATGCAACATTATGTAGAAGGTTCTGATGGAGGCACGAACTTCTTGCCGTGAGAAACGTGTATCCACGTCGGTCTTACTTCAAGTTTGACTGAAGTAGGAGTGGTCAAGCACACTTGGTAGGGACCCTCAAATCTTAACTCCAGGAATGTCTTTCTGATGAACTTCTTTACCAGCACGTAGTCACCAGGTTGGAAAGTTTGGGTACTTTCACTGGAATCTGGATCTGGAATGGATGATAAAACTCGTGCATGTGTTAAGATCAGTTTTTCAGTAAGGGCAATGACATAATTTACAAGAATATCACTTCCTAAGGCTAGCTGTTGTGGAAAATATTGAGCCAATCTTGGAGGCCCCCAAAAAGAATCTCATATGGTGTGAGTGTAGTGGTATCTCTTGGAGTGTTTCTGACTGAGTATAAGGCAATGGGCAAAATGTGTGTCTAAGGAAGTCTGACCTCCTGACTGGCTTTCAGTATTTTTTTTTTTTTTTCATTCAGTCTTTCTACTTTTCCACTGCTCTGAGGGTAATATGGAGTATGTAAACCCAAGTCAGCTCCTACCAATGTTCACAGTTCTTTAGTCAGTGCTGCAATGAATGCAGGTCCTTGGTCACTCTCAGTTACCTCTGGGACCCCATATCGGCATACTACTTCAGTCATCAGTCTCTTAACAGTCACTCTGGCAATCATGTTGGTTACTGGATAGGCTTCGGGCCATCCTGAGTACATGTCAGTCACTACCAGTACATATGTGGTGCCCTTGAGGGTTCAGTCACCAGAGAGGTACTGCACCTCAACCAGAGGTGTGGTATCCCACTTCCCAGATAAGGTGGGGGCAACTGACAGCACTCTAACACTTACACCCAACACACACCCTATAGCAGCAGGGCACCCTGGATGGACCCTACGGGAGGAGGATCTCAACCCTGCCTGGGTAGTAAAAGGTGTTGGGAGGTGTGTGGAGCTTGTAGGTTTAGAGCGGGAGAATAGAGTTAGAGTTAGAACAGTCGTCCCGTAGGGGAAGAAGAGAACAGATGTGTGTGGAGCAGCTCCTGTTCAGAGGAGCTGCTGGAAGGAAAGAGACTGAAGGAGACTCCCTGTAGAGGGAAGGGATCTATACTGCTCGTGGGGCTCGTTCCACGTTGATGGACGTTGGGTGGAGGGATCAGGTCGCAGTGGGGTACCGGCCCCCTAGCTTAGTGGAGATATCATTGGACTCAACTAGCAAGCCGGAGGTTGAGGCACCTTTAGGTACCTTAACTACATGCCACAGTTATCTTCTCCAGAAAAGCAGCCATAAGGGAGCAAGGAAACGCAGAAAGGACGTTATCTGACAAGGTCCGCGGCTGCTGGCCTGGGACACTGACTGTGAGGTGTTGGGAAGGAAGAGAAGTAGGAAAGCCAGCACAGTGAGACGCCCAGGAAAGGCACATACTTAAGAGAGTGCTGGAAAGGTGTTCTCCATCTGCCTGGGAGTTTACTGAGCCCCTCACCTGAAGGACGCAGTGCCAAGCGGGCATCTGTGAGCACCAGAACTGTGAGTGAAGCTTTGGAACTGCAACCAGCTGTGTCCTCTGAATTCTTTCTGCAACTCTCACTCAGCTCTGCTAAATCTATTATCAACAACCACAACATCTCTTCTACTACATCTGCCCTGGGACAAAAGCTCTCCCTGTGGAGAGCGATTCCAACTCTGCTGCATCCCACCATCAGTCCCAGAGGATCTGCCCTGCAGCGCTGGTCAACTATGACCAGAAACCACAGGTGGCGTCACAAACACTTTACAAACTCTTTATTTTTCCCCTGTAAATATCCCCCTTTTACTGGACGCCCAGGGCCACGGACCGGGTTATCGCTGCCCTTTAAGAACTGGCCCGGTACCGAGTATCCCCGCTGCCCTGGTGGGCGATCCA
This sequence comes from Dendrobates tinctorius, assembly GCF_039654945.1. Classification (NCBI taxonomy): domain Eukaryota; kingdom Metazoa; phylum Chordata; class Amphibia; order Anura; family Dendrobatidae; genus Dendrobates; species Dendrobates tinctorius. The sequence goes on along the minus strand of NW_027361682.1, from coordinate 29,913,475 downwards.
CATATGCATAATTCCCTACTTTTGGCATTTGAATATGATCGATTTGAATTCTCTGAAAGGGATAGAGTGGTTCAGCCAATTGTTTCTGAGTAACTTTCTGAGGTGGTGCTGGATTTGCATGTTGCACACACAAGGCAGGATTTGCAATATTTTTGGGTGACAGTAGAGATCCCAGGTGCCATATAAGTCTTCCAAACCAAGTTATTCATCTGATTCTTGCCTCTATGGGTGATACCGTGTGCCCACTCTGTCACCGAGGGGTACAGATTACGGGGTAGACAGATCTTTTTGTTCATCCTCCAGACTCCATCTTCATCCTTTTTAGCTCCTCTTTCTTGCCACGACTTCTTTTCCTCATCTGGTGTCTCTTCTTGATGTAAATGGATAAACGTCATAAGAGAGCTTTGAGGCCCTTCTCCAGTGTCTTGTGACACGTACACAACTGCTTTCTCTTTCCCAAATGGATCCCCCTTGCTTCTGGAGAATCCAATCTCCCATGAGCTATGTTTTTGATCACTGCAACCTTCGAAGGTAGATCTACAGCGGCCAAAAGTTCTTGTATGGTAGCAGCATGTTTTACAGGAGTTCCACTGGATGTTAGGTATTCTCTGGCTGCCTAGATACTGTCGAAGTCATGAGCCACTCCGAAAGCATATCTTGAATCCGTGTAGATATTGACTACCTTCTCCGTAGCTTCCTGACAAGCCAGTGTCAAAGCCTTAAGTTCCGCTTCTTGTGTGGACATATGCGGTGGTAGGGATCCGGCTGAGATGACCTGGTCATGTGTAACCATGGCATATCCCGTATGGAACCTTCCTGTTTCATCTGCAAATCTGGAACCATCAGTGAAGAACGTCAGGTCAGCATGTGGGAATAGGTCTTCGGACACGTTTTTCTAGGAGGCTGCTTCTTCCTGCATTTGTTCGAGACAGTCATGATCCTCTGAGTGTGTAAAGGCGTCTTCACCGAGAGCATCAGTATCATCATCCACATTCCCCCTGGAAAGAGGAAGCAGCATGGACAGGTTGAGGATTTTGCAGCGGACAAGAGTGACATTATCTGGAATCAAGAGGGAACATTGGAGACTCATATGATGCTGCAGCCTCAGGTGTTTAGATTGAGTCTAGTCAAGCATAGCTTTTATGTCTTGTGGAGCCATTAAGAAAACCGGGTGTCCTAAGATGATATCAGAAGTTTTGTCCAGAAGCATATGTGCAGCATGTACGGCTCTGAGGCAAGTCGGGGAAGCTTGAGACACAGAGTCCAAGCGGGCAGAGTAATAGCTGATTGGTCTTGTTCTTCCCCCATGTTTCTTTGCTAGGATTCCAGAAGCATGTCCTGCTACTTCACTGACAAACAAGTAGTTAGATGAGCATGATATCTCTCCACCGATTCCCCTGGTTCCTGCGTGACATCCTTGAAAGATTTTGACTGATCAGCCAACTTATCCGAGGCCCATGTCTTAAGTTGATGGCAGAACTCAACACCAGAGTCCCATGTGGTGTCACTGGCAAGTGAGGCATCATTGAACTCAATTTCCATAACAGGCCAATATGCATTGCCTGCTTTAAGATTTGCCAGGGAAATTAGATCTTGCCACATGGCTGAATAATTCCTTTGGATTTGAAGCATGCTTCTGTAGAAAGGCGTCGTCTGTTTTTCTTGATTTGGAAGTTGGTTCAACAGAGTAGCAGCTAGCTGCGGTGTAAACTTGACATAGAGGGTGGGCTCCTCTGACATGAGCATTGGCACTGTTGCTGGTGGCACCTGAGGCGGGAGTAGAGGTGGCACCGGGAGTACAGATGTAATCACTTGTGTATGACGAGCCTGAGGAGGTAACAGTCCTGGAACGAGGGGCTCTAATTGGGCAGCTCCAATATCATGGGGGAGTCCAGGTGACGCAGGGAGTCTTAAAAGCTTTAACAATCCTGTCCTCATTACTAATTAACCTGATTTCGAACAGGCAGCAAATGTTTGGGGGGGCTACACTTGTTCATTATAATTCCAACTATTTCTCTTGCAAATGCATGAACAGGGAAACCGAAAATGCAAACACCAATAACGGGAATTGTCAAGGTTTCAATCTGCTCACTAATATTTGCATACTCTAAAATGTGAGTTATTGCGGCTCGAAGTTGTTGAGCACTAACGTCTGGATGAATAGGGTCAAAAGTAGGGGTCACAGCGTGTATGATCATTCTACATGGAAGATTGCCAGATTTAGTCACCGCTATGTCCCCAGCAGCTATCTGACCACATGACTCAACAATGATTCGTCTGTCAGCTTGAATAGTCGCCTCTCCTGCTTCCACTATAGTTCTAGCCACACCTCCGTTGTGCTCTAACCGAGAATTGGCAGCATTAACAATAGCGTCAGTTTCCATTGTTGTTTTGTCACCCTTTTCCACCACTAACAAGGATCTCTCAGGAAGTTATTTTTCATAAATAGGTTGCCAACATTCCCTCCCCTTTGCGCTTCATGTTATGTTGATACCCCCCACCCAGGTTGAGTTCCCCCTTGATACATTTGCCACTGTCCCGTACAGGTGTGCGCTTGGCTGCGAGAGAACCTGTGAGGTACTGGGTATAGGGTTAGGTAGACTGAGAGAGAGTGCTGTTGTAGCAGAAGCATTGGGAGGAGAGGTTGTTGCTTGGAGTATCTCGTGTGGGTGTGTGGCTAAATGGGCAGTGGAAGTGACAGTAAAAAAGGTCAGTGCCAGGGATGATCTAGGTGGATGGATTGTTGGGTTCACCACAGGAGTGATAGGGGAAAGGGTCGGTGGCCCACTGGACACCATTGTAACAGGGAACATGGGTAAAGCTGTTTACTTCTCGAAGGAATATAGTATTGGCCGTTAGTGGTCAATGGTGGCTCAGTGGTTAGCGCTGCAGCCTTGCAGCGCTGAGGTCCTGGGTTCGTATCCCACCAAGGACAACATCTGCAAGGAGTTTGTATGTTCTCCCCGTGTTTGCGTGGGTTTCCTCCGGGTACTCCGGTTTCCTCCCACATTCTAAAGACATACTGATAGGGAATTTAGATTGTGAGCCCCATCGGGGACAGTGATGAAAATATGTGCAAACTGTAAAGGGCTGCGGAATATGTTAGCGCTATATAAAAATAAAGATTATTATTATTAATACTGGGTAACAAGGATTTGGTGGTGTGGTGTGTACCCTTAATATAAGATGTTCATCACTGGAAGTTGTGTGTTTCTTCTTGAATTATCTCTCACTCGATTTAGACAGATCTGTGTTAGTCAGATGATGATACGTCTCAGTTTATATGATCTGGGGTGACGTTCCAAGATGGCCACCACCACAAGTAGCACATTTGCCATCCACAAAATGGCTGCCACCAGAAGTAACACAGTTACCATCTTCAAAATGGCTGCCAGAAGAAACACATTTGCCATCTTCAAAATGGCTGCCAGAAACACATTTGCCATTCCCAAAATGGCTTCCAGAAGAAACACATTTGCCATTCCCAAAATGGCTACCAGAAGAAACACATTTGCCATTCCCAAAATGGCTGCCAGAAGAAACACATTTGCCATCTTCAAAATGGCTGCCAGAAGAAACACATTTGCCATTCCCAAAATGGCTGCCAGAAGAAACACATTTGCCATTCCTAAAATGGCTGCCAGAAGAAACACATTTGCCATCCCAAAATGGCTGCCAGAAGAAACACATTTGCCATTCCCAAAATGGCTGCCAGAAAAAAACACATTTGCCATTCCCAAAATGGCTGCCAGAAGAAACACATTTGCCATTCCCAAAATGGCTGCCAGAAGAAACACATGGCTCATCCACAAAAATGGCTGCCATCAGAAGAAACACATGGCCCTGTGCCACCATTATACAGCGGTGGCCACTGATGGGATATGTGCTTGTAATATACATAACTCAAAACTCTGTCCTTTTTATTCCTTTCCTCTTCTATCCAATTTTCTCTATACAGACTTTCAGAGACTCTTTCCCATGCCCTAGCAGTAGACAACAATCCATTATCTTCTAGGATACCTTTCAAGACAATCTTCCACTCCAGGGGCTGTAACCGCCCCCCTTCTGGCATTCCACACAACTTCATAAGCTTTTTACGTTGTCTAACATGACTTTTTCCTTCATGAATTGTGACTAATGTACACAGGTGCAACTTGCCATCTGAATTTGGCTTAGTGCCAATAAGGCAGAACTGCATTAATTTCTCCATCTTTCTATATATATATATATATATACACACATATGTATATACACACATATATACACTATATATATATATATATATATATATATGAACAACGACAAAGCAAAGTCCAGCAATAACGTGAGCAATCCAGGATGCTGTTAAAATTTTTTTTCTTTTTATTCATAAATCCATTAAAGTGCAATGGTCCAAGCAGTTCAAAACAGCAATAATGCAGGAAAGTCGTGCAGATAGGACTACGCGTTTCAGCGGTAGAACCCGCCTTCTTCACGGTCCAGAATCTAATCTGCTTTCCAAACATGGAACCTTATATACATCCCACTCCCATCAGGGTAATTATAAACATATGTGAGAGACTTAAAAACATGTGCTATAAAAGCAGATCAAACATATAAACTATCCACATATTGATCAGTATACAACATGCATAAAGATTATAAGGAAAGAATTCAACATATTGGAGAGAAGTACATTAGGAATGTCCGATAATCTGACCATAAGATTTAAGGCCCTGTGCACACAGTGCAGACTCCGTGCAGTTCCGCAGCAGATTTGGCCCTGCAGAACCGCAGCAGAAAAGCAGCAGAACTGCACGTGATGCACAGTACCATTTAAGGCTATGTAAAACAAAAAAGGCTGTGCACATGCTGCAGATTTTTCTGCGCAGATCTGGTGCAGAATAAAAGAAGCAGCGTATCGCTTCTCCTGTGCGGCTCTGCTGCAGCTCTCCACCTGCTCCATTATAGAAATCTGCAGGCGGAAACTGCAGGGGAAATCTGCACAAAAACTGCACCAAATCTGCGACAAAACTGCAGGCAAAACGCAGATCATCTTACCTAAAGATTTAGCAAAATCTACGCGGAAAATTCCACAGCAGAATCGGCACCGTGTGCACATAGCCCCAGTGGTACAAAAACATAGAACAATAATATTAACCAGCATTATATAATACAAATATATCAATAGTGCATAATGATATCCAGGCGGTTATTAAAGCTCTGTGGCATGCGAGTCCCCAAATATCCACCTACTTTCTCTTGCAAGCACTTTTTTATGAAAATCTCCCCCTCTCAATGGTTTTTTTACATGCTCTATGCCCATAAAGGAGAAACCGCGTAAATCTCCATTATGTTTTTTTGAAAAATGTCGGGATACTACTGATGCACCAACCATAGGCAAATTACTAGCGTCTGACAGGTGTTTGCGGATTCTAGTTTTAAGGGGGTTCATCGTGCAACCTACATATTGCATACGGCATATATTGCAATTAATTAGATACACTACATTCTCCGTATTACAGTTTATAAAAGAACAAACATTAAACTGTTTTTTATTGGAGATAGATGTAAATGTTTTAGATTTATTAGCAAAACCGCAGCACTTACAGATATTGGCACCGCATTTAAAAAATCCTGTTTTTAACCAATTGCTAGGGGAAATTGTATCCGGATCTTTGAACATGCTGGGTGATAATAATGTAGCTAAAGTCGGGGCTCTTCTTGCCACAAAGGCAATATCATTATTTTCCACAATATTTTTCAAAATATCATTCTGAGATAACAAGGGAAGATATTTTTTGATGATTTTAACAATAGAATTAAACTGAGGACTATAATTGGTACTGAAAACCACCCTAGATTTTTTAGAGTCAAACTGTCTTTTTTTCTCAGAAGATTCCAACAGCTTAACCCTATCCATGCCTGCTACCATTTTCCTGGCTCTGTCCAAGGACCAATTAGGATACCCCCTTTTTTTTAAATTATTACAGGTCATTTCAATTCCTTCCTCCAATTTGTCACTAGATGTAGTATTCCTTTTAAAGAAAAGAAAATTTCAGAGAGATCTTGATGATTACAAGAATGACAAAATATATAATTGGGCTAGTAATCCTCCCTCTATTCTGAGAAAACATAAGTCCTGGTATAAGAAACCTAAATTATCTTTTAATTCTACGGCCAATTATGATACCTCTTTTGGGGAAACATCGGATGAATTAACAGACTCCTCAGTTGCTTCAGTAGCCAGTATTCAGACTGGTGGCAAAAAACACCAAAAAAGGAACTTTCAACAAGAAGGTGCCTTGCCAAAAAACGAATATGCAAGAGGGGAGGAAGGAAACACAAGTCCAAAAGGTTTTCATATGACGTTTCGCAAGCGCCGTTAATGGAGATTCCTGTATTCAATCTTTCCAGTTACATTTTGACAGACTCACAGATTGGACTCTTGTCTAAAGGACTAGGTTTTTCTCCAGTTAAAAAATTCAGTTTATTTGACACTATTGTTGATATCAATAGATTTGCACGTAATTTGACCCTTAAAGTTCATTATAATGAGGACAATACTCATGTGTATAATGATTTATCATCTGTCAGTATATCATCTGATAATAACTGTATTCATTTTAGTGAACAGGTAGCTGTCTCTAATTTAAGACAACTAGAGGGGGAGACAGAGTTGGAGGATAGGGTTAATCTAATTGACAGGTTTCAGACTCGTAATCCCATGTTCTACCCAGTAAAATCGAGACCTCCTTTCCTTGATTTTTTTTAGGAAACAATTGAAAGTGAGCTTGTGTCTCTTTATAATCAAGTAGAACATCAAGAGGTTAAATTTAATCTGAGTATTTCTGAACATAGGGCAATTGATAAATTGAGGGCTAATGGCGATCTCCTTGTTGTCCAGGCAGACAAGGGGGGTGCTATTGTGGCTCTCAATGCTGGTTTATATAAGAAAATGAACTTGCTGGATTTAGAAAACAGTAGCACCTATATTGAATTGCCATCTAATCCAACTAATTCATTTAACTCTGAATTATTACATCTATTACAGGTGGGAATTAGTATGGGTGCTATTTCAGACAGAATTAAAAAATTTATTTTTTGTGAAACACCGATTGTCCCAATATACCACTCACTCCCTAAAGTTCATAAAGAGGTTTTTCCTCCCCCTCTCAGACCTATCGTGTCTGGGATAGGATCATTTAGTGAGAAACTAGGGGAGTGGGTTGATTTTTATCTTCAACCTTTAGTGCCATTAACACCAAGTCATCTTAAAGATTCCAAAAGTATAATACAGATTATGGAAAAATTTCACTGGCAATCTGATTATGTGTGGTTATCTTGCGATGTGGTGGGGTTATATCCTTCTATCCCCCATCACGTCGCGTTACGATGCATCACATATTATTTGTCCAGATACAGTAATTATGAGGATTCCATTCAGAGGTTTATTGTTTCCTCAATTCAATTTCTTTTAAGCCACAACTATTTTGTGTTTGATGAGAGATATTTCCTCCAGACACAGGGTGTGAGCATGGGTGCCAAGTTTTCACCTTCCCTAGCTAACCTGGTTATGTCTGTGTGGGAAGAAAATTATATCTTTAATATTGATAACTAGAGTTGAGCGACTTTTGGTTTTTAGGGTCGCGTTTCGTTTCGTGAAACCCGACTTTTCCAAAAGTCGGGTCGAGCAAGATCGTCCGATTATAGGGAAAAGTCGGGGTCGTCCCGAAACACGAAACCCAATGTAAGTCAATGGGGAATAAAAGTAGGCAGTGAGAGGAGGACAGGAAACACACCTACAGTGCCCATTTGAATGCCAAAAGCATCAATTCTTCTTACTTAAGCTTGTCAACCTTAATTAACTTCATAATACAAGTTACACACTGAAAAATGGGGGTTATTTGGCTAAAGTTGTGGGGGGGGAGGGCTGGCTGCAGGTTTTCATGTGCCCTGGGCGAAAGAGCGCCCCTTTAACACATACCACAACTCATCATGCTCCGATACGGCAGAGAAATAGCGGTATAGTACAATGAAAAATACCTCACTTTTTACATCTCATGACGAGGCCCATCTATTTCTCCATACAGAATCATTGGTCCCATATAATGTTTGAAACAGTATATGATGAGCTCCACATAATGCTACAGTATATGTTGGTCCCCATGGATGAAGCTCCACTGTCTTATGGGCCCAAATAATGCTCCAAACATAATGGGCCCCATTTCTAATGCTCTAGTGTATAATGGGCCCTGTAAATGCTGCTCCAGTGTCTGATGTCCACCTTTGGAATGTTCCAGCGTATGGTGGGCCCCATCTATCATTCTCCAGAGTATAGTGCTCCCCAAAAATTGCTGTCCCAACATTGAAAACAATCAAATAAGTCTCCTCGCTAGGGAATCCCTGTACTTGTCTGGACAGGTGCTGTAGCTTGCTTAACAGCTCGCCAGCCGTTCTCACGCCCAGTATGGATTGCACGTGATTGCACAAAGGTTAGAAAGGGTACCGTATCCCTGGATAACATGTATGGATAGCGTACACATTCAAAATATATGTCTCAGGAGGCAGGCTCAGACGGTGTCAGGCCCAGTATGGATTGCACGTGATTGCACAAAGGTTAGAAAGGGTACCGTATCCCTGGATAACATGTATGGATAGCGTACACATTCAAAATATATGTCTCAGGAGGCAGGCTCAGACGGTGTCAGGCACAGTATGGATTGCACGTGATTGCACAAAGGTTAGAAAGGGTACCGTATCCCCGGATAACTTGTATGGATAGCGTACACATTCAAAATATATGTCTCAGGAGGCAGGCTCAGACGGTGTTAGGCCCAGTATGGATTGCACGTGATTGCACAAAGGTTAGAAAGGGTACCGTATCCCCGGATAACATGTATGGATAGCGTACACATTCAAAATATATGTCTCAGGAGGCAGGCTCAGACGGTGTTAGGCCCAGTATGGATTGCACGTGATTGCACAAAGGTTAGAAAGGGTACCGTATCCCTGGATAACATGTATGGATAGCGTACACATTCAAAATATATGTCTCAGGAGGCAGGCTCAGACGGTGTCAGGCCCAGTATGGATTGCACGTGATTGCACAAAGGTTAGAAAGGGTACCGTATCCCTGGATAACATGTATGGATAGCGTACACATTCAAAATATATGTCTCAGGAGGCAGGCTCAGACGGTGTCAGGCACAGTATGGATTGCACATGATTGCACAAAGGTTACAAAGGGTACCGTATCCCCGGATAACATGTATGGATAGCGTACACATTCAAAATATATGTCTCAGGAGGCAGGCTCAGATGGTGTCAGGCACAGTATGGATTTGACGGCCCAGATTACACAGCGGAGGATCAGGGAGAGGTAAAGATTGCAAATGCTGGGGCCCTGCCCAAGCAAGGAGGGCCCACTCGTGGGCGTCGGTACTGGCACTGGGCCCCTCATAGTACAGCGGTGTGTCTGACGGCGGGTGTGCACCACCACCGTCAGAGACACTTGATTGCACTATGAGGGACCCTGTGCCAGTGCCCGCGCCCAAGAGTCGGCCTACCCACCTGTCCAGGGCAACGGCACTCGCACGGTGTCGTGCGGTAGGTGGTGACCCCGGCCATGGGGGGGGAGGCAGCATAGTTAGGGAGTTTTAGAAAGTGGCATATGTTGATGTTGGACATTCAGCTGATGCAAAAGGCGAAATAGGTGAAGTACCAGGAAGAGGTGGACCAAAGCAAGCCATTTTTCTGTCACCCTATGTGTCATCAGGGGAAGGTGGGACAAAATCCTTGGAAACCCATGAGTGGTTCATTTTAATGAAGGTTAGATCATCCACATTTTGGGTTGACAGACGGGTCCTTTTTTCTGTCAGGATTGATCCAGCTGCACTGAAGACTCTTTCCGATAGCACACTTGCAGCTGGGCAAGCGAGCTCCTGTAAGGCATATTGGGCCAATTCAGGCCAGGTGTCCAGTTTAGCGGCCCAATAGTCAAAGGGGAATGACCTGTGTGGGAGAACATCGATATGGGAGGAAAAGTAGTTTGTAACCATAGTTGACAACTGCTGTCTCCTGTCACTTTCCATCGATGCTGTATTACCAGTTGTGTGAGCGGTATTTGAAAAATCAGTCCACAACATTGTCATGAAACCCCTGTCTCCAACGCCACTTCTGCTGTGTGCACCACGAACACCTCTGCCAAGCTGCCCCCGGCCCGTACGGCTCGTGTGAGAACCATCACCGCTGCTGTGTGCTGGGAATGCCTCAAGCAACCGATTTACCAGAGTTGCTTGTTTATTAGCCAATATTAGGTCAAGGTTCTCCTGTGGCATGATGTTTTGTAATTTGCCTTTATAGCGTGGATCCAGGATGCTGGCCAACCAGTAGTCGTCATCGTTCATCATTTTGGCAATGCGGGGGTCCCTTTTTAGGATCCGCAAGGCATAATCTGACATGTGGGCCAATGTTCCCGGTGTCAATGATGCACTGCGAGTGCTGGGTGGAGGAGCACGTTCTGGCAAATCCACATCCCTCCAGTCACGCACAAACCCTGTACCAGACCTTGCCACGCCAACATTTTCACTTGCCCCACGAGATGCATCCTCCTCCCCTAAGTAATCATCCCCATCATCCTCCTCATCCTCCTCTTCTTCCTCCACCTCGTCCAGGAGAGGTCCCTGAGCAGACAATGGCTGAATGTCATCAAGGATTCCCTCCTCCTCTTCCTCCTCATCAACATTGGCTGCAGACGCCTGCTCCTTAAGGTGCGTCAAAGTTTGCATGAGCAGACGCATAAGTGGGATGCTCATGCTTAGGATGGCGTCGTCTGCACTTACCAGCCGTGTGCATTCCTCAAAACACTGAAGGACTTTACAAAGGTCTTTCAGCTTCGAACACTGCATGCCTGTCAACTCCATGTCTGCTCTCAAAGTGCCTGGCCGTGTATCCTCCCACAAATGCATTATGGCCTGCCTCTGCTCGCACAGCCGCTCCACCATGTGCAGGGTGGAGTTCCACCTTGTTGCAATGTCGATAATGAGGCGGTGGTTGGGAAGGTGGAGCAATCGCTGCAGCTTCTGCATACGAACGGAGTGTACAGGCGACCGGCGGATGTGCGCGCACAGTCTTCGCACCTTCTGGAGCAGGGCTGTTAACTCCGGATAATTTTTGAGGAAGCACTGCACCACCAGGTTCAAGGTGTGAGCCAAGCAAGGTATGTGGCTGAGTTTTGAAAGGGCTATGGCTGCCACAAAATTACGGCCGTTATCACTAACTACCTTGCCTGCCTCAAGATGTACACTGCCCAGCCATGACTCAGTTTGTCGCTTCAAGTACTCGGCCAGCACCTCGGCGGTGTGTCTGTCGCCCAAACACATCATCTGCAACACAGCCTGCTGACGCTTTCCACGAGCTGCTCGATAGGGGGACACATCGTGTGCAACAGTGGCAGCTGCAGATGGAGTGCTCGTACGACTGCGCTCTGTGGACGAGCTTTCGCTTCTGGAGGAGGAGGAGGAGGAGGAGGAGGGTCGAACGCCTACAGCCAACTGTTTCCTATACCGTGGGCTAGGCAGCACTGTCCCACTACCGCTGTCCCCTGTGGACCCTGCATCCACCACATTAACCCAGTGCGCAGTGATGGACACGTAACGGCCCTGGCCATGCCGACTGGACCATGCATCAGTTGTGAGGTGCACCTTTCCGCTCACTGACTGCTTGAGTGCATGGACAATGCGGTCTTTCACATGATGGTGGAGGGCTGGGATGGCTTTGCGAGAGAAGAAGTGGCGACTGGGTAGGTCATAGCGTGGTACTGCATAGGCCATGAGTTTGCGGAAAGCTGTGCTTTCCACCAACCGAAAGGGCATCATCTCAAACGAGATTAGTTTGGCAATGTGGGCGTTCAAACCCACTGTACGCGGATGAGAGACTGAGTACTTTCTTGACCTACTCATAGTGTCTGGGAGGGTGAGCTGGACTTGAGAGCTGCATATGGTGGAAGTAGCGGTGGACAGGGCGGACTGAGAGAGGGTTGATGATGGTGATGGAGTTGGTGTTCTTTCTGATGGCCTAGAATCAGTCTTTCGTTGATATAACAGTGGGATTCCCTGACTGCTGTGGTCTTGCAACGACACCTCAACATTTGCTGCTGTGCTAACCGGTGGGCTTACAGTGGGGGAAACAATGTAGCGTTGCTGACTACCTTCGTTGTGATCAGTTGCACATGTGGCACTTGAGGTTTGGTGTTGTGTCCATGCTTGCAAGTGCATGCTGGTTAAATGTCTAAGCATGCAACTGGTATTCAAATTTTTCAGATTTTTCCCTCGGCTAAAGGTCTTTGCGCACTTCTTACAGATAATCTTGGCCTGATCATGAGGATTTTGTTCAAAAAAGTGCCACACTCCACTCTTCCTACTTTGGCAGACATTTTGCGGCCTAGCACGCTGTGATCTTTTGACCCTCTGGACAAGCTGTCCAGCAACTCTTTTGATGTTTGGAACCTGTCTTTGGAGTGCTCCGGGCCTGCCAGATAACAGCTGTTGCGATGTCGATGTCTGCTGTGGATGCTCCTCATCTGAGCTATTGGAAGCAGCACCCTCTTCCCCCAATGGATGCCAATCTGGGTCAACAACTGGGTCATCCATCACCTCCTCTTCTATGTCATGTGCACCTTTCTCTGTGTCACCGTGTATGGTGGTATAGTGTGCGGGAAGGGGCACCTGAGTCTCATCAGGGTCAAAATCTGGCTCTGTACACTGCGAGGACAATGTAGTGCTCTGAGTGAATGTACCAGCAGAATCATCCATCAGCGGCTGTGCATCAGTGCACTCCATGTCAGATTCATCTTGGCCTGGGTAATTCACCATTTCACTTGATAATCCAGGCATGGTATGTGAAAACAGCTCCATGGAGTAATCAGTAGTATGGCCTGCGTCATCCTTCAATCTTGGTTGGGGTGAAGGACACAAGGAAAGGTGTGGTTCATGAACATGAGCCTCCAATGACGACTCAGTGCTTTTACTTTTTACAACTTCAGAAGAGGAGGCGATAGAGCTGGAGGCTGAGTCAGCAATGTAAGACAAAACTTTTTCCTGATGCTCTGCCTTTAAAAGCGGTTTGCCAACTCCTAGAAAACTAAGCGTTCGAGGCCTTATGTAGCCAGACGATGACGCAGGGTCAGCACCTCCTGCATTCGGTCCTATTTTGCTCTTGCCACTACCATCAGATCCACCACCAACACCATCATTACCAGCTGCCAACCCCCGCCCAATTCCACGGCCTCTTCCACCAGCCTTCCTCATTTTTGGTAGAAATGTAGACAAAATCCAACAAACTATATAGTAATGTAAAACAAGGTACAAGGTGTCTATAGGACAGGGGAGATTTAGAATTTCTGCACACACTTGTGGACAGTGGACACTTTTGGATTGTGTGAGGCCCACTGATATCTGAGCGCTATGTGACAGGCTCGATGGCACAGCTGCCTGTGACCAAAGTGACGAGAGGATAATGGAGATTTTGAATCTCTGCGCACACTTTTGGACACTGGACACTTGTGGATTGTGTGAGGCCCACTGATATCTGAGCGCTATGTGACAGGCTCGATGGCACAGCTGCCTGTGACCAAAGTGACGAGAGGATAATGGAGATTTTGAATCTCTGCGCACACTTTTGGACACTGGACACTTGTGGATTGTGTGAGGCCCACTGATATCTGAGCGCTATGTGACACGCTCGATGGCACAGCTGCCTGTGACCAAAGTGACGAGAGGATAATGGAGATTTTGAATCTCTGCGCACACTTTTGGACACTGGACACTTGTGGATTGTGTGAGGCCCACTGATATCTGAGCGCTATGTGACAGGCTCAATGGCACAGCTGCCTGTGACCAAAGTGACGAGAGGATAATGGAGATTTTGAATCTCTGCGCACACTTTTGGACACTGGACACTTGTGGATTGTGTGAGGCCCACTGATATCTGAGCGCTATGTGACACGCTCGATGGCACAGCTGCCTGTGACCAAAGTGACGAGAGGATAATGGAGATTTTGAATCTCTGCGCACACTTTTGGACACTGGACACTTGTGGATTGTGTGAGGCCCACTGATATCTGAGCGCTATGTGACACGCTCGATGGCACAGCTGCCTGTGACCAAAGTGACGAGAGGATAATGGAGATTTTGCATCTCTGCGCACACTTTTGGACACTGGACACTTGTGGTTTGTGTGAGGCCCACTGATATCTGAGCGCTATGTGACACGCTCGATGGCACAGCTGCCTGTGACCAAAGTGACGAGAGGATAATGGAGATTTTGAATCTCTGCGCACACTTTTGGACACTGGACACTTGTGGATTGTGTGAGGCCCACTGATATCTGAGCGCTATGTGACACGCTCGATGGCACAGCTGCCTGTGACCAAAGTGACGAGAGGATAATGGAGATTTTGAATCTCTGCGCACACTTTTGGACACTGGACACTTGTGGATTGTGTGAGGCCCACTGATATCTGAGCGCTATGTGACACGCTCGATGGCACAGCTGCCTGTGACCAAAGTGACGAGAGGATAATGGAGATTTTGAATCTCTGCGCACACTTTTGGACACTGGACACTTGTGGATTGTGTGAGGCCCACTGATATCTGAGCGCTATGTGACACGCTCGATGGCACAGCTGCCTGTGACCAAAGTGATGAGAGGATAATGGAGATTTTGAATCTCTGCGCACACTTTTGGACACTGGACACTTGTGGATTGTGTGAGGCCCACTGATATCTGAGCGCTATGTGACACGCTCGATGGCACAGCTGCCTGTGACCAAAGTGACGAGAGGATAATGGAGATTTTGAATCTCTGCGCACACTTTTGGACACTGGACACTTGTGGATTGTGTGAGGCCCACTGATATCTGAGCGCTATGTGACACGCTCGATGGCACAGCTGCATGTGACCAAAGTGACGAGAGGATAATGGAGATTTTGAATCTCTGCGCACACTTTTGGACACTGGACACTTGTGGATTGTGTGAGGCCCACTGATATCTGAGCGCTATGTGACACGCTCGATGGCACAGCTGCCTGTGACCAAAGTGACGAGAGGATAATGGAGATTTTGAATCTCTGCGCACACTTTTGGACACTGGACACTTGTGGATTGTGTGAGGCCCACTGATATCTGAGCGCTATGTGACACGCTCGATGGCACAGCTGCCTGTGACCAAAGTGACGAGAGGATAATGGAGATTTTGCATCTCTGCGCACACTTTTGGACACTGGACACTTGTGGATTGTGTGAGGCCCACTGATATCTGAGCGCTATGTGACACGCTCGATGGCACAGCTGCCTGTGACCAAAGTGACGAGAGGATAATGGAGATTTTGAATCTCTGCGCACACTTTTGGACACTGGACACTTGTGGATTGTGTGAGGCCCACTGATATCTGAGCGCTATGTGACACGCTCGATGGCACAGCTGCCTGTGACCAAAGTGACGAGAGGATAATGGAGATTTTGAATCTCTGCGCACACTTTTGGACACTGGACACTTGTGGATTGTGTGAGGCCCACTGATATCTGAGCGCTATGTGACAGGCTCGATGGCACAGCTGCCTGTGACCAAAGTGACGAGAGGATAATGGAGATTTTGAATCTCTGCGCACACTTTTGGACACTGGACACTTGTGGATTGTGTGAGGCCCACTGATATCTGAGCGCTATGTGACACGCTCGATGGCACAGCTGCCTGTGACCAAAGTAGGATAATGGAGATTTTGAATCTCTGCGCACACTTTTGGACACTGGACACTTGTGGATTGTGTGAGGCCCACTGATATCTGAGCGCTATGTGACACGCTCGATGGCACAGCTGCCTGTGACCAAAGTGACGAGAGGATAATGGAGATTTTGAATCTCTGTGCACACTTTTGGACACTCGACACTTGTGGATTGTGTGAGGCCCACTGATATCTGAGCGCTATGTGACACGCTCGATGGCACAGCTGCCTGTGACCAAAGTGACGAGAGGATAATGGAGATTTTGAATCTCTGCGCACACTTTTGGACACTGGACACTTGTGGATTGTGTGAGGCCCACTGATATTTGAGCGCTATGTGACAGGCTCGATGGCACAGCTGTGACAAAAGTGACTAGAGGATAAGGGAGATTGGATTGCTTTTAAAAAAGCAGTTTGCGGAGCAGTGGGTAAACAGCAATGCCAGCGTGTCAGGAAGCCTTAAAAGGCAGCCCAACAACCAACACCACTGATACTCCACAATATAGCCTCCCCTTGCACTGCACACACAGTGACTTGTGTGTTGTGAAGGCCAAATCGCTAGCAGCAGAAGCAGTTTTTTTGTCTTCTTCCCTGCCTAACGCTCTCCCTACAGAATCAGCAGCAACCTCTCCCTATACTAAGATCGGCAGAAGTAAGATGGCGGTCGGCGTGCATGCCCTTTTATACCCCCTGTGACGCCCACCAAAGCAAGCCAATCACTTGCATGCCCTTCTGAAAGATGGTGGTGACCCGTGCCTAGGTCATCACGTTGCCCACAGTGTCCGTGGATCCTGATTGGCTGAAAAAGAGCGCAAAACAAACTTTTGAAACGCGACTTTGGCGCGTAAGTCGCCGACCTCGTGGCCGACCTCATCCTAGGGTCGGGTTTCGTTTCATGAAACCCGACTTTGCCAAAAGTCGGCGACTTTTGAATTTTTTCGACCCGTTTCGCTCAACTCTATTGATAACCCATACAAGGATAATATTGTTTGGCTGGGGAGATTTATTGATGATCTGATATTTGTCTGGAGGGGTAGTCTCTCGTCTGCAAAAAGTTTTTTCTCTTATTTGGATTTGAATGATTTCAATCTAAAATTTACTAGTAGTGGTCATGAGGTATCAATTAACTTCTTGGATTTGAAACTGACCGCAGATCTGGACAATGATGGGGTTCTGATATCTCCCTATAAAAAAATCCATTGCATGCAATAGTATTTTAATGGCTTCCTCTAATCACCCCAAACATGTCATTCAGAATATTCCTGTGGGGGAGCTTATTAGACTAAAAAGGAATACTACATCTAGTGACAAATTGGAGGAAGGAATTGAAATGACCTGTAATAATTTAAAAAAAAAGGGGGTATCCTAATTGGTCCTTGGACAGAGCCAGGAAAATGGTAGCAGGCATGGATAGGGTTAAGCTGTTGGAATCTTCTGAGAAAAAAAGACAGTTTGACTCTAAAAAATCTAGGGTGGTTTTCAGTACCAATTATAGTCCTCAGTTTAATTCTATTGTTAAAATCATCAAAAAATATCTTCCCTTGTTATCTCAGAATGATATGTTGAAAAATATTGTGGAAAATAATGATATTGCCTTTGTGGCAAGAAGAGCCCCGACTTTAGCTACATTATTATCACCCAGCATGGTCAAAGATCTGGATAAAATTTCCCCTAGCAATTGGTTAAAAACAGGATTTTTTAAATGCGGTGCCAATATCTGTAAGTGCTGCGGTTTTGCTAATAAATCTAAAATATTTACATCTATCTCCAATAAAAAACAGTTTAATGTTTGTTCTTTTATAAACTGTAATACGGAGAATGTAGTGTATCTAATTAATTGCAATATATGCCGTATGCAATATGTAGGTTGCACGATGAACCCCCTTAAAACTAGAATCCGCAAACACCTGTCAGACGCTAGTAATTTGCCTATGGTTGGTGCATCAGTAGTATCCCGACATTTTTCAAAAAAACATAATGGGGATTTACGCGGTTTCTCCTTTATGGGCATAGAGCATGTAAAAAAACCATTGAGAGGGGGAGATTTTCATAAAAAAGTGCTTGCAAGAGAAAGTAGGTGGATATTTGAGTTGGGGACTCGCATGCCACAGGGCTTTAATAACCGCCTGGATATCATTATGCACTATTGATATATTTGTATTATATAATGCTGGTTAATATTATTGTTCTATGTTTTTGTACCACTGGGGCTATGTCAGGGCCGGACTGGGACTAAAATTCAGCCCTGGCATTTGAAGTTACACAGGCCCACTAGTCACATGGTGACTATATAATATCTTTGTACACTTGTAGTTTACAAGAAGTGAGAGGAGATTAACACGACTATATAACATGTAGTCACAGCTGTGCCCAGTATTTCAGCTCAGTCCTATTTATTGCTTTTAGGTACAGTACTCCTCCCAAATCTCTGTCCCCTTTTGTATGCATGATTACAGAATTCCTGGCAGAACTGCTCTCTATTGGGCAACCAGACCCCCTGGTCATAGCCGCCCCTATCATACCTCCCAACTTTTGAAGAAGGGAAATTTTGGCCACGCCCAGCCACACCTATTTCACAACTAGTCACACCCATGTCCACACCTAATCGCACCCATTTAGCACTGCTGATCACAGTGACTGGTACTGAGGGCACAGTGGCTGGCATTATGGGCACACTGACTGGCACTAAGGAAGAGAGAAAACAGAGAGAGAGAGAAAAAAGAAAACAGAGAGCGAGAAAGAAAGGGGAAAGAAAGAAAGAACAGTGAGAGACAAAGAAAGAACAGTGAGAGACAGAGAAAGAACAGAGAGAGAGAGAAAGAGGGGAAAGAAAGAAAGAACAGAGAGAGACAGAGAAGGAACAGAGAGAGAAAGAAAGAAGTAAAGAAAAGAAAGAAAGAACAGAGAGAGCGGAAAGAAAAAGAAAGAAAGAGGGGAAGAAAGAACAGAGAGAGAAAGAAAGAACAGAGAGAGAAAGAAAAAGAAAGAAATAAAGAAAGATTCTACAAAGATACTATAGCAGCCCGGCTCCCATTGTAGTGCCCACCTGAGCCTCCCGGTGCAGGACCTATCATGATCCGCTCACATGGCCGGCATCCCCGATTCCAAGGCGATCCTGCTGTCTGTGCTGTCGGAGGAGGACACGGTGATGGATCTGAAGCATTCCTGGTTCCGTCACAATCTCCTCAAGAAATTATCTCATTTCCGGTCAGCTTCCAGCACATCACTTCAGGTGGAACGTCATGTGTGTGTTTTAAAATGCTCCTCGGGGCTCCGCCGTGTACTCCTGTGTCTGTGGGAAAAGCACGCTTTGTATGCTTTGTACACACTTGGCTCTGCTCCGTACATCCCGTACACATATGGCTCCACTCCATACACACACGGCTCCACTCTGTCCACCTCGTACACGCGTGGCTCCGCTCCGTACATCTCGTACACACACGGCTCCTCTCCGTACACCTCGTACAAGCGGCTCCTCTCCGTACACCTTGTACACGCGCGGCTCCACCTCGTACACACACACGGCTCCTCTCCGTACACCTCGTACACACAGGGCTCCGCTCCGTACACCTCGTACACACACGGCTCCTCTCCGTACACCTCATACACACGGCTCCTCTCCGTACACCTTGTACACGCGCGGCTCCACCTCGTACACACACACGGCTCCGCTCCGTACACCTCGTACACGCGCAGCTCCTCTCCGTACACCTCGTACACACGGCTCCTCTCCGTACACCTCATACACACGGCTCCTCTCCGTACACCTCGTACAAGCGGCTCCTCTCCGTACACCTTGTACACGCGCGGCTCCACCTCGTACACACACACGGCTCCTCTCCGTACACCTCGTACACACAGGGCTCCGCTCCGTACACCTCGTACACACACGGCTCCTCTCCGTACACCTCATACACACGGCTCCTCTCCGTACACCTTGTACACGCGCGGCTCCACCTCGTACACACACACGGCTCCGCTCCGTACACCTCGTACACGCGCAGCTCCTCTCCGTACACCTCGTACACACGGCTCCTCTCCGTACACCTCATACACACGGCTCCTCTCCGTACACATCGTACACACACGGCTCCTCTCCGTACACATCGTACACACACGGCTCCGCTCCGTACACATCGTACACACACGGCTCCGCTCCGTACACATCGTACACACACGGCTCCGCTCCGTACACATCGTAAACACACGGCTCCGCTCCATACACCTCATACACACAGCTCCGCTCTGTACACCTCGTACACACACGGCACCGCTCCATACACCTCATACACACGGCTCCGCACTGCTCACCTCGTACACACACGACTCCGCTCCGCTCTGCTCACCTCGTTCACACACGGCTCCGCTCTGCTCACCTCGTACACACACGGCTCCGCTCTGCTCACCTCGTACACACACGGCTCCGCTCTGCTCACCTCGTACACACACGGCTCCGCTCTGCTTACCTCGTACACACACGGCTCCGCTCTGCTCACCTCGTACACACACGGCTCCGCTCTGCTCACCTCGTACACACACGGCTCCGCTCTGCTCACCTCGTACACACACGGCTCCGCTCCGTACACCTCGTACACACGGCTCCGCTCCGTACACACGGCTCCGCTCCGTACACCTCGTACACACGGCTCCGCTCCGTACACCTCGTACACACGGCTCCGCTCCGTACACCTCGTACACACGGCTCCGCTCCGCACACCTCGCACACACGCGGCTCCGCTCCGTACACCTCGCACACACGCGGCTCCGCTCCGTACACCTCGCACACACGCGGCTCCGCTCCGTACACCTCACACACACGCGGCTCTGCTCCGTACACCTCGTACACACAGGGCTCCGCTCCGTACACCTCGTACACACAGGGCTCCGCTCCGTACACCTCGTACACACAGGGCTCCGCTCCGTACACCTCGTACACACAGGGCTCCGCTCCGTACACCTCGTACACACGGCTCCGCTCCGTACACCTCGTACACACGGCTCCGCTCCGTACACCTCGTACACACGGCTCCGCTCCGTACACCTCATACACACAGCGCTCCGCTCCGTACACCTCGTACACACAGCGCTCCGCTCCGTACACCTCGTACACACTCGGCTCCGCTCCGTACACCTCATACACACACAGCTCTGCTACATCCACACTGTAAATCCTGACCCCACACATACTTACCTCAACCAGCACCATGACAACAGCAAAGCAGAGTCTTGCAGACGGTAGAGGCAAGGCTGAGCGCACAGGACCTGTGATGAGGTCACAGGAGGGGCGGAGTCAGGGGTGACATGATCGGGGTCTGGACAAAGGCTCCTGATCATGTGACCCACTGACTCCTCCCCTCCTGTGACCTCATCACAGGTCCTGCGAACAGAGCGAGCAGGCTAGCGAATGCGACGCTGTGAGTGGCTGCGGGGGGGGTCTCATGCTAAGGCGAGGATGGGGGGCGTGGCGGCTTATCTCCCTGCAGTGCGGGAGGAACTTGAAACTATGCCGGCGGCAGGAGCAACAGTGGCCGCAGCAGCTGGCAAGCGGCCAGATGATCGGGCGCTGCCGCCCGCGGCCCACGTGACAGCTGCCCAGCGGGAAAATGCCCGGTTGGTTATATTGCCAATCCGGGCCTGGGCTATGTGCACACAGTGCCGATTCTGCTGTGGAATTTTCCGCGTAGATTTTGCTAAATCTTTAGGTAAGATGATCTGCGTTTTGCCTGCAGTTTTGTCGCAGATTTGGTGCAGTTTTTGTGCAGATTTCCCCTGCAGTTTCCGCCTGCAGATTTCTATAATGGAGCAGGTGGAGAGCTGCAGCAGAGCCGCACAGGAGAAGCGATACGCTGCTTCTTTTATTCTGCACCAGATCTGCGCAGAAAAATCTGCAGCATGTGCACAGCCTTTTTTGTTTTACATAGCCTTAAATGGTACTGTGCATCACGTGCTGTTCTGCTGCTTTTCTGCTGCGGTTCTGCAGGGCCAAATCTGCTGCGGAACTGCACGGAGTCTGCACTGTGTGCACAGGGCCTTAAGGCTAAGTGCACACGTTGCAGAAAATTTCTGCACAAAAACCTGAATCCCTTCCCAGAAACCGCACCTATTTTTCCGCGGCGGTTTTTGTGCGTTTTTTGCGCGGTTTTGATGCGTTTTTGATGCGTTTTTACCGCAGCGGTTTCTAAAAGCATGGGAGAAGCCTAAACCGCAAAATTAATGTGCATGCTGCGGTTTTTACCGCGATGCGGTTTTTTCGCGGTAAAAAACGCATCAATGTGCACAAAAAGTGCAAAATGCATAGAAATGACTGTGCACCTTATTTTTAGCGGTTTTATAGCGGTTTTATAGTGAAAACCGCGGTAAAAACCGCTAAAAAAACGCTGTGTGTGAACACAGCCTAAATCTTATGGTCAGGTTATCGGACATTCCTAATGTACTTTTCTCCAATATGTTGAATTCTTTCCTTATAATCTTTATGCATGTTGTATACTGATCAATATGTGGATAGTTTATATGTTTGATCTGCTTTTATAGCACATGTTTTTAAGTCTCTCACATATGTTTATAATTACCCTGATGGGAGTGGGATGTATATAAGGTTCCATGTTTGGAAAGCAGATTAGATTCTGGAACGTGAAGAAGGCGGGTTCTACCGCTGAAACGCGTAGTCCTATCTGCACGACTTTCCTGCGTTATTGCTGTTTTGAACTGCTTGGACCATTGCATTTTAATGGATTTATGAATAAAAAGAAAAAAATTTTTAACAGCATCCTGGATTGCTCACGTTATTGCTGGACTTTGCTTTGTCGTTGTTCACATTTGTATGGATGGACTCCTACAGTACATCCAGATCCGGGCACAACGGAGTTAACCAGGTCAGCTGAGGTTCCAGGTGGTTCACAGGAGTGAGCTGGTCTACATTGTTGGATATATATATATATATATATATGCACTATATACAGTACAGACCAAAAGTTTGTACACACCTTCTCATTCAAAGAGTTTTCTTTATTTCCATGACTATGAATATTGTAGATTCACTCTGAAGGCATCAAAACTATGAATAAACACATGTGGAATTATATAATTAGCAAAAAAGTGTGAAACAACTGAAAATATGTCTTATATTCTAGGTTCTTTAAAGTAGCCACCTTTTGCTTTGATTACTGCTTTGCACACTCTTGGCATTCTCTTGATGAGCTTCAAGAGGTAGTCACCGGAAATGGTTTTCACTTCACAGGTGTGCCCTGTCAGGTTTAATAAGTGGGATTTCTTGCCTTATGAATGGGGTTGGGACCTTCACTTGTGTTGTGCAGAGGTCAGGTGGATACACAGCTGATAGTCCTACTGAATAGACTGCTAAAATTTGTATTATGGCAAGAAAAAGCAGCTAAGTAAAGAAAAACAAGTGGCCATCATTACTTTAAGAAATGAAGGTCAGTCAGTCCGAAAAATTGGGAAAACTTTGAACGTGTCCCCAAGTGCAGTGGTAAAAACCATCAAGCGCTACAAAGAAACTGGCTCACATGAAGACCGCCCCAGGAAAGGAAGACCAAGAGTCACCTCTGCTGCGGAGGATAAGTTCATCCGAGTCACCAGCCTCAGAAATCGCAGGTTAACAGCAGCTCAGATTAGAGACCAGGTCAATGCCACAGAGTTCTAGGAGCAGACACATCTCTACAACAACTGTTAAGAGGAGACTTTGTGCAGCAGGCCTTCATGGTAAAATAGCTGCCAGGAAACCACTGCTAAGGACAGGCAACAAGCAGAAGAGACTTGTTTGGGCTAAAGAACACAAGGAATGGACATTAGACCAGTTGAAATCTGTGCTATAGTCTGATGAGTACAAATTTGAGATCTTTGGTTCCAACCACCGTGTCTTTGTGCGACGCAGAAAAGGTGAACGGATGGACTCTACATGCCTGGTTCCCACCGTGAAGCATGGAGGAGGAGGTGTGATTGTGTGGGGGTGCTTTGCTGGTGTCACTGTTGGGGATTTGTTAAAAATTGAAGGCATACTGAACCAGCATGGCTACCACAAAATTCTAACAGTCTATTCAGTAGGACTATCAGCTGTGTATCCACCAGACTTCTGCACAACACATCTGATGGCCCCAACCCCATTTATAAGGCAAGAAATCCCACTTATTAAACCTGACAGGGCACACCTGTGAAGTGAAAACCATTTCCGGTGACTACCTCTTGAAGCTCATCAAGAGAAAGCCAAGAGTGTGCAAAGCAGTGATCAAAGCAAAAGGTGGCTACTTTGAAGAACCTAGAATATAAGACATATTTTCAGTTGTTTCACACTTTAATTATATAATTCCACATGTGTTAATTCATAGTTTTGGTGCCTTCAGAGTGAATCTACAATTTTCATAGTCATGAAAATAAAGAAAACTCTTTGAATGAGAAGGGGTGTCCAAACCTTTGGTCTGTACTGTGTATGTATGTGTGTATATATATATATATATATATATATATATATATATATATATATATATATATATACAGATATCAAGATAACATACACCAAACAAACAATAAGACGGGGGAGATGACTCAAACCTGAAATTCTAAAGAGAACTGAGTCTGCAGCACACACTTCCTATTCGTTCTTGTCACGTGGTCCCTGTCTGATTTCCGTGTTCTGTAGTTTACAAAAATTACCTCATATTAATCAAATTAAGAGCCCCTCCGTGCTGAGTCAACTCACTCTAAAGGCCCCGTCACACATAGCGATCTCGCTAGCGAGATCGCTGCCGAGTCACAATTTTTGTGACACCACAGCGATCTCACCAGCGAGATCGCTGTGTGTGACAGCGATCAGCGGCCGGCCCCCCTGCCGGTATCACTGATCGCTGCAGGAAAGGCCAGGACTTTTTTTTTGGTCGCTGGTCTCCCGCTGGCCAGCACGCATCGCTGCATGTGACAGGTGGGAGACCAGCGATCTGCTGGTAACTAACGTACACATCGGGTATCCAAGGGACGTGCGTCCCTTAGATACCCGATGTGTATGTTAGTTACCAGCGCGCTGATGCAGGGAGCAAGTATGAACAAGTATGTACAGAGAATGCTCATCAACATCTGTTTCACAGTTCTGAAGAGTTTACACTCTGTCAACCACCCCCTGCTCGTTCAATGTTCAAAAGAACATGTCAAGAAAAGCCACTGAACAGGCAGAGAAAGGGATGACAAAAGATGTGAATATCTGACTTTAGAAATAATGAAAGCTAAAGTTTTTTTTTTATCAACAGTAAATGCAGGCTTTCATTTTAATAGAAAGACTTGAAAGGGGGCAGCCTTTTGTAGCATTTTCCCACTTTGGACCTTCCTAATGCTAATTTCCGATAATGGTTAACAGTTTTGTATACATTAAGCGTGAATTCATGCGAGAACACAAAGAGAGGGTTTTTTTCTTCTCTTGCTGGATAATTAGCATTAGCTGGAATTTTTAAAAAAATTTTTTTGAGGGCGTATTATTAACTATGTTCTCGTGCAAGACTAAATATAATAGCAATTATTCAAATGTATTCAAAGAGCACAATGCAATTATAGAATGAAATCAATACGGCTTTGAAACTGTTGGTGACGGACATGTCGCCACCGAAACACGGGGCAGGCTCAATATATCACGTGGATGGAATGCCTCATATGCATATAGGTTCCAAAAAGGCAGTTAATCCATGGCAAGGAATTAAAATCCATCTTCTCTCTTCACACAGGTAATCATGTCATTCAACCTCTGAACTGAAGTACCCTGCATGTATTTTCACTCCATTCAATGTTAGTGTGGCGCCCCTGAGGCTCAGTCGCCACAGAGGTACTGCACCTCCTAGTGAGGTGTGGTACCCCACCATCCAGGTAAGGTGGAGACACCTGACCACACTCCAACACCTGCACCCCACACCACAAAGTAGTGTAGCAAAGCACCTTCGGCGGCTCCCTGCTTGGAGTGTAGCAAAGCACCCATTGGTGGCTCCCTGCTTGGAACATGAAACGTGCTGGGAGGTGGGTGGAGTTAGTTTACATTACAAAGAGCGGGAAGAGTTTAGGATTGAGAGGTCAGTTGGTTAGGGAGTTGGAGAGAAGAAGATCCCCGGAGAGAGGGATAGATGGATGAAAGTGCTGCAGCAGATCCCAGTGACCTGGGTCTGCTGGCACAGGAAAGGAAGAGAGAGAGAGCAACATAGACTGAAAGCCTGACTCTCCATAGAAAGAAAGATTAGTACGGAACGTGAGGAGTAAAAGAGAACAGAGGATGTGGGTTAGAAGAGAACCCTTCCTAGAAGTTCTAAGCGCAAGGTCGGGGCCTGTTCCCCGAAATTGTATGAATACTAATGGTCCTGCAGCAGACACCGGAGGAATAGAAGTAGTGACTGCTTTATTCCCACACAAGACTTGGGGGCACAACAGCAACTGGATAGTGAGCCGGGACTTAGTAGCAAGGAGTCCCCGAGAGGAGACGCTCAGAAAGGCACATGTTGGCGGAGTGTTGGAAAGGAGTATTCCATCTGGCCTGGAGGTTGACTGAGTCCCTGACCCGGAGGACACTGCACGGAGGCAGGCACCTGTTTGTACAACAGACTGTGAGTAAAGCTTTGGAACTACATGCCCTGGAGTCCTCCACTCATTCCTGCGCCAACCCGCCTAGCACTGCTACATCCCTTACGCCAGACACTACACCATCTACGTGTCACTTCACCTACTGTGCCCTGGGACTACAGCCCTGCCTGTGGAGGGCTATAACATCATTGCTGCACCACACCATCAGTCCCAGAGGATCTGTCTGCAGCATCGGCTTACATCTCCATTGCTGAACACCACAGGTGGCGTCACAAATCACTTATAAACTTTCTTCACAATAAGCACACTGCAACAACCCCTTTTACAATGGGTGCCCAGGGCCACGGGCCGGGTCCCAGCTGCCGTGACATCTCCCATTGAAGCTCATCGGGCCCAGTACCGAGTACCCCACAGCCCTGGGAGGGCGGCCCATTAGCAAGCAGCCTGAATGGTAATCATGTCATTCAACCTCTGTTGGGGTACCTCAGAGCTCAGTCCTTGGCCCCCTTCTCTTTTCTCTCTTCACGGCCTCAATTGGACAGACCATCAGCAGATTTGGCTTTCAGTATCATCTTTATGCTGATGACACACAACTATACACGTCAACCCCCGCTGTACTACAGAACGCCAGTGACCGTCTGTCCGCAGTTTCCAACATCACGTCCGCTCTCTATCTGAAACTCAACCTCTCAAACGCTGAACTTCTTCTGCTCCCGCCGTCTACTAACCTCCCTAAATCTGACATTTCCCTCTCTGTGGGTGGCACCACAATAACAGCCCGGCAGCAGGTGAGCTGTCTGGGTGTTATGCTTGACACCAATCTCTCCTTCACATCCCATATACAATCTCTTGCCCGCTCTTGCCGCTTACACCTAAAGAACATCTCTAGAATCCGCAGTCTTCTCACCATGGAAACAACAAAAACACTCATTGTCGCATTGATCCACTCCTGCCTGGATTACTGCAACGCTCTACTAATTGGCCTCTCCGTTACTCGACTTTTCCATCTCCAGTCCATACTTAATGCAGCAGCCAGGGTCATCCATCTGGCTAGTCGGTACTCGGCCGCGTCCTCTCTTCGCCAGTCCTTACATTGGCTGCCCATTCATTATAGGATCCAATTCAAAGTACTTGTTCTCACCCACAAAGCTCTCCACAGTGCAGCACCCCCCTACATCTCCTCCCTCATTTCTGTCCATCGGCCTAACCTATCGCTGCGCTCTGCAAATGACTTTTAACTAACCTCGGCACTAATTCGTACCTCCCACTCCCGAGTCCAAGACTTCTCCTGAGATGCGCCAATCCTCTGGAATGCTCTACCCCAAGAAATTAGGATGATCCACAATTTGCATAGTTTTAGGCGCTCCCTCAAAACGCAATTGTTCAGAGCGGGCTATCACGTTCACTAATCTAAGTCATTTTATGTGGAAGTGTGCATGTGTAGCCCATTCACTATCTCCATCCACCCCTCACTCCCTCAAGATGGCTGGACCATCATTGTAAATACACACCTGTACTTTGTATCTCCCCCACCTCATTGTAGATTGTAAGCTCTCACGAGCAGGGTCGTCTTATTTTGCTTTAATTATTGTATTGTTAGCGTTGTTACTTATGACTTGTGATTTGAAACTGTTAAACTGTAAAGCGCTGCGGAATATGTTGGCGCTATATAAATAAAGATTATTATTATGTATAGGCAGCCATTAATTGTCATGTTGACGAGATTATTCTGGAGATATGTGTTTCCGGAAGAGGAATCTGAAGCAAAGGAACAATGTAGGTAGGCAGCATGAGATTGGATCTGGAGGGTTGGAGGGGGTTATTGAGCTAATTAGACAGAAATATTTTAATTGGCGTTCGGCTCTGTTACAATATTCTTATGGCATTCTGAGAAGGAAGGTAAGATGCTAATTTACACAGTGATTGCCGTCCTTCAGAAGTGCAACTGGGAATATTATGGAAACCATAGCAGTTGAATTTAAAGGAATTGTCTCTACCCTAGAGTATGATTGCTCAAGCCAAAGATCTCCTGATCTGCCTGCGCAGTTGAGAAGTCCTGTACAGGTGCGATTCACTATTTTGTGAATACTGGTGCTCTGGTGTGAGATTTGGCTATCAGGTTCTTGTTGGATATGTGTATCGGAGGCGGATGGGTTACATTTGCAAGCACCCAATAGAGGCCACAGTGACCAGATGACCTGAATGAAGGTGAGGGTCCTGGCTGGGTGTGTGGGCTTGTGCTATGGGGGCGCTATGCTCTTTCAGGCTGCATATAACCAATGTCTTTGGTGGGCTCCAGCATTGAACTGGCAAAGATCTGGTCCTGGCCAACCAGTCAAAAATAAACTTTTTACTGAACGATAACTTGGAGGGGATTACATACAGTACATAGCGGGTATATACTTGATGAATGTTTCCTTCACAATACGGAGCATTTTCCATGCACAGTTTCAATTCCTTCCTTTTTACTCACTTGTTGTCTACCTTCACCATACCTCTCTACTTCACCACAGCCCAGACCAGTACTACAGTCCAGTGAGCAAGAGTCCTATTCTCAGCCTGCGGTTCTGCGTCTTCTTTCCCCTCTAGTGAACTATGTTGCCAGTATAGCCGGTACTTATCTTCTCTTCTACTGCTACTCTAGAACTCCCACCCAGGGCACACTCTTTGTCTTACATACTCTGTTCCATCTAGGCCCTTCCGGAGTTATAAACTCTGGGCTGAACTGCTAGGCGTCCTGACCCAGAACCCGTCTCCAATAGATCACTCCGTTCCTTTAGTCACTTCTCTTCTAGAATCTCCCTTTCTTTTATTTCGGTCTCTTCTCACGGTTAGGAATACCCATGTCATGTGGCACTGCTCACACTACACCTTAGGTCTGCTCTCTACACACACTGCGCCCTTTCTGATGTTCTAGGAGGAAGCTGTCTCTGTTCATCTTAGTCCTTCCCACTCTGGGCTAGTCCCAACCATTAACGCTCACGTTTCCGACGAATAACACACATTAACATTATTAACTTAAAGCACAGTTTACATTAGACATGACGGTAACACACTTGTTCTTCAAGGGGTAAACTATGGGTAATATGTCCATCTCCTTACATCTGGTCCAGAGGAGATGTCGCTTTTTCAGAGGTGAGTACAGCTTCTTTTCGCCTTTTCTCAGACTGTGAATTTTAAAAATAGACCAGAAAACCCCTTTAATGGCTCCCAGCGAATATTATTGTTGTATTATTAGGCAACAGAAGCACGTTATTGCAGCCATACAAGGCTTCACCCTGCTTGTAACATATAAGTCTGTATGTAGAGTACAATTATATGGCGTTATGCTTTATTGCCCCGCACTCCCAGCCTTGTGAGAACTTCAGATTGAAGGATTGTTTCCGACATTCTACATGACATTTCCCTTGTTTAAATTACAAATTTACATCCTCCAAATTAATAAGTGAGGAAAAAGCTGGTAAACAATGTTCCCATTCTGCACCGAAAGCAAGAAAACATCTGATAGTATTGTTATATCAGCCAAGTGTGAAGTCATTGGATTTTCTATGCAAAATTTCATCTAGATTATCTTGAAACGGATTTAAAGTGACATAATGTTGCACCTGAAGATGCCACTAGGGGGAGTTTAGAAGCTTGCCACATACTGTTTTATTATGTAGCTACATGTATAAGCAGTATGCAGCAAGCTCAGAAGCTCCCTCTAGTGATGGCTGCAGGGAGACAGAGCTTCATACTTTATAATGTAAAGGTTATTTTATGTAATAGAAAGATGTCATATCAAGACACTACAATATGACATCAGTTATTATTACTGTGTGTGTTTCTGTGTGCAGACTTAGTTAGTTGTGCCCCTCTAATTTTTTACCTAATGGAGCTCATAGCCACCAGATTGTTCTGAGGTTTCAAGACAGCTGCAAACCATTGGTTTTGAGTAGCTTCCTGAAAATAAGCTCATATAAATATTCATCCTACTTGTTGATGGTTTCCAGGACCCAACCAATAGAATTGTATCTGCTTCTCAAGGCGTACACTAGCCTTGCAGCAGATTGCAGGAAGACCTGTTCCTACCCCATCAACCTTGACATTTGGGTTGTCCAAACCATAGCAGAACCAAGAATGGTCTTTGCTCCTGGCCATTAGAAATTCTAGGACCCTTACTACCCACCATCGTGGTTCTCAGAAGTCCCAGATTTGCTTGGACGGTTCTGAATAATCCGACAAACATTTCCTCGAAAAGGGGTGGGTTTATGTAAATCATGCCGCAAAGTGGGCATTCATAGACGGGAGGGGGGGCATTCTTCAGCAGCGTTGTTATGATGCTCTTGAGATTGTCTTGGATTGGAAAAATGGAGTGTTTTTATCGGACTGCTATCCATGGGTTGTGTCTGTTATTACAGCAAGTGAATTGCAATACCAGACCCAGCCTATTGATAAAGGTGGCGCTGCCGAGCCTCTTTTTTTTTTTTTTTTTTATACCCTCACAACCCTAACGGGTTTGTATTGTTTCCAGCAATACTGTTATGACTAGATAACTCCTCTTATGTGTGGAAACCGGGAAGACTGGTGCATTTAATCGAATGCTTTTGGATCTGCTGATTTAGTATAAAGTAATACCATTGTTGAGTGATGCACTCCGGATACTAATAGATCTTTAAAATGTTACTTTTCCAGCTCTGCCTGGAGAAATCAATAGGCCACATCTTATAAGGGTAATTGTATACCTGGGCTATCTGTTCTATGTTTTGCAGCTGTCTCGGGTATTGATTAGTACATCTGTATTAGTAGTAATGGGATTGATATATTACTGACATTGTGCCTCTTTATATCTTAGATGGTGAATTTATTTAAAGGGGCGACGTCATTTGTTTAATTCATGTGTTGTGGAAGCTCTGCAGCTGACATATGCGGTTGGGAGAGGGGAAACTTGATGTGTTGCTTATGTTTTTTGTAGTTTACGTATGAAACTGGAGAATGTGATTGACATCAAAGAGTTTTTGACATGATAGTTGACACTCGCCATCTGTATATTGTACACATACCGCAAAAATGCAACTTACACCAGGGGTGGGGAACCACAGGCGTGCGCATCGTTTATGGCCTGTAATGTCATTTTCTCCTGCCCCAAGGCAGATTCCCATGGACTGCAGTGCTTAGGCAGCCGGCCGGCGGCCCTATAATTTCTCCTTACACTGCAATCTTTTGCACACAGTGTTCCCTAATGAATGAAATGGCGCATGCAATGAAGGACATTCTTTATGGGTGAAGTTAGTGCCCTCTGCGCTACCAACTCTCTGAAGATGAAGCCAGCAATTGTAGTGTGATGCAGTAGGACCATTATTTCCTACTAGATGGTGGCCCGATTCTAACGCATCGGGTATTCTAGATTATGTATGTACTTTATTTATGAAGATTTAATAATAATGCAATAATGCACCCCCCAATCCTGATATGCATGGTCCTCTCACCCCCCAATCCTGATATGCATGGTCCTCTCACCCCCCAATCCTGATATGCATTGTCCTCTCACCCCCCAATCCTGATATGCATGGTACCCCTCACCCCCCTGTCCTGGTATGCATGGTCCCCACACCTCCCAATCCTGATATGTATGGTCCCCCTCACCCTCCAATCCTGGAATGAACGGTCCTCTCACCCCCCAATCTTGGTATGCATGGTCCTCTCACCCCTCTTTCCTGGTAAGCATGGTTCCCCTCACCCCCCTTCTCTGGTATGCATGGTTCTGTCACCCCCCTTTCCTGGTAATGCATGGCCCCCTCACGCCCCTTTACTGGTATGTATGGTCACCCTCACCCCCCTTTCCTGGTATGCATGGTGCCCCTCACCCCCTTTCCTGGTATGCATGGTCCCTCTCACCCCCCTTTCCTGGTATGCATGGTCCCCCTCCCCCTTGCTGGTATGCATGGTCCCCCTCACCCCCCTTTCCTGGTATGCATGGTCCCTTCACCCCCCTTTCCTGGTATGCATGGTCCCGTCACCCACCTTTGCTGGTGTGTATGGTCACCCTCACCCCCCTTTCCTGGTATGCGTGGTCCCCCTCACCCCCCTTTCCTGGTATGCGTGGTCCCCCTCACCCCCCTTTCCTGGTATGCGTGGTCCCCCTCACCCCCCTTTCCTGGTATGCGTGGTCCCCCTCACCCCCCTTTCCTGGTATGCGTGGTCCCCATCACCCCCCTTTCCTGGTATGCATGGTCTCTGTTAAAATAAAAAAGTTATATACTCACCTTCCGACGGCCCCCAATCTCCACTCCACGCGCCCGGCATCTTCCGGTCCCAGTAATGATCTGCGGGAAACACACTGTCATGATCCAGTGTTGGATCTGGCGGTATTAAATGCATTAAGTGAACTTTTTTTCCTTTGGTTCCAAAGTGTGTCGTGATTGCCCCCGGTGGCCATTGGAATCATCACGTGGTGTCGTTCATTCTAAGTTGCCCGGTGGTGGGGAATGGTATCGCACTTTAGGTTAATGTTCACTTAATTATGGATCAGGTGTGACACCCTATAAAGGTGTGCTCAGGGTGTTCACTCACTGCCTGTGATATTGTGAGATTGTTCACTTTGAGTTGGAGAGCCTGGAGGAAGGATGGAGCTGGTGAGGAGTCCTGCGCAGCTTAGCCAGGGGGGACGTGTTGCAGCTATGGTGTCTGGACGAAGGGCTCGCATGGCGTGGTGGGGTCGCAGTGATGGAGTCAGCGGGAAGTGTCTGCATGGTCTGGTGGAGTGGCTACTATGGAGAGTGGCACTCACCATGTGGGACTTGGCCGCTGAGCTGGACTCAAGCATGCTTGACTTCGTGGCAGAAGCTGAACACTTCCTTGGGACTCTGGTACTAAGCAGCTGCAACTGGTGTTGGACTCTGCTCCAAGGTTGCACTAAGGTGAAGGATCCTGTTATGGTGATGGATCCGGGTGGAGGAGAAGATGCACTCAGGTGGAGGGCTCTGTTGCTAGGAGCGCACGCAACAGAGCAAAGCTAAGTGGTGTTTCCCCTGTATTGTCTCTTTCCTCATGTGTGTTATTAGTGCAGTGGTGGGATTAGTCTCCGCACCGACCAATTCCCTAGTGAGGGTTTAGGGTCAGGGTGAGCAAGGGCGTTAAGGTACGCGTGCGGCGACAGGTGCGGAGCCTGTTTAGGGAATGTAAGGAGTGAAGGGACACTGGCTCAGGGGAGCTTAGGAGGTCTCCATGTCCCCATTCCCTATCGCAGGGCCCACCATTGTTAAAGTTTCCCAGGTTCCCCCGTTATTATTTGATTATTGTATGTATAACGTGTAATACCTAAATTCGCCAGGTGGAGGCGGCGTATCCACCTGCACGTTTTATTATTTAAATGCGCCCCACTGGAGGCGGTGTATCCAGGGTCACGTGTGTTATGGGTCCGCCTTGCGGTATCATCTGCGTCCCGACACACGTGACCATGACACACCGCTGATGAAGTCACGCTCTCGCGAGAGTGATGTCATCTCCGGCCCTTCGCGCAAAGCATTACTGGGACCAGAAGGTGCCGGGGCGTGTGGAGCGTGGAGTGGAGATCGGGGGCTGCCGGAAGGTGAGTATATAACTATTTTTTATTTTAATTCTATTTTTTACATATTCTCACCTTCCGACGGCTCCCAATCTCCACTCCACGTGCCCGGCATCTTTTGGTCCCAGTAATGCGCGAAACACCGCTCTCGAGCACGCAACGTCATCAGCGGTGTTTCACGCAAAGCATTACTGGGACCGGAAGGTGCTAGGCGCATGGTGAGAGGAGGGAAAGAGTCCGTGGGGCCATTGGAAGGTGAATATATTACTGTTTTTCATTTTAATTCTATTTTTTTACAGCTTTTTGCTACCCAGGGCCTGGAGGAGAGTCTCCTCTCCTCTGGACCCTGGATACCATCCGCACATTGAGCGCTGCGCCAGACTGCGCCTGTCTCTTACTGTTACAAACAGCTGTGCCTGTCGCTGATTGGTCGGTTACAGACAGACAGAATAAGACGATTATATAGTAGACTAGCTGAAGAGCCCGGCGCTGCCCGGGCATAGTAACTAACTGTTGTTAGTTATAACAAATTATAATTATCCTCCATCCCATAGTCCCGTGCCCATACACATATCCACCATCCCATAGGCCCGTGCCCATATACCCATCATACATATCCTCCATGCCATAGTCCCATGCCCATATACCCATCACACATCCTCCATCCCATAGGCCCGTGCCCTTATACCCGTCATACATATCCTCCATCCCATAGTCCCATGCCCATATACCCATCATACATATTCTCCATCCCATAGTCCCATGCCCATATACCCATCATACATATCCTCCATCCCATAGTCCCATGCCCATATACCCATCACACATCCTCCATCCCATAGGCCTGTGCCCATATACCCATCATACATATCCTCCATCCCATAGTCCCATGCCCATATACCCATCATACATATTCTCCATCCCATAGTCCCGTGCCCATATACCCATCATACATATCCTCCATCCCATAGTCCAGTGCCCATATACCCATCACACATCCTCCATCTTATAGTCCCATGCCCATATACCCATCATACATATCCTCCATCTCATAGTCCCGTGCCCATATACCCATCATACATATCCACCATCCCATAGGCCCGTGCCCA
Organism: Dendrobates tinctorius; assembly: GCF_039654945.1. Taxonomy (NCBI): domain Eukaryota; kingdom Metazoa; phylum Chordata; class Amphibia; order Anura; family Dendrobatidae; genus Dendrobates; species Dendrobates tinctorius. Next base: position 29,878,493 of record NW_027361682.1, on the reverse strand, counting down.
TATACCCATCATACATATCCTCCATCCCACAGTCCAGTGCCCATATACCCATCACACATCCCCCATCCCATAGTCAACCATTATGACATCATAATGAGCGGCGGGGCTTGATGACATCAGCGTCGCCATGGCAACCATTGTGACATCATAATGAGGGGCAGGGCTTGATACGCACACACTGCTTCCCCAGTATGCAAATAGGGGCGTTATGACATCATAATGAGGGGCAGGGCTTGACGCGCACACACTTTTTCCCCAGTTTGGTGAATTGGAACACGCTGGGTTAAAATTTCACCTCACAACACAGCTTAGGACGATCTCGGGGTCCAGACGTGTGACTGTGCCAAATTTTGTGGCTGTAGCTGTGATGGTGCGGATGCCTATCCCGGACATACACACACACACACACACACATACACACTTTGAGCTTTATATATTAGATGTGATGTATGCACCAGCCCCATTGTCTCCTATGTAATGTATATACCAGCCCCGCTGTCTCCTATGAGATGTATGCACTAGCCCCACTATCTCCTATGTAATGTATACACCAGCCCCACTGTCTCCTTTGTGATGTATGCACTAGCCCCACTATCTGATATGTAATGTATATACCAGCCCGACTGTATACTATGTAATGTATATGCAGCAGCCAAACTGTTGTCTATGTAATGTATACACCAGCTCCACTGTCTCCTATGTAATGTATGCTCGAGCACCACTATTTCCTATGCAATGTATATACACTAGCCCCACTGTCCCCTATGTAATGTATGCACCAGCCACACTGTCTCCTATGTAATGTATGCACCAGCCAAACTGTCTCCTATATAATGTATACACCAGCCCCACTGTTGTCTATGTACTGTATACACCAGCCCCATTGTCTCCTATGTAATGTATACACCAGCCCCACTGTCTCCTCTGTAATGTATGCAGCAGCCCCACTGCCTCCTATGTTAAGTAAAAGCACCAGCCCCACTGTCTCTTATGTAATGTATGCACCAGCTCCACTGTCTCCTATGTAATGTATACACCAGCCCCATTGTCTCCTATATAATGCATACACCAGCTCCACTCTCTCCTATGTAATGTATGCTTGAGCACCACTATCTCCTATGCAATGTATATACACTAGCCCCACTGTCCCCTATGTAATGTATACACTAGCCCCACTGTCCCCTATGTAATGTATACACCAGCCCCACTGTCTCCTATGTAATGTGTATACCAGTTCCACTGTCTCCTATGTAATGTATGCACCAGTCCCACTCTCTCTTATGTAATGTATGCACCAGTCGGTCGCACTGTCTCTTATCTGATGTATGCACCTGCCCCACAGTCTTGGTGTCTCCTATGTGATATTTTGACAATAGTCTCTGTGTCTCCTATGTGATGTATACACAGTACAATCTTGGTGTCTTCTATGCACAGCAGTGTCAGTGTCACCTATGTAATGTGTACTGCAGACCGCGCATGCCTCTCCAAAGAGAAGCGGTTCCAGCCATCACATTATTGGTGAGTTAATTAATTGTTTGACCAAATATAGGAGGATCATTTTCAAATTAATTTTGCACAGCCTGTAAACAATGCTATAAATAGTGAAATGGTGCTTAGCAGAAAAAAACGTCCCCACCGCCAATCTAGACAGGTCACCTCAGGTCACTCACATCTAGAACACTTGTCACATATGCAATACAGAAACCGCCCCCCAAAAAATCCCAAATTATTCTAGAAACGGGTTAAATGTTTTCATAGGGAAAAATATTTTACCATTATTGGAGAAATAGCCTGGAATATTTCAAGTGACAACGCCCCTTAATTACCACACTTGTTTTTTGGTACATTGGAGATGTATGTGGAATCTATTTATACACAATCCATCCATAGGGTTGCAGCATTCCTGTACTTTGACCCACTAGACCTCTCATGTAGCCTTAGAGCTGAGCTTCTGCAGAGAACTCCATTCTTTGACTCCAGGACTGCTGAATAGAAAACTTTTAAATAATGTGTATGGCCTGCTTTCTCCAGGGCTCCAGCATTCATGTACAAAAGAGATTAACCCACCCTCTAATTATAATGAAATGACAGATTATCCGTACATTCCTTGACCAAGAAACTGCAAAAACACTTGTGCACACCCTCATCATCTCCCGCCTCGACTATTGCAACCTCCTACACTCTGGCCTCCACTCTAGCACCACTTCAATCTATCCTAAACTCTGCTGCCCGACTAATCCACCTGTCTCCCCGTTCCCCAGCCTCTCCTCTCTGCCAAACCATTCATTGGCTTCCTATTGTCCAGCGGCTCCAGTGCAAAACCCTAACTATGACATACAAAGCCATCCACAACCTGTCTCCTCCATACATCTGTGACACGGTCTCGCGCTACTTACCTACACGCAACCTTCGATCATCTCAAGATCTCTTTCTCTACTCCCCTCTTATCTCTTCTTCCCACAACCGCATACAAGACTTCTCCTGTGCTTCCCCTGTGGTATTTGCAGGTACGCAGGATGCAGTGACGAGTCGCGAGACAATTTGGTGCTTTCTAAAATAACGTTTATGACTAGAGGGAACTTTCCTCAGTCACGGCCTGATCTCCAACAGGGGTAACACGGGTTGCCCTCGCAGGAGCTTTAGACAAGCAAACACAAATGGGTAGAACACGACTACTTCCGGCAATAGCTGGTCACTACAGGGCCGCGGTATGGCCGACTACGGTTCCTTAATTGTAAAGTCAACTTAGCTGTCCAGACGTCCCTCGCCGTTCGGGTTGGTGGTCTTTCGGCGTAGTAGTTGCTGGGCCCAGTTGCTGAGGCGTTGACGGAGTTTTCGCGCCCTCCGGCGCGCTGGTGACACTGGAGCCTCACAGGCCCCGGCGGAGTCCTCGGACGGGTGGGCCGCAGGCCCCGGACTGGGGCAAGCGGTAGCGATGGGTGGTGGCGAATAACAGGCCACCTGCGCAGCTAGTAGTTGCCACGCCAACGGGCGAGAGCGGGGTGGCTGCGGGTGGCAGGGGAACAGGATGCAGCTGCAGGCTGAATGGAGGCGGCAGCGGCCGCGGGTGACCGAGGGTCGACTACAGCCGCGGGTTGAGAAGAGGCGGCAGTAGCCGCGGGATGAACTGAGGCCACAGTGGCCGCGGGCTGGAGCGGGGCAGCAACTCTCGGCCGGTCGCCTTGGCACCGTCCCTCTGGAGTCCTCGGTGAGCGTCCTCTCTGGCACTGGTGGGTCGCTCTAGCTTCGAGTCGCTCCCACGCTCTCCTGCAGTCTCTGTCCCGGTCTGCTGACTCATCGTCCGGGGAATTCCCCGCCTCCTTTATACTGGTCCCTCCCCCAGCCTATAACGGTCCGTCCCCGAATTCTGTCCCCCGGGGACAATTTCCCTCGGAACCCAGATGACGGCTCCTTTGGTTCCGGCTCGGACACTCGACGAGGGCCGTTCCTCCCACACTCCCCCGCCCTGTATGCTCGCCAGTCCTCGGGCGAGGGTTTTTGTAGACTTGGGTTAGTCTTTTGAGACGACAGTCCTTGTCGCCATACGAACTGGTCCTGTTTGTAACGTTCAGGGGGTTTGCCAGCTGTTGACCGCTAGGAGCGTCGAAGCTCGGGTGTAGTGGAGTCTTCTGGGGTGGTGGAGGGTGGTCGACTAGTTGGTTCTGGTGGGATTTCTGGGTCTACTGTAGTGCCACTACTGGGGCGCCCCGCAGATGTGACGGGGAAGTCCTCTTCGTCAGGTCCAGGTCCCAGACCGTAGGCAGGGGGTCAGGGACCTGGGGGGGTCGGTTCAGGCCGTGGGGGATCGGTAGACGTACATGGTCGTAACATGTTACGGTGCATAACCCGAGTGAGAGGCGGGTCATTTCCTTCAGACTGTATTTCGTACACAGGTCCGTCGGGGCTTATTCGGCACAACACTCGGTACGGGTTCACCTCCCATCGGGGTTCTAACTTGTTTTGGGGGCATTGATCAAGTACGAGTACCCGATCCCCAGCTTGAAAGTCAATGGGTGGGGGCAGGGCTCCCCCTTGGTGTTCTAGGTCCTGGAGCTTCGTATGGACAATACGGTGGAGGGTCTGCTGCCCATGCCGGTGGTTTCGGACCCACGAGGATACCCCGGTCCAGGGTTGTGGTTCCTCCGGGTTCAATTCCACCTCCGTAATTCCTTTGCCTTCTCGTTCGAACAGCAATGAGTAGTGGGTGTAACCAGTCACTCGATGCACCCTATTGTTATATACCCACACTAGCTAGGGGACATATTCAGGCCAGCGGGTGCGCAGCATTTGGATTAGTGTACGATTGAATCGCTCGCAGGCTCCATTTCCCTGCGGGTGGTATGGCGTAGTCCGCGATTTATCGATACTGTAAAGATGGTGTAGCTCTTCCATGACTTTTCCTAGGAAGCACGCTCCTTGGTCCGAATGTATTCATTGTGGACAGCCGTACACTTGAATAAAGTTCTTACAAATCGCATAAGCGGCCGACTCCGCTGTTTGGTCTCGGGTGGGGGTGACCACGGCGAACTTGGTGAAATGGTCCACCATAACGAGACAATGTTCATACCCCTTATAGGCAGGACCTATGGTCAGATAATCCACCGTAAGAAGTTCCAGAGGGGCTGATGTTACAATCGTTTGCACCAGGGCTCGCTGCGCAGGGGATTTAGCGAGCTCGCACGGGTGGCAGGTTCGAAAAGCTTCTTCTACGGCAGCGTGCAAGCGTGGGTGGTACACTATCTGCTGCAACCATTGTAAAGTCTTTTGAGCACCAAAGTGAGCCCCTTTTTCATGGGCTTCCCGGGCCAGTTGGTTGAGATGGGCTCCGGGCACGATCACCTGCCATATCGTAGCTGACATGGTTCGTGACATGGCCTTTCGATATAAAAGTCCCTTTTTGATGACTAGTTTTTCCCACTGGCGCAGCATCAGCAACATATCTTGGGTCAAAGTCTGTCTCTGCGAGCCTGTGGGCAATTTACCGGTGGCCACCCATCGGCGCAGGAGTCCAATTTCTGTATCTTCTTGTTGCTGCTGGATCCAGTTGTCGCGGTGTTGTCCCAGCATCCCTCCTAGGAGTCCCGGATGAGGCACTTCTTGCGTGTTGACCGTAAGCGCGGCAGTGGTGAGGGTGAACGGCGTCTCATCTGCTTCTAATTCGTCGTCTTGGTTCCTCCCTGGGGTGGTGTGTTGGATTCTGGAGAGCGCGTCGGCGTGCACGTTTTCAGCTCCCCATTTGTAGATGATCTTATAATTGAATTTGGCCATCCGAGCCACCCACCGCTGCTCAAGGGCCCCCAGTTTGGCATTCTCCAAATGGGCTAACAGGTTGTTATCGGTCCGCACTACTACTTCGGAGCCCCCCAGATACTCTGCGAATCGCTCCGTCATTGCCCACACTACCGCGAGGAGCTCAAGCTTAAAAGAGCTGTAATTGTCCGGGTTGCATTCTGAGTCGTGCAGTGACCGGCTACCATAGGTGATCGCTTTCTCTAGGCCATCCTGCACCTGTGACAACACAGCTCCTAGTCCCTGGAGGCTCCCGTCGGTAAGCAGGATGAACGGTTGCGAAAAATCCGCATATGCCAGTACCGGGGCGTCCGAGAGAGCAGCTTTGAGGTCTTGAAATGCATCCTCTTGCGGTTGCTGCCACTGGATCTTCCGTCCATTCACCCTGGCGGGAGCCCCCTTCAACAGGTCTTGCAGGGCTCGGGCTCGGTGTGCAAAATTCTTCACGAACCGACGATAGTAGCCGGCCAACCCCAAGAAGGCCCGCACGTCCTTCACCGTCTCCGGGGTAGGCCGCCTCTGGATGGCAGCGACCTTTTCCAGGGATGGTCAAACGCCCTCTGCCGAGACGGTATGCCCCAGGTACTCGATCTGGGTGCGGAACAGGTGGCATTTCTGGGGCTTTACCTTTAACCCGTACTTCTGCAGCCAGCCGAGCACCTGCCCCAACCACCTCAGGTGGTCCTCGAACGTGGCGGAATAGATAATGATATCGTCCAGGTATATCGTCAGCAGAGGCCCGGCCCCTGCCGTGGACCGGAGCAGGACAGTGGTGGCTGCTGACGGCATGGTAGTTGCCGCGGCCACGGGCGAGAGCAGGGTGGCTGCGGGTGGCGGGGAACAGGACGCAGCCGCAGGCTGAATGGAGGCGGCAGCGGCCGCAGGATGAACTGAGGCCGCAGTGGCCGCGGGCTGGAGTGGGGCAGCAAGTCTTGGCCGGTCGCCTTGGCACCGTCCCTCTGGAGTCCCTGGTGAGCGTCCTCTCTGGCACTGGTGGGTCGCTCTAGCTTCCAGTCACTCCCACGCTCTCCTGCAGTCTCTGTCCCGGTCTGCTGACTCATCGTCCGGGGAATTCCCCGCCTCCTTTATACTGGTCCCTCCCCCAGCCCATCTGTCTGTCCCCGAATTCTGTCCCCCGGGGACAGTTTCCCTCGGAACCCAGATGACAGCTCCTTTGGTTCCGGCCCGGACACTCGATGGGGGCCGTTCCTCCCACATCCCCATGCTCTGGAACTCTCTACCCCAACACATCAGACTCTCACCTACCACAGAATCCTTCAAAAAGAACCTGAAGACCCACCTCTTCCGACAAGCCTATAACCTGCAGTGATCCTCAGTCTACTGACCGGCCGCACAACCAGCTCTACCCTCTCCTAGTGTATCCTCACCCATCCCTGTAGACTGTGAGCCCTCGCGGGCAGGGTCCTCTCTCCCTCTGTACTTGTGTGTGTCTTTTATTGCTCATGTTTATTGTACTTATCTATGTATGCCCCTTTTTCACATGTAAAGCGCCATGGAAAAAATGGCGCTATAATAATGAATAATGATAATAATAACAATTATCCTAACCCAGTCTACACAGCAAAGCAAAAGCAAAAATTCCATTATGTTGTGTCTTCCTTACTGGTCAATATGAGAATGGCAATATTTCATTTTTTTTTAATCTGGATAGTCCACCCTCTCTGAATTGTAAAGTGCTGCGGAATATGTTGGCGCTATATAAAGACGATTATTATTGTAAAAATGAAATATGATTGAATAATATGTAAGTTTATGATGATACTGCTAGGGCGCAGTCAAATTGGACCGAGATCGGAGCGCAGTGCTTGGACTGGCCATTGGGTCGTGACAGCTTCATATATTTCTATGCACCTGTCACACTCGCGTCAGGAATGCCAGTCCGAGCATTGCATTCCGAACTTCATCTGCTTTATACTGCCATCTGACTGCGCCCTTAGCGTAAAAAACAATCCAATTTAGAAGTTTCTGGGATTCAGATTACGCCCATTGAGAAGAACTACGCTGGCATGAGATTTTCATTAATCTCCTATGTTTTCCCGGTGTGTTCATGTATTTATGCCTGTTATGAATATATAGGCATTCCGTAAATAAAATTTGGCAGTTCTTACATGAAAGCGGATAGCAGAATTCATAGATGCTTACTAAGTAAAACTCATTCCTCATCAAAATATCTTTTCATTTTTTTTGTTCTAGTGTTTTCGTGAGAGTTACCACACAATAAGGACTCATTCACATGAGTACGAGGAAATTGGACCAATTATTCTAATCAGAGTCTGATGAAAGTGTGGTCGTCTGTTTTTCACATAGGTGGAGAAATAAAAATAAAGGTTTCTCCATATGTCAGTCTGTGAAAATTGAACCGCACTCTGATGTCATCTGAGTGCGGTCCGATGTTTTTCACGAACCCATTCACTTGTTTTGCTATTTTGATCCGACTCTCAGATCACGGTCTGATGAAAAAAATCAGACGTGCATAGCTCCATAAGATAGCATAGGTGCTATCTGTGAAAACTATGGATAGCCCTTGTACGAGAAATTCAGATGTGTGAATAAGGCCTTAGATGTCCATTTTCTTCACATATGAGAAAATTGCTCCTAGTTTCAGCAGTAATTTTGTGCAGATTTTCATCCGAGTTTGGTTAGAGAGTTCTAAATATTTCTCAGAGGAGAAAAAAAAAATATTTGTCTATCTTCTAAAAGGGACAGCAATCAGATGGCATCCGAGTAACGTCTGATTTTTTTTTTAATGGAGCCATAGACTTGCACATCTGACACTCAGATCGATATTGGACATGCTTGGACAAGTGAAATGTCAACGGCCCTATAGATTATAATAGGTAAGAAAAACAGGGATAAAACTTGCATGTGAAAAACAGATGTCTGAATGAGCCCTTAACGTGAGATTTGGCAGGCCTTAAGACGTTAACTCCTTTCCTTTAAGAAGCGTAGATCCCTTTCTTTTGCATTCGCAGCTACCGCAGATTTTAGAAGCTTATCATTAGGTACGAGCAGACAATGACAGATCGGAAATAACTGCTGCTATCACATCAACCTCCGGAGCAGAATTAGCTACTAACAGCGATCACAAACAGGAGGTAATTAATAGAGGCGGCATTATAGGATGCCAGCCCCATTATAAACAGATAGAATTGTTCCCATACAGATGATTAAACAAGACCAAAGTGACCGTAAATGGTGATAAATGAACAGTACAAATGTCAATAATGACTCACAGAGGGCGAATATACCATGTCTGTTATATCAGGATAATTAACAGCAAAGCGTTAGTATAGAATTAATAGATGGAAACAAATATGGACACTAGATGATGCTGGTTAAAGGGATCCTGTCAGTAGGACCAGGGCTATATTGATGTTGGAGCCACTTTCCTATACAGTACACAAATAAACACCTCCATACAGATGACGACATATTCTGGGTAAATAATATTGCTATATAGTGCAACCACCACCGAACACAGTAGAAATAATATATGGTAGTAATGCCTGATATATCGCCATATTTGGGATCATATACCAAAAAGTTCAAGACCTTTCTGCATGTTAGGTGATAACGTACTGATCGGTGAGGGTTCAACTGCTGCATCGAACGGTAGAACGGGACATTTTTATCTCCGTTACAGTGGCTCGACCGGCGCTCCATTCTTTCCCCATGGAACTGCCGAGTGATGCGTTCAACTTTCTCCGATTGCTCCATTTTGTAGCAGGGCTAAAAATGACCCGTCAAGTAGATAGATGCCCCGTTCTGCCCCAGCAGTCGGACCTCAACCAATTAGTAAGTTATCTCCTATCCTCCTTCAACCCTTTTAATCATGTACAAATGTACAAACCCTGGCAAAAATTATGGAATCACTGGCCTTGGAGGATGTTCATTCAGTTGTTTAATTTTGTAGAAAAAAAGCAGATCACAGACATGGCACAAACCTAAAGTCATTCCAAATGGCAACTTTCCGGCTTCAAGAAACATTAAAAGAAATCAAGAACAAAAAATGTGGTAGTCAGTAATGGTTACTTTTTTAGACCAAGCACAGGGAAAAAATTATGGAATCACTCAATTCTAAGGAAAAAATTATGGAATCACCCTGTAAATTTTCATTCCCAAAACTACCACCTGCATCAAATTAGATCTGCTTATTATTCTGCATCTAAAAAGGAGTGAGCACACCTGTTGCACCAAGTGGACTGACATGAATCATGGCTCCAAGACGAGAGATGTCAATTGAAACAAAGGAGAGGATTATCAAACTCTTAACAGAGGGTAAATCATCATGCAATGTTGCAAAAGATGTTGGTTGTTCACAGTCAGCTGTGTCTAAAATCTAGACTAAATACAAACAACATGGGAAGGTTGTTAAAGGCAAACATACTGGTAGACCAAGGAAGACATCAAAGCGTCAAGGTTGGAAACTTAAAGCAATATGTCTCCAAAACAGGAAATGCACAACAAAACAAATGAGGAACGAATGGGAGGAAACTGAGGTCAACGACTGTCACCGAACTGTAAGAATCCGCCTAAAGGAAATAGGATTTACATACAGAAATGCTAAACGAAAGCCATCGTTAACACCTAAACAGAAAAAAAACAAGGTTACAATGGGCTAAGGAAGAGCAATCGTGGACTGTGGATGACTGGATGAAAGTCATATCCAGTGATGAATCGCGAATCTGCATTGGGTAAGGTGATGATGCTGGAACTTTTGTTTGGTGCCATTCCAATGAGATTTATAAAGATGACTGCCTGAAGAGAACATGCAAATTTCCACAGTCATTGATAATATGGGGCTTCATGTCAGGTAAAGGCACAGGGGAGATGGCTGTCATTACATCTTCAATAAAAGCACAAGTTTATTTTGATATTTTGGACACTTTTCTTATCCCATCAATTGAAAGGATGTTTGGGGATGATGAAATCATTTTTCAAGATGATAATGCATCCTACCATAGAGCAAAAACTGTGAAAATATTCCTTGAAAAAAGACACATAAGGTCAATGTCATGGCCTGCAAATAGTCCGGATCTCAATCCAATTGAGAATCTTTGGTGGAAGTTGAAGAAAATGGTCCATGACAAGGCTCCAACCTGCAAAGCTGATCTGGTAACAACAATCAGAGAAAGTTGGAGCCAGATTGATGAAGAGTGCTGTTTGACACTCATTAAGTCCATGCCTCAGAGACTGCAAGCTGTTATAAAAGCCAGAGGTGGTGCAACAAAATACTAGTGTTGTGTTGAAGTGTTTTTTGTTGGTTTGTTTTTAATGATTCCATAATTTTTTCCTCAGAATTGAGTGACTCCATAATTTTTCCCCTATGCTTGGTTTAAAAACGTAACCATTACTGACTACCACATTTTTTGTTCTTGATTTTTTTAGTGTTTCTTAAAGTCAGAAAGCTGGCATTTGAAATGACTTTAGTTTTGTGCCATGCCTGTGATCTGCTTTTTTTCTACAAAATTAAACAACTGAATGAACATCCTCCAAGGCCGGTGATTCCATAATTTTTGCCAAGGGTTGTCGATGCTGCTGTAAGTCTCTGACTGCAGCATTTTAATGGTTGTGAAGCAACACCTGTCCTATTTATTTATTTTACTCACTTATATAGCACCATTAATTCCTCAGCGCTTTACAGACATTATCGCTGTCCCCATTGGGCTCACAATCTAGATTCCCTATCAGTATGTCTTTAGAGTGTGGGAGGAAACCTGAGAACCCTACCCAGAGGAAACATATTTTTGGTATCAGCCCTGTCTGTAAAAGTTCTGTCTATGAAAATTAAAAACTAATTTACGATGCATGCCTTAAAGGACAAGGATCAAAATGGCTGAATTGCTGTTTTTCTGCTATCTTGCTCCCCCCCAAAATGGAATAAAAAGCCATTAAAACAACATAAATACTTCAATAAAAACTACCGTTCAGTACACAAACAACAAGCCCTCTCCCAGCTCCAGCAATCAAAAAAATAAAAAAGTTACGAGAACCAGAAAATAGTGACACAGATAAACTTTTTTTTTGAAAGTTCAGAATTTTTTACACCATGAAAATATAAATGAAACCATAAACTTTTGGCATCAGCATAATTGTACTGACTTGTAGAATCATGTTGGCAAAATCCATATCAGTCTTTCAATTTTTTCACTATTTAACCCCAATTATAATTTTTTTCACCCATTTTTCAGTACATTATACTGTAAAGTGAAAAGTCTCATTCAAAACTGCAACTTGTCTGAATGAAAAAATCACGGCTCTTGGAAAAAGTGGAGGAAAAAGCGAAAAAGCCATAAATAAATTTTTCTCAGTCATGAAGTGGTTAAAGAGGTTCTACTACTAAAGGTCTGAAATTCCCTTCTGTCATTAGAGACGTAGTTGGCAGACCTGACCAATGCTCCATCCACTACTTTGTGATTGTAAGAGAACTGTTTTTGCAGTCTCATAGAAGGGACTGGAGTAGCTACAAAAGCATGTTCTTGGGATCGCTGGGACCCCTGAGACCATTCATTTATCAGTTATCCACAGAATAGGTGATAAATGTATTTATTGGGTCACCCCTTTAAGATTTTTAGTGATCATGAGCTTTGGGTGATAGGTCATGTGGGGCACCGCCATAGGCACATCACTAAGGCTAACCTTAACTAGGACTCGTGATTATACCTGGACATACATCTCACTGGCATCTAGGGTGCCACTCATTCTACTTGTCCCACTCTCATACCGCTCAGCTTGTATTTCTTATCTGATTTTGTTTTTGTTCTTATTTCTCCGTAATGCTGCTACCCTTTCACATCTTGTCTCCAATTCTGTCACTCCTTGTGCCGAGATTATTTGCTTATTATCTTAATATTTCTGCATCCCAGCCAAATTTGACAGCGGCAAAAAAGATGTACCATTTGTGCACGTCTTCATAAAGTCTCAGGAGACATGAAAGCTTTCATGGTGACATATAAAAAAAGATGATTTGCACTCAGTGTCAGTCTGGAGCTGCGAAAGCCAATCAAACACTGCCATATTTGGGGAGATAATTATATTATAATTTTCTCTTTATATTGGCTTTGGATGTACTTCATGCAAGTTTTCTACATCAACTGGTTAAGTACTGAAAATTATCTGTGCATTGTGGTCCCGATAGTCCGTAGGCTTCCCAAGTTTTCTTCCCAAGAGGATCATGATGTCTAATATGTTCATCACAGATGTAATTGAAGTGCCCGCCAGGGCCGTGGGGTTACTCGGTATCGGGCAGGTTCTTAAGGGGATGTTTCACGGCAGCAGTGACCCGGTCCGTAGCCCTGGGCATCCAATGAAAATGATGATTAAAGGGGAATAAAGTTTATAAGAGATGATTCCTGACGCCACCTGTGGTACTCGGCTAAGGATGGCCGACGCTGCTTAAAGAGACCACTGGGGCTGATGGGGATGCAGCAGAGTTGATACAGCTCTCCACAGGTAAAGCTTAGTCCCAGGGCAGTTATATTGTTAAAGCTTGTGATGATGGATGTAGTGCAGGGTAGATGGAGCAGTAAATAACTCCGAGAACACAGCAGGGTGCAGTATCCACATTTTTACTCACGGTTTGAAGTGCAGGCCAGGGCACTAGTTACAGATGACAATAGAGGTCCGGGGAGCCTGGAAGCAACTTAGGATCCTTTAAGTCAGATGGGTTTTGAGACCTCCTTACTGCGCTGTCCTCTGAGGTCCTTGATGCCTAAAGCTATGCTCAGTCCTCTGTACCTTATTGTTCTGAAGTACTTGCCCGTATGGCAGGCAGTTTGAGCTGATTGCAGGTGTCGCTCCTTTATGGCAGCTCCGGGCTCTGGTCTGCTGCTGTTCCTTTGGGTGTTTGCTGGGCCAGGAGACCTGCAATTCCTTGTCCTCCAGATTTAGCTGCTGGGACTATTGTACCCATCAGCCATGGACTCCGGCGTCCAGTTTCTAGCACTGTACTCTAGGGTGAGCTTGGTCACAGCTCCACTCCCCAGGTTCTCTTTCACCTCTCCTCTCTCCTCTCTTCACTCAGACTCTGTCTCTCTCAGTCCCAGACACTGACTGACTGCCCCCTCCTCCAGGCCAGAACTAATAGAGAAGTTCCCCTGAAACTGGGATTAGAGCTCCCCCTTCTGGTCTGGAGTCAGGAAAAGTGTTGGATGTAAGTGTTATCTGGTCAGGGAACCCCTCCTTGCTTCCTGGCATGTCATCACCCCCTGTGAGGGAGGCAATGCCACTGTGGCAACCGGACTCCTGGGGTGCCACATTATCTAATTACCAATATATTTCTTATTTTTCTCAGTTGTCTAAACATACGTTCTTAGAAGGATCTACTTGAAGGGATTGTCTGGTTTCAATAACCCATTGTCATGTTTCTGTTGTCAGATTACCAGGGGGAAGAGGCTCCTTCTTTGTCCCTAATGCTAGGGGTGCCCTAGCTATCCCTGCTCCCCAGACTACTTCTGATGGCGAAGATGCTGGGGCCATGTACCTTGCTAAACTCCTGAATCAGCCATATATCTGTCCCCCACCCAGGGAAGTCAGGAGGAATAGTGTATGTATATACACAAACCAGACAAACAAGGAAGAACATACAGGGATAAATGAATATACCAATCATACAAATATACACTCACAGGCGACAGAAGGAAACACTGGGTAGAAAAGTTAGGGAAACTAAATAGAAGAGGGATTGCACACAGCCTAAACACCTAGCAACCGTCAAAAATAAAACGCCTCTACCAACAACCGACTCCTCCACTCCACCAGGTGGTACAAGACTTGGGAGAGGGGGACAGATATAGGGCTGATTGAGAAATTTAGCAAGGTATGTGGCTCCAGCATCTTCACCATCAGAAGTAATCTGGGGAGCATGGAAAGCTAGGGCTCCCCTAGCGTTAGGGAAAGGGAAGGAAACCCTGGGTAATCTGACAACAGAAATGTGACACCCATCTACAAAATCCTTATTTTATAGAGGGGGATCACTTTTTTAGAATCCACATTTCTTGGGCAGAGTGGAGCGTGACTACAAAGTGCATTTCTCCCTCTGGAGGACCTGACCTGTCCCGCATAGCATAGACAACTCAATGATTTGACTGTACATCTTGTAATACCTGATTTCACCTGCAATGGAGCTGCAGGAAAGTTGGCGCTTTGGGTTTCACTCTTGATGAATTGTACTATGGTGTAAGTTGCACCAACTTTACTAAGATTTGTGCACATCTTAAGTAATCTGAGCACACAAAGAGAAAAAAGTTTCCTCCAGCAATGATGAAATCAGTTAAAAAGTAGAAAAAACATTTTTATTAATCCAGTATAAAAAAGTAAAGGCACTGGTCAGCAGGAGAAATTCATGATACATAACCAACGCGTTTCAGCTAAAAGCCTTAATCATGTTAGCTTTTGACTTTTTAAAGCCATATGATATTTCAGTATGGGAGGAGGAAAGTTCTAGAGTTCTTAGGAAGTTCTACAAAGTCAAGTTATTTCTGACAACATCCCTCGTCTTCCATATTAGTATTTGGTCATATAATTTGCACTTTGATATTAGATGTGTTGTGTCTTTAATTGCCAGTCCCTTTGTTTTACAATAGCTGCAATATCTCATGTGGTCCAATAGGAGGCAGCAGAGTTTCACCAAATCCTTCTCCTGACCTGAAAGAAAAAGTTAGTTTTTATCTCTGCAGTATTTTCAGGGTTTTTTTTTCCCCTCTCACAAAAAGATTGTTTGTGGCTTTGTCAGTTGCAAGAAGCTCATTAATGAGGTTTGTTATATTGGATGCAGGTCGTTAGCCAGCTGGCAAAACATTTTAATTGTGTTTCGACATGCAGTAGACGAGGGAAAGAAAAAATTATTAGCTGAGTAACATCTAAAAGTATGCAGACCAGGTATGTGGCTGTTTAGGTTGCAAGAGCGGAGACACTCTGCGGCTAGGGTGGGGAGCCGCTCACTTGTTATAGCAGAGGGCTAATAATTCCCCTGGTAATCAATTAAAGGAACAGTAACACTACTGCAGAAAAACAAGCTCAGATAGAAATCTGCATAAGCTTAGATGTGGCTCCTATTTACATAAAGCGATAATAAGCCAGAACACAGCATAAATAAGTGAACCCAAATCATTTCTATTAATTTCTCCAGAACTAGATAAAACCTAAATACTGCCATACAATGCCAAGTAATACAGTATTATAAAATTCCCTGGTGGTCTGGGGCAATTCCTTAAATTCCCAGTGGTCTGGGCATTTCATAGAGTCATAAAATGTTAGATTTGGAAGGGACCTCCTGGGTTATCATGTCCAACCCCCTGCTCAAAGCAGGATTCACTAACTCATCCCAGACAGATATCTGTCCAGCCTCTGTTTGAAGACTTCCATTGAAGGAGAATTCACCACTTCTCGTGGCAGCCTGTTCCAGTCATTGATCACCCTCACTGTCAAAAGGTTTTTTCTAATATCTAATCTGTGTCTCCTCCCATTCAGTTTCATCCCATTGCTTCTCGTGTTTCCATGTGCAAATGAGAATAAGGATGATCCCTCTACATTGTGACAGCCCTTCAGATATTTGTAGACAACTATTAAGTCTCCCCTTCGCCTTCCTTTTTGCAAGCTAAACATTCCCAGATCTTTTAACTGTTCCTCGTAGGACATACTTGTTCTGTCCACTCACCATCCTGGTAGCTTTTCTCTGAACTTGCTCCAGTTTTTAAATGTCTCTTTTAAAATGTGGTGCCCAGATCTGGACACGGTATTCTAGATGAGACCTGACCAATGAGGAGTAGAGAGGGATAATTACTTCACGTGATCTAGGTGATCTAGACTCTGTGCTTCTCTTAATACTCCCCAGAACTGTGCTTGCCTTTTTTGCTGCTGCATCACACTGTTGACTCATGTGCAGTCTGTGATCCATTAGTATACCCAAGTCATTTTCACATGTTCTTTTGCTTAGTTCTATTCCTCCCATTCTGTAGATGTAATTTTTGTTTTTCTTGCCATAAATTTCATAAATTCTCTGGTGGTGTGGGGCAATTCCCTAAATTTCCTGGTGGTTTGTGGCAATTCTATGAATTTACTGGTGGTGTGGAGCAATGTCTTAAATTCCCTGGTGTTTTGCAGTAATTCCTCAAATTCCCTGGTGGTCTGTGGCAATTCCTTAAATTCCCTGGCGGTCTGGGGCAAATTCTTAACTTTTCTGGGGCAATTCCCTAAATTCCTTGGTTGTCTGGGAGTTCCTTGTTGGTCTAGGGCACTTCCCTAAATTTCCTTGGGGTCTGGGACAATTCCTTAAATTACTTGGCGGTCTGGGGCAATTCCTTAAATTCCCTGGTGGTCTGGGGAAATTCCCTAAATTCCCTTATGACTTGGGTTCATTTCCTAAATTCCCTTGTGGTCTGGGGCAATTCTTTAAATTACCTGATGGTCTAAATTGCCTGCATCACTATTACTCTACATCAGTGAAGCGTAGAATAATTGGTAAAATTCCCCTGGTGGTCTAGGGGAGTAGATTATTGGTATAATGCTCTGGTGGTTTTAGGTAGTCAAGAGGTTAATCATAAAATCCTTTGTTGATCTGAGGTAGTGAATAGGTTATCGCCTGATAGTCTAGGACAGTGAATGGGGTTAATGGTAAAATTTCCTAGTGGTCTAGGGTAGTGAACGGCTTCCTAGAATCAAATTTAATTACCTATCCAGATCCCTGGAACACCTCCTTCATGCTTATTTAAGAGGTGGGTAAATGCACTGGTTGTCTAAGTGTCTGATTGTTTGGGCAGTGGCACAAAACTGGGACCCTCACTGATCATGTGAGTGGTCCTCCTTATTGCATCACGGTGAGGAGTAGTTTGGATGGAGCAGCTATGTCCAGCAGCTTATTAGACTTTGACTGGAGCTTGCATACTCGACCATCGCTCCATCCAAACCCCTCATCACTTTGTTTGTTTAGGTAGAAGGAACACTGAGGATGGTAACCAAGTTTTCCTGTTTTTTGGGGGGCCCATAGGTGATAAATACTGATTATTGTAAAAACCCTTTGATGGTGTAATCCCTTGGTGGTCTAGGGTAGTGGGGGAGATTGTTACTGGTAGTCCAAGGTAGTGAAAGAATTAATGATAAAAACTCAGAGGTTTGGTGCAGCAAAGAGGTTCATTTTACATTCCCTGGTGGCCTAGGGTAATGACAAGTTGGTTGTGTTGTCCCATGACATTCCTTAGGTTGCTCATCTTTAGCTTCTTCTTCATTCTCTATTAATATAAATCAGGTTGTAAATGAGTTTTCCATCCAAAAAATGTACGAACTGAAGGAGCCTTATGCTCGGCCCCCTACATTAAAAAATGAATCTGGGGCAATTGCCCATTCTGAACCTTCATATCTCTAGCCTTGAAGTCAGGTTGACAAATGACAGTTCATCACGCAGTTTTATGTGCTGTACTGGTTCTCTACATCTGTTTTTCACCTCTCCTGGATCCAGCACTGGGCACTAATTCCTCTTTCTGCTGACGGCTACCTCTGTCCCTCAGTGCATTGGTTTGAAATGGCAGCTCAGCCTACACATCTGACATCTTGCTCCCAATTTTCTGGCTAGCTGAGGCCTCGAGTCACCACTTATCTATTCATGTAGTTCATGTCCACATCACTATTGTGAAATTCTTTATTGTTCCTGTATCCACTTGACAAACCCAGCACAGCTACATTGCTTGGCACTCTGCTATACTTCTGGGCAGTTAAGCTTTGGAATTCAAACTCAGCTCTGCTAATCACCATGATAGTTCTGCTGTACCTTTGTCAGCTCTGTACTGTTCTCTGTGACAAGATCAACTGTTATTCACATGTCCTGGCTCCAGTGCCGGGCTCTGCTCCCGTCTACTATGGTTGCCTCTTTTTGCTGTAGTCCACACCAGGTTTTTCAACTAACCTTTAGAGCTCCCTTGACATCATCACTCAAGGCCTTTTAAGTATTACTTTTTGTGCTCTCTGAGTATTCAGTGACTTTGCATTCAGTTGTCATAAGTAATTTAGGTGTTTTGCTTCACAATCCATTTTTCTCTGCTGGCTAATCATCTCTCCAGTTAACTCCTGCTTTTTTTATTTATCTCCATTAACCTGCTGTCTCAGATCTGCATTTAACTATTTGTCTGCTGTAAGCATCACAGGCTATTCTCAGCTTATACTGGTGCTGTTAAGACTAGTAATGCAAGCAAGTATCCAGTTTGCCTGTTCATCACTACTTCCTGTGGTTAACCACTTTTTTGCTGATTGCATAAGTCTCTGCCATTCACCATTTGACTGCTGCAAGCCCTGGACTGACTATATATCTACTGCTCCTGGCTCTGTGTCTTCCAGCTCCGTCTGTCTAATTGCCATCCTGCATAACCCTCTGTCCTGGTCCAAGGTGCTCTGCTTGCTGAATGGCAAGTCGACAAGTCGTGGCTGCTGTGCTATCACTTTCAGTTTGTGCTACTCACTCTGGCCAACTACTTATGGAATCTACCTCATTAGGTAAGCCCATAGCAAAACTCAGCTTTGTTACACCGAGTGAAATAAATATTGAAAACATCACCAATTTTCTAAGTAAATATATTTGTAAAGGTGCTGTTGACTTGAAATTCTAACCAGATGGCAGTAACAATTCATCCAGTCCAGACAGGTAAAAAATTCAGACCATATATGTCCATAAATTAAGTTATGTGTAATAATGAGAAATTACACAGGGAAAAACTATTGAACACATGAAGAAAGAGAGGTGCAAAAGCCATGGAAGACAAGACACCAGCTGAAATCTATAAACTATTAGAAAGCAATCCTAACACTTGGCGAAAAATAATATCAGCTGGTTCAACTGATGGTCTATAAAAAGGTGCCTTATTACCAAGGAGCCACTCAAGAAACATCTTATGATGGGTAAAATCAGTGAACTGTCTCAAGACATTCACAACCTTTTTGTTGCAAAACATACTGATGGCATTGGTTAGAGAAGAATTTCTAAACTACTGGTGGTTCCAGTAAGTACTGCTGGTCCCACAATCTGAAAGTGGAAAGAACATAATTTCCCCATAAACCGGCCAAACAGGTGCTCCCTGCAAAATTTCAGACAGAGGAGTGAAAATAATTATCAGAAGAGTTGTCCAACAGCCAAGGACCACCTGTGGAGAGCTACAGAAAAAAATGGAATCAGTAGGTACAATTGCTTCAAAGAAAACTATAAGTAATGCACTGAACCTCCATAGCCTGTATAAACGCTCACCACCAAAACTCCATTGCTGAACAAAAAACATGTTCAAGCATGTTTAAAGTTTGCACAACAACATTTAGACAAGCTTGTGACATACTGGGAAAATATAGTCTGGCCAGATGAGAACAAAATGGCCAAAGGCTTTTGTACAAAGTATTAATTACATTTCAGTAAGTGTGTTCAGTACTCTTTCCCTGTGGCATTTATAATTATTACACTTAATTTATGGACATCTATAGCTTGATTTCTTTGCCTATGTGGACTGGATGGGTTGTGACCAACATCTGGTGAAAATTTATTTTCTATAGAGCTTTTAGAAATATATTTACTTAGAAAATTGGTGACGTGATCAATAATTATTTGATCCACTATACTGTATATCACTGAGTCAACTCTGTGGACTGCTGCCAGCTCTTTACTTTCCAGGACAAACTGAGCTCTGCTATTTCACTCTACTTCTCCACTGTTAGCTTTGCACTGTACTTCTGCAAAGTTAACTCTGCTACACTCCTCATCTCATTCTGCATTAGAACCTTCTATGTTACTCAGCTCTGCTACATCAATTTCTCACTGCTAAGTCTGCTCTGCTTCATCAGATCCCGTGATATGCTCATGCTGTTGCCGTTCTGCTACCACAGCTTCCATAGTTTACTGCTGCACCGACGTCATCTGTCTGTGCTGCACCACTCAAGCCTTATTATTCTTTTTTCTAACACACAGCTTTGAACCACTTGCTCCCTTTTACATAGCATTAAATAATAAAATGTTGTCTGCTTGAGGCCACCACTAGGGGGAGCTCACTACATACAGACATCTAAAGCTCCATTTAATCTCTGTACTAACTAAATCTATACGTGCAGTCGATTGGAGACCGATCATTTGCAATACTGACCTTTTCGTCTTTTAGGGAGCTACCTCCACAAGGTGTAGTCAGGTTTCTGTAGAACTATGGAGGCGGTATCATCTCATATCTCATACCTAACATTTAAATTAATTGTGTTATTAGAACATAAAGCGTGAATAACTCCCGACCGTCCGACTGTTGCTATGTAACCGGTTATTAGAATATATCTTGCTAATGTCCCATAAATCACAGACAGAAGGTCAGAGCCACTGCGGCTCCTAATGAGACAAGATTAAATTTACAGAAATTGTAATGTAGAAGACAAAGCAAAGTTTGTTAAACAGACGGAACACGACCACGGAATGTTCTAAAGATGTGTTTTTCTTATTGACGCGCCTGAAGACTCTTGCAATCATTTTATTATTTGTTCCGATGCATCACAGATAAAAAAATAAAGCAATGGTGCCGATAGTTTTCATTAAAAATGTTTTACCTTTTGTGTATGTAGCACCCATGCTGTCAATGTTATTCTTTATACTGAGTGCACCATCTTTGGGGACCTTTTTTTCTCACTTAAATGCATGCATATGGGGCTAAAAAAAAATCATTTTTTTAAATTTAGTTTCAATAAAAATGTTGCACCCTTTGGCATTTACTGGCTTTTTGTTTTCCCTGAACATTCAATGTTGATGTAGTCGGTGGTCATATAAACTAACTAAGTATCTCAGAAAAAGACAGATAAGAGTTACAAACTCTCTTGTTGGAAGGAGCTCACTGACAGATTCTCTGTTTGCTCGATCTGCAGCGTAACAAGGAGGCTATAGAAGAAAAACTTTTTAATTGAACCCCATTTCAAGAATGATTTTTAGCCCAGATTACTTGCAGTGAAAGAAGAGAACTGTTGTATAGAAAGGTCTGTACAGGACACTATGCAACGTAAGGCCTCTTTCACACTTCCTGGTGATTCCAGCAATGGAAAAACCAACACTGGTGAGATCCGTGGTCGGTGTGCCCTCCGTATGTACATCCGTGACATACGTATGACATCATTGTATTCGTTTACTGTTCGTGTGTCACATCCGTGTGTCCGTGTGACACGTATTGGCACCTGGGAAAAGCAGTACAGTTAGTTGTTCCAGGGGACGGGTGCTGAAGATAGCTTTCATTATTGTCGCCTGGTCTCCCTGAGATTACCACGACCAGGAGACAATGATGGGAGTTGTATTCAGCACCTGATGTGTACATTGTGTGTAAAATTAAGAGTTAACCCCTTCACTACCAAGGGTGGTTTGCACGTTAACTCCCGGGCCAATTTTTACAATTCTGACCACTGTCCCTTTATGAGGTAATAACTATGAAACGCCTCCATGGATCCCGGTGATTCTGACACTGTTTTCTCGTGACATATTGTACTTCGTGCTAGTCGTAAAATTTCATTCATATAACTTGCGTTTATTTGTGAAAAAAATGGAAATTTGGCAAAAATTTTTAAAATTTCGCCATTTTCCAACTTTGAATTTTTATGCCCTTAAATCACAGAGATACGGCACACAAAAAACTTAATAAATAACATTTCACACATGTTTACTTTACATCAGCACAATTTTGGAACCAAAATTTTTTTTTGTTAGGAAGTTATAAGGGTTAAAAGTTGACCAGCGATTTCTCATTTTTGCAGCACCATTTTATTTTTACAGACCACATCACATTTGAAGCCACTTTGAGGGGTCTATATGATAGAAAATACCCAAAAGTGACACCATTCTAAAAACTGCACCCCTTAAGGTGCTCAAAACCACATTCAAGAAGTTTATTAACCCTTCAGGTGCGTCACAGGAATTTTTTTTGAATATTTAAAAAAAAAAAAATGAACATTTAACTTTTTTTTCACAAAAAAATACTTCAGGTTCAATTTTTTTTTTTTACCAAGGGTAACAGGAGAAATTGGACTGCAAAAGTTATTGTGCAATTTGTCCTGAGTACGCTGACACCTGATATGTGGGGGGGAACCACTGTTTCGGCGCATGGCAGAGCTCAGAAGGGAAGGAGCGCCGTTTGACTTTTTCAATGCAAAATTGGGTAGAATTCAGATCGGACGCCATGTCACGTTTGGAGAGCCCCTGATGTACCTAAACAGTGGAAACCCCCCACAAGTGACCCCATTTTGGAAACTAGACCCCCCAAGGAACTTATCAAGATATGTGGTGAGAACTTTGAACCCACAAGGGCTTCACAGAAGTTTATAACATCCAGCCGGACAATAGTAAAATCATATTTTTTCCACAAAAATGATCTTTTCACCCCCAATTTTTATTTTCAGGGTAACAGGACCCCAAAAGTTATTGTGCAATTTGTCCTGACTACGCTGATACCCCATATGTGGGTGTAAATGACTATTTGGGCGCATGGCAGAGTTCGGAACGGAAGCAGCACCATTTGACTTTTTCCAATGCAGAATTGGCTGGAATTGAGATCAGATGCCATGTTGCATTTGGAGAGCCCCTGATGTGCCCAAACAGTGGAAACCCCCCAATTATAACTCCAACCCTAACCCCAACACACGACTAACCCTAATCTCAGCCCTAACCCTAGCCCTAACCCTAATGGGAAAATGGAAATAAATACATTTTCTTTTAATTTTATTATTTTTCCCTAACTAAGGGGGTGATAACGGGGGTTTGATTTACTATTTATGGCGGTTTTTATTTTTGGCGGCTGTCACACGCTAAAAGACGCTTTTTTATTGTAAAAATAGTTTTTGCATCACCACATATTGAGAGCTATAATTTTTCCATATTTTGATCCACCGAGTCATGTGAGGTCTTATTTTTTGCGGGACGAGTTGACGCTTTTATTGGTATCATTTTCGGGCACGTGACATCTTTTGATCGCTTTTTATTCCGATTTTTGGGACGCAGAATGAACAAAAACCAGCGTTTCATGAATTTCTTTTGGGGGGGTGCGTTTACACCGTTCCGCCTGCAGTAAAATTGATAAGGCGGTTTTATTCTTCCGGTCAGTAAGGTTACAGCGATACCTCATTTAGGTCGTTTTTTATGTTTTGGTGCTTTTATGCAATGAAAACAATTTTATATAAACAATAATTATTTTTGCATCGCTTTATTCTGCGAGCTATAACTTTTTTATTTTTTGCTGATGATGCTGTATGGTGGCTCGTTTTTTGCAGGACAAGATGACGTTTTAGCGGTACCATGGATATTTATATGCATCTTTTTGATCGCGCGTTATTTCACTTTTTGTTCGGCAGTATGATAATAAATCATTATTTTTTGCTTCGTTTTTTATTTTTATTTTCTAAGGGGTTCGGTAAAGGGACAGTTTTATAGGGTGGGTCGTTACGGACGCGGCGATACCAAATATGTGTACTTTTATTGTTTTTTTTTAATATTTCCAAAAAATGAATTTATTAGGGAATATTTTTTTTTTTTTATTTATTTAGCGATTTTTTTAAAATTATTTTTACAATTTTTTTTTTTTAACTTTATTACATTGTCCCAGGTGGGACATCACTGTCCTGTGACAGATCGCTGATCACTGTGACAGATCAGCGATCTGTCACAGGCAGTGCTGCAGGCTTCCTCCTTGCCTGCGCTTTGCAGGCATGAGGAAGCCAGCTCCCTGCAGGCCCCCGAAGGTCCCCGTCGCCATCTTGGATCCGGGGACCTGCAGGGAAAGAGCCCCCCGCAGCAATGCTGCACATTGCGCTGCTGTGGGGGGCTCAGTGAAGCACGGAGGGAGCCCCCTCCCTGCCGATGCTTCCCTTTAACCCCCGGTACACCGCGATCGTGTTTGATGGCGGTGTGCAAGGGGTTAACGTGTCGGGGCGGTCCGTGACCGCCCCTGACACATTGTGCCGGGTGTCAGCTGTAATAATCAGCTGACACCCGGCCGCGATCAGCGGCGCTCACCACGTGGGCACCGCTGATCGCTATGACGTAATATTCCGTCCATGGGAATTAGGTCCAGGGTCACATGGACGGAATATTACGTCCATTGTAGGTAAGTTCAAACAAGAAAAATTATAGCCAGCTCACCCAGTTAGACGTCCTTAGTGGTTCTGCTCACTGCCAGGAAGCCGCACGGAGTTGTAATGGGAGAGGCACACCCATGTTGCAATAGAAACAAAAAAACAGCAATAATTCCAGCGGATGCTTCCTACTTGGCCATAAAATCCATTTTATTTTTATCTTTTAAAATAGTTCCATGTGGCAGAAACCCAAATATATACAGGGGGTCAGAAGAAAAAAAGGGGCACACTGCTGCTTTATGCGTGCAGACTACGCGTTTCGACCTTACTAGGTCTTCTTCTAGGTCTAGAAGAAGACCTAGTAAGGTCGAAACGCGTAGTCTGCACACATAAAGCAGCAGTGTGCCCCTTTTTTTCTTCTGACCCCCTGTATATATTTGGGTTTCTGCCACATGGAACTATTTTAAAAGATAAAAATAAAATGGATTTTATGGCCAAGTAGGAAGCATCCGCTGGAATTATTGCTGTTTTTTTGTTTCCATTGTAGGTAAGGGGTTAAATAAAAAAATTGTCTTGGGCTCCAGCATAATATTCATAACCAACAGAGGGAAAGCCTACGGGGCTGATGTTAATTGGGAAAGGGGACAATATCCCAAAAGGTTCTCAGGCTATTAATAACAGCTCATAGCTGTTTGCTTAGCCTTTACTTTTTATCTTACAGGAGGATCCCAGAAAAAAATGACGTAGGGTCCCCCTATAAATTCAAACCAGCAAAGGCTAAACAGACAGCCAGAGATATTGCCCCCCACCCAAGCTTCCAACATCAGCCCTCAGCTGCCCGAGAAATGGTGCATCTTATTTTTTCAGTAATAATTTGGAAAAAGAGGGTTGGGGAGTATTTATTTCAAGTAAAGGATTTTATTTCTGCTTAGTGTTTATTTCAAAACTTATTATGGGGTTAGTACTGGAGGCCTCTCATAGACACTTCTCCAATACTAACCCCTGGGCTTGATGCCAGCTGACAATACAAAGCTGACATCAACCCCACCCCTATTAACCCACTTACCACCGCCACAGGGAAAGAGGGAAGAGAGCGGCTAAGTGCCAGATTTGGCGCATTTTATGCATGTGCCATTTCTGGGATGGCTAAGGGCTGATGATGGTAGTGGGAGCAATATCCCTGACCCCTTTCCATGCTATTAATATCAAATTAGAGCTGTCTGTTTAGCCTTTGCTGGTTTGAATTTATATGGGGACCCTACGTAATTTTTTTTGCGCTCCCCCTGTAAAATAACCAGTAAAGCCTGAGCAAACAGCTGTGAGTTGTTATTAATAGCTTGGAAATCTTTTGGGATATTGTTCCCATTCCCAGATAATTAACATCAGCCCCCAGGCGTGGGCTTTCCGTCTGTTATGAAAATTCTGCTGAAGCCCCAAAAGTTTTTTTATTTAATTCTTAATTTTATATATGATGTACACAGTGGGTGCTGAATACAGCTCCCATCATTGTCGCCAGGTCGCGCTGATCTCAGGGAGACCAGGCGACAACGATAAGAGCTGGCTTTATCACCCGGCACCTAGGAACAGCACGAACTGTACGGCTTTTTCCCAGGCACCAGTATGTGTCACATGGGTGACACACGGATGTTATGTGTGTGTCACCCGTGTGCACGTGTGATGCATGCATTTTGTTCGTGCTGCGCAAAAAAGGACAGGTCTGCAGATTTTTCACACAAACCTGACATGTGCTCACCACCATTGAATACAATGGGTGTGCGTGTGACCATATTTACAGTCTTTAAAGAGCGGACTGCATACGGACAAAAAAAACTGACGTGTGAATGGAGACTAAGGCTGGCTCTGCTCAAAATGCCCCTTTGACAACCCTGAAGGAACAGAATGCAAAACAAGACGTTTTGTCATGGGAAAACGGGAAAATGGATATACATTCTCTGAGAGCAGATGTTCAAATAATCATCACCTGACTTCTAAATAAGTTATTTGAAAAATATTCACACCCCTTATGTACACTAAGTAAACCCTGGTAGGCCTCCTTTAAGTCATATTTTGGGTATAAATATTAGGAATCTCAGAGGGTGACGTGATGGCACTTGGCAAAGAAGTGAACTTCATCTGGATACACGGAGTAACTCATAAGTGAAGCAGCTCATTGTCAGTTTTAATTAAATGTTATAAAACAAGTAAAATAATGAATGTCACATTGTAATATGCTATTATCGCAATCTCTCGCCAAGCATTGCTCACATGGCAGCTGAAAACTCTATGGTAAATCAGTCATAATTGTAAAGACACCGAAAATTAAGGAGCTCTTCAAGCATTCATTAAAGGGGCTCTAAACTTTCATAGGCAGCTGTAGCTTAAAGGGGATATAATACACTATAGCAGTTTACTTTGCCAGATTGTTCTGAAGTTTCCACTTCTGCAAAGGCAGCAACCACTAGGGGGAGCTCACTGCATATTAAATGATAATGATCTCATGTGTGCAATGAGCTCCCTCTAGTGGTGGCTAAAGGAGGCCTATATTTGATAAAATGTATGCCACCTTTAGCCACCAGTAGAGAGAGATCACTGAATCCTTATTGTGATTGGGGTTGGCATGGAATAGCAGAGCTTGATAGGCATGATGGCACTTTGGGCATGGAACGGCAGAGCTGAATATGCTGGCCGACATCAAATGCAGCATGGAAAAGCAGAGCTTGATAGGCATAATGGCACTTTGGCCATGGAATGGCAGAGCTGAATATGCTGGACGGCATTTAGTGCCGCATGGAATAGAATAGCTTATTAGGCAAATTGGCATTTTGGGGGTGTAACGGCAGAGCTGAATATGCTGGCCGGCACCTAGTGCAACATGGAGTAGCAGAGCTTGATAGGTATAATGGCACTTTGGGCATTGAACAGCAGAGCTGAATATGTTGGCTGGCATCTAGTTTAGCATGGAACAGCAGAGCTTGATAGGAATAATGGCACTTTGTGGAGTGGAATGGCAGAGATAAGTAAGCTTGATGGCACATTGGTAGTCAAAAAGCAGAGCTGAAATTACAGGATGGTACCTTAGAATAGCAGAGCCAAGATTCTAGAAAAGCACCTTTGAATAGCAGAGCTGGGTTTGTCTGGAGACACAATAGCAGTAGATGTAGCAGAGCCCAGCTGAGCAGCATAGCTGGGTGTGCATGGAAAAACACTTATCAACTGATGCAGCAGAGCACAACGGAATGACTAAGTTGAGTTCAGTAGGCAGAAAGTAGGAGCAAATGAGGGAGGGAAATACACAATTTTCTTTTAATCCCCCAGTTTACTCAAGAAAAAGGGCTCTGGGGAAAGCAGTCATTTGTGAATCCCGAACTCTGTGATTTTCTACTTTTCCACTGGTTAAACTGAACTGCTCGGGTCAATAGGAAGCGCTCTGCTTTACACTTGTTTAACACACGCACAGGTCAATAGCGACTTCTATTACATTGCTTCATCAAAATACACAAAGCAATATAGAATTGTCCGCTCTGCAGCCGTGTTCAGCAGAGCTGTCAATAAAGTGATTAGAGGCCTCATACCAAAACCAGAAAAGCTGATTTATCCAAACATCAAAAGGAAAACACAACTGGGATTAGCATCACTGGCTCCTAAAAAATTCTGCTGTAGCTGAGCCGAGTTTGTTATTTAGCACAACATATAGTGGAAGTAATGATGATGCGGATTTCGCAGAGCTTCACTAATTGGCACAACTGACCTGGCAGGTCACAGGTGTACGAATGTGCATGAAGTCATCATAGTCTATGAAGCCTCCAGCCTTTCCTGCCCAGACACGTTATATATAAATTGGCCAATTCCATGGGACTAATAATGTGTACGGGGGGTATCATGACTACCCACTGACAGCAGATTTTCATGTGAAGAAGGATCAGGCATGCTGGATTTCCATATGGCCGATTATTTTTGTACCGATTAAATTTGTACCTGGGTCCTCACCTGCATGTTCACCAGATGTATGGACTCTTGTAGTGTTCCAGATACTGAGAATACATATGTGTTTGCACCCTGATCCCTCATGTAAAATGTCCCCCATCCTGTAATAATGTCCTGAATTCTATTATATATATTGTCTCACTTTCCTTGCATAATGTCATGTCCTCCATCCTGGGACCTTTCCAATAATATATCCCCCATCCTGTAATGTCCTGAATCCTAGCCCCTTCCTGTAATTATGTACCCCATCCTCGGCCCCTTCCTGATATAATGTCCTCAATAGAAGTATAATGTCTCACTTTCCTAGCATAATGTCCTGGGCCCTTTCCAATAATATACCCCCCAATCTGTAATAATGTCCTGGATCCTGGCCCCTTCCTGTAATTATGTCCCCCATCCTGGGCCTTCCTGATATAATGTCCTCTATAGAAGTTTAATGTCTCACTTTCCAAGCATAATGTCATGTCCTCCATCCTGGACCCCATCATTGTATAATGCCTCCATTTACTGGTGTAATGCCCCCCATTCTGGGCCCCTTCCAGCAATAATGTCCTCCATCCTGGTGTAATGTCCCCCATCATGGGCCTCTTTCAGTAATATATGTCCCCATCCTGGTATAATTGACCCCATCCTGGTATAATGTGCTCCATCCTGGGCTTCTTCCAGTAATAATGTCCCTGTTCCACGGCTGTTCTTCAACAAATGTAGAAAAAATACCCATCTCTACTCACCTTACCCTGCTCCCACGACATGTGGCGTCCTTTTCAATAGTTGGCGCAGAGGCAGGCAGCTTACTTCAGGCTGCAAGCAATGGGCAGCACATGATGTCGCGGCAGGTATTGCAGTGCAGGGAACCGGCAGGTCTCAGTGTCACAATACATTTCAGCTGAATGTGTGTCCTCGTCCTTTTCCCGCATGGGTCCAGTCACGGTCACACTCTCTGCAACCGCGATCATTACATTCCTGCTTGTATGATCAACTGAGACAAAAGTGCCTGTGTAAGTGGAGAGTAGAAAGGAATAGCTCTTCTTTCTTTCATCCAGGGCAGACTTTCAGTTTGTTGACCTAGCCGAGACAGAGTGGCCTGTCATTGTCCATGCTGGCACCTAGCACCCAGGGCACATACTAGGTGGTTAGGCTGATTTTTATCTAAGATAATATGGTGTTACTCATATCTCATGGATCCAGTGAGGCATGCACCTCCTTCTGCCTACTCTCTCTGTTTCTGGCCAACCTGATACTTTGAAGAGTAATTCTGCTGTTTTACCACCAACTATGCATTATACTCACAGCTGTGACAATTCAATTCTGTTATTGCTAAGTAAACTTTGCCATACCACTGCTATCTCTGTATTGGACTCTGTGACAAACTCAGCACTGATATATCGCTGCTTCCTCTTTTAAGCCTGCTGTTCATAATAACTCTTGTCTCACCTGGCAAGGTGGATTCTCAAAGTCCTTGGTCCAGGTAAGCAGTTGTTGTGCAGGAGATCCAGATAGAACAAATGGGAATCATGAGAGCTGATGAACCAGACTCCAATTCACTGGATCTCGTGATTCCCATTTGTTCTATCTGGACCTTCCTGCTGTACCAACGCCATCTGTCCGTGCTGCATAGCAATGGCACATCTGGACCAAGGACTTTGAGAGTCCATCTCACCAGGTGAGACATAACACATTGGAGACCTTTACTCCACTGCAAAACGAAGTGTTCAATCTTCCAAAATTAGGCTGGACTATAAAGTCCATCACTGGCCAGATGTCTAGAAAATCTAGAACTAATACTACTGATATGTATGTGGTGATGAGACCCAAAAAACATCAAAGCTTCTTCTGCTTTCTTGTAGTGGCTATGCCATATAAGTCAAACCCAACATTTGATATCTACCACACCTTTCATGATGGGTCATGTCCTAGGAGGACCTAATCTATCAACGCAAAGGTCACTTTGTCTTCTCGGATTGGTGGAGAAAGGGTTAAACATTGTATAGAAAGCTCTTTCTAAGTGTAACTTTTTTTTTTACTGTGAAACTCAGGTACTGTTGAATCAATAGAGGAGGGAGAGAGTGGTATCTCTTAATGCATTTCCAGCTGGCCTCAGCCAGACAGTGCAGGAAGTGAAGTCTTGAAGTTTTAAACACGGGTTGACAGTGTATCGAAAACTATCAAAGACTTGATGAGATAGAGCATGTCTAGATAAACATTACACGCAGAAGAGAGGAAGAGCATTAAGTAGCCACCTAAAGCTCCAGAGGAGAGATAAAATGTCAAGCAGGTCAACTTTTAAGTTTTCCAATTTGGAAATTGTGTTTTCCCTCGACTCGTTCACTGGTTCTCTTACATCAATGATATCGAACCTGTAACTCTTCAGCTGTTATAATCCCCAAAGAGTCATAAACCACCCAACAAGCGCAAAATGCATTAAAGGCAAAACATTTAAAGGGAATTTGTCACTTGATTTTTTAACTATCAGCCGCCGGGCCTGCCGGGGGCTTGTGCCGGCTGTCGGGCGTCTGTACGGGCCTGCCGGGGGCTTGTGCCGGCTGTCGGGGGTCTGTACGGGCCTGCCGGGGGCTTGTGCCGGCTGCAGGGGGTCTGTACGGGCTTGCCGGGGGCTTGTGCCGGCTGGCGGGGGTCTGTGCAGGCCTGCCGGGGGCTTGTGCCGGCTGCTGGGGGTCTGTACGGGCCTGCCGGGAGCCTGTGCCGGCCCGCCGGGGGTCTTGTGTGTGTGCAGGCATCGTCCGATGGGACTACAAGTCCCATCGGGCGATGCCTGCTACAATGACAGTGATTGACACATTAGCCAATGATGGGACAGTAGTAGTCCCATCATCCGGCTAATGTGTTGAATGTAAAACAAACAAAAAAATATATATACATACTACATACATACTACATATATACTACATTCATACTACATACATACTACATACATATAATATGCTACAGACATACAGTACATACTACATTCATTCTACATACATACTACCTATATACTACATTCATACTACATACATACTACATATAGAATCATAGAATCGTAGAGTTGGAAGGGACCTCCTGGGCCATCTGGTCCAACCCCCTGCTCAAAGCATATATACTACATTCATACAACATTCATACTACATACATACTACATATACACTACATTCATACTACATAGATACTACATACATACTACATATACACTACATTCATACAACATACATACTACATTCATACTACATACATACTACATACATGCAACATGCTACAGACATACAGTACATACTACATATATACTACATTCATACTACATACATACTACATACATACATACTACATTCATACAATATACATACATACATACTACATATATACTACATTCATACTACATACATACTACATACATACAACATGCTACAGACATACAGTACATACTACATACATACTACATATATACTACATTCATACAACATACATACATACTACATACATACTACATTCATACTACATACATACTACATACATACTACATAATACAACATGCTACAGACAAATGACAGTGATTGACACATTAGCCAATGATGGGACAGTAGTAGTCCCATCATCAGGCTAATGTGTTGAATGTAAAACAAACAAAAAAATATATATACATACTACATACATACTACATATATACTACATTCATACTACATACATACTACATACATACAATATGCTACAGACATACAGTACATACTACATTCATTCTACATACATACTACCTATATACTACATTCATACTACATACATACTACATACATACTACATATAGAATCATAGAATCGTAGAGTTGGAAGGGACCTCCTGGGCCATCTGGTCCAACCCCCTGCTCAAAGCATATATACTACATTCATACAACATTCATACTACATACATACTACATATACACTACATTCATACAACATACATACATACTACATAGATACTACATACATACTACATATACACTACATTCATGCAACATACATACTACATATATACTACATTCATACTACATACATACTACATACATACAACATGCTACAGACATACAGTACATACTACATACATACTACATATATACTACATTCATACAACATACATACATACTACATACATACTACATTCATACTACATACATACTACATACATACTACATAATACAACATGCTACAGACAAATGACAGTGATTGACACATTAGCCAATGATGGGACAGTAGTAGTCCCATCATCAGGCTAATGTGTTGAATGTAAAACAAACAAAAAAATATATATACATACTACATACATACTACATATATACTACATTCATACTACATACATACTACATACATACAATATGCTACAGACATACAGTACATACTACATTCATTCTACATACATACTACCTATATACTACATTCATACTACATACATACTACATACATACTACATATAGAATCATAGAATCGTAGAGTTGGAAGGGACCTCCTGGGCCATCTGGTCCAACCCCCTGCTCAAAGCATATATACTACATTCATACAACATTCATACTACATACATACTACATATACACTACATTCATACAACATACATACATACTACATAGATACTACATACATACTACATATACACTACATTCATGCAACATACATACTACATATATACTACATTCATACTACATACATACTACATACATACAACATGCTACAGACATACAGTACATACTACATACATACTACATATATACTACATTCATACTACATACATACTACATATATACTACATTCATACAACATACATACATACTACATACATACTACATATATGCTACATTCATACTACATACATACTACATACATACAACATGCTACAGACATACAGTACATACTACATATATACTACATTCATACAACATACATACATACTACATACATACTACATTCATACAACATACATACAACATACATACATACATACTACATAGATACTACATACATACTACATATACACTACATTCATGCAACATACATACTACATATATACTACATTCATACTACATACATACTACATACATACAACATGCTACAGACATACAGTACATACTACATACATACTACATATATACTACATTCATACTACATACATACATACTACATACATACTACATTCATACAACATACATACATACTACATACATACTACATATATGCTACATTCATACTACATACATACAACATGCTACAGACATACAGTACATACTACATATATACTACATTCATACTACATACATACTACATATATACTACATTCATACAACATACATACATACTACATACATACTACATTCATACAACATACATACATACATACTACATATATACTACATTCATACAACATACATACATATATACTTTATGGCAAAAGCTGCGTGGGAACTTTTTCACACAGCAATGCCAAAAGTGAGACTAGGGACTATTTTTTTTTACAGTGGCGGAGGAATACAGTGCGGAAGGATACCTACCTCCCGTCATTGGATTCCTGGAGCCCCGTAGAGAGTGGTCGCTTCAGCTGATGCTGCTGTTCGCCACGGGAAATCGGCGTGGGACACGTGGATTTCTGCGGATCAGGGAGTATATGGCTTGTTTGCTATCTTCATATTTTATCATAGATGACACTGGCTTCGGGGAACAATGTGACAAGTATTGGTGAGTATGTACTCTATGTTATATGTACTGTATGTCTATATGTATGTATCGTATGAATGTATGATTGTATTGTATGTAGTATGTATGTGGTATGTATGTATTGTATGAATGTATGTATGTTGTATGTAGTATGTATGTTGTATGTATGTTGTATGTCTGTAGCATGTTGTATGTGTGTTGTATGTATGTAGTATGTAGTATGTATGTTGTATGAATGTAGTATGTATGTATTGTATGAATGTATGTATGTAGTATGTATGTTGTATGTCTGTAGCATGTTGTATGTATGTAGTATGTACTTTGTATGTATGTTGTATGAATGCAGTATGTATTGTATGAATGTATGTTGTATGTAGTATGCATGTAGTATGTATGTTGTATGTCTGTAGCATGTTGTATGTATGTAGTATGTATGTATGTTGTATGAATGTAGTATATATGTATGTAGTATGTATGTATGTTGTATGAATGTAGTATGAATGTAGTATGTATGTTGTATGTCTGTAGCATGTTGTATGTATGTTGTATGTATGTAGTAAGTATGTAGTATGTATGTTGTATGAATGTAGTATATATGTAGTATGTATGTATGTTGTATGAATGTAGTATATATGTAGTATGTATGTAGTATGTAGTAGGTATGTATGTTCTATGAATGTAGTATATATGTATGTAGTATGTATGTATGTATGTTGTATGAATGTAGTATATATGTAGTATGAATGTAGTATGTATGTTGTATGTATGTTGTATGTCTGTAGCATGTTGTATGTATGTAGTATGTAGTATGTATGTATGTTGTATGAATGTAGTATAAATGTAGTATGAATGTAGTATGTATGAATGTAGTATATATGTAGTATGTATGTTTTATGTCTGTAGCATGTTGTATGTATTTTGTATGTATGTAGTAAGTATGTAGTATGTATGTTAGTTGTATGGATGTAGTATATATGTAGTATGTATGTATGTTGTATATATGTAGTATGTATGTAGTATGTAGTAGGTATGTATGTTGTATGAATGTAGTATATATGTTGAATGTATGTTGTATGTATGTAGTATGTAGTATGTATGTATGTAGTATGAATGTAGTATATATGTAGTATGTATGTTGTATGTCTGTAGCATGTTGTATGTATGTTGTATGTATGTATGTTGTATGAATGTAGTATATATGTAGTATGTATGTAGTATGTAGTAGGTATGTATGTTGTATGAATGTAGTATGTATGTATATATGTTGTATGAATGTAGTATATATGTAGTATGAATGTAGTATGTATGTTGAATGTATGTTGTATGTCTGTAGCATGTAGTATGTATGTATGCTGTATGAATGTAGTATATATGTAGTATGAATGTAGTATGTATGTTGCATGTCTGTAGCATGTTGTATGTATGTTGTATGTATGTAGTAAGTATGTAGTATGTATGTATGTATGCATGTTGTATGAATGTAGCATATATGTAGTATGTATGTATGTTGTATGAATGTAGTATATATGTAGTATGTATGTACCATGTAGTATGTATGTATGTATGTTGTATGAATGTAGTGTATATGTATGTAGTATGTATGTATGTTGTATGAATGTAGTGTATATGTATGTAGTATGTATGTATGTTGTATGAATGTAGTGTATATGTATGTAGTATGTATGCTGTATGAATGTAGTATATATGAAGTATGTATGTACCATGTAGTATGCATGTATGTTGTATGAATGTAGTGTATATGTATGTAGTATGTATGTATGTTGTATGAATGTAGTATATATGTAGTATGAATGTAGTATGTATGTTGTATGTCTGTAGCATTTTGTATGTATGTTGTATGTATGTTGTATGAATGTAGTATATATGTAGTATGTATGTATGTTGTATGGATGTAGTATATATGTAGTATGTATGTACCATGTAGTATGTATGTATGTTGTATGAATGTAGTGTATATGTATGTAGTATGTATGTATGTTGTATGAATGTAGTGTATATGTATGTAGTATGTATGTATGTTGTATGAATGTAGTGTATATGTATGTAGTATGTATGTATGTTGTATGAATGTAGTATATATGTAGTATGTATGTACCATGTAGTATGCATGTATGTTGTATGAATGTAGTGTATATGTATGTAGTATGTATGTTGTATGAATGTAGTATATATGTAGTATGAATGTAGTATGTATGTTGTATGTCTGTAGCATGTTGTATGTATGTTGTGTGTATGTAGTAAGTATGTAGTATGTATGTATGTTGTATGAATGTAGTATATATGTAGTATGTATGTATGTATGTAGTATGTATGTAGTATGTATGTAGTATGTATGTAGTATGTATGTATATATATATTTTTTTTTACATTCAACACATTAGCCGGATGATGGGACTACTACTGTCCCATCATTGGCTAATGTGTCAATCACTGTCATTGTAGCAGGCATCGCCCGATGGGACTTGTAGTCCCATCAGACGATGCCTGCACACACACAAGACCCCCAGCAAGCCCACACAGACCCCCGGCAGCCGACACAAGCCCCCGGCAGGCCCGTACAGACCCCCGGCAGCCGGCACAAGCCCCCGGCAGGCCCGTACAGACCCCCGGCAGCCGGCACAAGCCCCCGGCAGGCCCCTACAGACCCCCGGCAGCCGGCACAAACCCCCGGCAGGCCCGTACAGACCCCCGGCAGCAGGCACAAGCCCCCGGCAGGTCTGTACAGACCCCCGGGAGCCGGCACAAGCCTCCGGCAGGCCCATACAGAGCCCCGGCAGCCGGCACAAGCCCCCGGCAAGCCCGTACAGACCCCCGGCAGGCCCGCACAGACCCCGCCCACACACACAGACACGCACAGTGTCCGCCCACGCACTGCCCACACTCTTCCCTCCTCCCGAACTGGATGTGCAAGTAAAGAAAGGGTTTTTTTTCATTCCGATATTTCTGTCCCATTGACTTGAATGGGACTTCCGGTATCGGAATCGAAGATACCCGATACTTTTTTTGTATCGGGCTGATCCAATTCGATCCGAAATTTCTCTATATCGGATGGTATCGCTCAACACTACAAGACACCCAAATTTTGGGAAAAAAAATGCGGTATATGGGGACCTTTGGGGGCATTACCATTAAATATTTATGGCAAAACTGGTAACTGAGTCAGGGTAGTGGACAATCTCTTTAAGTTGATGATATAATGTAGATATTAAAAAATTTCCCTAACTATTTTAACTGATTTATCTTCCTATACCACCAGTTATCCTATTAACCTGACAGGCCACTAACGAAGCTCAATTTTGTTTTGTCAGAGGGCTAAGAAATATTATGAGCTGATGTATGAACGTCTACGCCATATACTGAACTCCTGCAAAGGCATCATTAATTTAAGCTGGAAACACAATATTAAAGTAATGACTTCCCCTGGTATTGACATCTGGCCAAATCCTTGGACCTTCCTGTATAAAGCAGCTGACCTGTATATCAGAAAATAATGATGCACTGAACAGGTGGAGGAGACCTCTGTGCATCTACTCCTCCGCTCCTAATGGCTTCGCCTGTGTTTATAGCACCAGACAGGGAGTTAAATGGACTTATTGAACAACAGCCAGAGGACACATTCAGAGTGAGATAAAGAGCCACATTTAACAGCAATCATTGGGGCTCTGTACCTAGTTAGATTAACCCTTGCGTAATCGGGAACTCGGTGGCAAATGGCTCATCCTCCACAATTAAGTGCATTATGGGAGGAAAGATGCCTACCGGGGCAGAGTGCATGCTTCACGTAGGGGGTCTTTATTTCGTGGATGATGATGCAGGATGATTGTGTAGGACCATCGCCTGCTTTCCTCCACGGGCTCAGACAGCTCATAAAGACAGCCATTGACATTCCAATTAGTTTTAATTGAGAAGGGAACACTACTTTAGTGAGTTTTAATGGATTCAAGTGTCTTCTTAATGACACCTAAGGTAGAGACTTAAAAACCCCTGTGCCAGAAAATGTTACTGCAGCTCAGAAAGGAAAAAATAAAGTCATGAGAGCAGAACAGAGCAATGCAATCTCCTCACCTAAGTTGTATGGCTTGTCCAGTGGACTCGTCATGGGGTAGGATTTGTCAGAAGAATATTCCCGATTACTTTCCTCACTGTAAGGACCTTGATTGCTTAAGATAACACCAAAGTTATTGCAGGTTCAAGATTAGACCCTAAAATTAAGACACCAAAATCTATACCATAGACTTGATCTTTACAGTCAGACTCCAGGCCCTAAAATTTGCAAAATATTTTTCACACTACAATAAAACATTTTCTGTTTAGCTAGCAGAGAACTGTTTCTTCAATTGTGACTGTTCCTGGTCCTTCAGATCAGTCTCGTTCACCATGGAGCTGCAGTACCAGGCACAGTCATGGTCAAAGAACTGGTGTTCTGCCAGGTAACATAGTAACATAGTAGCATAGTTTTGAAGGCTGAAGGTAGACCTTATGTCCATCTAGTTCAGCCTATTTTTAGTGCAGCTGTTCTGCATTGTTGATCCCAGGGAAGGCAAAAAACCCACAGAGCAGAAACCAATTTTCTCCATAGGGAAAAAAATTCCTTCCCCTAAGCTGGGTCAACCATCTACCTATAATATTCTGTTATTCGTAACCTTCTATACTGTTACTCACAAGAAAAGCATCCATTCCTTTCTTAAATTCATTCAGTGAGTTGGCCATCATCACTTCCTCAGGAAGAGAATTCTAGAGCCTCACTGCTCTTACCGTGAAGAACCCTCTTCTATGCTGGTGCAGAAATTGTCTTTCCTCCAAACGAAGAGAATGCCCCCTTGTTCTTGTCACAGTCCTTGGTACAAACAGTTCATTGGAGAGATCTCTGTATTGCCCTCTGATATAATTGTACATATATATTAAGTCTCCCCTAAGTCTTCTCTTTTCTAGAGTAAATAGACCTAATTTTGATAACCTTTCTGGGTATTGTAGTGAACCAACTCCATTTATCATTTTAGTAGCCCGCCTTTGAACTCTTTCAAGTTCAGTAATGTCTTTCTTGAGCACCGGAGTCCAAATTGCACACAATACTCCAAGTGTGGTCTGACGAGTGATTTGTACAGAGGGAGAATTATGTTTTCATCTCGTGTCCCCAGACCTCTTCTAATGCATCCCATGACCCTATTTGCTTTGGTGGCAGCTGCCTGACACTGGGCACTCCAATTTAGCTTCTTATTGAGTAAGATGCCTAAGTCTTTTTCCATGTCTGATTTCCCCAGCAGTTTCCCATTTAGTAAGTAATTATATCATCTGTTTCTCCTTCCCATGTGCATAACCTTACACTTATCTGTGTTAAACCTCATTTGCCATTTTTCAGCCCATTTCTCCAATTTACTCAAATCTGTCTGTAGTTGCAAACTGTCCTCCTTTGTGTTAACTACCTTACATAGTTTTGTATCATCTGCAAATACTGATATTTTACTGTGTAAGCCATCCACTAGATCATTAATAAATATATTAAATAGTAGGGAGCCCAATACAGAACCCTGTGGTACCCCACTAGTAACCCTGGCCCAATCTGAGTATGCACCATTAATAACCACTCTTTGTTTTCTATCACTAAGCCAGCTACCTACCCATCTACACACATTTTCCCCTAGCCCAAGCTTTCTCATCTTACTTACCAATCTTTTATGTGGGACAGTGTCAAATGCTTTAGAGAAGTCGAGATAAATGACATCCAATGATTCTCCTTGGTCCATTTGAGAGCTGACATCCTCATAGAAGCTGATCAGGTTAGTTTGACAGGAGCGATCCTTCATAAATCCATGTTGATATGGAGTTAAACATTTATTAACATTGAGATATTCCATAATGGTATCCCTTAGAAACCCT
Organism: Dendrobates tinctorius; assembly: GCF_039654945.1. NCBI lineage: Eukaryota > Metazoa > Chordata > Amphibia > Anura > Dendrobatidae > Dendrobates > Dendrobates tinctorius. Next base: position 29,838,585 of record NW_027361682.1, on the reverse strand, counting down.
TCAAAAATTTTACCCACAACAGATGTTAAGCTTACCGGCCTATAGTTTCCAGGTTCCCTTTTACACCCCTTTTTTAATATTGGTACCACATTTGCTTGCCGCCAATCAAAAGGAACAGACCCTGTTTCTATAGAGTCTTTAAATATAAGGAATAGAGGCCTGTCTATCACATTACTTAACTCCCTTAATACCCGAGGGTGAATGCCATCAGGGCCTGGTGATTTGTCAATTTTAATCTTACTAAGGCGGTTGGTTCTGCACTTCTTCCTGGGTTAGGCAGGTAATACTTAATGGGGAGTTTACATAATCACTCTGCATTTCCCCTGGCAAATCCTTTTCCTGTGTGAACACTGTTGAGAAAAAAGTACTTAAAACATTTGCTTTTCCCACATCGCTCTCTATGATATCACCCTCATTGTTCTTTAAAGGGCCGACACCATCAATTTTAATCTTTCTACTGTTTATATAATTAAAGAATAGTTTGGGGTTTGTTTTACTTTCCTTAGCGATGAGTCTCTCAGTTTCCACTTTTGCTAAATGTATTTGTTTTTTATACATTTTATTTTTTTCTCTCTAACTTTTTAATGTTTCTTCATTGCCTTCTTGTTTTAGCTTCCTAAATGCCTTGTTCTTGTTATTTATTGCCCTTTTTACATCCTTATTTAACCACATTGGTGTTCTCCTGTTCCTAGCCCTTTTATTTCTGTACGGTATGGCTAGCTCGCAGTGGGTATGTAAAACTGATTTAAATATTTCCCATTTATTTTCTGTGCTCCTATTTTTGAGGACAATGTCCCAATCAATTCGGCGAAGGTCCTCTCTAAGCTGATCAAACTTTGCTTTCCTGAAATTCAACGTTTTCGTAACCCCCTTCCAGGGCACCTTACTGAAGGACAAGTGGAATTGTATTATATTGTGGTCACTGTTCCCTAGGTGCCCATCGACTTGTACTTCTCTTATTCTATCTGGCCTGTTGCTTAAAATTAAGTCCAGAAGGGCTGCCCCTCTATTTGGGCCCTGCACAAATTGTGACAGATAATTATCCTTGGTTACTGACAGAAATTGGTTTCCTTTCTGAGATACGCAGGTTTCAGTTTCCCAGTCTATGTCGGGGTAGTTGAAGTCCCCCATAATAATCACCTCATTGTGATTTGCTGCTTTGTCTATTTCATAGAATCATAGAATCGTAGAGTTGGAAGGGACCTCCTGGGCCATCTGGTCCAACCCCCTGCTCAAAGCAGGATTCGCTAAATCATCCCAGTCAGATGTCTGTCCAGCCTCTGTTTGAAGACTTCCATTGAAGGAGAACTCACCACTTCTCGTGGCAGCCTGTTCCACTCATTGATCACTCTAACTGTCAAAAAGTTTTTTGTAATATCTAATCTGTGTCTCCTCCCATTCAGTTTCATCCCATTGCTTCTAGTCTTTCCTTGTGCAAATGAGAATAAAGATGATCCTTCTACAATGTGACAGCCCTTTAGATATTTGTAGACAGCTATTAAGTCTCCTCTCAGTCTTCTCTTTTGCAAACTAAACATTCCCAAATCCTGCAACCTTTCCTCATAAGGCAGGGCTTGCAGACCGGTCACCATTCTGGTCGCTCTTTTCTGAACTTGCTCCAGTTTGTTGATGTCCTTTTTAAAATGTGGTGCCCAAAACTGGACACAATATTCCAGATGAGGTCTGACCAAAGAGGAGTAGAGGGAAATAATGACTTCACGTGATTTAGACTGTATGCTTCTGTTAATACATCCTAGAATTGCATTTGCCTTTTTTGCTGCTGCATCACACTGTTGACTCATACTCAGTCTGTGATCTATTAGTATACCCAAGTCTTTTTCACATGTGCTGTTGCTTATCCCTATTCCTCCCATTCTGTATATGCTTTTTTCATTTTTATTGCCCAGATGTAGTACTTTGCATTTTTCCCTGTTAAAAACCATTCTGTTAGTTGCTGCCCACTGCTCCAGTTTATTATATCTTTTGAATCCTCTCTCTCTCTTCTCTAGTATTAGCTATCCCCCCTAGCTTTGTGTCATCAGCAAATTTAATCAGTTTACCCTCAATTCCTTCATCTAAATTGTTGATATTTGTTTCAATAATACATTTTCAGTGGTTTCTGTTATATTTGGTGGCTTATAACAAACCCCTATGAGGATTTTATTACTTTTCTCTCCTTGTATCTCCACCCATAGAGACTCCACCTCTTCATTTCCCTCTTGTATATCTTCTCTTAGTGTGGGCTTTAAAGTGGACTTTATATATAGACAGACTCCACCCCCTTTCCTTTTTTTACGATCCCTCCTAAACAAATCATATCCTTGCAAGTTAGCCGCCCAATCATAGCTGTCATCTAACCATGTCTCAGTTATTCCTACTATGTCGTATTTTTCCTCATACATTACCAACTCCAGATCTTCAATCTTATTGGTTAGGCTTCTTGCGTTGGTCAGAATGCAGGAAAGAAGTTTTGCTTAATTTTTCTTAGCTTCCTTCTGAGTACCCTGTCTTGGGTCCTCTTTACCACATCTAGTATTCTTGATTAGTTTGTCCTTCTGCTGCATGTTCTTGTCTGCTGTTTTTCCTCCCATCCCCTCTTTTTCTAGTTTAAAGCCCTCCTGATGAGTGTGGCAAGTCTTCTGGCAAATGTGTGTTTCCCAGGTTTTGTGAGGTGTATTCCATCTCTTGCGAGAAGTCCATCGTAGGGGTAATTCACGCCATGGTCCAAGAATCCAAATCCTTGCTGCCTGCACCATCGTCGTAGACAGTTGTTCACCTCTAGTATCCTATTCCATCTTCTGATGCCATGGCCATCGACTGGGAGGATTGATGAGAAAACAACCTGTACGTTCCGTTCCTTTATTTTCTTCCCCAGAATTTCAAAGTCTTCGCAGATAGTTGGTAGGTCATTTTTTGCCGTGTCGTTTGTGCCTACATGTATCAGTAGGAAAGGGTAGTCGTCCTTGGATTTGAGGATAGTTAGTATCCTGTTGGCCACATCCTTGATTTTTGCTCCTGGGAGGCAGCATACTTCTCGTGCGGTTATGTCCGGCCTGCAGATAGTAGCCTCCGTGCCTTAGTAGTGAGTCGCCCACAACTACCACTCTTCTTTTCTTTCCGGATGCACTGCTTGTTGCTCGTGAGTGTTTTTGAGTGTCATTTGTTTCCGCTTTTGTTGACAGAGTAACTTTTGTTGATAGTGTGTCTTCTCTTGTAGATACGGTATCATCCTGAGCTGTGCCATTTTCGTTCTCCAGCATGAGGGCTTCATATTGGTTGCTAAGCTGTGTGGGTGGTGATGACCACTTGATCCGTTTACTTCTTTTCGTCACATGGTTTCACTTTTAAGCCTCTGTATGTGCTCTGAAGCTTTTCTCACTTTCCAAATCCTGAATGGTTGCTTCTGCTTCATCCAAGAAGTCCTCATGTTCTTTAATTACCTTCAATGTTGCTATTCTTTCTTCCAGTCCCTGCACCTTTTCCTCTAAGAGGGCAACAAGTTTGCACTTCTGACAGGTAAAGTTGAGTTTTTGGGCCGGAAGAGCCGTAAACATGTAGCATGTTTGCAGGTGACCATGTGGATTTTCTTCTCTTCCATATTGCTGATGCAGGCTATGATGGGTGGAAACTCAAACAGCGAGACCCGGCAAGTCCCAGCGATCGATCAGCTTAAGGTGACTCTTCTCCTCTTCTCAGAATGCACCGGAAATATGTAGATGAGCTTCCTGCTTCTCCAATCCAAACACAGAAATTCAACCCAATAGTTGCCAACCATGCTCCCTTTTGGCCCAAGCTTGGTCGTAAATCCAGTCCTATTCTAAGAATAGACCATCAGTCTCAAAGTCCCTTAAAACTGATTTGATATTCCGTTCCATCCTTTCTTGAAGGTCCTCCTATCTGGTTTAAATTAGGGCTGTATGGCCTTTCACCCCCACTCCTTTCTTGACTCCCATTTTCATCATCGGTGGTACCAGCGGCACGTTCTGTGAAACCTCTACTTTTGTTAAGGGTGGCGGAGTTGTACCATAATCAATATACTGTATATTAGCTATATACAGAATAGGTAATAAATGATCATGGAGAGCCCCACCAATCACGAGGACAAGGGTCCCAAAGTCCCATATGCGCATGTGCGACTGTATAAACCTGTTTGTGCACAGTACCGCTGCATTCACACACCAATACTTGAGATCGCTGGGGGGGAGGGCATCAGCATCCAGACCTCTAGTGATCAGACATTTTTCCTCTAACCTGTAGTGAGGTTACATAACTTTTATGAGATAACCCCTTTTAATATTTAAACCATGTGAGTTATATTTAAATGAAAAAGGAAAGATTTCCTGTTCACTCCTATAAGAACCTTGATACCGTCTCTTAGGACAATATAAAGAGATGGACTGTCCGTCCTCACTAAGGACCATGAATAATTTTGGTATCCTGAAGTATGGGTCATATGACACAACCAAAGGTTTGGACAGAGCTGATATGTCAAGAATAAAGCAATCAATAATATTTTTAACTGTGCAGCTATTTATTCAGTGTCCATGACAGTGATGATGTCTGTAAAATACTGTGGAATATTAATAAACAGTAATAATAATAATAATATCTTTTAGATGGTCCAGTTTGTGTCCAGGGCTGCAAAAATCTTTAACTGCAGCTAAAAGTGTCCTTTAGAGTCAGATTTATCAAAACAGTGGTATAACTAAATAAAGATTTCTACACATTATAGTTCCTGGTACTCTTGTAACGTGTGTAACATATATCAATTTTTCCTGATATAATCCTGTATCAGGAAAATCCTATAGAGAACAGCTGTCACGGTTCCACCCCTCAGGGTGTATGGAATGCAGTTACTGACAACTCGGCTGTCCAGTCTGGTATAGGGGTGTTCTTAAGCTGTCAGTACTTTGATTGACAGCTTGTCCATCCAATCTGGTACAGGAGCATGTTGAGCTGTCAGTGTGTTGATTGACAGCTCGACTATCCAATCTGAGACTGGGAGGCATCGGCTGTCTCCATGTGTTCATTATTTCAGGTAAATGCCATGCTTCTTAATTGAGCTGTGTCTCCCAGAACTCTGCCAGATGCACATTCAGCTTGTGAGGTTTGTGCTTTCCTGTGCCTTGAGTTCTGTGTGCTTGATCTTTTGTTGCCTGACCTTGGACTTAGTTCTGACCATCCTCTGATCAGTAATCGTCCCGGTACTCTGACTTCGGAACATTACCTGACTACGCTTTTGTCTCTTCCTTCTGTTTATGACGTTCCCTCCTGGCTTCTGACCTTGTACTCCTTGACCACTCTGACTCACGGCTTGGCCGTGAGAAGTGACTAGCATCACAACAGCAAAGTTATTAATTTCCTACTGATCAGTTCCATCTTCATCTGGTGGCCGATTGAATCCTCACTCCCTCAGCTTATGAGTCTTTTGTCACACTGCAGTCAGGGCAGTGGGGGGAGGCTTCTGCTGCAGACACACAGTACAGTTGAGGCGAGGAAATAGGAGACATTCCTGAGCTCTTGTGACACAAAAATGAGGTTTCTCTAATTACTTCTCAGCTTTCTTGCAATTTTAGATAAAGTAGGAAAGGACATAAAGGGTGGAGGTGCTGGGATGTTTTGTGCATTTTTTATGTTTAGTGTACCGTTATATAGTAATGAAAAAGTTAAGTTTTCAATTGCTATTGATGTATTTAATATGTGCTCCGTGATATTAGGTTTTGTGAACTCTGCTGCGATTGACATTTTGCTTTGCTTTGTGCGTCAATTATTTTTCACAGCTTTTCAATAAAAACGATTGAAACTTAAACTGTTATTGATAAGTGGTTTTCAGTGTTTGTTTGCTCTTAGGGGTATTTTGTAACAAATAAGGAGTCAGGACACCTCCTTATACATGGACATGTTTTCCAAGGAAAGATTAGCTTTTGTTAAGAAAAACTTTATGATTTCAGGTAGTAATAAGACTTAATTCGCCTTGGTTCCTTTCACCAGACATGCCATGTTTACTTTCCTTTGAATCGGAAGATGTCCAGTAGTGCCATCAAGTTCAGAACTAGCAGCGACCAATGAAACACAGTTACACCCATCTACTGTTTGGAGAAATCTGGCCAGAAGTAGTCTTCATGGAAGAATTGCAGCCAAAAAGCCATATCTTTGACATGGAAACAAGGCCAAGCAACAAGTGAATCAACTGCATGAAAATATAGGAACTGGGGTGCAGAAAAAAGGCAGCAGGTGCTTTCGACTGATGATTCACAATGTTAAGTATTTGGCACAATAATGAGCGTCTACATGAACAGTGAAGATGGTGGAGCTTTGTTGCAAGTTGGATCTCCATTTCAGCGAATGGAGTTAGAGAATTGGTCAGGATTAATGGTGTCATTGATGCTGAGAAATAAAGGCAGATACTAATCAATCATACAATGCCACCAGGTAGGCGTAGATCCTGCAGCAGAAAAGACCCCAAATATACAGGCAATGTCATTAAGAGCTATCTTCATTGTGAAAAAGAATAAGGAGTCCTGGTAGTGATGATATGACCCACACAGAGATCTGATCTCACAACATCCAATCTGCCTGGAATAAGGAATCACACATGGGTCATCCACAGAAGATCTGTGGTTAGTTATCCAAGATGTTGGGAACAGTAAAGGGTGGTCACCAAATATTGATGTGATTTAGATTTTTTTTTTGTTCATTCACTTTGACATTTCTTATTTGATAAAAAATAAACTATTAACACTTTTATTCTTGAAAGCATTCTTAGTTTAGAGCCAGTCCTGTCTATTCCTGAACCTGTCTAGTCTAAAGTAGTCCCTGAATGTTTTACCTGTTCTGTCAATACCATCCAGAATATACCCAGAGTTAAAGTGGCCTAGGCCAGTTTATACCCCTCCGGGTCAGAATATACCCCAGCTGCTGTAGATCAGATTTTTCACGCTTTTGAGAACCATTGAGTGATATACTTAATAACGGGGCCCCAGTCAGCACACAAGGGCCCCAGCCAGCAAACAGAGGGGCAGAGACAGCGTACAGGGCCCCAGACAGCACACAGGGGCCCCAGGCAGCACACGAGGGCCCCAGGCAACGCACATGGCCTCAGGCAGCACATGGGGACCCCAGGCAGCACACAGGGGGCCCCAGGCAGCACACAGAGCCCCAGGCAGCACACAGTGGCCCCAGGCAGCAAACAGGGGACCCTGGTAGTGCACAGGGGCCCCAAGCAGCACACAGGGGGCAGAGACAGCACGCAAGGGGGGAAGAGACAGTGCCCAGCGCCCCTGTGCGCTGTCTGGGGCCCCCTGTGTGCTGTTTGGGACTTCCTGTGCGATGTCTGTGGCCCCGTTCTTGAGTACATCACTCAATCCTGTGCGATGTCTGGGGTCCCTGTGCGATGTGTGATGTCTGGGGTCCCTGTGCGATGTGTGATGTCTAGGGCCCCTGTGCAATGTCTTGGGCCCCTGTGCGATGTCTGGGGCCCCTGTGTGATGTCTGGGACCCCGTTCTTAAGTATATCACTCAATCCTGTGTGATATCTGGGGCCCCGTGCGCTGTCTCTGCCCCCCTGTGCGCTGCCTGGGACCCTTGTGCACTATCTCTGCCCCCGTTTGCTGCCTGGGGCCCCTGTGTGATGCCTGGGGCCCTGTGCACTGCCTGGGACCCCGTGTGCTGCTTGGGGCCCCGTGCGATGCCTGGGGCCCCATGTGCTGCCTGGAACCCTGTCTGCTGTCTCTGACCCCCGTGTGCTGCCTGGGGACCCTGTGCGCTGCTTGAGGCCCCGGGTGCTGCCTGGGGTCGTGTGCACTGCCTGAGGCCTCTGTGTGCTGCCTGGGGCCCCGTTCACTGTCTCTGCCCCCCTGTGTGCTGCCTGGGGCCCCGTGTGCTGCCTGTGGCCCTGTTATTGAGTATATCACTCAATGGTTCTCAAAAGCCTGAAAAATCTGATCTACAGCAGCTGGAGTATATTCTGACCCGGAGGGGTATAATCTGGCCTAGGCAAATGTATACCCCTATGGACCTAGTTTGGCCTAGGCCAGAATATACCCGGGGTATAATCTGACCTAGGCCACTTTAATCCCGGTTATATTCTGGGCGGGGGGGTTAATCTGGCCTGTTACACCGGGGTCTGTGCTGGAGTGGTACCTGGTGACCACCTATGGCTCAAGTCCCACCACACCATCAGGGGCTCTAGTGAAGAACCAGGTAATCGTTTAGTTACGCCCCTCCAGGCTTTCTCCGGTCTGTGGTTCAATGGGTCCACATCCACCAGCTTGACGATTACAATATGAAGGCATTAAATAGAGTTTTGCTTAGGCAATATGATTGGTTTCTAAGAACTTTATATTGAAACTTGAAATTTAGTATCTGAGGATGTATGTTGGGTTGTATTATGGTTGGTCGAGGTGCCTAGGTAATATATTGGTGGGACCTTGACACCACCTGACCTCTTTTTTACAGCTACTCTTGGCGAATAGTACTAGGGAAGACAACCAAATCATCAACTCAGACTTCAAGAGAGAAAATTACTCACATAGCCACCTCTCCAGCTCTTCTTGACTAGATAGACAAACAGCCATTTTGAACCCTGATATTTTAGGTGAAGACTCCAGTTTATTTTGGCAGTGAAGATAGGCTATACCAAAGTAAAAAAATGACTACTAGGGGTCTACCTAAAAGTACTATGTAGGAGAAATCAGAAGATCTGTATAGGTTTTGTAAGCATTCTAAAGCCTCAAGGTCATGTAGGTCCTTTGGATATGTGCTATAAATGACTGCTTGGTCATGAACCTAATCTAAGTAGCTCAAGTTCTCATTTGGATAATACAATATATAAGTTGTTGCAAGGGCATAACTGACTTTCAAGGACAGTTGAGAAAACTATCTCGTAAGACAAAGTCAACAGAAAACCAGTTAAAGGTTATTATAATAAATAAATTTTATGCGTGATTTTGTTTTGACATCATACCTAGTAGAGCTATGCATGGCCATTGACTAGCGATGGCCAAATAGTAGATCGTGAGCTACATTACCAGTAGACCTCACAACATGAACCCATAGTTCTTGATGGCCACTAGGCTGCTTTTCTGTTCACTTGTAAACAAAAGTGAGGAAACGTCTTCCTTTCTTGAGAGTTGAAAACTATGATCATGTATGAAGAATGCATGGAAGACATATAGGATAAAAAATGTCGCCCATGTCAGCCACTCCACATTAAGTAAAAATAGACTGAACTGAAGAAACCGGTCACTCCTGCAGTCAACCACCAGAAGCCAAATTATGGTTTACAGAAGCCAACGGTGCCACCATTATACGGTTGATAGTCTTGGATCCAGAAGATGGTCTATGGTCCTGGTGGCCAATGGGAAAGGCAACATACCAATAAGTAAGAAATATTACATAACCAAATATTTTTTAGCCTGTCAAAGTTTGTTAAGTGTTGGAACACGGTCTAGTAAAAGTTTTTGAATCCATGGCCACAGAATACCTAATATTATCTCCAATAACAAGTCAGTAAAAATTAATTAGGTCTGTGGGATAAAATAGCACCTAACACAAGAAGGGTTCTTTTGTTTTAGGGTTATTTTGTCTTCAAGGTGACTGAAAAGACTTTCTGGCAAAACAGATTTCTCCGTCATGTCCGACACTTTCTTGGTTGCATTTAGGCGTAGGAAAGGCGGGAAAGGGACGATAGATGTAAGTAAATTGTTGTATTTGCGAAAGGATTTCCAGCACTGCAATAACCCTACAAGGTATAATGAGACAAAAGGCAGAGTTTTTGAAGTTACCGTACTTCATAAAATAATGCAGAGTTTTTTTTTACTAGATGTGTTGTTCAGCTCTTCAATGAGATTCTGTGCTGGAGCAGAGGGCACTGTTGTTTGTCAGTCAATCATTCTGTCAATGTAAACCTGCCTAAGCCGGCATATAATTTATTGCCGTATCGCAAAAATATTTTCTCTCTCTCTGTTCCAAATGAATTTTCTAGCTCCGCATACATAAAGTCAGATTTTTATAGAATTTGTACAAAATCAGATATAGGCTGTTAGTTTTGTGGCATAAATTTATTACATGCCGACAGAATAAAAGTTCTATGTGTACAAAATATAGTTTGAGTGACAAAGTAAATGTGACGTGTCAAGGAAAAAAAAAGGTCCAAAAGCACACAACAGACATTCAGTTAATAAATAAATGTTATATCAAAATAACATTTTTACAGACAAAAAATAGACCACGAGGCACAAATAAAGTGATTTGGGCTGGTTTCACATTTGCGTTTTTTAGCGCTGGAAAAAAACGCTAACCTGCGCATGCGTTTTTTCCCCTATCTTTAACATGGGTGCGCATACTTGCGCGCTTGTAAGCGCATGTATGCGATTTTCATGCGCTGCGTTTTTTTGGGGTGTGCGATTGGATTTTCCAGACGCATCATGTTGCATTTTTTGGCCCTGAAAAAAAGCGCATGCGCACATATGCGCACGTTTTGCGCTAAAAAGGGCCATTATAGCCTATGGATGCGCATATCTGCGCACTGGCATGCTCATGTAAGCGTTTTTTTGCATATGCGTTTTTTTTTTTTAACCATGGAATTTAGGGGTTTGAGTTAGAGTTAGGGTTAGTTAAGGGGGTTTAGGGTTAGGGTCAGGGTCAGGGTTAGGGTTGGGTTTTGGGTCAGGGTTAGGGTTTAGTATGGTTTGGTTAAGGGTTAGGGTCAGGGTTAGGGTCAGGATTAGGGTTAAGTATGGTTTTGTTAAGGGTTAGGGTCAGGGTTAGGGTTAGGGTTAGGGTTAGGGTCAGGGTTAGGGTTAGGGTTAGGGTCAGGGTTAGGGTTAGGGTCAGGGTTAGGGTTAAGTATGGTTTTGTTAAGGATTAGGGTCAGGGTTAGGGTCAGGATTAGGGTTAAGTATGGTTTTGTTAAGGTTTAGGGTCAGGGTTAGGGTTAGGGTTAGGGTTAGGGTCAGGGTTAGGGTTAGGGTTAGGGTCAGGGTTAGGGTTAGGGTCAGGGTTAGGGTTAAGTATGGTTTTGTTAAGGATTAGGGTCAGGGTTAGGGTCAGGATTAGGGTTAAGTATGGTTTTGTTAAGGGTTAGGGTCAGGGTTAGGGTTAGGGTTAGGGTTAGGGTTAGGGTTAGGGTTAGGGTCAGGGTTAGGGTTAGGGTTAGGGTTAGGGTTAGGGTTAGGGTTAGGGTCAGGGTCAGGGTTAGGGTTAAGTATGGTTTTGTTAAGGGTTAGGGTCAGGGTTAGGGTTAGGGTTAGGGTCAGGGTTAGGGTTAGGGTTAGGGTTAGGGTCAGGGTTAGGGTCAGGGTTAGGGTTAGGGTCAGGGTTAGGGTTAGGGTTAGGGTTAGTTAGGGTTTAGGGTTTGGGTTAGGGTTAAGTATGATTTGGTTAAGGGTTAGGGTCAGGGTTAGGGTTAGGGTTAGGGTCAGGGTTAGGGTTAGGGTTAGGGTCAGGGTTAGGGTTAGTAAAGTCATGGTTTGGGTAGTGTAGGGGCCACCTTAAAATGTTGGAAAAAAATGCAAACGCGGTAAAAACGCGCTAAAAACGCATACAAACGCATAAAAACGCTGCGTTTTTTTCATGCATGCTCATAAAAATGCTTGAAAAAAACGCAGCAGTTGTATGCTTATGTATGCGTTTTTTCAATGCGTTTTTTTGCGGGAAAAACGCGCTGCAAAAAAAAGCAAGTGTGAAACTAGCCTCAGTGACGTAACGACCAAGTGAGAGTTTGTTAGGCACAAAATAGATTTTGGGTTTCGAAACAAAATATAAATTTAATGAATTTTGTATTTGAAAATGCAAATTCCATGGGCACAAAAAGGAATATGAGTGACAAAATAAATATTGTATGAGGAGAAAATAATAATATTTTGATGGACAAAAAATAGATTTTGTGTTACAAGATATATAATATATAACAAAATAAATTCTTAATAATGGGCTCAAAATCGAATTCGAGTGGCAAAAGGAATATAATTTGATGCACACATACTGTATATTAAGCAATATCGGCCGATATTCGCTGTATCGGAATTCCGATACCGAGTACCGATATTTTTTCTATATCAGATACCGGAATCGGAAGTTCCCATAATGCAATGAGCCTGCTCGATTTGATTCAGCCAATGGGAATCCTCAGAAGTGTGGGCACATCCTGTTAGGCATGTAGGCATGTTAACTATTGGCATGGCTGTGATTGGCTGCTTAAATGATGTCATCATGATGCGCGGTCTGTGCGCATCATGATGCGCGGTCAGTGCGGGCCTGCCGGTGGTCTGTACGGGCCTCTCGGGAGCCTGTGCTGGCTGTTGGTGGTCTGTGTCGGCTGCCGGTGGTCTGTACGGGCCTCTCGGGGGCCTGTGCGGGCTGTCAGTGGTCTGTGCTGGCTGCCGGGGGCCTGTGCCGGCTGCCGGTGGTCTGTGCGGGCCTGCCGGTGGTCTTGTGTGTGTGTGCAGGCATCGTCTGATGGGACTACAAGTCCCATCGGGCGATGCCTGCTACTCTGACAGTGATTGACACATTAGCCAATGATGGGACAGTAGTAGTCCCATCATCCGGCTAATGTGTTGAATGTAAAAAAAAAATATATATATATACATACTACTTACATACTTCATATATACTACATTCATACAACATATACTGTATACTACATACATACTACATTCATACAACATACATATATACTACATACATACTAGATATATACTACATTCATACAACATACATACATACAACATACATACTACATATATACTACATTCATACAACATACATACATACTACATACAACATACATGCTACATACTACATATATACTACATTCATACAACATACATACATACTACATACAACATACATGCTACATACTACATATATACTACATTCATACAACATACATACATACTACATACAACATACATGCTACATACTACATACATACTACATTCATACAACATACATACTACATATATACTACATTCATACAACATACAGTACATATATAATACATACTACATACATACTACATATATACTACATTCATACAACATACATACATACAACATACATACTACATATATACTACATTCATACAACATACATATATACTACATACCTCATACATACTACATATATACTACATTCATACAACATACATACATACTACATACAGTCTTGACTACTGCAACCTCATGCTCTGCGGCCTCCCCTCAAACACTCTCGCACCCCTCCAATCTATTCTAAACTCTGCTGCCCGACTAATCCACCTGTCCCCCCGCTATTCCCCAGCTTCTCCCCTCTGTCAATCCCTTCACTGGCTCCCAATTGCCCAGAGACTCCATTACAAAACCCTAACCATGACATACAAAGCCATCCACAACTTGTCTCCTCCATACATCTGTGACCTCGTCTCCCGGTACTTTCCTGCACGCAACCTCCGATCCTCACAAGATCTCCTTCTCTACTCCCCTCTTATCTCCTCTTCCCACAATCGCATACAAGATTTCTCTCGCGCATCACCCCTACTCTGGAACTCTCTACCACAACATATCAGACTCTCACCTACCATCGAAACCTTCAAAAAGAGCCTGAAGACCCACCTCTTCCGACAAGCCTATAACCTGCAGTAACCACCGATCGACCAAACCGCTGCACGACCAGCTCTACCCTCGCCTACTGTATTATCACCCATCCCTTGAAGATTGTGAGCCCTCGCGGGCAGGGTCCTCTCTCCTCCTGTACCAGTTATGACTTGTATTGTTTAAGATTATTGTACTTGTTTTTATGTATACCCCCCTCACATGTAAAGCGCCATGGAATAAATGGCGCTATAACAATAAATAATAATAATAATAATAATAATACTACATACATGCTACATACTACATAAATACTACATATATACTACATTCATACAACATACATACTACATACAACATACATGCTACATATATACTACATTCATACAACATACATATATACTACATACTACATACATACTACATATATACTACATTCATACAACATACATACATACAACATACATGCTACATACTACATACATACTACATATATACTATATTCATACAACATACATACATACTACATACAACATACAGTATGTATGTTTCACTACTTCCATGCTCTTCACCTTCTTTTTTACTTCTTCCACACTTTCTCCTTCATGAACCTCAGCAACAGCAGCATCTTTTTCATCAACTTCTTCACCTTATTCATCTTCTTCTTCTTCACCTTCTTCCTATTATTCTTTTTTTGTACATTATTCATATTCTTCTTATTCAACGATTATTCTTCTTCATATTCTACTTCTTCATCTTCTTCCTATTCTTCTTCATCATATTCTTATTTGTGACAGGCATTCCTGTAGTTGTTATCTATAAAAGTTTGAAGATTACACCTTCCGCCTGTCACAAAAGATTTACAACAGGATTTGTCCGCGTTCAGTTTGGCCTGCAGCAGCAGCCATTTTCAAGGGGCACCATGAGGAGGAACGGACTCACCCCCATACACTGCTTAGTCTTCTTCTGCTTATAATTTAGATAATATTTTTTGCTCTGATTTTTAGTCTTATGCTTAATGTCCTTCTGATTTTGGTTCTTCTGCTTTTTGTTCTTCTGCTTCTTCGTCTTCTGTCTCTTGTTGTTCTGCATCTTGGTGGTTGTCTTCATGTTCTTTGTCCTCTTGGTCATCTTCTTCAGGGTCATCTTTTTGGTCTTCTTCGGTGTGGTCTTCAGGGTCGTGTCATCATCTGGGAGAGCCAGAATGAGAACCAAAAACCATTTCCACAAGCTTGAACTTGGAAAAGTAGCAGAAGGTACAAGAAAGCTGAGGAACTGCCGAGAACCAGCTGACGGTGCTGGAACCCGGATGGGTAGCAGAAGCTGCAAGAGCAAATGAAACTAGCGAGGAACAGCTGATGGTGCTGGAACCCGGAGGGGCAGCAGAAGGAACAAGAGCCAATGGCACAACCGTGGACCAGCTGACAATGCTGGAACACGGTTACTAAGCAGGAGGTATCTGTGCTACAAAGCACTACCAAGGACCAGCTGACGTAGCTGGAACTCGGATACCGAGAAGGAGGCACCTAGGCCAAAGGCACTGCCGAGAACCAGCTGACGGTGCTGGAACCCGGATGGGTAGCAGAAGCTGCAAGAGCAAATGAAACTAGTGAGGACCAGCTGACGGTGCTGGAACCCGGAGGGGCAGCAGAGGGAACAAGAGCCAATGGCACAACCGTGGACCAGCTGACAGTGCTGGAATACGGTTACAAAGCAGGAGGTACCTGTGCTACAAAGCACTACCAAGGACCAGCTGACGTAGCTGGAACTCGGATACCGAGAAGGAGGCACCTAGACCAAAGGCACTGCCGAAAACCAGCTGACGGTGCTGGAACCAGGATGGGTAGCAGAAGCTGCAAGAGCAAATGAAACTAGCGAGGACCAGCTGACGGTGCTGGAACCCAGAGGGGCAGCAGAAGGAACAAGAGCCAATGGCACAACCGTGGACCAGCTGATGGTGCTGGAACACGGTTAATAAGCAGGAGGTACCTGTGCTACAAAGCACTACCAAGGACCAGCTGACGTTGCTGAAACTCGGATACCGAGAAGGAGCTACCTAGGCCAAAGGCACTGCCGAGAACCAGCTGACGGTGCTGGAACCCGGATGGGTAGCACAAGGTACCCATAATAAACAAAGTTGCAAGGCCGCGAGCAGGACGCAGTTACATGACCCGGAAACAGCAGGCGTGCTGGAACCAGGCTGGGCAGGAGGGAGTACCCGTGCCAAAGACACTGACGAGAACCAGCTGACGGTGCTGGAACCCGGTTGGGTAGCAGAAGCTACAAGAGTCAATGGAACTAGCGAGAACCAGCTGACGGTGCTGGAACCCAGAGTGGCAGCTGAAGGAACAAGAGCCAATGGCACAACCGTGGACCAGCTGACGGTGCTGGAACACGGTTAATAAGCAGGAGGTACCTGTGCTACAAAGCACTACCAAGGACCAGCTGACGTTGCTGAAACTCGGATACCGAGAAGGAGGCACCTAGGCCAAAGGCACTGCCGTGAACCAGCTGACGGTGCTGGAACCCGGATGGGTAGCAGAAGGTACCCATAATAAACAAAGTTGCAAGGCCGCGAGCAGGACGCAGTTACCGAAACCCACAGTCCAACAGGGGGTGCCTGTCCTATAGGCACTACGGAACCAGCCTTTATTACCAGAACCCGCAGCCCACATAGGAAGCACCGAAACTGCAGGCACCATAGACTCGGCTAACCCGACCGCAACACGACAGGACAACGTATTGGTGGCAAAGTGACGTTGACACTACCCGGAAACAGCAGGCATGCTGGAACCAGGCTGGGCAGGAGGGAGTACCCGTGCCAAAGACACTTCTGAGCAGCAACTGGCGATGTTTGAGCCCAGGGTCAATCATGCAGCAGGCTGAGGCCTACTTGGAGTGAGTAGTAAATAAGATGTAGTGTGATTTTGGAGGCAGCAGGAGACTTTGTTGTCCACACAGCAGAGGAGTAGCTGGCGTTTCTGAACCCCACTAACACTGGAGCATGTGTTTTTCTCTGTGCAGACGGCACTTCCGAGCAACAACTGGCTGTGTTGAAGCCCAGGATCAATCATGGAGCAGGCTGAGGCCTACTTGAAGCAAGTTTTATATCGGTTGTACACTACTACTGATTGTAACCATGCTCCACTTAGGCCTCTGGCTCTACTGTCTCTAGTATTTCCCCTGGCCTCCAACCCCGACAGTTGCTGCTCTGAAGTGGCATCTGCACAATCCACACTTTTTCCTGGGTTACAGGGGCTCAGTCACGTCAGTTGATCCCCTGATGTGTGTCCGGCAAGGTCTCCTGCTCTGTCTACATTTCCACTACTAGTAATGGGAATGTGGACAGAGCAGGAGACATTGCCGGACACACATCAGGGGATCAACTGACGTGACTGAGCCCCAGTAACACAGGAACAAGTGTGGATTGTGCAGACGCCACTTCAGAGCAGCAACTGGCGGGGTTAGAGGCCAGGGGAAATACTAGAGACAGTGGAGCCAGAGGCCTAAGTGGAGCACGGTTAAAAATCAGTAGTAGTGTGACTGTGTAGGCAGCAGGAGACTTTGCCATCCACACAGCAGGGGAGCAGCTGGCGTTACTGAATCCTACTGACATAGGAGCTAGTGTTTCTCTCTGTGCGGACGGAACTTCCAAGCAACAACTGGCTGTGTTGAAGCCGAGGATCAATCATGGAGCAGGCTGAGGCCTACTTGGAGTGAGTAGAAAATAAGATGTAGTGTGATTTTGGAGGCAGCAAGAGACTTTGTCGTCCACACAGCAGGGGAGCAGCTGGCGTTACTGAACCCCACTAACACTGGAGCATGTGTTTTCCTCTGTGCAGACGGCACTTCCGAGCAACAACTGGCTGTGTTGAAGCCCAGGATCAATCAAGGAGCAGGCTGAGGCCAACTTGGAGCAAGTAGAAAATAAGATGTAGTGTGATTTTGGAGGCAGCAGGAGACTTTGTCGTCCACACAGCAGGGGAACAGCTGACGTTACTGAACCCCACTAACACAGGAGCTAGTGTGTTTTTCTCTGTGAAGACGGCACTTCTGAACACCAACTGGCGTTGTTGGAGCCCAGGATCAAGCATGGAGCAGGCTGAGGCCTGATGTTTTTTGCATGTGGAGGCAGCAGGAGACATTGCCGTCCACACAGCAGGGGAACAGCTGACGTTACTGAACCCCACTAACACAGGAGCTAGTGTGTTTTACTCTGTAAAGACGGCACTTCTGAACACCAACTGGCGTTGTTGGAGCCCAGGATCAAGCATGGAGCAGGCAAAGGCCTGATGGTTTTTGAATGTGGAGGCAGCAGGAGACATTGCCGTCCACACAGCAGGGGAACAGCTGACGTTACTGAACCCCACTAACACAGGAGCTAGTGTGTTTTTCTCTGTGAAGACGGCACTTCTGAACACCAACTGGCGTTGTTGGAGCCCAGGATCAAGCATGGAGCAGGCTGAGGCCTGATGTTTTTGCATGTGGAGGCAGCAGGACACATTGCCGTCCACACAGCAGGGGAACAGCAGATGTTACTGAACCCCACTAACACAGGAGCTAGTGTTTTTCTCTGTGCGGACAGCTCTTCCGAGCAACAACTGGCTGTGTTGAAGCCCAGGATCAATCATGCAGCAGGCGGAGGCCAACTTGCAGCAAGTTTTATATAGGTTTTAGACTACTACTGATTGTATCCGTGCTCCACTATGGCCTCTGGCTCCACTGTCTCTAGTATTTCCCCTTGCCACCAACCCCGCCAGTTACTGCTCTGAAGTGGCGTCTGCACAATCCACACTCGTTCCTGAGTTACTGGGGCTCAGTCACATCAGTTGATCCCCTGATGTGTGTTCGGCAAGGTCTCCTGCTCTGTCCTCATTCACACTACTAGTAATGGGAATGTGGACAGAGCAGGAGACATTGCCGGACACACATCAGGGGATCAACTGACGTGACTGAGCCCCAGTAACACAGGAACAAGTGTGGATTGTGCAGATGCCACTTCAGAGCAGCAACTGGCGGGGTTGGAGGCCAGGGGAAATACTAGAGACAGTGGAGCCAGAGGCCTAAGTGGAGCACGGTTAAAAATCAGTAGTAGTTCGATTATGGAGGGAGCAGGAGACTTTGCCATCCACACAGCAGGGGAGCAGATGGCTTTACTGAACCCCACTAACACAGGAGCTAGTGTTTTTCTCTGTGCAGACGGCACTTCTGAGCGACAACTGGCTGTGTTGAAGCCCAGGGATTACAGTTCAGGTGGTAGAAACATGAACACAACAGGAGACCTGGATACTGTTGCCAACCAATTATTTATTCTTGTAGAGGACTGGCAAATTCTGGTGAGATCCAGGCCTTGTTCATTTTCAGAAAAGTAAGCCGGTCAACGTTATCGGAGGATAGTCGCGTGCGACGGTCTGTTAGTACACCACCTGCGGCACTAAAGACGTGTTCCGATAATACACTGGCAGCAGGGCAAGCCAGCACCTCCAATGTATACTGGCTAAGCTCTGGCCATGTATCCAGCTTTGAGACCCAAAACTTGAAGGGGGAAGAGTCATCTGGGAGTACACTGACAGGGCAAGACATGTAGTCTGTCACCATCTGACGGAAACGTTGCCTCCTGCTGACTGGAGCCGTCTGTGATGGTGTAGACATTTGTGGCGGACACACAAAACTTTGCCACATTTGGGCCATAGTGGTCTTGCCTTGTGCTGAGGCGCTGCCTCTGCTCCCTCTTTGTGCCGAGCTTCCTCCACGGCCACGACGCACAGAGCTGCTTTGTAAAGCACTAGCACCACTGCTGTTGGATGGAATGGAGAAGATGATGGACTGCACCAGTGTGTCTTGGTACTCCCGCAGTTTACGCTCCCGGTTCAACGGTGGTATGAGGCTTTGTAAGTTGTCCCGGTAGCGAGGATCTAGGAGGGTGTACACCCAATAATCAGTCGTGTTGAGAATGTGGGCGATGCAGCGGTCGTTTCTCAGGCACTGCAGCATGAAATCAACCATGTGCTGCAGACTCCCACATGCCAAAGAAACGCTGTCCCCTGCTTGAGTCGTCATCTCTGCCTGCTCTGCATCACCCCACCCTCTCTGTGCATACTGACTAGAGCATTGTGTACCTCCCTCCTCTGGAGAGATGTCTTCCTCCTCCATTGACTCCTCCTCATCCTCCTCACAAAGTGTCTCCTGCCTTGGCCTTTGTGAGGAACCACGTAGCGCAGACAGTCCAGAAGCAGATGGCATTTGTGACTCCTCATCCTCCACCTCTATCTCTAACTGTCCCTCACAGTCTTGAACAGCAGCCCGTCCCTAACTGAATTCACAGCAGAGTGAACCCGAAATGGCGGCGGCGACGGCTTTTATAGTGCATCATGACTTCATTTCAGCAGCCAATCACAACCATGCCTTTAGTTAACATGCCTACATGCCTAACAGGATGTGCCCACACTTCTGAGGATTGTCATTGGCTGAATCAAATCAAACTGGCTCATAGCTTTATGGGAACTTCCGATTCCGGTATTCGATATGCTAAAAGTATCGGAACTCAGTATCGGAATTCCGATACAGTGAACATCGGCCGATACCCGATACTTGCGGTATCGGAATGCTCAACACAAATAGTGACAGAGCGCGCTCGGAGACATCAAGTTGAACGACTTCAACAAATTATCTTCATCTTTCGATTAGCAAATCATTAGCTGTTGTATACAGGATATGTAGTTGGAGAGTGTCAGAACTAATACCACATATTGGAAACCTGTTGGTAATAGTCCTCTTATATCCTAGGCAGGCAAGCTTAAAGGGACCTGTTGCCCTGGCCAAATGTGGCCAGTTTTGACTTATTTTATGACTCCTCCTACCATACTACCGTTTAGTCCACTGTAAGGGGTTGTAATGTTGATACCTGCCTTTAGCTCCTTTAATGTTTCATCCCAATGTACATATGCGGTATCTTTATACTGATGCATAGTCTTTGTTGCTAAGTGTACATATGTAAAGTATTGTCTGTTGCCACTGCATTGTATTTATCTATATCTGCTAGGGAAAGTGAGTTACACCAGGTCGGTCACTAGATGGGGGTATAATGCTAAATGGGAGTATTACCTCAGATAGGCCACTAGATGGGCGCATAGAGACCATAGTTATAGTAGGCATAAGGGAACCAGTGTGTAGATAGCTAAACATAGGAGGGGCATGGTGGGATAAGTTAGAAAGGACTTCCTTATAGGAGTCAGTCGGGGCGAGGGTGCCCATTAGCTCAGAAGGGCTGAATAGCCCTGGGCAACACTGTCACGCAACGTTCAGCTCAAGCCAAAGGCCCAGCATACAGTATCCGTGACCAGGATTGTTACAAAGGGATTTACAGCAGCAGTACTGGCAGTGCAGTATAAGTGGGACTGCAGTTGCTAGTGAAGACTAAGCAGTACGGGTACATCACTTAACATGTGGCAGCTTATTTCGTGGGCTGATGCCCTCAAAGCCGGGGTAAAACGGCTGAGGGGACACCTGACAGGAGTGTGGCTGGGCACTGAAGATGCTGTGGGACTGTTCGGCACAGTCCGCCCCAGAAGCGGGCTTAGTGACAGAGAGACAAGGAAAGGGACAGAAGAGGAGTTGTATGTTGTGAACCCTGATGATGATGATGCTGGAAAGAATATGAATATGCTGTGTACATGTCTCAGTAAAGTTGCTCCGTTTAAAGTTGAATTGGACTGTGACTCCATTATTTCTAAAGTCATAGAATCATAGAATCATAGAATCGTAGAGTTGGAAGGGACCTCCTGGGCCATCTGGTCCAACCCCCTGCTCAAAGCAGGATTCGCTAAATCATCCCAGTCAGATGTCTGTCCAGCCTCTGTTTGAAGACTTCCATTGAAGGAGAACTCACCACTTCTCGTGGCAGCCTGTTCCACTCATTGATCACTCTAACTGTCAAAAAGTTTTTTCTAATATCTAATCTGTGTCTCCTCCCATTCAGTTTCATCCCATTGCTTCTAGTCTTTCCTTGTGCAAATGAGAATAAAGTTGATCCTTCTACAATGTGACAGCCCTTTAGATATTTGTAGACAGCAATTAAGTCTCCTCTCAGTCTTCTCTTTTGCAAACTAAACATTCCCAAATCCTGCAACCTTTCCTCATAAGACAGGGTTTGCAGACCGGTCACCATTCTGGTCGCTCTTTTCTGAACTTGCTCCAGTTTGTTGATGTCTTTTTTAAAATGTGGTGCCCAAAACTGGACACAATATTCCAGATGAGGTCTGACCAAAGAGGAGTAGAGGGAAATAATGACTTCACGTGATCTAGACTGTATGCTTCTGTTAATACATCCTAGAACTGCATTTGCCTTTTTTGCTGCTGCATCACACTGTTGACTCATATTCAGTCTGTGATCTATTAGTATACCCAAGTCTTTTTCACATGTGCTGTCACTTAGCCCTATTCCTCCCATTCTATATATGCTTTTTTCATTTTTATTGCCCAGATGTAGTACTTTGCATTTCTCCCTGTTAAAAACCATTCTGTTAGTTACTGCCCACTTCTCCAGTTTATTTAAATCTTTTTGAATCCTCTCTCTCTCTTCTCTAGTATTAGCTATCCCTCCTAGCTTTGTGTCATCAGCAAATTTAATCAGTTTACCCTCAATTCCTTCATCTAAATTGTTGATAAAGATGTTGAACAATACAGGGCCCAGGACAGAGCCCTGTGGTACCCCACTTGAGACATTCTTCCAACTGGATGTGCAGCCATTTACGACCACTCTTTGGGTCCGATCACTAAGCCAGCTATGAATCCACCTAACAGTTGCCTTGTCCATTCCATACTTAGTCATTTTTTCAATAAGGATTGTATGAGAGACTTTGTCAAATGCTTTGCTGAAGTCAAGATATACTATATCTACAGCATTTCCTTGATCCACCCAATCAGTGATACCGTCATAGAAGGAAATTAAGTTAGTCTGACATGACTTATTAGTTACAAACCCATGCTGACTCTGTTTGATCACTTCATTCTTATCCAGGTATTGACTTACATGTTGTTTAATAATTTGTTCAAAGATCTTTCCTGGTATAGAAGTCAGACTCACCGGCCTATAGTTGCCTGGGTCCACCTTCTTCCCCTTTTTGAAGATAGGAACAACATTTGCTCTTCTCCAGTCTTCTGGCACTTCTCCTGTTCTCCAAGAATTTTCAAAGATTATGGAGAGTGGTTCAGAAATTTCTTCTGCTATCTCCTTCAGTACTCTGGGGTGTAATTCATCTGGACCTGGAGACTTGAATTCATTTAGGTTAGCTAAGTGTTTCCTCACTATCTTTCTGTTTATAGATATCCTGGATTCTTCTATTCCCTTAATAGGACAGTGAATAACAGTTGGTGTTACATTTCCTTTCTGAGAGAAAACAGATGCAAAATAGGAATTTAAAAGTTCAGCCTTCTCAACATCCTGTCTTACCATTTCATCATTTTCATCCTGTAAAAATCCTATAGCATCTTTGACTTTTCTTTTACTTTTGACATATCCCCAAAATCCTTTATTATTGCTTTTGACATCTCTTACAAGCCTCAATTCATTTTCAGCTTTAGATAATCTGATTTGTGCCCTGCAGATTCTGCAGACAGCATTATATTCTTCTTTAGATATGCCTCCCTCTTTCCATTTTATAAACATTTTTTTCTTCCTTTTTAGCATGTGCTTAAGTTCTGTGTTCACCCATCCTGGTTTCCTTAAATGCTTCCTATTCTTCCCTCTTTTCGGAATTGTTAACAACTGTGCTTTGAGAATTTCATTTTTCAAGATTTCCCATCCTTCCTGGACATTTTTGTCTTTAAGGATATCCAGCCATTGGATCCCTCCAATTATCTTTCTGAATCCCTTAAAATCTGCCTTTCTGAAATCTAACCTTGACGTCTGAGTCTTCACAGGTCTTCCGCCTCTAGTTATCCAAAATTCTAAAATAGCATGGTCGC
This sequence comes from Dendrobates tinctorius, assembly GCF_039654945.1. Classification (NCBI taxonomy): domain Eukaryota; kingdom Metazoa; phylum Chordata; class Amphibia; order Anura; family Dendrobatidae; genus Dendrobates; species Dendrobates tinctorius. The sequence goes on along the minus strand of NW_027361682.1, from coordinate 29,815,045 downwards.
TACCTCCTAGGGTTCCAGCCACTTTTACCTCCTCAACCATTTCCTCCCTGTTTATAAGGATTAGATCCAAGGTAGCAGTTCCCCTTGTTTTCTCCCCTACCTTTTGGAAGATAAAGTTGTCAGCAAGAGAGGATAAGAATTTCCTTGACCTGTTAGTTTTGCCTGAGAGAGATTCCCAACAAATGTCTGGATAGTTGAAATCTCCCATGACAACTATGTCATATTTTTTGGAGAACTTGGCCATTTGATGCATAAAGAGTTCATCCATATCTTCAGCTTGCACAGGCGGCCTGTAGTAAATGCCTACAATGGTGTCCTTTCCATTGTTCTGTCCTTGTATTCTTATCCAAACAGTTTCCACAGAACTCCCAGTCTCTGAAGCTTCAATCTCTGTGCAGATATACGCGTTTCTAACATACAATGCAACACCCCCTCCTCGTTTATCAAGTCTGTTTCTTGCAAATAAGTTGTATCCTTCTAGTCTTGTATTCCAATCATGTGTATCGTCCCACCAAGTTTCAGTGATTCCAATGACATCATATTTCTTTTCCTGTGTTAGTAGTTCCAATTCTCCTTGTTTGTTGCCCATGCTTTGTGCATTAGTATAGAAACATTTTAGTTTGTGATTGGTTTCTCTTTCTCCAATATTTTTATTAATTAGATTCTTTCGTCTTTGTTCTTCCTTTCCACTTCTAATAGCAGAGTTCTCAATAGCATTTGTCAGGTGTATGGCTTTTTCTGGTCTTTTGCTTCCCTTCCCATGTTGTTCTAGTTTAAAGCTCTCCTTACAAGTGTAGCAAGGCGACTTCCAAATACATGCTTTCCAGTCTTCGTAAGGTGCACCCCATCTCTAGCAAGTAGTCCATCGTATAAGTAGTTCACTCCGTGATCCAGAAATCCAAATCGTTGCTGACGGCACCATCGACGTAGCCAGTTGTTCACCTGCAGAATCTTATTCCACCTCCTTGTTCCATGGCCATCCACTGGGAGGATGGAAGAGAAGACCACCTGCGCTCCCAGTTCTTTCACTTTCTTGCCTAAGTCTTCAAAGTCTCTGCAGATGGTTTCCAGGTCGTTTCTTGCGGTGTCATTTGTCCCCACGTGTAGTAGCAGGAATGGGTAGTCATCTGTAGGTCTGAAGAGTCCTGATATCCTGTCAGACACATCTTTAATTTTTGCACCTGGAAGACAGCACATTTCTCTTGAGGTTATATCTGGTCTGCAGATAGCGGCCTCTGTTCCTCTCAAGTCCTCCAGAAACATACATATGGCCCTGATGGAGCTGTAAAAGGCGCTGCAGGTATGCTGAGTGAAGGGCAGCGTGTTTATGTGATGGGAGGCCAGGGCACACTGTTGCAGATGTTAGTGGCCAAGACTACAGCCCTGCCTGTCCCTCACACCACCACACCACTGGACTGGACCAAACAGGGCAACCCGACTTTTGATACGCTCTGTTTTTTAGTCTTTCCCTGGCTTATGTTATGCACAGCTTCTCTTGAGTCAAATGTAGCCTCCCTAGATTTAAGGCTAACAACAACCAACTTTATCTTCCCCCAGAGCTGGCACGTCTCACAGGAGCAGCTTCCCCAGAGCTGACCTCTCTCACAGTTTCAGCAGCTGCTTCTGAGCTCACACCTCTCAATCTTAGCAGCTTCTCCAGAGCTCATACTTCTCACAGACTCAGCATCTTCTCCATAGCGCACTCCTCTCACAGTCTCAGCATCTTCACCAGAGTTCACACCTCTCACATTCTCAGCAGCTTCAGCAGAGCTCACAACTCTCAGGGTCCCGTCACATTTAGCGATGCACCAGCGATCCCGACCAAGATACGACCCAGTCAGGATCGCTGGTGCATCGCTAAATGGTCGCTAGTGAGTTGCCAAACAGGCAGATCTCACCAGCGACGTAGCAGCAGGCGGCGGTCGTTACTTACCTGTCAGACGCGGCGATGAAGACGTCCTCCCGCCCGCGTCCATGCGTCACTCGTCGGCGCCAGCAGGAAGCCCAGCAGGAAGCGGCCGACGAGAAACGGTCCAGGACGTTCTCGCGCGATCAGCGATAGCCAGCGGGGGAGCCGGTCAGAGGTATCAAACATAGCGATATCGCTAGCAATATCGCTGCTGCGTCACAAAATCGGTGACGCTTTAGTGATATTGCTAGCGATATTGCTTAGTGTGACGGGGCCTTCAGTCTCACCAGCTTCTCCAAAGCTCACACCTCTCACAGTCTCAGCAGGTTCTCCAGAGCTGACACCTGTCAGAGTCTCAGCATCTTCTCCAGGGTTGATGCCACTCACAGTCTCAGCAGTGTGAGGTAGCGCTGTTATTTACTTAGGGGATTCTCGCTTGCAGTGAACAAAACCAGTTCCGACACGGATTTTCCATCAAATCATACAGTCCTTGCGGTTTATTCACGCCTCATAAACCACAGCAGCAACAGAAAGTTCACTTAATAGCATTACCAGCATAGCGTCCATTATAATGCTTCACTCTTATTATCAATGTCCAGTACGCAGGCTCACTTAGCCTCACAATTATCTCACCCACGTCAGGGTTCCTTATGCGGCTGCCGCATTCCGCACACGTTCGTTCCCTCCAGGGAACTCTCAGGCACACATCGCCATTTCTCCCAGCCATTTCACATGTGCTGTCTGGGAGGAAGCTCCATCTCTGCAGGACCTTCCACACTGGACCAACCAGGTCCCAGCATTCACCACATGTGACCTACCCTGGCCACATTATATGGTCTATAGCCACGCCCACTGGAGCACGTGACCATGACCTCATCACATGTCCTTCACCCACTCACATAGCCTTTTAACACAGGTGTTTTCAGACACACCCCTGGGTGGGTTTGTAGGTAACTGGCCCGCCCAACTCCCAAGTTACCTGGAGACTTCTCCCTTATACCTTGAAATAACACAGCAGCAATATCATTGCTGCTCAATACGCATAACTAAGTCTCCATCTCAAAGCCACCCCCTTTGAGATACACAACCATCCTTCAGGATTCTGCCACTCATCCTCTCCCATGGAACCTCCACACAGCGCCCCCTAGCGGACACAGTGGTTACTACACCACAGCAGGTTCTCGAGCACTTGCACCTCTTAATGTCTGACCAGGGCTCTGTGTTTGATACAGATGCGGGTTCCTTCATACAGTACATCTATTAAATATTCATAGCATATTCAATTGATATGCTGTAAAAGTCCCATATGGGCAACCCCCTAAAGACTTCACAAGAAGTTGTATCCCGTGAATGTCCAGAATGAGAATGGGTGTTATGAGGTCAGGCTTCATGGCCGCCACCTGTAGAGTCCTGGGGCCAACAGATATTAGGTACAGATGTCAGCTACAGGCAGTGGCATAACTTGAAGCTCAAGGGCCCCAGTCTCCCACAGAGACACCAACTTTCACAGGTCTTTATTAATGTTGGACTTTTCATATGGGCCAAAGAGACCTTTTGGGCTCCCGAAGCTACAGGACTTGAATTCAATTGCAATCCCAGCACCTGCTATAGTTAAGTCCCTGAGTACAGGTTACCAGGTTACAAGAGTGGGTGCATATAGCTAGGTATGAGATTATACTGTATCAAGAGACCCTTGGTGACCTGTCCTCTTTATTAGACTCCCTTGCATAAAAACTCTGTTTTGGTAAGGCAATTAAATTATGCTTCGGGGGTTCACGCCTTTCTCTATAATATTTCATGCATGGCCGACACTCACATTACAATAGAGAACATAGCGATACACGAATAGTCGCCTGTGCTTAAAAGACAATGGGAACGTAATAAAAACCCAGCCTGTAGGTAACATTTACAGAAAAGGGAGTACATGGCAGGGCTTATTATTGTGGAGAGAAGGTAATACATTTTTTATATAGTAATACATATTTAATTATTAATAGCAGAGAAGAGGTGAAAAAGACGTAGAATAGGTTTATTATTGTCAGTCATTGGCCCTATATTGAGCAGTATGTAATAACAGGGAGCATATCATTCAAATCCTGAAAGTTCAGCTTCAATCCATTGAAGCCTTAAAGGGAACCTGTCCCTTGGGTATGTAAATCCTTACTTTGATGTTTTAAGATTCAAAATTCCATTTTGAATCTTTTTTGACATAGGACTAATGGTCATAATTCCATTTTGATGATACAGAGCTCCAAATTCCCTGCACAGACATAAATGCAAGAATAAAATTCTAGCTGCCAGCAGTCACCACTAGGGGGAGCTTACTGTATACTGTCAGAAATTATTCTATCTGATCTATGAAGCTATACTAGGGTCCACCACTAGTGTGACTTGGCATCAGAAATATCTCATATGTCATACTTGCTAACTTCCAAAAAAGGAGAGACCTCCTGGACTCCTGGAAGAGTTGACTCTACAGAAGCTTCCTGGAAAGTTTTTCGTATGTGTTGCACACATCATCTTCTACTAATCAGGATTACAGTTTTTAGTCCCATCAGGGCATAAAATGCCTCCTTTTATAAGTCATAACAAAAGAGATGCAACAGCTATTCTTTCTCTGGAGGACTCAGTGCGACCATTTTATAAATAGTTGGTTATACATTTGAATGGGCACCATGTAATACCACACTTTTCCAGCAGTGGCCACTGCAAAAAAAATGTATAGCTAATCCGAGACTCTCATAAAGATCAACGGATTTCCAAAAGGTTCTCATTTTACGCATAACTTTACATTTTTTCTTGTTTTAGCTTTTTTTTTTTTATAAACATATTAAAATGTTTTCAACCCTCTCTTGCCTACAAGTAATGGAATTTATCTTATTTCAGCAGCCTTTGGTCCTAAAATACATTGCATGAGCTTCTTCCACTTCCACAATGGAGATGCAGTTTCCCAGTAATGATGGCTATTGATTCAGATGTAAATTATTATATTGACCTCAGACATTCATGGCTTTTTTGCTCTTTTCGCTTTTAGGGCAGGAAAGGAACAAACCCTATCAAAAGTAGTGTAAAGAAAAAATGTTGGTGGAGGGATTGTATCTTTGAACTATCTCATTTTGCTTGTAGTGACCATCAGAAAACTTCACAAGCATTTCCAACAGATCTTCAATGATCAGCACAGGATCTTGCAATAAGTGCTCAGTTCCCCTGCAGTGACACCACAGGTGAACTGTAGCATTACACAGGTCCTATTAAAATCATGTGATGCATGGACAGGCAGGATCTTTCAGAATCTGCTCTCCTGTATATACAGTGCCTTGCGAAAGTATTCGGCCCCCTGGAACTTTTCAACCTTTTCCCACATATCATGCACAAAAACATAAAGATACCAAATGTAAATTTTTGGTGAAGAATCAACAACAAGTGGAACACAATTGTGAAGTTGAACGAAATTTATTTGTTATTTTATATTTTTGTGGAAACTCAAAAACTGAAAAGTGGGGCATGCAATATTATTCGGCCCCTTTAACTTAATACTTTGTTGCGCCACCTTTTGCTGTGATTACAGCTGCAAGTCGCTTGGGGTATGTATCAGTTTTGTACATCGAGAGACTGAAATTTTTGTCCATTCTTCCTTGGCAAACAGCTCGAGCTCAGTGAGGTTTGATGGAGATTGTTTGTGAACAGCAGTTTTCAGCTCTTTCCACAGACTCTCGATTGGATTCAGGTCTGGAATTTGACTTGGCCATTCAAACACCTGGATATGTTTATTTGGGAACCATTCCATTGTAGATTTTGCTTTATGTTTGGGATCATTGTCTTGTTGGAAGACAAATCTCCATCCCAGTCTCAGGTCTTTTGCAGACTCCAACAGGTTTTCTTCAAGAATGGTCCTGTATTTGGCTCCATCCATCCTCCCATCAATTTGAACCATCTTCCCTGTCCCTGCTGAAGAAAAGCAGGCCCAAACCATGATGCTGCCACCACCATGTTTGACAGTGGGGATGGTGTGTTCAGGGTAATGAGCTGTGTTGCCTTTACGCCAAACATATTGTTTGGCATTGTTGCCAAAAAGTTCGATTTTTGTTTCATCTGACCAGAGCACCTTCTTCCACATGTTTGGTGTCTCTCCCAGGTGGCTTGTTGCAAACTTTAAAGGACACTTTTTATGGATATCTTTGAGAAATGGCTTTCTTCTTGCCACTCTTCCATAAAGGCCAGATTTGTGCAGTGTACGACTGATTGTTGTCCTATGGACAGAAAGTCCCACCTCAGCTGTAGATCTCTGCAGTTCATCCAGAGTGATCATGGGCCTCTTGGCTGCATCTCTGATCAGTCTTCTCCTTGTTTGAGATGAAAGTTTTGAGGGACGGCCGGGTCTTGGTAGATTTGCAGTGGTATGATACTCCTTCCATTTGAATATGATCGCTTCCACAGTGCTCCTTGGGATGTTTAAAGTTTGGGAAATCATTTTGTGTTAGGAACGGCGGAATGCACTAAATAAAAATAAATAATAAAGTGCGTTCGCTGCTCGGGGTCCACCGTGCAGTAGGTGTTACACCGTTGCTAGGTAATGACAGAGGAGCAATATGACGGTATAATGCGCGCGGGTTCAACTTCACTCGAAGTGTGCAGGGCGGGCTCTGTTCACACACAGAGGCGCCGCAACATAAACTTACAAAAACGCTGAGCCTGTTAGTATCACAGGCCTCAGGTAAATGCACACTCGGTATCTGGTCACAGGAGCAGGACCTAAGACAGAGGAGCTGTGTCCTTCTAGACCTACCGTGTGTGCGGCGTCACTACTGCGAGCGCCAAGAAGGGCTGCAACTGCAGGGCGGCGTAGGACACTGCCGCTTGACGACAAAGCAAGAAAGCAGGCGCAATGTCGGACGCTAGCGTAGAGGTGCGGTGTGCACAGTGGCCTAAGGCTTGCCACTGACTGGTGCTGACTGCTGAACTAGTTCCCTATCCACATGCGTAATATCAGAGGGAAGGGGTTTTATAATGAGTCAGTCACCAGAATCAGACATCCGTCACCATTCACACATAGCAAGTATAGTCTATACTAGCGCATGGCGGAATAGCCATGCACACTTTTTATAGCCGGGCGGGACCTTCCAGATCTCCGAGATGGACCAATGAGATCTGGAACAGGACCTGGGCACATGACTCCCGATCTCCAATGGGAGACTGTCTCGTGAGCATACCCAGTAGGAGCACAGCGGGACTTAGTCTCTGGAGCGGTCTGCTGCAAAGTAATCTCCTCTGCAGTAGAAAGACAGCAGGAGACCGCAGAATGTGAGGCTCTGGATTCCTGCAGAGCAGATGCAGAAACCTGATGCCTAACATTTTTGTATCCAAATCCAGCTTTAAACTTCTCCACAAAAGTATCACAGACCTGCCCGTTGTGTTCCTTGGTCTTCATGATGCTCTTTGTGCTTCAACAGAACCCTGAGACTATCACAGAGCAGGTGCATTTATACGGAGACTTGATTACACACAGGTGGATTATATTTATCATCATTAGTCATTTAGGACAACATTGGATCATTCAGAGATCCACAATGAACTTCTGGAGTGAGTTTGCTGCACTGAAAGTAAAGGGGCCGAATAATACTGCACGCCCCGCTTTTCAGTTTTTGAATTTCCACAAAAATTGAAAATAACCAATAAATTTCGTACAGCTTCACAATTGTGTTCCACTTGTTGTTGAATCTTCACCAAAAATTTACATTTGGTATCTTTATGTTTGAAGCATGATATGTGGGAAAAGGTTGAAAAATTCCAGGGGGCCGAATACTATCGCAAGGCACTGTACATAGAGATGATATCATCAATTTAAAAGTATATAGTATTGAAAGGGTGGATAGACCCAAGTTACTTAGCTTCTCTCACAGGAAGCTTTCTGCATCTTGAAGATAGATTGTTGAGTATGTTTTATTTAACCTTTGCTGGCAGCTATCTCTGTCCGTCCACGCTGCATTTGTGCCTGCTGTCAGGACCGCCATGCCTTTGTCGCACAGAATCTCCAGTTATGTGTCCACTCTAGGCAAGGGTGGGCATGAGTAGGACCTGGAGTTCACTGCGCATGCTTCAGAGCTTGCTCATTTCCGGAAGTCCCGGCCCATAGAAAACACAAGACTGGATGTGTGACTCAGCGGACCAGACAGCTGCCGGGAGCAGCGGGAGTGGCCAGAGAGTTAAGTGGTGAGGTGAGTTTTTTTATTGTTTGCATATTCACTTTTTAATGCTCAATGCTCTAGGATCTGAAGCATAATAAGGGACATTACATTTGGAAAAATAAAAGTGGTTGTCTGAAAAAATGGACAACCACTTTATGATAAGAGAATGTTGCAAAAGTTGTCTCATGCTTGATGTGGAAAAACGGGGTCAGTGGGTGCTCTCGTCTGCTGGCCCCGATGCCTTTAGCAAGACTGCATGAACCAGGGCTCATACCACTGAACGTCTATCCCTATGGGCGGGTCACTACTCAGATGACACAGGGTGAAGGTAAAACAGTATGGCAATGCTTTACTGACCCACAACTCCCAATATCAAACAGAACAGTCCCAACAATTACCCAACAATTACCCCCATGATGGTGCACATTACAGGGTCTCACCCTTCCGTTGACTCAACGGGATAATGGTAGATGTTATGTCAGAGCTCGCTATTCCACCTGTGATACTGTTAAATATTAATAATCCGTTAAATATTTCTTATTACACCCAGTTCTGTACATTGCTAGCTGAAATGACATAGGCTATTTTTAAGCTTGGCTCATGGTAGAAAGACAGCTCCATATATGTAGAGACCACGTGCTTTAGGAGACGTATATAATTCATGGCTAACTGTAGAGGTCGCTCTTGCTCCCTCCCCATCATGAGACACAGACGCGAGGATGACATCTCGGCACGGATATAGCATTGAATGGACAGACAGCTGGGATATTACTTGACGGCTATGTGAGAAGCCGAACTGAGAGACAGCAGCCATTTGCTATTCAGGATCTCGGAGAGAAGAAGAATACATGTTGCTTTGCTATGAACTAATGGACAATCTCTCTTTCATCTATTTTTATGTTTTTCTGTAATACTTTGATGGAAGAATCCAAATAAACCACTACATTTTTATCTGGTAACTAGTCCTGAGTATTTTACAGGATTAGCATTATTTTACGTTGGAGAGCCAGCCAGATCTGAATTTTTGTATCTTTTTTTGCGGATTTCCCTCAACTTGCCCAAAAGGGGTATTGAACTTTGCTAGCGTCATATGTGCAAGTTTTCAGGAATTCCACTATTCACAAGAATCAGACAGAATCTAGAAGTGACGACTAAGAATTGCCAGATGGATTGAGAAGTACTACAAGTGCCAAAGTGCCAGACGTGCTGAAGCCAGACGTGTGAAGACCAGAGCCCAGCGTTGTCCATCAAAGGAACAAGCTGAGACATTTCAAGGTAAGAGAAATGGATGTCATTAATTCTCTTGCTAAGCAGAGTAAATTGAAATTTAAGTCTGTAGACAAGTCTAATCCAGAAGTATTAAGGCTTAGATTAGATGCTGAGTGCGAACTGGCGAATCAGAAGTTAGATTGTAAATTCTTCAATAGAGAAAGAGAGAGATTAAAAAATATTCTACAGATGGTAGATATATTTCATAGATCTGTGTCAGAGAAATCCAAAAATGATTGTTGTGATGTTCTCGAGATTGACTGTAATCAAGTGTCTGTAGCAGCCATTCAAGGTGACCTTGCAGACGTGGAACAAGATGGAGAAGTAGGAGGTGACTTCAGAACTGACGTAGAGGACGTACAAGGGAAAGACGTACCACTAAAAATAGACGACTCACAGGCCGAAATCCAAAGTAAAGTAAGGAAAAGTTTGCTAAAGATATGCAAAATAATTCCTGCATATGACAACACAATCCATGTTTGTAGAAACTCTGAGGTTTTTGAAAGTTGTGTTGATAAATTTGATTTATCTAATGAGGAGAAGAATCAGTTGTTCAAAATGTGGATCCCTGTAACCTTTGCTAGGAGATTGTCTTTAAAGTTATCTGGTGAAACACATGAGAATTTAACTGATAAGGACAGATTAAAAATTTTGATTTTTTGTTCATCAAATGAAAATCATCCAGATATTGATATTCTTCAAAAATTAAGGATTGGTCAGAAGGAATGTACCTACACATTCATGTCTATATTTCACCGCTTGTATAGAACGGTCATGGAGAATGTCAAAACACAGTCCCTCATAAGGAGTTTTGTAAGCAAATTTTGGTTTCTAAATCCTGCATCTCGTGTTATTGCGTCACAAAAAGATTCTTTATTTGAATGTGCGCAATCCCTTGATTTTGCCAGAAAACACGAGAATCGTGAAAGGAAAGTAAATTGTGCTAATTTTGTGAAGACAGGCAGAGTAAAATCTTATCAGAAGCCTGTATTAGCAAAGCCTTCTAAAATGAGTTTTCCCCAAAATCAAATCTATGAAGAACGAAGAAAATCACATGTTTGTTATAAGCCCTATGGAATGATGCAAAGGATCACGGAAAAAAATTCACAGTTTAAGCCCTATAAAATTCCAAGTTCTGATCTTCTTTCAGTAACAAAGATGGCCGAATTTGACAGCCAGAAGCAGGTGGTGAGTGAAATCATGGCCTGTAAACTGAATACTCTGCTCCAAGAATCTATCAGCTTCAAAATGGCAAGAACCTTTCAGGATATTTTTTGCAGAGAAATAAGTATGGGTTTAGGAATTGGCTAGAAAAAGTAATTATATATATTGTGTAAAAGTGTTATGCAATGTATTAGTCAGTTATATGTAATTATTATATAGAGTATAATCCTGTAGTTCTATAGTTTTATAGATATACATGTTCATACAGTATATATAGAGTGTTTGTAGAAGTAGAGATTGTAGAACTGTATTTTTTAGTGAAAATTAAAATCTACTCCAGTAATAAAATTTAGAATTATGAATATGATATTAACCTTCTCTTTTATTTTTCCTTAGAATTTTCATTTCAAAGCAGGACTTAATCAGAAAAATTCTCTTACAAGGATTTATGCCTTTATTTACACAGGAAGTTGCAATAATTGCATGATTTTATATCTAACCCTTAAAAGGAAATAACTAACTGCATTTTAAATGTGTTCTGTTTGTATGCTTTTACTGCATGGCTTGAATGACAACCACAGCAGGTGAAATTTGAACTTTGTTCTAATAATACCAGTATACTATGTCCCTGTTCCATAGGAAAAGAATTTCTAAGGGGGTCTCAACTTTTGCAAAGCAATGGAATTTTTTTTTTTCAGGCCTAAATGTCAAGTATAGCTATACATATACATATATTTATGTCATGTGTATTTGGGGAATATTCAAAGAAATATTAAGACTAAATTTAAATAGTTTACAATGCATTGATAATTAGGATAATTTGGGTTAAAATACGTGTATTCATCACACCTTCGTATGTGAGGTATTTGGTTTAAACTTAAATATGTGACACAGTCTGAGTGACAGTGACTGAGTGTATGAGCAGCTGCTGAGCGAGTAATGTGATACGTTTGTATGAGGCCTCAGGATTCTGAATGAGAGAAAAAAAACAAAACCCAAAAGCTTTTATCTTTAGGAGGAATATGCAGATCAGTTAAATTATTAGAATATTAGGATATATAATGAAATATTATCTATACAACATATATTTCTATATTTCTATAGTAATTATTATTTCTTGATTTAGTTAATTGTGGATAAGTGCAATCGCACATCAAAATGGTTTAAGGAAATCTACATTTAAATTAATTTTTCCAAAGGATAATTTTATGATATTCAAATTAATTTTAAAGGTCACATATCTTCAGACAAATAATGGTATAAGCAAGTATAATATTTATAAAATTTACAAATTAATTATTTTTCATTTTGGTTTTGATAAATGAATTATTTTATGAAACAATATTTTTTGGTATTAAGGGGGAAAATATGTTTTTGATCCTGACTACATCATCACATTTGATTAATAACTCTTCTTCACACATTTTAATAAAGAACAAATATAAATAAGGTTCAATGATATAAGTATTGGGTATAATAACATTAAGTATTATAAAGAGTCATTTCTTTACAGTAAGAGGAATATTATATGCAAAGTTGCATAATTTGAATATTTTGGTAACACAAGTTTATGACAATTATGAAATAATCCAGATCATGGAAATATTAAGGGTATATGTTACTGAAGACATAACTACTCTGCATCAACATAAAGGCCTTATTTTTATTTTTATTTTTATTCTTATTTTTAATTTTCAATTTTTTATTTTATTCTATTTTTATTTTTAATTCTTACATTTTTATTTTTTCTTTCATCAATAGTAAAGTAATATCTACTGAGAATATTGCTTCATTAAATATAGCAATGATATGGTTTTATTACAAAGGAAATGTTTCACTTCTGACTTATATGCAACAATTCTTTTATTCATTCATTCGCTCACTCATATATTCTTATTTTGGTTCATGGCTTTACATTCCTACATATTAGTATAATAAATACAGTCATATGTAAAAGGCGCGAGATTTCGCCGACGCCATCTTTTTGGATCCCGATGTCGTCCACGCCAGCGACATGTTGTTGCGGCGACGCTATCTTGAATATCGCGGGATTTCACAAAATCCAAGATGGCGTCCCGCAAGAACATGTCGGCGGCCTGGAGAACGTCTGGATCGCGGCGGCGGAGGAAGATGTCGGGGCAGCGACGATGACGGTGTGAGTATGAGAAACGGAGTGAGAGAAAGGAACGTATGTGGAGTGAAAGAGTGAGTGGACATGAGTGGAGGTGAAAGGTGAGAGGAGTGTGTGTTGAGGCGGTGTGGTGTGTTGAGGGTTAACATGGCAAGAGGTGTTAACGACGTCGGCGAAATCTCGCGAAATTTCGCCGACGCCATCTTGCATTTGTGAAATTGCGTCATTTACCTCACGCCGACTTGCTGTGCGGACGCTTGGCATTGCCTGTACCACCATAACTACTGCTGCCTTGGTCCTATGCCTGTTTACTGCCGGTGTCTAATTACTGGACCAATTTGCCTGTACCGCCATAACTACTGCTGCCTTGCTCCTCTGCCGGTGTCTAATTACAGGACCAATTTGCCTATACCTCCATAACTACTGCCTTTGTCCTCTGCCGGTGTCTAATTACAGGGCCAATTTGCCTATACTGCCATAACTACTGCTGCCTTTGTCCTCTGCCAGTGTCTAATTACAGGGCCAATTTGCCTCTATCGCCATAACTACTGCTGCTTTGGTCATCTGCCTGTTTACTGCCGGTGTCTAATTACAAGGCCAATTTGCCTCTACCGCCATAACTACTGCTGCCTTGGTCCTCTGCCGGTGTCTAATTACAGGGCTAATTTGCCTCTACCGCCATAACTACTGCTGCATTGCTCCTCTGCTGGTGTCTAATTACAGGGCCAATTTGCCAATACCGCCATAGCTACTGCTGCCTTGCTCCTCTGCCGGTGTCTAATTACAGGGCCAATTTGCCTCTACCGCCATAAGTACTGCTGCCTTGCTCCTCTGACTGTTCACTGCCTGTGTCTAATTACAGGGCCAATTTGCCTCTACCGCCATAACTACTGCTGCCTTGCTCCTCTGCCGGTGTCTAATTACAGGGCCAATTTGCCTCTACCGCCATAACTACTGCTTCCTTGCTCCTCTGCCGGTGTCTAATTACAGGGCCAATTTGCCTCTACCGCCATAACTACTGCTGCCTTGCTCCTCTGCCGGTGTCTAACTACAGGGCCAATTTGCCACTACCACTTCATAACTACTGCTGGGCAATTACAGGGTCAATTAGTATCTGTTTACTCTACAATACTCCAGGACGCCTTCTTCACTGCCAGATAACTGCCAAATAGACTCCTTTACCTGTGCCAACATGAGTCATAACAAAAAGTATGCCAATGCCAGTGAAAGGAAAGCAGCTTTAGCACTACGACAAAAACAACGCCGTGCTAATGAGACTTCTGAGGAAAAACACCATCGCCTTGAGAAGATTAAGGCTTATAAACGCCGTTGCCTCACACACGAATCCCCTAACTCTAAATCCATAAGATTGGCTGAAGAAGCCTCTGCACGCCGTCACCGCTGACAACAGACGGCCTCTTCCTCATCATTATTATTAGACTCACAACAGGATGCTTCCACATCAGCATGTGGAACAATTTACTGCTACACTTCATCCCATATGCCGTTCACTGACATAACTAATCAGCAATCTGTTTCTGCCCTATCAATACCACCATTCAATACCGATGCACAGTATGCCAATGCCAGTGAAAGGAAAGCAGCTTTAGCACTACGACAAAAACAATGCCGTGCTAATGAGACTCCTGAGGAAAAACAGCATCGACTTGACAAGATTAAGGCTTATAAACGCCGTCGTCTCACACACGAATCCCCTAACTCTAAATCTATTACATTGGCTGAAGAAGCCTCTACACGCCATCACCGCCAACAACAGACGGCTTCTTCCTCATCATCTATAATAATAAATGCCCTAAGCAGCTTCCGGTTGTAACAACTTCCGTCCAGTTGTAACCGGTGACGTCACCACACACACGCACATGTTAACCCTCAACACACCACACCGCCTCAACACACACTCCTCTCACCTTTCACCTCCACTCACGTCCACTCACTCTTTCACTCCACATACGTTCCTTTCTCTCACTCCGTTTCTCATACTCACACCGTCATCGTCGCTGCCCCGACATTTTCCTCCGCCGCCGTGATCCTGGATCCAGACGTTCTCCAGGCCGCCGACATGTTCTTGCGGCGACGCCATCTTGGATTTCGTGAAATCCCGCGAGATTCAAGATGGCGTCGCCGCAAGAACATGTCGCTGGCGTGGACGACTCGGGATCCAAAAAGATGGCGTCGGCGAAATCTCGCGAGATTACGCCGACGCCATTTTGGATCCCGATGTCGTCCACGCCGGCGACATGTTCTTGCGGCGACGCCATTTTGGATCGGCAAAATCCCGCGATAGTCAAGATGGCGTCGCCGCAAGAACATGTCGCCGGCGAGGACGACGTCGGGATCCAAAATGGCGTCGGCGAAAACTCGCGAGATTTCGCCGACGCCATTTTGGATCCCGACGTCGTCCACACCGGCGACATGTTCTTCCGGCGACGCTATCTTGACTATCGCGGGATTTCACGATACTCAAGATGGCGTCGCCGCAAGAACATGTCGCCGGCGTGGACAACGTCTGGATCCAGGATGGCGCCGGCGGAAGATGATGTCGGGGATCGTGGAGCAGCGGCGATGACGGCGTGAGTATGAGAGACAGAGTGAGAGAAGGGGTCGTATGTGGAGTGAAAGAGTGAATGGAGATGGTGAAAGGTGAGAGGAGTGTGTGTTGAGGAGTGTGTGTGTTGAGGGTTAACATGGCAAGAGGTGTGATGCTATCGCATCCTCCCGATGCAATAGCATCGGGCCATAATCTAGTGGTGCTATGTTTAGCAAGGAAGAGTCATTTTAACCCTTGCTTTGCTGACCAAAGACGTCACACCTGTTCAAAGACCACTACCGATGGGGGATTCCAGAATATCCAAGGCGAGCCAATGTAAGTCCAGGTTTTTAAAGATGACACTGCACAGATATTAAAGCTGCATAGACTTTGTTTTCATATTAACATTTGAATTTATGGACTTTGATTTAATATACAACATGATTTCTACAACATCTATATGCTAGAGAAAAACTGTGGTTTTAAAAAGAACCAAGAAGAAGACAGAAGACATCAAAATGACGACCAGATGACATCAGATGATGATGACTGGACCTGAGATGCTTCAATTTAGACTTAGGGAAGTATAATTATACATATTGTATATGAATATTGTTCACGGCTTACCATAACATGAATTCACCTCAATTATGTCATTGAGTACTTATAACGGTAATCTGATATTATTATTATTATTATTATTATTATTAATATTAAATTATTTTGTCAAAGAAGAAGAAAAGAAGAAAGAAGATCTTGTTATATTTTGAGGGTTCCAATTAATGTCTGTCTCCCTCAAAAGGGGGAATTGTTAAATATTAATAATCCGTTAAATATTTCTCATTACACCCAGTTCTGTACATTGCTAGCTGAAATGACATAGGCTATTTTTAAGCTTCGCTCATGGTAGAAAGACAGCTCCATATATGTAGAGACCACGTGCTTTAGGAGACGTATATAATTCATGGCTAACTGTAGAGGTCGCTCTTGCTCCCTCCCCATCATGAGACACAGACGCGAGGATGACATCTCGGCACGGATATAGCATTGAATGGACAGACAGCTGGGATATTACTTGAAGGCTATGTGAGAAGCCGAACTGAGAGACAGCAGCCATTTGCTATTCAGGATCCTGGAGAGAAGAAGAATACATGTTGCTTTGCTATGAACTAATGGACAATCTCTCTTTCATCTATTTTTATGTTTTTCTGTAATAATCTTTTACTTTGATGGAAGAATCCAAATAAACCACTACATTTTTATCTGGTAACTAGTCCTGAGTATTTTACAGGATAAGCATTATTTTACAGATACACATACAGAGAAGAGGTAACAACAAGCGTAGGGAGATGACAGAGAACAGTCCATAGAGTCTGTACAAGGTCCAAAGCCAGTTAACACAACGTCATAGCTCCCAGGGTCGCTATTCCACCTGTGACACAGACACAGAGAAGAGGTAATGACAAGCGTAGGGAGATGACAGAGAACAGTCCATAGAGCCCATGCAAGGTCCAAAGCCAGTTGACACGAGAGTCACCGCCTGGCTTATCCGACCATCTCCACGGAACCAGGCGACCAGCGGGTCCCAAAACCTGGCTTTCTCCAAACATATCCATGGTTCAGAGATGGTCACTGGTTCAGATCTGTGTCCTTCCAACCGGAGCCGAAAACCCCTTGGCTGTTTCCTATGGAATCATAGATCCGTGTACCTCGTGATGGTGCCATGATGAATTGGCTGCAGTCCTGTCTCTCATCCATTGGGTGTTTTGCAAAATATCTGTCTGGTAGCGCTGTCAGATGAGACCAGCTCTGTGAGTCTTTTTATACCTGAGGCATGTAAGCTATTTTTAGAATTACCCAGTGTCCATCAGTCCACCCTCACATTCTTTTCCCTCTTTACTTTCAAAGTCAACAACTGGTTCCAGAATACAATACACAATTAGCATATCAGCACACATCAATAACCAAAGATAAACACACACTATGTACAAGTCACTATTACAGACTAAAGGCCCCGTCTCACATAGCGAGATCGCTAAGCGACACAATAGCGATCCCGCCTGCGATCTTGCTACATGTGACACATAGCGGCGACCACCCCCCCGCTGGATATCGCTGATCGTGTTCGAATGTCCTGGGCCATTTTTTCATCATCGGCATCCCGCTGGCCAGCATGCATCGTTGTGTTTGATGCCGACGAGCGACCTCGTTGGTGACGCAGAACTCAGGGACGCATGCTGGAATCGTTCAGAATCGCTGCTGTGTGACAAGGTACCAACGAACCCTGAGGATCGCTGGATGTACTAGCGATCATTTAGCGACGCACCAGCGATCCCTATCAGGTCGTATCGTTGTCGGGATCGCTGGTGCGTCACTATGTGAAATGGGACCCTAAGGGTCCCGTTACATTTAGCAATACACCAGCGATCCCGACAACGATACGACCCGGTCAGGATCGCTGGTGCATCGCTAAATGGTCCCTAGTGAGCTGCCAAACAGGCAGGTCTCTTCAGTGACGCAGTAGTGATACAGCGATCCGTCGGGGGTCGCTGTTACCTGTCACACCGCAGCGATTCTGACGACTTCCGCCTGCGTCCATGAGTTCTGCCATGTCGCTAGTCGGCGCCGAACACAGCGATGCATGCCGGCCAGCAGGATGCCAATGACGAAAAAAAAGGCCCAGGACATTCCAGCACGATCAGCGATATCCAGCGGGGGGGTCGATCGCAGGTATGTGTCACACAAAGCGAGATCGCTGGAAAGATCACTGTTGCGTCACAAAATCGGTGACGCTTTAGCGATATCACTAGCGATCTCGCTATGTGAGAAAGGCCCTTTACACAGTATGTTAAATGGTATATCAGCTTGCAAGTCTCTCTTCTTGATCCACCAGAAATAAACACTTAAATCCACAAGCCAATACTGTTAGGGCTGGCGGAGCGCACCAAATTATAAAATAATAGTAGGTGCGTTCGCAGCCCGGGGTCCACCGTGCAGAGGTGGTACACTGCTGCTAAGCAGTGGCGGAAGAATTAAGCGGTGTGAAACCAGTCACACGTGGGTTACGTCACGCAATGTGAACAGGGGCGAACTCTGTTAATGCACAGAGCTGCACAACCGCTGAACGTAGATGCTGGAGCCTGTTAAGCTCACAGAGCCCAGCCAAAAGAGCGCACAGTGTACGGCCACAGAACTCTACCCCAAGGACATGGGGTTAGAGTCCTTCTAGGCCCACTGAACGCGCAGCGTCGCTGCCGCGAACGTCGCTATAGACGCTGGCTATGGAGCACGTGCACTGAGGCATGCCGAGTCCCTGGTGAGTACTGATGCCTGCCTCAAGCTCTGTCCTACCTACGCCTAAGCCTGGGCGCTAGCAGGCTAGGCTGCACAACACATGCGTACCAAGGGTAGGGGTTTCTTAATGAGTCTTTCACCAGAGACATTCATGCGTGCATATATCACTCACTCCACATAGTCTGTAAATACAGTCTTATCCTAGCGCATGGCCGAGCGGCCATGCAAACCTTTTATAGCCGCGAGCGTCCGGGACCTTCCTGGCTTCTCGGATGGGCCAATCCGAACAGGAGCAGGACCTGAGCACGTGATCTTCGATCTCCAATGGGACATCACTCCACGGGCATGCTTAGTGGCCCGACATGGGGACATAGTCCCTGGAGAATCTCGCTGCTGAGCAGCATGTATTGTCATAGCTGCGCCAGAGGTGACAGCAGCAAGCAAACCCACGGAGCTGCTCTGGGCAGAGCACCTGGACCGACGAGTTTGCTGAGCAACCTCCTCTGCGGCTGGAGAGGAATGGGAGACCGCCGGAAGTAAGGCTCGGGATTCTCGCTGTGCAGCGACAGAAATCCGACTCCTAACATTACACCCCCTCCTAGGGCCCCCTCCCCTATGAGCCTCGCTGCGCTCAAACTCCGCAATGAGAAGAGGAGCGAGGAAGTTCTCCACCAGGTCCGAGCCTCAGGACCATGACCCTTCCAATCCACCAAGTAAACCTTTTTGCCCCGCATCACCTTGCATCCCACGATGGCATTGACCTCAAACTCATCAGACGACAGATGGCTCAGAAAACCGGGACATGTGAACTGGCTTAAGGAGAGACACATGAAACGTGTCCGAGATAGCCAAGTGTAGTGGAAGGGCCAGACGGTAGACCACAGGGTTAATCTGCTCAAGGACCTTGAAAGGGCAAATATAGTGTGGTGTGAACTTAGCGGATTCCGTCCGCAGCCTGATGTTTCGAGCGGAGAACCACACTAAGTCGCCAGGGGCGAAGGTCAGAGCAGGGCGCCGGCGAGAATCAGCGGAGGACCTCATTCTCTCCTTGGAGGCCCGGATAGCATCCTGCGTGTGATCCCAAATGTCACGTGCCTTCACCGCCCAGTCTGCCACCCTAGAGTCGGTGGAAGACACGGGCATGGGCAAGGGGTCGCGCGGATGCTGACCGTAATTTAGGAGGAATGGGATTTGACCGATGGAGTCGGCCACAGTGTTGTTCGAGGCGAACTCTGCCCATGGCAGCAAAGATGCCCAATCATCCTACCTGGCCGAGACAAAATGTCGCAGGTAAGTCACCAGGGTCTGGTTGGCTCTCTCAAACAACCCATTCGTCTCGAGATGATAGGCCGAGGAGAGATTTAGCTCAATGCTGAGCAGAGAACAGAGCTCTCTCCAGAACCGAGACGCAAATTGAGGACCGCAAACTGAGGCCGTGTGGGCGGAAAACATATATAATAAACAACGCTGCCAGGCCCCGTGCCGAAGGTAGCCGAGAGAGTGGTACCAGATGTACCATCTTGGAGAAATGATCTGTGACCACCCAAATGACAGTGCTGCCACTGGACTTGGGCAGGCCCACCACAAAGTCCATACCGACCATCTCCCAGGGCCTGTCCGCAACCAGCAGGGGATAGAGTAACCCAGCGGGCCGCTGCCGAAAGGACCGATTCTGGGCGCAAGAGACGCACGCCTGAATATAGTCCCTGACATCACGAGCCATATGCGGCCACCAGTACATCCTCGCCAGGAGATTAGAGGTTCATTTGGTCCCAAAATGTCCCCCCACCCTGGACGAATGAGCCCAAGAGAGGACCTCCGGTCGCAGATGGGCAGGGACAAAAGTCTTGCCCGGAGGTACCAACTCGAGAGGAACCGGAGCCACGGTCCTCAGACTCTCCGATGGAACTATCAGCCGAGGCTCCTCCTCCTCTGATGACACCACGGAGCGAGAAAGAGCATCGGCCCGGACGTTCTCCCCGGAGAGAAAATGCAGGGTGAAATGGAATCGGGAGAAGAATAAGGACCATCTGGCCTTGCGAGAATTCAGCCGCTGGGCAGTCTGTAGATAGACCAAATTTTTGTGGTCAGTGAACACCTGGAAAGGATGGCAAGCCCCCTCCAGGAGGTGTCTCCACTCTGAGAAGGCCAGCTTCATTGCTAGCAACTCCCTGTCCCCGATGGAATAATTCTTCTCCGCCGGTGTGAAGGTCTTAGAGAAGAAGAAGCATGGGTGCTTCCGACTTTGCGAGTCCTTCTGGAACAGGACCGCTCCAGCACCGACGGAAGAAGCATCCACCTTCAGAATGAAGGGCTTATCTACATCGGGGCGATATAGAATGGGAGCGCTAGCGAAGTGGTATTTAATAGCGGCGAAGGCCTTGGAGACAGTTTCCGACCACAGTTTGGGGTTTGCACCCTTCTTCGTGAGGGCTACCAAGGGCGCTACCAAAGTTGAGAAATGGGGGATGAATTGGCGATAGTAATTTATGAACCCCATAAAGAGCTGCACCGCTTTGAGAGAATGGGGCTCCTGCCAATCCATCACCGCCTGTAGTTTGGCAGGATCCATGGCCAACCCCTGGGCCGAGATGATATAGCCCAGGAAAGGCAAGGACTCCTGCTCAAGCACACATTTCTCCAACTTGGCGTAAAGGGAGTTTGCCCGCAGGAGACTGAAAACTTTGCAAACATCTCTCCGGTGGGAGTTAACATTTGGAGAGTAAATGAGAATATCATCCAGATAGACTACTACCGAGGTGGTAAGCATATCCCGGAAGATATCGTTCACAAAGTCTTGGAAGACGGCTGGCTCATTACATAGCCCGATGGGCATCACCAGGTATTCATAGTGCCCATCTCTGGTGTTAAGTGCCGTCTTCCATTCGTCCCCCTCACGGATGCGAATCAGGTTATAGGCTCCTCGCAGATCAACCTTAGTAAACACTCTCGCTCCCCGTAGCCTATCGAACAGTTCCGATATCAGGGGTATAGAGGATGCTTGTTCTTAACGGTTATGGCGTTAAGACCCCTGTAATCGATGCACAGACGTAATTCTTCATTCTTCTTTTGGACAAAGAAGAATCCCGCTCCCGCCGGAGACACCGACTTCCTAATGAATCCTCTTGCCAGATTCTCCCTGATATACTGAGACATGGCTTCTGTCTCTGGGAGAGACTCGACCCCGGGGAGGCTCAGCACCGGGCAAGAGGTCAATAGGATAGTCGTAAGGGCGGTGCGGCCGAAGGGTCTCCGCCGCCTTCTTGGAGAAAATGTCTGCATACTGCTGGTAAGGCTTGGGAAGCGAGGAGAGATCTGCGGGAACCTCAGAGGTAGTAACCTGTACGCAGTCCCTCAAACACCTACCCTCGCAGGACTTGCTCCAACCGAGGATTTTTCCCGAGGACCACTCTATGTGAGGAGAGTGAGCTCGTAACCAGGGAACTCCTAGGAGGACCTGGTCGATACCTTCGGGCATGACCAGAGGAGACAGCATCTCCTGATGGGAAGGAGACAGTGAGAGTCTCAGTGGAGCCGTCTGGTGGGTGATTTGGGACGGAAGTGTTGCACCAGTCACCACTCTGATAGTGACTGGCTAAGGTAGCAGGACCAGGGGAATTGCGTGTTGTAGGGCGACATGAAATTGCCCTCCGCTCCAGAGTCCACACAAACCTCCACCACCAGAATGGAAGAATTAAATTCTAACGCCCCTTTATACAGCAGCTTGGAGGAGAAAGTCGCTGTGTCTAGTAGGCCCCCTCCGATCACCACTAGACGGGAGCATTTCCCGGGCGCTGTGGGCACTGGTTAGCTAGGTGCCCAGTCTGCCGACAACGGAAGCAAACTGAAGGTACCCGCACAGACCGGGCCCTGGACCCCGTGCGAGACACCTCCATGGCCTCTGGAGGCTCAGGCGGCTGACTGAGGGGTTCCAGCGGCCTAACAAAGTTTGAAGCCAATCTATATTGTTGGCAGGACTTGGAGCACTCCAGCCCTCGCTCAGTGAAGTGAATATTAATCCACGTGGAGACCATAATGAGCTCCTCCAAGGTGGTGGGCACCTCCCTGGTGGCCAGGGCGTGTTTGACATGATCAGCCAGGCCTCTCCAGAAAATGGGTATGAGAACCTTATCCGGCCACTCAAGCTCTGAGGCCAGAGTTCTGAAGAGGATGGCATACTGACTGACCAGAGACGAACCCTGGGTTACGGCCAGCAACTGCAGTGCGGTGTCGTACGTGACCCGAGGCCCCAGAAACACCTGCTTCAAAGTGACCAGAAAATGGGTGGCACTCTATACCAAGGGATCCACACGCTCCCACAGAGGGGTGGCCCACTCCAAGGCCCTGCCCGACAGAAGGGAGATGATAAATCCCACCTTGGCCCGCTCAGAGGGAAATCGTGTGGCCAACAACTCCAGGTGAATGGAGCACTGACTCACGAAACCCCTGCATGAAGCACTATCACCCGCAAACTTTTCGGGCAGCGGGAGGCGAGACAAGGTCGGGGCAGGACTAGCCGTGGAGACACGGGCGACAGCCTCTGTAGCTGCTTGAACAGCGACCGAAGTAACATCCGCAGCTGAGGTGGAACGCTCTAGCACTGCCAACCTACCCTCCAACTGCTGGATGTATCTATGCAGTCATTGTTCGTCCGCTATTATTAGCCAGACCCTGGCGCTAGGATAATGTTAGGGCTGGCGGAATGCACCAAATTATAAAATAATAGTAGGTGCGTTCGCAGCCCGGAGTCCACCGAGCAGAGGTGGTACACTGCTGCTAAGTAATGGTGGAAGAATTAAGCGGTGTGAAACCAGTCACACGTGGGTTACGTCACGCAATGTGAACAGGGGCGAACTCTGTTAATGCACAGAGCTGCACAACCGCTGAACGTAGATGCTGGAGCCTGTTAAGCTCACAGAGCCCAGCCAAAAGAGCGCACAGTGTACGGCCACAGAACTCTACCCCAAGGACATGGGGTTAGAGTCCTTCTAGGCCCACTGAACGCGCAGCGTCGCTACCGCGAACGACGCTATAGACGCTGGCTATGGAGCACGTGCACTGAGGCATGCCGAGTCCCTGGTGAGGACTGATGCCTGCCTCAAGCTCTATCCTACCTACACCTAAGCCTGGGCGCTAGCAGGCTAGGCTGCACAACACATGCATACCAAGGGTAGGGGTTTCTTAATGAGTCATTCACCAGAGACATTCATGCGTGCATATATCACTCACTCCACATAGTCTGTAAATACAGTCTTATCCTAGCGCATGGCCGAGCTGCCATGCAAACCTTTTATAGCCGCGAGCGTCCGGGACCTTCCTGGCTTCTCGGATGGGCCAATCTGAACAGGAGCAGGACCTGAGCACGTGACCTTCGATCTCCAATGGGAGATCACTCCACGGGCATGCTCAGTAGCCCGACATGGGGACTTAGTCCCTGGAGAATCTCGCTGCTGAGCAGCATGTATTGCCATAGCTGTGCCAGAGGTGACAACAGCAAGCAAACCCACAGAGCTGGTCTTGGCAGAGCGCCTGGACTGACGAGTTTGCTGAGCAACCTCCTCTGTGGCTGGAGAGGAATGGGAGACCACTGGAAGTAAGGCTTGCTGCTGTGCAGCGACAGAAATCTGATGCCTAACAGATAAAAAGTCAATTCTTCTTGGTTTGCAAAAACATAGTCATCTGGGTTATTAAGATATAATCTGGTTTCTTCACACTTGATAAATATCCTTGAATGCGTGTCCTGGATAAAGGGAAGATCTTTTGGATATCAAGAAGAGTTGGTAAATCTCTGTGGCACTGCTGAAGCCTTCTGGAACCTCATGGAAAGCAGCAATTCTGGAAGTTTTTCTATGCGTGAACCTGGGAAGATAATACTTTATACAATTGCCGGGCAGAGGAACATTTCATGAGGTTCTTTCACAGTTTTCCATAAACAAACAATGTCCTGAATGGCAAAAAATTTCAGAAGCGGCCATACGATGCCACAAAGCCAGTGGATTCATTGCTGCACATTGTGCACCTTTTCTGTTTTAATTTGAAGGTGAGATTCTTTCAAGCATAGTTAAAATCCAATTAATGTAGACACTGCTGTGTGCATGGGCTGGTGGTTTTTCGCTTATTTGATATTAGCTCTTTTGTGTGTCAGGTTTAATTGGCTATTATTACCTTCCAACTCTGTTATAATCCTATTTTTTTAGACTGTGTATTTTATGATATTATATTCTTCCGGTTTGGATGAAAGAGGGTGTTCTGTATGTTTTACGTTTACAGGCAGAGTGCAGAGGTAACATGCACATCAAGGTCCTTGGTGCCTTGGGCGTAAAGGCCCTCTGCTGCATGGGGAGACAGCAATATTATAAAAGGCACTTGGTAGATGAAGGGCTCAGGATGCATTGGGATCAAGGAGCTTCAAGTCTCATCTCTGAAAAATTATGTAACATAATGGCAAAAGGCGCCAACACTGGGAGCAGCAACAGGATGCTGTGTCCATAAGCCTAAAGACGGCCATATACATTAGATGGCTGTTAGCTGAATGATGCTTTAGCTGCTCTTTCGGCCAGCGTCCATCTCAGCTCACACTTCCATACATAGGAGCGATCACTCCTGTGTTAAATGCGAATGGGTGGTTCAAAATCGGACATTCCCAATCGACATCTCTCCCAACCATCAAGGGTTGGCTTCCCGTGGCCACACTCTAGTAGAAGTACTCACAGTTTTTCACCCTGCCATTCCCTATTGAAGGGGGTGGGTCACACACCGTTTGTGGCATGGCGAACACAATGGAACTGGTTCTGGCTAGAAGCATATAGGAAAAACCAGTATGCAGGAGAGCACTTATTCGGCTTTGTCTCTCCATCCTGACTGTATGAGGCTTCATTCCTTTGCGGAAGCAACTATGTGAAGAATGATGTCCCCTCAGCGTGGACTGGAATAGATTCATGGAGTAGTGGAGCTTCCTTCCTCTGCCTTGACTTGGCTGATCTAGACTGGGTTTTACTAGTGATGGGTTGTTCGTGAACGATCCTGTACAAAGAGCCGGCTCCCTGCTGTGAAAGATGGGAGTTGGCACTGTCAGAGACACCGCACTGAACTTGCTCACTGAGCCAGTGCGCGTGCCCTGAGTAAAGCGAAAGCGTGCTCAAAGATACCTGTGGAGCGGGCAGCAACCGAATAGATGTATACTTCAGACCCGCAGGACCTGAAGCACGTGACTGCTAGAGGCGTGGCTTAAACTCCACAGAGCTAGGAGCTGCAAGACAATTCCTAGCAGAGTAACTGCGAGACAAAGTTACCAAGGGGCATAGACAGGGAGAATAGTCAGGACGTAGCCAATGAGTCATACACACAGATAGCTGCAGGGTACAAGAGGGGCGAGCAGAGAGTAGTCAGATCACAGGCAATGAGTCATACACAGATAATAACGCAGTACAAAATCAACAGGCAAACTCACAACGGGAAACAGAATCGGGTCAGAACCATATAAACAAGCTATAGCAATATACAGGCACACAGGGGGGTCAGCACACTAGGCCAAAGGCAAAAGTATAACTGGCAGGGATTGAAGCTACCCAGAGGTTTATGAAGCTCTCCCAGAACCAGAAAGAGGCCACAATCATTAACCCCAAGTGTGCAGGTCAAAACCTGCACAGAGCTCCAGACATTAACCCCCGGTGTGCAGCTCAAAAACCTGCACTGGAATCATGACAGTACCCCCCCTCTCAACGGGGGGCCTCTGGACCCCCAGGCTTCCCTGGGTACTTGGCATGGAACGCCTGAACCAGGCGATCTGCATGTACCGAACGAGCAGGGACCCATGAGCGCTCTTCTGGTCCATATCCCTTCCAGTGGACCAGGTACTGCAATCCAGAGTCCACAATATGTCCGACCTCATAATCCAATTGACCCTCCACCAGCACTGGAGGAACAACAGTCTCAGAGTTCTCTTTGACAGATCCTGCTGGTTTCAACAGAGACTTATGGAACACATTAGATATTTTTAAGGAAGCGGGGAGACGCAACCTATATGCCACAGGGTTGACTATCTCCATAATCTCGTACGGACCAATGAACTTTGGTCCCAACTTAACTGATGGTACCTTTAAGTTGATGTTACGCGTGGAGATCCAAACCTTCTCTCCCACCTGAAACATGTCTCCCGAGGCTCTCTTTTTGTCAGCAAAATATTTGTATCTCCCCTGGGCCCGAGAGATATTATGCCGGACTTCAGCCCAGAGGTTTTTTAACCGCTGAACGGACCCCTCTGCTCCTGGACAACCGGAATCCACCCGAGAAAACTCCCCAAAATGAGGATTAAAGCCGTAGTTAATCAGGAATGGGGACATGTTGGTGGACTGACTCACCCGGTTGTTAAAAGCGAATTCAGCCAACGGTAACGCATCACACCAATCCTCCTGCCTGGAGGAGGTCAGACACCTGAGAATTTGTTCCAGGGATTGATTGGTGCGTTCGGTCTGACCATTGCTCTCCGGGTGATATGCCGACGAGAAGGAGAGTGAGATGCCCAATTTCATACAGAACGCCCTCCAAAATTTGGCCACAAACTGCACACCTCTGTCAGACACAACATTCAGGGGTACCCCATGCAATCGGACCACATGCTGCACAAACAACCTTGACAATGTTTCTGCTGAAGGTAATGCTGCCAAGGGAATGAAATGGCCTGTTTAGAAAACCTGTCCACCACCACCCAGATCACGGTATTGCCCCTGGAAGGTGGAAGACCGGTAATAAAATCCATGGAAAGATGAGTCCATGGCCTATCAGGAACCGGTAGAGGTATGAGTTCCCCAGCCGGTCGGTTATGCGAGCTTTTGGAACGGGCACACATGCCACAAGCAGAAACAAATTCCTTGACATCGGACCTTAATGAAGGCCACCAAAAACCCCTGGTTACTGCCTCTCTAGTGGCCGTGATACCTGGATGAGCACTCAGCCTAGAATCATGAAACTCCTGCAGAAGTCTAGACCGCAATGAATCTGGAAAAAACAGTTTATCGCTTGGCCTGGTTGCCGGAGCTAGGGCCTGAGCCCTTAGGATTTCTTGTTCCAACTCAGTTGAGACCCCCGCCACTACCACCCCTGGGGGAAGAATGGAGGACGGCGGCTCAGGGGGAGACACTGGATCAAAACTTCTGGACAGGGCATCCGCTTTAACATTTTTGGATCCCGGTCGAAAAGTAATTGAGAACTGAAATCGTGAAAAAAAAAGTGACCAACGGGCCTGTCTAGGAGTAAGCCTCTTAGCAGATTCAAGGTATGCCAAATTTTTGTGATCTGTGACAACCATGATAGGGTGAGCCTCCCCTTCCAAAAAGTGCCTCCATTCCTCAAATGCCAGCTTGACCGCAAGAAGTTCTCTATTGCCTACATCATAGTTTTTCTCAGCTGAAGAGAACTTCTTGGAGAAGAAGGCACAGGGTTTGAGATTGGTAAGGGTGGCCGGACCCTGGGACAGCACAGCCCCCACCCCCACTTCAGAAGCATCCACCTCCACAATGAATGGTTCGGACGGGTCAGGTTGCACCAACACCGGGGCAGACATAAAACATTTCTTAATAGCTGAGAAGGATTCCTTAGCGAGTACAGACCAATTTTTTACATCAGCTCCCTTCTGGGTAAGATCCGTGAGTGGTTTAACCACTTGTGAGAAACCTTTAATGAATCTCTGGTAATAGTTCGCAAATCCTAAGAAGCACTGGAGCCCCTTGAGTTCTCGAGGCTGAACCCAGTCAGCGATCGCCAGCACCTTCTTAGGATCCATACGAAACCCCTCACAGGACACAATCAACCCCAAAAAAGACAGCTCCTGTACAAAAAATGAACATTTTTCCAATTTGGCGAACAATTGGTTCTCCCTGAGTCTCTGGAGAACTGTCTTTAGATGTTGCAAGTGAGATTGACTGTCCGGGGAATACACCAAAATATCATCCAAATAAATAATAACAAAACGGCCTATCAGATCAGAAAACACAACATTGATGAAATTTTGGAAAATAGCGGGTGCATTAGTTAACCCAAATGGCATTACCAGGTTCTCGAAGAGTCCTTCTGATGTGAGGAATGCCGTTTTCCACTCGTCCCCTTCCCGAACCCTTATCAGATTGTAGGCCCCCCGCAGATCCAACTTGGAGAACCATTGGGCCCCAGCTAACTGGTTACATAAGTCTGGGATGAGGGGAAGCGGGTAAGAGTTCCTAACCGTTATCTTGTTCAGTTCCCGAAAGTCGAGGCACGGCCGCAAATCACCATCTTTTTTCTTCACAAAGAAGAACCCTGCTGCCACAGGTGACACAGAAGGCCTGATATGCCCTTTGCGGAGACTCTCAGCTATATACTCCTTCATGGCTTGGCGCTCAGGCCCAGACAAATTGAACAATCGAGCCTTAGGTAACTTGGCTCCGGGTACTAACCCCCGGTGTGCAGCTCAAAAACCTGCACTGGAATCATGACAGGCACCCCAGTGAGCGCCACCGAATGGCTCTCACTGGGCATAAAATTCAGTAACTCCGCCCACCTCACCTAAACTCCGCCCATTCATCAATTTAATTGTATGACTGCAAGTAGGCAGGGTTTCAGCAATTGGTGGGTGGAGTTTCAGCCACATTCACGTCATTTTTAATATGTTTTCACATATTGTGAACGCATTTCATAGGGATCCATTTAGAATCGAAAAGAGCTGGCTCTTCTTGGTGAGCGAAGCCAAGAGAGCCAGATCACCAAAAAGAGCTGGACTGCCTATTACTATTGTACCAGATCACAGAAAGTGTGTGCACTGAGCTGGGAGGCTCCCCCCAGCCGTTTCTATGGCAGCTTATTGTTAGGAAATTAATCACCTAACTTTCATATGCATGCATTTACCAGTAGATAGCAGCAAAGTACAAATTACAATGTATATTTTTCAGTCCTCAGTGTTCGCACATGGAAAGTATTACACATCTCCTAACTGAAGTAGTACTGGCACACTGGAGCATATCTACTGCCACATGACAACTGTTTCACTCAGCAGCAGTAGACAGGGTACTGGGATGCCACCATGGGTTGGCTGACATTACTCTAGTGGTTTAGTCTTGTTGGGGGTCCTTTCTCTTTTCTTCACACCTTACTCACTCATGTAGGTGTAGTCTTGTAGGTCAGGTCCTAGTATCAAGATCAGACATACTTAGATATCTGCAGACATACAGATATAAACCAGATGAAACAGAGGGTCAGGACAGGCAGCAAACAGGTGAGGTTATATTTAGGTCAAGGGAAGTAATAAGTAGGGTTCGAGTAGACATACACATTTTTCAAAGATCAGTTAACTGAACCTATTGCTCAGTCATTCTGTAAGAGGACTGACCTTCCTCGAAGGAGCTGTCACTTTTAGAAAAAGTATTTTATTAGGGTTTAGTTTTCTGTGAGTAGAATGTTCTGAGTTAATTAAGGGGTAGCCTCTTTTCAGGATCCTCATGTCTTAGTCTCTTATGGTCAATTAACCCCACACCAGCAGATAAATAGCATTTCTCAAGGGGACAAGTTACCCTTAGGCTAAGTTCACACGTACCGGAGCTCTCGGGGAAATTACCGTGAGAATTCCGGAATTCCATTCCGCTGGAAAATCGCATTTTAAATTCCCGCGATTTTCCCGTGGAAAAACTAGCATTTTGCAAGAGAACTGATTGACAGGTTGGTCACACTCATGTCATGTCGGATGCTATTCACACCACAACGTCCGGCAGGCAGCGGTAGTTCCATCTCCGTCCACTATAGCCTCGGTGGCGCCGGCTTGATTTTACTCAGGTTATCGGGGGTTAATCTAGCTGGAAATCAGGTGGGATGTTTGGTCACGCCCACGGTCTTTAAATAGTCGTGTTGGCCTGTGGGCGTCGCCGATTATAGCTTGTGTTTTATGCCAAGTGGTTCCGGTGTGGAGAGGTGGTGTTGGAGAGAGAAATTCATATCTGGTGTCGTATGATCCGTTGTTACCTTTTCGCCTTCCTATATTTGTGCTTTGTTTTGCCCTGTTCACATTACAGTATTGTCCGGTGTGTTTGCGGCGCGGTGTGGTTTAAGTTCTCCCTGTCTGTCATTACTGTGTGGGCTTTGGTGGTTTGACAACTCACTGGGTGGAGGGTGGAGGGTTCAGCTTAGGGCTGAGCAGGAGATAAGGAAAGGTTGGAGGCTCAGGCATTTGCACCATTAGCAAAAACCCTGGGTTGAGGGTCAGACAGGGTTTTCCCTAGTTTGAGGGACTCCGCAGGGGCCCCGGGTATTTCAGCCTCCTTTGACCTAAGCCCCGCATAACAACTCATCAAACATAGTGTTTGACGAGTGTGACCAACTTTTTACTATTGAGGCCGCCTATGCGGCATCAATAGTAAAAGATAGCATGTAAAAAATAATGAAAAAAAAAAATATTGTTATTCTCACCTTCCGAAGTCCCGCGCTGCCTTCCCGCCTCTCTCCACGCTCCCGGTCCCAGTAGTCCTTTGCGCGAATTACCGCGATGACGTCCGTTCTCGCGGGATCTCGACGTCTCACGGTAATTCGCGATGACGTCGCGCAAATGACCTCGAGACTTCGCGATCCCGCGAGAACGGACGTCATCGCTCGCAAAGGATTACTGGGATCGGAGCGTGGAGAGAGGCGGGAAGGCTGCGCGGGACGTCGGAAGGTGAGAATAACATTATTTTTTTATTTTAAATTCTATTTTTTACAGGGATATGGTACCCAAAGCCTGGAGGACAGTCTCCTCTCCTCCGGGCCGTGGGTACCATCCGCAAATGTTCTGCTTACTTCTCGCATGGTGTGCACAGCCACATGCGGAAAGTAAGCAGAAAAATGCATTCCTATGGGTGCGGGATCGCCGCGATTCCGTGAAATTAATGAGCATGCTGCGGTTTTTACAGCGAAGCGATTCCGCCGCGGTAAAAACCGCAGCAATAGCACAGCATTGCGGAATCCCATGGGAATGCATGGGATGCTTATTTTTCGTGTTTTCGCGGGCAAAATCGCGTGGTTAAAACCGCCGCAGAAATGCGAAAAAAACACCACGTGTGAACTCAGCCTTAAAGGGACTCTGTCAGTACAGAAACACTGTTCAAAAGAAGTCCTGCCGCTCGGTGCTTCACATCGTGGCCATTCATTTATATATATACCTGCTTGTTTTCCCTCAATCTCCATTCCCCCGTCTAAGTTAATTGACAGCTCTGGCTTCATAAATCCAGAGAAGTTTGGAGATAGACGGAAACAAGCATGTGGGAAGGTGTATATAAATGATGCACCTGTGTCTGGTTTGAACAGTCATTCTGTGCTGACAGAATCCCTTTAAAGAGGTGTCCAGTATACTTGAAGGATTTCACTCTGACTCATAACATTGTATGTAATGCACCCCGCATTATACAGTGGGAAAATAAGTAATTGATAGGCTGCTGATTTTGCAAGTTTCCCACCTACAAAGAATGGAGAGATCTGAAATTTTTATCATAGGTACACTTCAACTGTGAGAGACAGAATCTTAAAGAATATCCAGAAAATCACATTGCATGATTCTTACATAATTAATTTGCATTTTATTGCATGAAATAAGTATTTGATATAATAGAAATACAGAACTTAATACTTGATATAGAAACCTGTTTGTAATTACAGCGGTCGGATGTTTCCTGTAGTTCTTGATCAAGTTTGCACACACTGCAGCAGGGATTTTGGCCCACTCCTCCATACAGATCTTCTCAAGATCTTTCAGGTTTCGGGGCTGCTGCTGGGCAACATTGAGTTTCAGCTCCGTCCAAAGATTTTCTATTGGGTTCAGGTCGGGAGACTGGCTAGGCCACTCCAGGACCTTGAAATGCTTCTTACAGAGCCACTCCTTAGTTGCCCTGGCTGTGTGTTTCAGTTCATTGTCATGTTGGAAGACCCAGCCACGATGCATCTTCAGTGCTCTTACTGATGCAAGGAGGTTATTGGCCAAAATTTCACTATACATGAGCCCATCCATCCTCCCTTCATTACTTTGCAGCCGTCCTCTCCCCTTTGCAGAAAAGCACACCCAAAATATATGCTTCACAGTTGAGATGGTGTTCTTGGGGTTGTACTCATCCTTCTTCCTCCAAACACTGCAAGTGGCGTTCATACCATAAAATTCTATTTTGGTTTCTTTTGACCATGTGACCTTCTCTCATGCCTCATTTTGATCATCCAGATGGTCTTTGGCGAGCTTCAAATAGGCCTGGACATGTGCTGGATTGAGCAGTGGGAGCTTGTGTGCAGGATTTCAATCCATGACGCTGTAGTGTGTTACAGTAATATTTGAGACTGTGGTCCCAGCTCTCTTCAGGTCATTGACCAGGTCCTCCGGTGTAGTTCTGGGCTGATTCCTGACCTTTCTCAGAATCATCCTTACCCCATGAGGCGAGATCCAGCATGGCGCCCCAGACCGAGGAAGATTGACAGTCACCTTGTGTGTCTTCCATTTTAACAACAAAAAACACTTTGATATAGTGCAGTACACATTATAGTTCTTTTGCACATTTTTTGTTTGCTAAAAGGCACACGTTTTAGTGCAAAATGCCAAAAACTGAACACGTAATAAAACAGTTTATGGTAACTGTAGTGTGAACCCCAAGAGTCAATTCTCCTGGTGGGCCCTAGGCACCCCAGTTCAACCTGAGTACAATTATCAGCATTTCATAAGATTTTAATGATAATCTGTGGACAATCCTCAAAAAGTGGGAGAACAAAAACACTTTGAACCAAACCCTGACTGATGACATTCTTGTTTGTTCAGTCCTTCTTTGGAGGTTATTACAGTTTCTTTGTTTTTGTGAAAGTTAATGATGAGCCTATACGTTAAAGTAGACAACTTTTTTTTTTTTACTTACGTGCATGTGTTTTGGGATAAAAATAATTTTTGCAGCTGGGTTTTCTTAAAAGTTTTTGCCTTTTCAGGCTGTTTATTTTCCTGCAAATTCAACTTTATGTGGTCTGTAGTCATAAATCAGCTGAAAGAAGCTCAGAAAAATACCGATAAAAGGTTTACGAACTCTCCCATCAGTGCTTCGGAATGAACTCCCTGACTGATTCTCAGATAACTTATTCTACAGCCAGCAATAAACAGAGGCTTTAGAAAGCAATTGCTGCAACATTTTTAATAAAATCCAATTACACAATTAATTTTTAGCCTAAAATACATGTATTCACGTAAAAAAAAAAGTTGGCCCAAAGCGGACAATCTTAATCTTCCCATTGTCAACCCTTCTTCCTCCCAATATCTACTATCTGGGAAGATATATAGGGACAATTGACATTAAGAAAATGTGTATGATGACGTCTTTTTCAGGAAGTTCCATCTTGAAACCCGCCTGAAATAGTGCTCAGGATTCACAAGAATGAACATACTATGGTGTAGTAACCACTGTGTCCACTAGGGGGCGCTGTGTGGATGTCCAAAGAGAGAGGATGAGTGGCAGAATCCTGAAGGACGGCTATGTATCTCAAGGTGGGTGGCCTTGAGATGGAGACTTATGTGTTGTTCAGCAATGATATTGCTGAGGTGTTTCAATGTGTAAGGGAGAAGTCTCCAGGTAATTAGAGAGATGGGCGGTCCTGGTTACCTACAAACCCACCCAGGGGGTATGTTTAAAGCACTGTTGGAAAGAGTGTGTAAATGCTTGAAGGACCTGTGATGAGGTCAGAGTCATGTGACCCGGTGGGCGTGGTCACCTCATGGTTATATGATGTGGCCAGGGTAGGTCACAGGGGGTGAATGCTTGGATCCAGTTGGTCCAGTGTGGAAGGTCCCGCTGAGATGGGGCTTCCTGCCTGACAGCACGTGTGGACACTGTGAGTAATGGCTGCAGGTGCCTGAGAGTTCCCTGGAGGGAATGAATGTCTGCAGTATGGAGAAGCAGCCATGAGAGAACCCTGACGGGGTGAGATATAACTGTGAGGCTGAAAAGCCTGCGTATTGGACATTGCTAACAGAGTGAAGCTCTCTCATGGACGCTATGCCGTTTATATGAAGTTTTGTTGCTGCTGTGGGTTTATGATGTTTAATAAACCGCATGGACAATACTGGTTTATGGAAAACCTGTGCCGGATCTGATTTTGTGGCTGCCAAGCGAGTGATCCCCTACTCAAATGACAGCGCTACCTCACAATACGCATTTCTCTGTATTAAAGGGAATCTGTCACCCCATTTTAGCCCTATCAGCTGCGGCCACCGCCATCAGGGGCTTATCTACAGCATTCTGTAATGCTGTAGATAAGCCCCCGATGTAATGTGAAAGATAAGAAAAACAAGTTAGATTATACTCACACCGGCGTCCGGTCCGATGCGTGTCGCGGTCCGGTGCCTACCATCTTCTAGCGATGCCGTCCTCCTTATTTCTGCCGTGGCTCCGGCACAGGCGTACTTTATCAGCCCTGTTGAGGGCAGAGAAAAGTACTGCAGCGCGCAGGCGCCGGACCTCTCTGACCTTTCCCGGCGCCTGCACACTGCAGTACTCTGCTCTGCCCTCAACAGGGCAGAGAAAGTACACCTGCGCAGGAGCCGTGGCAGAAGTAAGAAGGACGTCACCTCTAGAAGATGGGAGGCGCCGGATCGGAGCGCGACACCGACCGCACTAGCCCCCGCGCCCCGGTGAGTATAATCTAACTTGTTTTTCTTATCTTTCAGGTTACATCGGGGGCTTATCTACAGCATTACAGAATGCTGTAGATAAGCCCCTGATGGCGGTATCGGCAGCTGATAGGCCGAAAATGGGGTGACAGATTCCCTTTAACTACTTGCTATTCATACGTTTAGTCTTTTGAGCATCTTTTTACTTTTAGGTTTCCAAAGAAGCCAATCAGTTAATAGAAGTGACCTCACCGTTCTTCAAGAGTTTTCCATTCTGAAGACACTCTGAACTTTACAATTCAAATCTAAAGGATGGCTTGGAAGATGCCAGGGGCATCTTCTTGAGCGTTTTTCTAGCGTTTAGAAACCACTAACAATTTCTTTATTGTTAAATGGAGAAGAAAAATAATAACCAGAAATTGCCAGTAAAAAAGACAAATTGAAAAACGATGAAAAAATTAGGTCAAAAACGACAAAGGAGGAGCTTAAGAAATGACCAAAAAGAATAAAAAAAGACACATCAGGGTAAAAAAATGGCTGATGTGTTCTGAATCGTCTATCATCTATAAAAATAAAGATAATTATTATTCTTATTACTATCTCTCCAAAACCTTAACGGCTTCACGGGTTCAGAGTTTAAAATATGTTGTGTGCGCATAAGTTCATGGTGGAATTTGACCATAATGCTACTGTGGCGCCCCCAGGAGTATGGTCGCCACAGTGGCATTACCTTCCTCCTAGGGAGTGTGATGTCATGCTTGGAAGCAATGAAGGATCTCTCTGTCAGGTAAATTCAACACACAGCACGGTTCCCACTCCTGGCCAGCAGAGGGAGCTCTGAACCAAAGCTGGGGGAGGAGCTTCTCTCTGGGGGCCGGGGAGGGGAAGTTAGGCAGTTCGTGTGAGGAGGGCGAAGTGTGTGGACGAGAGGAGAAGAGCTGGAGGATTGAACAGAGTTCAGGCTCACTTCTAGCATAGCGCATGGTCTGGAGTCAAGTCTCCGAGGTTGTATGGATACTGATGTTCCGGCAGCAGAAACCGGAGGAATAGGAAGATATAAATGCTCTGTTCCCATATAAGACTCGAGGCACAACAGCAACGTATGAGCCAGAAGAAGGAGGCTACAGCTGTCTGCTATACGAGGGGGTTCTAAAAGAGAACAAGCAAGAGGAACTTCAGTGTAACTCTGTACTGCATGTACCTCAGATAAGCACAAGAAAGGAGACTACACAGCCCATCTGCATAGAGAGATTCCTGAGTTGCTTCCAGGCTGGCCAATTCCTGTTCCATCTATAATTTGGATCATGGACTGCACTTGCAAAGCAAAGTAAAGGTAAAGGAAACTGCACCCTGTTGTGTCATTGCCTTCTTCCTGCAACCCATTCAGCATTGCTACATCTCTGTGCCTAACACTGCACCCTCTTCCTCAACACCTATTACTACTACCCTGGGACTACAGCTCTACCTGTGGGGAGCTATTACATCTTGCTGCCTGATACCATCTGTCCCAGAGGATCTGCCTGCAGTGTCGGCTTAACCCCTTTATTGCCGAGCACCACAGGTGGCGTCACGTATCATCCACTTATAAACTTTAATCAGCCACGCTTAACCCCTTTTACATGGATGCCCAGGGCCACGGACTAGGTCACCGCTACTGTGACACTTCCCTCTGAGATACCGGCCCGGTACCGAGTACCCCACTGCCCTGGCTGGTGACCCATTTTGGCGTCACGAACAGGATTTAAGAAGCCCAGTGTCCCCGGGTCCTGTGTGCCAGAGACTGTGTGTGTGTGCGCCATAGGCCTATTGCGCCATTGCCGCCATTACCTCGCCACTTGGCGCGTGCGGGAAGCCAAAGGGGCGGGCCGTCGTGGGTGGAGCCAGCCGGAGAGCGTGAAAAGTGAAGTGCTTCGCGGGAACAGACCAGCGCGCGGGAAGTGAGAAGCAGAGGCCTGCAGTCCCGGCGTCCCCGATCATCCAGCCTGCGGAGCGGCAACCGGTAAGCCAGCGCCACCCAGGGCCTGGCCAATGTTAACTAGGGGGAGGAGAATGTCTGAGGCAAGAGGAGATGCAGCGGTGAATGCTACCGCACCCCCCACAACGCCGTAAGATGCAGGGGCCAGCGCAGCTGCGGCCCCAATGGCACTGCAGAATCCAGCGGCCAGCGCTGCTTCCAGAGCTCAGCAGGAACAAGCGCCCATCACAGCAGTCCCCATAATGCCGCTGTCCATTCCCTATATACCGGGAGCAGCCTGGTTACCGCCGTGCTCAGGGGAGCCACATACTCTGAGTGAATTTAAAGAGAGACTGTGCAGTTTGTTTGAGGTGTATCCTATGTCTGAAAACCAAAAAGTG
Organism: Dendrobates tinctorius; assembly: GCF_039654945.1. Lineage (NCBI taxonomy): Eukaryota > Metazoa > Chordata > Amphibia > Anura > Dendrobatidae > Dendrobates > Dendrobates tinctorius. The sequence goes on along the minus strand of NW_027361682.1, from coordinate 29,777,569 downwards.
AACATTCTTATTGGGCAGCTAACTGGTGCAGCACAAAGGGAAGTAAAAGCCTGGCAGGACACTGATAAAGAGACTGTTAAAAAGATTCTGGCTAAGCTAAGAAGCACCTTTGACACACGCACTGCAGCTGAAATAAAAATGAGATTCTTTGGGTGTAAGCAGAGAGTGCAGGACAGTATACGGGACTATGCTCTTAACCTGCAGGAGGCACTGCGAGCCATAAAGCAGATTGACCCAGACAGTGTGAAAGATGGAGACAGACTGTTAAAGGAGCAATTTGAGGGACTCCTATCCAGTACCCACAGAGCACAGCTGCGCATCATAGCCCTACAAAACCCTGACCTAGACTTTGCAGACTTCAAAGACTGGGCTATCCGGGTGCTGCATGAACCAAATGTCAGCCGTCCAGCGCACCCCTAGGTGCCCAGCGGTCACATACCACCAGGAAGCAGCATCTTTCCCTCCCAGCTCTGTGGGGGCTGATGCACAGACTCTGGATGATGATCCATCTACAGAACTGCGCCTTCTGGTCCAAGAGCTGACCAAAGGTATGGCTGCACTTGCAAAAACTGTGCAGTCCATTCAGGTGTCCTCAAAGGAGAAGATCCAGCTGGCCTCCAGTCCAGAGGATGTCCCGTGGCTACGGAAGAAGAGCATCCCGCCACTCTGAGGGAGAAACAATGATCGCTATGACCAGGACGGACGTCCCATCTGTCGTCACTGCCACAAGTCAGGCCACATCACAAGATTCTGTTATTTAAACGAGCAACCCCTGGGGCAGAGGGCCAACCCCCAGGAGTAGGACCACAAGGCCCAAAGAACTGGCGAGCCAATTATGTTGGAGGGCGACCGGTCCTCCCAGTGGTGATTGACGACATCCCCATTAACCCTTTGCTGGACACTGGCTCTCTGGTGACAACTATGCCATATATCCTTTACAAGCGGTATTGGGCTGACTCTGAACTTACCCGTGGCCCAAGTGATGAACTGACAGTAGTTGCCAGCATTGGTCAGTCTTTGCCGCAAGTAGGATGCAAAGAGATTACCATTAAAGTGGGGCGAGTAGAGTTAAAATCTCAAGGTCTGATAGTTGTATACATTGATCGATGAGAATGTAACCCAATGATGACCCTAGGTACTAATGTGATTGAAAATTGTCTTGCCGAGGTTATTGTTTTGTTGCAACAGGTAGCCGAGACTGCTGGTTCCAGTGAACAACGAGTCCTGCAGAAGGAGAAGAAGGCCCTGATGCAAAGACAGCAGGTAGAACTGTCTGGCGGAGAAATTGGCAGCGTCAGAGTGAGTGATTCTTTCCCCATTGCGATACCCCCCAGATGTGAAATGTTAATTTGGTGTCGGGCAGCCATCTGCCTCAGAGGAAAAGATTACCAAGCATTGGTAGAGCCAGTGTACTCTGATAGCTGGCCCACTGTCTTGACAGCCAGAGGGGTGTCATGGTTTGAACAGGGTTCTTGCCCTGCACTCACAGGGTTAAGTGTTCGTGGCCTCTTTCTGGATCTGGCAGGGGTATTTATACTCACTCTTTACCAGGGTTCTCTGTCAGCTATACTGTTGTTCTGGTGTGTCTGACACCTGGTGTGTGAGTAGAGTTAAAATCTCAAGGTCTGATAGTTGTAGACATTGATCGACCCCTGGTCACTGTCATCCGGCACTGGCAGAAGCCCAGCAACCTACATGAGGTACGTCAATTCCTCGGGTTGGTAGGCTACTACCAAAGGTTCATCAAAGGCTTCACTGAGATAGCAACGCCTATGCAAAATCTTCTGGTGGGCCAGCCCAAGAAAGCCAGGAAGAAGACTCCTACATTTGAATGGAATGAGGAACTGGAGAAGTCCTTCACTCGAGTGAAGATGGCTCTCAGAGGGGATGAAGTTCTAGCCTACCCAGATTATGACCAACCATTTGTGTTGTATACTGATGCCAGCAACGTGGGACTGGGAGCAGTACTGTCACAGGTACAGAATGGCAAAGAAAGAGTGATCTCCTATGCCAGCAGGAAGCTTCATCCCACTGAAAGGAACTCTGACAACTACAGTTCCTTCAAACTGGAGTTCCTCGCCATAGTCTGGGCTGTGACTGAACGATTCAAGCATTACCTAGCTTCAGCCAAGTTTACCATCTTCACGGACAACAACCCATTGACTCACTTGGAAACTGCCAAACTAGGTGCACTGGAGCAGCGATGGATGGACCGGCTGTCTAACTATGAATTCACCATCAAGTACCGAGCGGGGCACAAGAATGCCAATGCTGATGCGCTGTCCAGAATGCCCAATCTGCCAGATGCAGGAGAAGACCCTGAGGCACTCGAAGAAATAGAGTTACCTGCCTTCCACAGGCCAATTGCGGCCTAACGTGCCCAAGGAGTGAGAATCAGACGGTCTATCGTGAAAGAGGCAACACTAAATCCATTGCCTCATCATGACTGGGCAGAAACGCAGGATAGCGACCCGGCAGTCCGCCTGGTAAAGGAGCTACTGTCACAAGCTGACTCACGCCCAGGTCCAGATGCTCCTGAAGAAACCCAGCAGTTGTGGAAGGAAAGAGGCAGGCTGTTCCTCTGAGGGAAAGCTGTGCCGGAGAAGTATCAATGCCCGCACTCATGAGTTGGTCTGGCAAGTGGTAGTCCCAAAGAGGGAGGCATCAATGGTCTTGGAAGCATATCACAATGCACACTTCGGATAGAAGAAGTTGGAGGCCTTGCTCCGGGAGAGATTCTATTGGGCTGGTATGAGGAAGGCCATTGAAAATTGGTGCCGGGAGTGTGGACAATGCAACCTGTGCAGGAAGGACCGTAACAGCCAGCGAGCTCATTTGCAGCCAATTTTAACCAAACAACCACTTGAGTTGGTCACCTGGACCATGTGAAGCTGGTCCCAAGCCATTCAGGCTACGTTTATGCTCTTACCATCGTTGACCACTGCTCAAGATTCCTGGTAGTCGTGCCTGTCAAGGATCAAACAGCCAGGACAGCAGCCAGAGCATTCCAACAGCACTTTTGTCGACCACACGGATATTCCGAGCAAGTGCTTACAGATCAAGGTCCAGCCTTTGAGGCAGAAGTGTTCCAGAAATTCTGTAACTTGTAAAGGTAAAGGAAACTGCACCCTGTTGTGTCATTGCCTTCTTCCTGCAACCCCTTCAGCACTGCTACATCTCTGTGCCTAACACTGCACCCTCTTCCTCAACACCTATTACTACTGCCCTAGGACTACAGCTCTACCTGTGGGGAGCTATTACATCTTGCTACCTTATACCATCTGTCCCAGAGGATCTGCCTGCAGCGTCGGCTTAACCCCTTCATTGCCGAGCACCACAGGTGGCGTCACGTATCATCCACTTATAAACTTTAATCAGCCATGCTTAACCCCTTTTACATGGGCGCCCAGGGTCACGGACCGGGTCACAGCTACTGTGACACTTCCCTCTGAGATATCGGCCCGATACCGAGTACCCCACTGCCCTGGCGGGTGGGTGACCCACTACCATATGGAAACTCAGCATAGAGCCCACATGTTGGGGTAGCCCTAAAAGGGACATGTGGTGGAAAGGCCCATTTATGTTCTCAAAGGATAGAAAGTTTGGGCCTCCACCTTTAGGTAGATCATTAGTTTTCTGCTGTTGTGATACAATTATGGAGAGCTATATCTTTTCTGACGATCAAACATGAACCGTAAGCAAAACGCTAAGTGCATTACCATAAATGTAACACGCTCTACAAACGAGTACATTGATCGGAAGTCCATCTTTGTAGCTAATTGGATCTCGTTAGTGCTTGTAATACTTCATGGATGGTAGTGAGTCTTGGATGAGAAGCATATGTTCCATTCTCTACCTCGTCAGATAACATCTGATGTGTCACCTCACAAGCGCTTTGTCATATTGTCATTAAAATCCAATAGCAACCTCTGGGGGGACTTTTTTTTTGTAACCGCTGCTGTATAAATCTAACATTAACACAGTAGCAGATGTAGATGGAGTATTGGAAGCGATGGAGATGCAGAGATGACTTTGTTAGCCCCCTCTTTCCTCCATTTTCTGTGAATGACTAATGAATTAGATTAATTTATGCATTACTCTGTTAACTGCACCATTCATAATAGATGAATTTTCGTGAAAGCCAAATGTTATAAATTTTAAGGTAGCTGCTTGCACAATGGTAAGAACAGAAACCCATAAAGAATCTCAGATTAAAATGTAAATGGCTTCCATTCCAAAGGAAAACATGAGATGCGTTGGGTTTGTGACTGATTCAGCAAAGTTTTTTCGTAACTGAGGGTGAGATGGAGTGTGTTGGAAGATGGAGGAGGATATTTGACCTCTAGACAATGACAAAGAAAGTTGTGTCCTGGTTGTTTTTTTAAGGTATAGGAATGGACTGGACAAGAATCAGAGAATGCTTGAGTTGAAAGGGACCTCAAGGGTCATCATGTCCAACCACAAGCTCAATGCAGGATTCACTAAACCATCTCAGACAGATGTCTGTCCAGCCTCTGTTTAAAGATTTCCATTAAAGGAGAACTCACCACCTCTCGTGGCAGCCTGTTCCACTCATTGATCACCCCCTCACTGTCAAAAAGTTTTTCTAATATCTGGTCCGTATTTTCTCCCTTTCACTTGCATTTCATTGCTTCTCGTTTTTCCATGAGCAAATGAGAATAAGGATGATCCCTCTACACTGTGACATCCCTTCAGATATTTGCTGGTAGCTATTAAGTCTCCTCTTAGCCTATTTTGCAAGCTAAACATTCCCAGATCCTTTAACTATTCCTTGTAGGACATACTTTGCAGTCTGCTCGCTCTCCTGGTAGCTCTTCTCTGAATTTGCTCCAGTTCTCAATGTCTTTTTTAAAATGTGGTGCCAAGAACTTGACACAGTATTCCAGATGAGACCTGACCACAGAGGAGTAGAGGGGGATACTTACTTCACATGATCTAGACTCCATGCTTATCTTAATACATCCTAGAACTGTTTGCCTTTTTGCTGCTGTATCACACTGTTGACTCATGAGCAGTGTGTGATCTATTACTATACACAAGTCTTTTTCACACGTGCTGTTGCTTAGTTCTATTCCTCCCATTCTGTAGATGTCATTTTCATTTTTCTTGCCAAAAGATGTAGAATCTTGCATTTCTCCATGTTAAATACCATTCTATTATTTGCTGCCCATTGTTCAAGCTTATCTAGCTCCTTCTGAATCCTTTCTCTGTCTTCTCTAGTGTTAGCTATCCCTCTTAGCTTTGCATTGTCTGCAAATTTGATTAGTTTACCTTCAGTTCCCTGAAGACATCTCTTGGTGACTTCCAATACACAGGACGAACCAATTGATTTCAGCAAAACTGCCAACTATCTAATATCTATGGAAGAGTCATCAGAAGAAAGCTCTCCTGCATCCTCATCATAATTTTCATCTTCAAAAGTATGCAAAAGAACATCTAAACAAGCCTGATACATTTTGGAAGTCTTGTGGATCGATGCAATTAAAATAGATCTCTTAGCCACAATGATCACAGGTATATGTGGAGAAAAAAGGGCACAGAATTTCAGGAGAAGAACATTTCGCTAACCATTAAGCATGGGGGTGGATCAATCATGCTTTGGGGCTGTGTTGCAGCCAATGGCACAGGGAACATTTCAAGGGGAGAGGGAAGAATGGATTCAATGAAATTTCAGCAAATTCTTGATGCAAACATAACACCAACTGAAAAAAGCTGAAGATGAAAAGAGGATGGCTTCTAGAAATGGATAATAATCATAAACACACATCAAAATCCACAATATACTGCCTCAAAAGGCGCAAACTGAAAATATTACAATGGCCCTCACAGCCCCTTGGTCTGAACATCATTAAAAATCTGTGGCTAGACATCAAAATAGTAGTGCATGCAAAACGAACCAGGAATCTCACAGAACCGGAAGAATTTTCCAAGGAAGAATCCCACAAACAAGAACTGAAAGACTCTTGTCTGGCTACAAAAAGCGTTTACAAGTTGTGATAGTTTCAAAAGGGGATGCTACTAGGTACTAACCATGCAGGGTGCATAAACCTTTACATCAGCCAATTTTCGTTTATGTTATTTTTAAAATGTGAAAGAAGAATATATATATATATATATATATTTGCCTAAAATACAAAGGAAATGTATCATCTTTAACTTTATCCCTTTTAGAGATCTTTTCATGTTAATCTTACTTAACTGTTCACAACAACAGTAGTTCTGGCCAGGGGTGCCCAAAATCGGCATGCATGGTCATCACTGTGGTTTCCATAGTTTTCATCATCATTTTCCTAAGGCATGGAGCTATGCAGCATAGAATTAAGGAAAATATGATCAAAGGACATAAAATAACTTTTGCAAACTTAATAGGTCAATAATTGTCTTTATGACATCCCCAGTATATTTTATAAACCGTTGCTGATTATTGTATAAATAGTTTATCCGCTTTGCATTCTTATTTACAGGGATGGTGGGTTTAAACACAACTATTGTCTCGTTCTCGACTTTGAATTTGTCAGGTACTCCCTGTGTGCCCCCACTGGTATCTATGCTTCTTAACCAAAATTCACCTTTTTTGTCACCATTTTCCCTCACAAGTTTAGTACTTGAGCCTAGTACATATAACCCTTGCTCATACTCTGAAGGGTTGTCAATAGTAAGGTACAGAACTATGCATCCCTCCTTGGGGCAGTGAGTGGCAGTGACAGGGAGTATTGAATCTGGAAGGCCACTCTGACCCTTAAAATGGGCTTTGGACAGGGTCATGCGGCTTAGTAGGCTTATTACCCATTTGTCCCTTCGCTGCAGGGCCTGGACATTCTTATTGTGAGACAGTAGTCAAATTGATATGTTACTCTTGGGGTGGAGACATTATACCAGAAAGTCAGTATGCCCTTCTCATGAGTGACTACCCCTTGGTGACTGACTACCCCTTGAGCTAGGAAAAGGATAAGTGCCAGATGGATGAAGGGTGGCAGCCGCTACTGGACTCTGGATCCGGCATCTCCTTGCAGTGGGAAGCGAGGACCCATGGACTGCTGCGATAGTTGACAGGACTTGGAACAGGCTGTCATCTATAGGTTCAAGGGTACGTCTGTTGAACCTCTTGGTGATGAGGACTCAGTCACCGGGCAGGATCTGGTGGGCTCCTATGTCCCCAGGATCTGGGATGGATGAAAAGACTCGAAAATGCATTTTAGTCACATGTTTTTAAACTTAGTCTACATATAGGCAATTATAAAGAACAAAATATAATCCTAAACTGTGAATATTTACAAGTAGGATCTTATAGGGCTGAGTTTTGTTGGACCTGCTATTATGTGTGTACTTGTGCATGTATGTGACCCAAGGGAAAGACTAAACTCTTATGCTATGACTTCCCTGTTTCCTGTATAGCATCAAGTATGTAGAGTTTTGTTCGAGGCCTTAAATTTTCCTTGTTCATCCTTAGGCGTATTTCATCCTGTATAACTTCATCTTAGGTCCATTTCTTCTTTTCTTCCTTGGATACTTGTTTCTGGAGTGTTATTCCTTTTCCTCTGTTTCCGTGTCAACCGGTATTACTGCTGCTTCTTTTGCTGTTACTTCAGCTAGCCTGTTGCCCACTGCTTCCCTTGAAGTGTCTCCAGTGTGTGTGCTTTTACTTTTACCACCGCAACTCTTCCTGGCATCAACAAGGACTCCATTAATTCTTGTATGGCTTTGTGGTGTCTGACCGGCGTTCTGTTAGCCGTGATGAAGTCTCTTTCCCTCCAGATTGATCTTGATAGCTTCATGTTGAGTGGACCTCTCGTATGCTTCTGTCAAGGCCCGCAGTCCTGCCTTTGGATGTAGGCAGTGGTTTTGCTGGCAGCAAGTTACTTCTGTGGCTACTGCTATACCAGTGTGCGAACGGCCTTCTTGGTCTGCATACCTTGGTCTATCCACAAAGAGCATCAGGTCAGGATCTTCCAGGTGTTCTCTTGCCTCATGACAGCAACACAATCGCGTTCAGCCATTTCAGAGTCGACTACCTCTTCCACTAATGTGTCAGAGATGTGGATTTCATCCTCCATCTTCCTCCCCCATTTGGCAGATGTAGAAGAGTAGCTGGATTATGGACAGCACATCTGGAGATGGTGACGTTGTCCGGGAGCAGAGTAGGGCATTGCAGACAGGTGCTTTGGGCCAGGATCTTCAACTGGTGACCCATAAAAATATCAGAAGCTTTGTCCAGCTATATCAGAAGCTTTGTCCAGCACAGATGGGTTGCAAACACGGTTCTCATGCAGGTTTGGACTTCACGAGTCACTTGGTCAAGTCCTGGAGAGGAGAAGCCAGGAGGGCATTGTCTTCCTCCGTGAAGCTGTGTTAGGACTCCATTTACATGGTCAGGCTTCTTCATGACAAACAGACAAAACAGTTCGGTATAGCCTGGCAGTCCTAGAGCTGTGAAAATGTGATTGCAATTTAGCATATAAAACGCATTGATGCCTTCTTTGGTTAACCTTAAAATAGTTATAAAAAGGTTGAATGTGTAGAAGAGCAGTATTGGCTTGGCTGTCTTCAGTCAGGGTCAGAGGTCATCCATATATATTGTAAAAAAAAAGTGGCTGTGGGATGTATCCTCTTCCAGGGCTCCAGGACCGTGGTCATGGCTCGGGTCAACATAGAAAGGCTATACTGTGCCCCTTGAGGCATCATAGTCCAAATATATTGCTGGCATCATACGTAAAAACAAACAGGTACTGGCTTGCAGCATGTAGAAATAAACTGAAGAAAGCATTGGCCAGGTCAATCACCATAAACCATAGAAAAATAAATAGAATTGTTTGGGTTTGGCACCATAGATGTGTTCAGTACTATAACTTCATTGACAGCACACAAATCATGTATCATCCATAACTTCATAGAAATAATTACAAATTATGATATGGAGGGTGAATATTGCAATTTCCTTGGCAGCAAAGCTACTAGCTTCAGCCACACCTTTACAAACTGGATTTTCAGCCTGCCAATATTGAGTCTGGGATCAGTGCCATTAGTTCAATGTCCACATGATCTACAGATGTGTCCTGTAAAAAAGAAAAGACTACATACTTCTTCAGCAAGTAGATCAATATCCCTGATTACTCTTCTGATTGCATCGGGACCCACCAGGAATTTGAGAGGAGTATCCTCAACCTCTGTCTGGGTGAGAGATGTTGTTTCTCTATTGTATTTTTGTGGGGGGGGTCTGCAAGAGTATACATACTTTCATGGGTTGTGGAATCAGTATGCCAATACCCTATTAAAATCTGGAGCTCGGTATTGGTGGGTGTCAAGCTTCTTCCAAATGGGGACTAATTTGCATTTCAAATCTGAGATCCAGAAACTTTTTGTTACATCAGTGGAAGAAACTATCCACAGTTTCTCCTTTTCCCTGCATGACATCCTGGATAATGGGGGGTCTGGCAAGCTGCTTACTAGGGTATCTGTCTCCTGGTATTTCCAGGAGTCCTTGCGTGGAGTAGATTGTGTACAAAAGTATGAGCTTTAAGGCTTAACAGATGATGATGATTATTATGTCCCCCCACCATATAATGATAAATAATATAGATTAGCAGTCTGAGCTATTTATTTCCTGTCTTCTCCTGTTCTGTTTAATTATATACCTCCATGTCATATTCATCTTTTTCTTCATTATTATTTTCATAAACTACATTAATTAATAAAACTATAATGGATGCTGGACAGGATGTAGCATAAGACGTGCCGTCTATATAAATAGTTGGAAAGAAGGTACGGCTCTTTGGGTTGGTCATCTGACAGTCAGAACAAGTCTCACGATATTCTGCATTCTGCGTTTGACAGCTGGCACTTGTCCAGTCATCGGGAATGTATATAAGAAGTATAAATGAATGTAATGCAGATATTGTAACTGACACATCTTCCTGTGTAAATATTTGTTTTGCATAAAATTCAGCAATCTTGTTATATTCCTCTCCTCATGCCTTTTTTTCTAACTTCCTCTGCCATCTTATAAAATACTTCAGGGTCCTGTAACACCTCATAATACCTGAGGCTGGGACGCTGCTCTCCACTCATTAACACATTCTTCCATCCCTTCTTATCTAATGCTCCTCCCCTCGTGATCAGAGGGTTTCTTAACGTACATTTTCTTCCTCACTCCACTATGGGTCATATCTGTCTTATAGATATCGACTGACTGCTCCCACCCATTCTATCATCTGAATTCTGAGTATATCTGAAAAACATATGTATGTGTGCGTCTTGAAACAAATTCTCACGGGGTTATGAACAGTTGGATATGTGACTGTAAAAGCTGTATGTACTCCTTATGTCCTAGTAAAGGGGTCTTCAGTGAACATAGTGATGTCTAGCTATCTTGAACACAGTAATATAGGGAATTAACCAACAACTAACACCAGAGTATTTTACAAATCTTGTGTATCCAGAAACTGCGTAGTATAAAAATACCTGATAAATTGTTAAAATTTCTGTTTCCTCAAAACTTTCGCTCTAAAACATTGCAACGAAAACATCTCACAGAGAAATGTAGTGACATTAGTAAAACAATAACTAAAGAGTAACAATAGACCTCGGATCTCACAGAGCTATCTGTACAAATCAAAGCAATTACCATTCAAGTAATTCTCTTTCTACCTGAACAAATTTTAACAACTAACCTTATAATTATAGTATGCAGAACAAAACTAGTTTAACCAATTCTCTAATTTCACAACATATATATATATATATATATATATATATATATATATATACACACATAGAATGCATTCAAAAATTTTAACCACATGCTAGTACGCCTCCTGCCTGGAAATCATACACACTACAAAAGACAATAAATTTAAAACTGGTACTGACATCAAATACTGCGAATCCTTGACACCAAAACAATTCACAATTTACCTATCCATATGCCAGCCTGATTTGTAGAGGTGAAAAATCTACACCTGGGCAAACCATACTTTTCAGGGAGAGAGCAATCACTCAGTCACATCAACATGGTAATTGAAATTAGTATAATTACCCTTCCACCCGTATAACTTTTGAACCTATGCTGCAGCTAAAACACCATCATCTTAGCCAGATGATGTCCGGTGGGAAACCCGCAAGAAGTCACCAACCACTTAGAGGTTGGAAAATCACTTAGAGTAATCAAGCCCCTACTCCCACTTGCCCACTGGGAGAGACACAGTTCAGACTTCTGCGATCATCGGTCAAGCCGAGAGCATGACCGGAACCAGAGTGACAGTGAATTTGCTCAGTACGTCTCCCTATCTATATTTTTTCCTTTTCAGGCTGGCTGAGGTCACAATCACGTATGCAAACAACCAAAACAGCAAAGCAGAGAGGCAAAGCAGATAAGGCAGACAATTAAGGAAATCGTGACCAGGGTGGGTTTTTGGTGCTAGGACTTGTAGTAAATAGTGGTAATCACCTCTAGATAGGTGGTTGATATTTCAGCAGAGGGGGAAGAATAGTAATCACCTCTTTCCTTAAAAATATATATATATGCCGTGTCATTCACGTCACCGGGCCCAGTTTATACCGTGGGCGTATGGCCGGACGTGAGCACCTATATGTGTATATATATATAATATATATATAACTTCTTCGACCATCTAAGGTCGGAACCAGGGTGATAACCCAGTGGAAACATCCCCTTTGTACTCTGCTCTGTATGCTTCTAGTAGCCCTAGTGCAGTATGAAATAGTTTTTAACAGATACTTGACAGATTCTAGATACACCCTCTGAATTGGTTAGACCGGACAATACACACAGACAATTAAGGAATTATATACCTGACCGGGTCCGTAGGCTCAGGACTTTCAAACATTGTCAGTTTAATGGTTCAGGGAAAACAGCCAACTATCTCCTCCCAGCCGGACGTGAATACAGAAGGGTAGGTAAGATGATATATTTTCTCACCAGGTCTCGAGCTGCAGCCTCGTCCTGCTTGAAAGACGTCCGTCCTGGGGGAGATTTTGTTGCGGCTGTGATCATCTGGTATCGTCCTGAGCCCCACGTTGGGCACCAACTGTTGATTTTGCCGCACTAGGGTGTGGCCCGTCTTAATTGTCTGTGGCCAAATTGGATCTTTGGTAGAGATTTTACGTGCACGGAGAAAAGAATACACAAGACAAGGTGTATCATGTCAATATGATTCTTCTCTGTCTTTAATCCAAAGTGAGCAGCTTTTATACAGATATTGTGCTATCTCATCGTGTTACATCATGGGTACATTTCTAAGTTACTATTTACTGTTCCCATGTCGCTACATATCACTATGTACGTTTCCAAGTTACTGTTTACTGTTCCCATATGCTACACAATCACCGTGTACATAAGTATTGTTCTTTAGCCCGATCCACCCTAGTCCACCCAGTATTGCGGTATTACATGAAGCCTTGGTGGGTCATACACAGAAACAATTCAGCAGAAAATCAGAAGTATCTTAAAGCAACATTATCCTAATATTCAGCAAAGCGTCTATATAGTGGTACAGTTTTGATTCTTGTATATATTCATGTGCCATATATTCTCCCCTTAACAACTGCACCATTCATAATAGATGAATTTTCGTGAAAGCCAAATGTTATAAATTTTAAGGCAGCTGCTTGCACAATGGTAAGAACAGAAACCCATAAAGAATCTCAGATTAAAATGTAAATGGCTTCCATTCCAAAGGAAAACATGAGATGCGTTGGGTTTGTGACTGATTCAGCAAAGTTTTTTCGTAACTGAGGGTGAGACGGAGTGTGTTGGAAGATGGAGGAGGATATTTGACCTCTAGACAATGACAAAGAAAGTTGTGTCGTGGTTGTTTTTTTAAGGTACAGGAATGGACTGGACAAGAATCAGAGAATGCTTGAGTTGAAAGGGACCTCAAGGGTCATCATGTCCAACCACAAGCTCAATGCAGGATTTACTAAACCATCTCAGACAGATGTCTGTCCAGCCTCTGTTTAAAGATTTCCATTAAAGGAGAACTCACCACCTCTCGTGGCAGCCTGTTCCACTCATTGATCACCCCCTCACTGTCAAAAAGTTTTTCTAATATCTGGTCCGTATTTTCTCCCTTTCACTTGCATTTCATTGCTTCTCGTTTTTCCATGAGCAAATGAGAATAAGGATGATCCCTCTACACTGTGACATCCCTTCAGATATTTGCTGGTAGCTATTAAGTCTCCTCTTAGCCTATTTTGCAAGCTAAACATTCCCAGATCCTTTAACTATTCCTTGTAGGACATACTTTGCAGTCTGCTCGCTCTCCTGGTAGCTCTTCTCTGAATTTGCTCCAGTTCTCAATGTCTTTTTTAAAATGTGGTGCCAAGAACTTGACACAGTATTCCAGATGAGACCTGACCACAGAGGAGTAGAGGGGGATACTTACTTCACATGATCTAGACTCCATGCTTATCTTAATACATCCTAGAACTGTTTGCCTTTTTGCTGCTGTATCACACTGTTGACTCATGAGCAGTGTGTGATCTATTACTATACACAAGTCTTTTTCACACGTGCTGTTGCTTAGTTCTATTCCTCCCATTCTGTAGATGTCATTTTCATTTTTCTTGCCAAAAGATGTAGAATCTTGCATTTCTCCATGTTAAATACCATTCTATTATTTGCTGCCCATTGTTCAAGCTTATCTAGCTCCTTCTGAATCCTTTCTCTGTCTTCTCTAGTGTTAGCTATCCCTCTTAGCTTTGCATTGTCTGCAAATTTGATTAGTTTACCTTCAGTTCCCTGAAGACATCTCTTGGTGACTTCCAATACACAGGACGAACCAATTGATTTCAGCAAAACTGCCAACTATCTAATATCTATGGAAGAGTCATCAGAAGAAAGCTCTCCTGCATCCTCATCATAATTTTCATCTTCAAAAGTATGCAAAAGAACATCTAAACAAGCCTGATACATTTTGGAAGTCTTGTGGATCGATGCAATTAAAATAGATCTCTTAGCCACAATGATCACAGGTATATGTGGAGAAAAAAGGGCACAGAATTTCAGGAGAAGAACATTTCGCTAACCATTAAGCATGGGGGTGGATCAATCATGCTTTGGGGCTGTGTTGCAGCCAATGGCACAGGGAACATTTCAAGGGGAGAGGGAAGAATGGATTCAATGAAATTTCAGCAAATTCTTGATGCAAACATAACACCAACTGAAAAAAGCTGAAGATGAAAAGAGGATGGCTTCTAGAAATGGATAATAATCATAAACACACATCAAAATCCACAATATACTGCCTCAAAAGGCGCAAACTGAAAATATTACAATGGCCCTCACAGCCCCTTGGTCTGAACATCATTAAAAATATGTGGCTAGACCTCAAAATAGTAGTGCATGCAAAACGAACCAGGAATCTCACAGAACCGGAAGAATTTTCCAAGGAAGAATCCCACAAAAACAAGAATTGAAAGACTCTTGTCTGGCTACAAAAAGCGTTTACAAGTTGTGATAGTTTCAAAAGGGGATGCTACTAGGTACTAACCATGCAGGGTGCATAAACCTTTACATCAGCCAATTTTCATTTATGTTATTTTTAAAATGTAAAAGAAGAATATATATATATATATATATATATATATATATATATATTTGCCTAAAATACAAAGGAAATGTATCATCTTTAACTTTAGCCCTTTTAGAGATCTTTTCATGTTAATCTTACTTAACTGTTCACAACAACAGTAGTTCTGGCCAGGGGTGCCCAAACTTTTACATGCCACTGTATATATATCTATATAGATTAGGAAATAGTGTTCAGCTATCTCTCTGATGAGCCTTTGTGATTTTGATGTACACATACCCCAGTGTTCATAAAACATTAAATCAAAGCATATAACATTAATAATCAAAAAGTGCAAGAAAACACTAGCAATGTTTGGAATTTTCTCAACTCATGGGACTCACTTACTAAACTCATGAATCAACAACTCCCCCCAACTCTAGATATCGACCCATAATAATATAAGTTCATAATATTATTGCATCTATCTAGCTGATGGCTAAAGTAAGAAGAATAAAAGAAACTCATTTCACATCGCCTGGACGGAAACTGTAAAACTCAGCCTTCTAGTTATGTAGCGTGGACCTCCAAGCCCCCTCCTCCTGTGAAAACTCCTGAAGAAATTTAATCTTGTTTCTTCTGCCCGCAGTCGGATTGATGAAGAATTTTAAGGCCTTTTCAGTAATTAAAAATGTTGGAGAAAAATCACTTAACCTATGCAGGAGAGGGGGGTATGGAACATCCTCTGTAACCTAAATCCACAGTTTTCCTTAAAGGGACAGCACACATTTAACTATTGGTCCTTAGCTTAGCAAAAATCAGCCCTCATCTATTGAGATCTAGGATATTTTGCTTCTTAGAGGGCAACCCTGACTTTTTGCTTATGAAAGGTGCAATATTCCAATGGTGAAAGTGTTAGAAACGGCGGAACGCACTAAATAAAAATAAATAATAAAGTGCGTTCGCCGCTCGGGGTCTACTGTGCAGTAGGTGTTACACCGCTTCTAGGTAATGACAGTGGAGCAAAATGGTGGTATGATGCGCACGGGTTCAACTTTACCCGGAGTGCGCAGAGCGGGCTCTGTTCACACACAGAGGCGCCGCAACAAAAACATACAAAACACTGAACCTGTTAGTGACACAGGCCTCAGGTAAATGCACAAACGGTATCTGGTCACAGGAGCAGGACCCAAGACAGAGGAGCTGCGTACCTACCGTGTGTGCGGCGTTGCTTCTGTGAGCGCCAAGAAGGGCTGCAACTGCAGCGCGGCGTAGGACACTGCCGCTCGTTGACAAAGCTAGAAAGCAAGCGCAATGTCGGACCCTAGCGCAGAGGTGCGGTGTGCACAGTGGCCTAAGGCTTGCCACTGACTGGCGCTGACTGCTGAACTAATTCCCTATCCACATGCGTAATATCAGAGGGAAGGGGTTTTATAATGAGTCAGTCACCAGAATCATACATCCATGCACCATTCACACATAGCAAGTATAGTCTATACTAGCGCATGGTAGAACGGCCATGCGCGCTTTTTGTAGCCGTGCGGGACCTTCCAGATCTCCGAGATGGACCAATGAGAAATGGAGCAGGACCTTGGCGCATGACTCCCGATCTCCAATGGGAGATCGTCTCGTGAGCATGCCCAGTAGGAGCACAGAGGAACTTAGTCTCTGGAGCGGTCTGCTGCAAAGTAATCTTCTCTGCAGTAGATAGACAGCAGGAGACCGCAGAACGTGAGGCTCTGGATTCCTGCAGAGCAGATGCAGAAACCTGACGCCTAACAGAAAGGATAATAATTCATATGATTCCTATTTTTGCACTTGGTACTTAAAGGGGACTCAACCCATTCACATTTTATGTTGGCTGTTTCTTTATCTTCTCCTTTCCATTATTCAGGGGTTTATTGGTCATTTAACCCCTTCACCACCAAGGGTGGTTTGCACGTTAACTACCGGGCCAATTTTTACAATTCTGACCACTGTACCTTTATGAGGTCATAACTCTGGAACGCTTTCATGGATCCCGGTGATTCTGACATTGTTTTCTCGTGACATATTGAACTTCATGTTAGTGGTAAAATTGCATTCAAATAACTTGCGTTTATTTGTGAAAAAAACGGAAATTTGGCGAAAATTTTGAAAATTTCACAATTTTCCAACTTTGAATTTTTATGCCCTTAAATCACAGCGATACGGCACACAAAAAACTTAATACATAACATTTCCCACATGTTTACTTTACATCAGCACAGTTTTGGAACCAAAATTTTTTTTTGTCAGGAAGTTATAAGGGTTAAAAATTGACCAGCGATTTCTCATTTTTGCAACACCATTTTATTTTTAGGGACCACTTCACATTTGAAGCCACTTTGAGGGGTCTATATGATAGAAAATACCCAAAAGTGACATCATTCTAAAAACTGCACCCCTTAAGGTGCTTAAAACCACATTCAAGAAGTTTATTAACCCTTTAGGTGCGTCACAGGAATTTTTTGAATATTAAAAAAAAATGAACATTTAACTTTTTTTCACAAAAAAAATACTTCAGGTTCAATTTTCTTTATTTTACCAAGGGTAACAGGAGAAATTGGACTGCAAGACTTATTGTGCAATTTGTCCTGAGTACGCTGATACCTGATATGTGGGGGGGAACCACTGTTTCGGCGCATGGCAGAGCTCAGAATGGAAGGAGCGCCGTTTGACTTTTTCAATGCAAAATTGGCTGGAATTCAGATCGGACGCCATGTCACGTTTGGCGAGCCCCTGATGTACCTAAACAGTGGAAACCCCCCCAAGTGACCCCATTTTGGAAACTAGACCCCCCAAGGAACTTATCTAGATATGTGGTGAGAACTTTGAACCCACAAAGGCTTCACAGAAGTTTATAACGTACAGCGGTACAATTAAAAAATCATATTTTTTCCACAAAAATGATCTTTTCACCCCCAATTTTTATTTTTCCAAGGGTAACAGGACCCTAAAAGTTATTGTGCAATTTGTCCTGAGTACGCTGATACCCCATATGTGGGTGTAAATGACTATTTGGGCGCATAGCAGAGCTCAGAAGGGAAGCAGCGCCATTTGACGTTTTTGGCTAGAATTGAGATCGGACACCATGTCGCGATTGGAAAACCCCTGATGTACCAAAACAGTGGAAACCCCCCACAAATGACACCATTTTGGAATCTAGACCCCCCAAGGAACTTATCTAGATGTGTGGTGAGAACTTTGAACCCCCAAGGGCTTCACAGAAGTTTATAACGTACAGCAGTACAATTAAAAAATCATATTTTTTCCACAAAAATGATCTTTTCACCCTCAATTCTTATTTTTCCAAAAGTAACAGGACCCTAAAAGATATTGTGCAATTTATCCTGAGTACGCTGATACCCCACATGTGGGGGTAAACCACTATTTGGGCGTATGGCAGAGCTCGGAAGGGAAGCAGCGCCATTTGACGTTTTTGGCTGGAATTGAGATCGGACACCATGTCGCGTTAGGAAAGCCCCTGATGTACCAAAACAGTAGAAACCCCCCACAAATGACACCATTTTGGAAACTAGACCCCCAAAGGAACTTATCTAGATGTGTGGTGAGCACTTTGAACCCCCCAGTGCTTCACTGAAGTTTATAACGTCCGGGCGTGAAAATAAAAAAATCGTATTTTTTCCACAAACATGATCTTTTAGTCCCCATTTTTTTATTTTCCCAAGGGTAACAGGAGAAATTGGACCCCAAAAGTTGTTGTCCAATTTGTCCTGAGTACGCTGATACCTCATATGTGGGAGAAAACTACTGTATGGGCACACGTCGGGGCTCGGAAGGGAAGTAGTGACGTTTTGGAATGCAGACTTTGATGGAATGGTCTGCGGGTGTCATGTTGCTTTTGGAGAGCCCCTGATGTACCTAAACAGTGGAAACCCCCCACAAGTGACCCCATTTTGGAAACTAGACCCCCTAATGAACTTATCTAGATGTGTGGTGAGCACTTTGAACCCCCCAGTGCTTCACAGAAGTTTATAACGTCCGGGCGTGAAAATAAAAAAATCATATTTTTTCCACAAACATGATCTTTTAGTCCCCATTTTTTTATTTTACCAAGGGTAACAGGAGAAATTGGACCCCAAAAGTTGTTGTCCAATTTGTCCTGAGTACGCTGATACCTCATATGTGGGAGAAAACTACTGTATGGGCACACGTCGGGGCTCGGAAGGGAAGTAGTGACGTTTTGGAATGCAGACTTTGATGGAATGGTCTGCGGGTGTCATGTTGCGTTTGGAGAGCCCCTGATGTACCTAAACAGTGGAAACCCCCCACAAGAGACCCCATTTTGGAAACTAGACCCCCTAATGAACTTATCTAGATGTGTGGTGAGCACTTTGAACCCCCCAGTGCTTCACAGAAGTTTATAACGACCGGGCGTGAAAATAAAAATATCGTATTTTTTCAACAAACATCATCTTTTAGTCCCCATTTTTTTATTTTCCCAAGGGTAACAGGAGAAATTGGACCCCAAAAGTTGTTGTCCAATTTGTCCTGAGTACGCTGATACCTCATATGTGGGAGAAAACTACTGTATGGGCACACGTCGGGGCTCGGAAGGGAAGTAGTGACGTTTTGGAATGCAGACTTTGATGGAATGGTCTGCGGGTGTCATGTTGTGTTTGGAGAGCCCCTGATGTACCTAAACAGTGGAAACCCCCCACAAGTGACCCCATTTTGGAAACTAGACCCCCTAATGAACTTATCTAGATGTGTGGTGAGCACTTTGAACCCCCCAGTGCTTCACAGAAGTTTATAACGACCGGGCGTGAAAATAAAAATATCGTATTTTTTCAACAAACATCATCTTTTAGTCCCCATTTTTTTTATTTTCCCAAGGGTAACAGGAGAAATTGGACCCCAAAAGTTGTTGTCCAATTTGTCCTGAGTACGCTGATACCTCATATGTGGGAGAAAACTACTGTATGGGCACACGTCGGGGCTCGGAAGGGAAGTAGTGACGTTTTGGAATGCAGACTTTGATGGATTGGTATGCGGGTGTCATATGCGTTTGGAGAGCCCCTGATGTACCTAAACTATTGAAACTCCCCACAAGTGACCCCATTTTGGAAACTAGACCCCCCACAGAGCTTATCTAGATGTGTGGAGAGCACTTTGAACCCCCAAGTGCTTCACAGAAGTTTATAACGCCTGGGCGTGAAAATAAAAAAAACATTTTTTTCCGCAAAATTATATTTTTGCCCCCAATTTTTTATTTTCCTAAGGGTAACAGGAGAAATTGGACCCCAAAAGTTGTTTTGTAATTTGTCCTGAGTAGGCTGATACCCTACATGTGGGGGTAAAACACTGTTTGGGCACATGGCAGAGCTTGGAAGGGAAGGAGCACCATTTGACTTTTTCAACGCAGAATTGGCTGGAATTGAGATCAGACGCCATGTTGCCTTTGGAGAGCACCTGATGTGCCCAAACAGTGGAAACCCCCAATTATAACTCCAACCCGAACCTCAACACACCCCTAACCCTAATCTGAGCCCTAGCCCTAACCCTAGCCCTAACCCTAGCCCTAACCCTAGCCCTAACCCTAACCCTAGCCCTAACCCTAGCCCTAACCCTAGCCCTAACCCTAACCCTAGCCCTAACCCTACCCTAACCCTAACCCTAGCGGGAAAATGGAAATAAATACATTTTCTTTTAGTTTTATTATTTTTCCCTAACTAAGGGGGTGATAACGGGGGGTTTGATTTACGATTTATGGCGGTTTTTATGTTTGGCGGCTGTCGCACGCTAAAAGACGCTTTTTATTGTAAAAATAGTTTTTGCATCACCACATATTGTGAGCTATAATTTTTCCGTATTTTGACCCACCGAGTCATGTGAGGTCTTATTTTTTGCGGGACGAGTTGACGTTTTTATTGGTACCATTTTCGGGCACGTGACTTTTTTGATCGCTTTTTATTCCGATTTTTGGGACGCAGAATGAACAAAAACCAGCGTTTCATGAATTTCTTTTGGGGGGTGCGTTTACACCGTTCCGCGTGCGGTAAAATTGATAACGCGTTTTTATTCTTCGGGTCAGTACGGTTACAGCGATACCTCATTTAGGTCGTTTTTTTATGTTTTGTCGGTTTTTTGCAATGAAAACTATTTTATATAAAAAATAATTATTTTTGTATCGCTTTATTCTGCGAGCTATAACTTTTTTATTTTTTTGCGGATGATGCTGTATGGTGGCTCGTTTTTTGCGGGACAAGATGATGTTTTCAGCGGTACCATGCATATTTATATGCGTCTTTTTGATCGCGCGTTATTGCACTTTTTGTTCGGTGGTATGATAATAAATCATTATTTTTTGCTTCGTTTTTTATTTTTATTTTTTAAGGGGTTCGCTAAAGGGGTTAACTAATGGGACAGTTTTATAGGGCAGGTCATTACGGACGCGGCGATACCAAATATGTGTACTTTTATTGTTTTTGTTTTTTTTTATTTTGAAAAAATGGATTTATTGGGGAATATTTTTTTTTTTTTTTACTGATTTATTTAGCGATTTTTTTTTAATTATTTTTACCACTTTTTTTTTTTTTTTTTTTACTTTATTACCTTGTCCCAGGTGGGACATCACTGTCCTGTGACAGATCGCTGATCTGTCACAGGCACTGCTGCAGACTTCCTCATGCCTGCGCTTTGCAGGCAGTGAGGAAGTCAGCTCCCTGCAGGCCCCCGTCGCCATCTTGGATCCGGGGGCCTGTAGGGAAAGAGCCCCCCGCAGCAGCGCTGCACATTGTGCTGCCGTGGGGGGCTCAGGGAAGCACGGAGGGAGCCCCCTCCCTGCCGATGCTTCCCTTTAACCCCCGGTACACCGCGATCGCGTTTGATCGCGGTGTGCAAGGGGTTAACGTGTCGGGGGCGGTCCGTGACCGCCCCTGACACATTGTGCCGGGTGTCAGCTATGATAATTAGCTGACACTCGGCCGCGATCAGCGGCGCTCACCACGTGGGCGCCGCTGATCGCGATGACGTAATATTCCGTCCATGGTAATTAGGTCCATGGTCACATGGACGGAATATTACGTCAATTGTAGGTAAGGGGTTAAGCTATTTTTGACCTTTTAAAGAAACACTGTGGGTTAAACGGTATTAAAATGATTGATACTGGACCCAAGAGGGTGGTGCATGACACAAAGTACCATGCAAAGCTCCGTCCCTGCAGTCCCTGCCCTAGTTATAATATAATGTATCAGGTTTACCCATGGACCATCCCTTTAAGGATGTTTTTTTTTATAAAGCCTTAGGTACAATCATGTGCCTGTAGAAAAAAAGCAAACAACCTTCTCCCTCAGTAATTGTCATTTTTAAAACAATATAAACCCATTTCATTATTGCATTTATATCTACCTTTTGGTGTGTTTTTTTTCCTTTTTCCTGATTTACCCTGAATTTTTTTTTTATTTTGCTCCTTTTTTTTCTTCTAGTTTTTGGTATTTTCTAGCCTGTTTTTGATTTAGCCCGAATTCTTGCTTTTTATTTTGCGCCTTTTTTTGTCTAGTTTTTGGTGTTTTTTTCCTATTTCTAATTTCTGGAGTTTTTAGCCTATTTTTTAATTTACCCTCAATTCTTATATTTTGTGCCTTTTTTGAAACCTATTTTATATATGTTCATCTGTTTTTTTTTTTTATGTTTGCCAATGTAGAGCAGTTTTTTCTTTCCAAGTCTTTGCAGACAATTTATCAACTGCAATTTTTTTTAAAAAATTGAGCAAATTTACACCAGACCGCTCTGAAGTTCTTTTAAGTACCGTATGAATGAACATTTTTCTCAAATTTTGTGACATTTAGCAAAATATGCAACTTTTTGCTCCAAAAAGGTGCAAAAAAGTAAAAAAAATATATAATTTTTTATTTTGCGCAATGCTTATGAACCACGTGCGCCATTGTGTTAATGGACACCTCAAGGCAAAACAAGAAAAGTGCCTTAAAATAGCCAATATTGAATTAGAACCTATATCTGTTGCAACGATGTAACAATTTGCTGTTAATTATGGTGCGTATTTCCATTGTATTAAATTCTGTTTCGTGATTTTTCCCTTGATGATTGATATTGGAGAGCCCAAGTGTTGGTCGGCTATGCCATAAATGAAAATGAGAATGGACTCTGGGTCAATAATAGAATCCTTGGAGCGAAAGTCGCACTCTTCAGGGTCTCCAGTGACTGTAAATTCTCCAGGACGACCGACCGTCCAGGCCGCCACTGAGTGGCAGTGTTAGTTCATATATAGGACCGTCCTTAAATAACCTCTATTGGCTTTCAAGCCTGAGCAGCAAAAGGGTTAAATAATCATCATTTTTATATCCTGAGCAGCTGTTAATGCCCAGTGCGAATTTTTTTTCAGGTAAAATAACACGCCGGCGCTAAATTATTGATAAGAGAGATTTTATGTCAGTTGTAAAGTAAGAATAAATGTTTCAGAAATGTGCAATTAATCAGAAGGAGCAAGCTTGACCAGAAAAAGAATAATGAAACCGTGCGTTAAAGAAACATTATCCTGAAAGCTGGATGTGTTACTCAGGACCAGTACAGGATAAGTAATGTGTGTACACAGTGACTGCACCAGCAGAATAGTGAGTGCAGCTCTGGAGTATAATACAGGATATAACACAATCAGTACAGGATAAGTAATGTATGTACACAGTGACTGCACCAGCAGAATAGTGAGTGCCGCTCTGGAGTATAATACAGGATATAACACAATCAGTACAGGATAAGTAATGTATGTACACAGTGACTGCACCAGCAGAATAGTGAGTGCAGCTCTGGAGTATAATACAGGATATAACACAATCAGTACAGGATAAGTAATGTATGTACACAGTGACTGCACCAGCAGAATAGTGAGTGCCGCTCTGGAGTATAATACAGGATGTAACTCAGGATCAGTACAGGATCAGTAATGTAATGTATGTACACAGTGACTGCACCAGCAGAATAGTGAGTGCAGCTCTGGAGTATAATACAGGATGTAAGTCAGGATCAGTGCAGGATAAGTAATGTAACGTATGTACACAGTGACTGCACCAGCAGAATAGTGAGTGCAGCTCTGGAGTATAATACAGGATGTAACTCAGGATCAGTACAGGATAAGTAATGTAATGTATGTACACAGTGACTGCACCAGCAGAATAGTGAGTGCAGTTCTGGAGTATAATACAGGATGTAACTCAGGATCAGTACAGGATAAGTAATGTAATGTATGTACACTGTGACTGCACCAGCAGAATAGTGAGTGCAGCTCTGGAGTATAATACAGGATGTAACTCAGGATCAGTACAGGATAAGTAATGTAACGTATGTACACAGTGACTGCACCAGCAGAATAGTGAGTGCAGCTCTGGGGTATAATACAGGATGTAACTCATGATCAGTACAGGATCAGTAATGTAATGTATGTACACAGTGACTGCAACAGCAGAATAGTGAGTGCAGCTCCGGAATATAATACAGGATATAACTCAGGATCAGTACAGGATAAGTAATGTAATGTACGTACACAGTGAGTGACTCCACCAGCAGACTACTGAGTGCAGCTCTGAATTGTAATAAAGGATAAGTAATGTAATGTATGTACACAGTGACTGCACCAGCAGAATAGTGAGTGCAGCTCTGGGGTATAATACAGGATGTAACTCATGATCAGTACAGGATCAGTAATGTAATGTACGTACACAGTGAGTGACTCCACCAGCAGACTACTGAGTGCAGCTCTGAATTGTAATAAAGGATAAGTAATGTAATGTATGTACACAGTGACTGCACCAGCAGAATAGTGAGTGCAGCTCTGGGGTATAATATAGGAGGTAACTCAGGATCAGTACAGGATAAGTAATGTAACGTATGTACACAGTGACTGCACCAGCAGAATAGTGAGTGCAGCTCTGGGGTATAATACAGGATGTAACTCATGATCAGTACAGGATCAGTAATGTAATGTATGTACACAGTGACTGCAACAGCAGAATAGTGAGTGCAGCTCCGGAATATAATACAGGATATAACTCAGGATCAGTACAGGATAAGTAATGTAATGTACGTACACAGTGAGTGACTCCACCAGCAGACTACTGAGTGCAGCTCTGAATTGTAATAAAGGATAAGTAATGTAATGTATGTACACAGTGACTGCACCAGCAGAATAGTGAGTGCAGCTCTGGGGTATAATACAGGATGTAACTCATGATCAGTACAGGATCAGTAATGTAATGTACGTACACAGTGAGTGACTCCACCAGCAGACTACTGAGTGCAGCTCTGAATTGTAATAAAGGATAAGTAATGTAATGTATGTACACAGTGACTGCACCAGCAGAATAGTGAGTGCAGCTCTGGGGTATAATACAGGAGGTAACTCAGGGTCAGTACAGGATAAGTAATGTAATGTATGTACACAGTGACTGCACCAGCAAAATAGTGAGTTCAGCTCTGGAGTATAATACAGGATGTAACTCAGGATCAGTACAGGATAAGTAATGTACTGTATGTACACAGTGACTCCACCAGCAGATTATCCATGATTACTTCAAATTGGAGTCCAATCCATTTTGATTATAATGATTATCGGGCTAGATGTTATTGAGGCAAATTATTGTCTTTGAGAAATATTTTATTAGAGTTTTATACTTCTAGAGGTGAAGATTTATTTCTACTTGTGGGTAGGAGAAAGTCACAATAATATGCTTAGGACTGATCCAAAAAATGCTACCCCAACCTTGCCCTCATTTGCTGCCCACTAATCGATCCATTCACTCAATAAATCAAAAGTTTACTAGTATTCTGATTCTTGTCTTTTAATTCCATGATTGTAGACTATTTTGGATAATAAATACCTTTCTTTGCATAATAACTATCCAAGACATGGAAAGGAAATTAAAGGGGAATTCTAACTAAAAGATATAATCTGAAATGTCAGGAAACAACATTGAACTGTAGGAATGTCGTGTAACCATTTAGTGAGAATCCCATATATTTGGCCACTTCTCTAAAGAAGCCAGGGACCAAAGCCTGCCCTTAGTAGTGACCGATAGCTGTCCCTTCAATATCTCACTTTCATGATGTGCTTAATCGCCATAGACAACTAAAAAGCAAAGTCAATTACCAACAAAAACGTAATCTAAAGCCGCAGATAAACACATATAAATATAATTTAGAGCAACTACAAAAGCTAATGAAAACCTACTTCTGCTCTAGTTGCAAATGTTCAATAATTATCATATTATCATAAATACAACCATCACTGTTCCAATGCTCCCTGATGAAGCAGCAGGTGAAACGTGTGTAGGGGTATTGGACATGGTGGTGCTTGGCAGACAAAGTTTATGGATGGTATGGGCTTTGACTTTTGAAGGTTAGTAGGCTAACGGGGTTTTTTTTATTCATCACCTTTCATATTATTTACTACCTCTAGTAACTTTGTGTAAGGCTCACTAGGTGAAGTGGATACTCTAAGCCTTAGGTCTGGGTGGGTACATGGACCCCGTGTGTAGGCAGCATGGCATGTGGACAGCGAGGACTTGGCACACTTGCAAAACCTGACATGGAGCACAAGAGAAGGCAGCAGCCCTGGGGAGGAAATGGCAACCAGGATAGCTGGGACAGCTGTGTAACTCATTATTGCAAAGATGGCATTAAGTCTATGTTCTCCAAACTGTTGACCACACTGTCCAATAATTTTTTTTGTGTAGTATTTTTATCCTTTTTCTAGTAATTTGTATTTTGTGTGTATTTCATGATCAATGAAATAATTAGATTTATACTTTTTTGACTGGTATTGTATGATTGAAACTGGAGAAGATGTAGGATTTGAAAATCAAAGTCAGCCCTGGCGATCAGCTGATTGTGAAGGTCTAAGAAACTATGCATTTTCCCAAGAGTGGCCTCTACAGGAGGAATGCAGTATTACATGCTGGCTATTCAAATGAAGGAATGACCATGTAAGGGATTGACCATGTAAGGGATGGACCAAGTCCAACCGGTAGGGAACAATGCTTACGCTTAAATATATGTGGTCATCTATGACCCTGTATGCGCTAAAGACATTTGGATAGGGATTGTCCTTATTGAAAAAACCTTTAAAACTGAGTCCGCCTATTAGTGGTTTTTATGAGGCATCTTTGAAGGGTTTGGTTGAGGTTGTAATCAGGTTTGGGAGTTGAGAATGAAATGGGATGTGAAAAGATGTCTTAGTTGAACCTGTCAATTTAGATAGCAAGGACACTTCCCTGCCTGGGGCTGATGTATGTGCTTGTGGATTATTGCTCTGGATGTCTGGAGAATTCTAGAACTTTATGTTACCATTTATCTTCCTTCTTCAAGATGGTTTCAGATAAATAACAACAAACATTGGGATGATTCTATGCGATCCATTTTCTTGCCCATAGGGGGCAGTATTATATTTCTGTTGGTTGGAAAGAGCTTTTCTATATCGAATGTCAGGTCAATGGCTGGATGAGCCTCAGAAGTGACAAACGCTCTGAGTACTTGTTTATCTACATGCTTAGGCTGCAATTCAGTATTGCTCAGCAGGGGGCAGCAACGAGCACCAAAATAGTTAATATGAAAGAAAAAAAATAATGTTAACTAGTATTGCTCTTTAGAGGGGTGGCCCAAAGTTAGAAAAACATGGTGGATTTGAAAAAAAAAAAAAATAAAATGTGACAATACAATCACTTATTAAAAGCGTTGTTCAGGATTCAAAAAAAATTATCACCAAAAAACTAATTTAACCCATAAGGTAAACATCATTAAAAAAAAGGTAACGTCATAAATATTTTTTTTTTTCTGCCACCCCCCAAAACAAAAGCAATCAAACATTTGATGTACATCAAAATGGTATCGATAAAAATTAGTTTGCTACACAAAGCAAAAAGCCCGTTCACAGCTGCAGCGACAGAAAAAAGACAAAAAGTTACGGGTCTCTGAATTTTTTAAACTATATATATATTATATATACATCTTATAATTTTAATATCGTATTAATCGTAGTGAGCTGGAGAATTCTGTCGCCAGACATTTATCCTGCATAATGAGAATCCTAAAAATGATATGGTAAGATGAATAATCTACCATATCATCCAAATCTACGACCTGTCCTGCAAAAAAAACAAACAAACCCTCATATGGCTTTGCCAATGAAAATATAAAAAAGCTAAGGCTACTGGAGCCAAAAATCGTGTAAAAGCGAAAACAAACTACTATATGAAAGAGATAAAGTAGGAGGAGATCTCGGAGGGAAGGCTCTAGTAGTTGAAGGGCTGCTCTCCTGATTGGTTAGGACTCGGTGTGGTGGTGTCAGAGAGCTGCTGAAAAGGCCCTTATTTTTGTCTTTGCAATGCTATGTATACCAGACGCATAGTCCTGCTGCACGCCGGTCCTCTACTTTGGTCTGGTCACTGGTGCCATCTTCAGGTTCTGACATCTTTGGTTCAGAGAAGACCACACTGGTGACCGGACTAAAGTGCACAACCAAACCAGAGCATGGCTGAGCGGCAAGACAGATGAGATCTCTTCGTGGCCCTTTTGATCCCAAAAACTGACAGGTTTTTTTGAGGGGGTGAAATTCAAGGCAAAATTGATTCTCCACAAAGAGATTTGTTCATCTCTAGATTTAATGGGTACTGCATCTCAGCTCCTATCACGGTGAATGTGAGCTGAGATGCAGTACCCGAGAATGGATATTACACTGGGGACGAAGCTCTGATGTCCCAGCTCCATACACCACTTACTTCTGTTGGTCGTGGCACCAGGTATCAGCTGATTGGTGGTGGTTCTCTTACGTGTTTTTAAAAGAGCATAGTGTGACTTCTTTGATGTGTTTTCCATGTAGAAATCATGGCAAAATGTGAGTTGCTTTTTTTTCAGAGGAAAAATGGCAAAAATCACACTATGTTGTTACACCGCATATTATAATTAAAAATGCATCAAAAGTCATGATAAAAAAAGTGTCAATGATAAAAAAAACGTGTTCATACAAAACCACGTCATAAATCATGTGTCTTTAAGAAATGGTTAAAATCCAAGGCAGAAACAAAATTATGAAATACGGTGCCTTGCCAAAGTATTCGGCCCTCTGGAAATTTTCAACCTTTTTCCACATATCATGCGTCAAACATAAAGATACCGAATGTAAATTTTTGGTGAAGAATCAACAAGTGGAACACAATTGTGAAGTTGAATGAAATTTATTGTTTTTTTATAAATTTTTGTGGAAATTCAAAAACTGAAAAGTGGGGCGTGCAATATTATTTGGCCCCTTTAACTTAATACTTTGTTGCTCCACCTTTTGTTGCGATTACAGCTGCAAGTCGCTTGGGGTATGTCTCTATCAGTTTTGTACATCGAGAGACTGAAATTCTTGCCCATTCTTCCTTGGCAAACAACTCGAGCTCAGTGAGGTTTGATGTAGATCATTTGTGAACAGCAGTTTTCAGCTCTTTCCACAGATTCTCGATTGGATTCAGGTTTGGACCATTCCATTGTAGATTTTGCTTTATGTTTGGGATCATTGTCTTGTTGGAAGACTGTGACATCCGTCTGTGAATCTGGGCTGCAGTAGGAACAGCGCCCCGAGTAACCCCGAGACCCTTAACCCCTATACAGGGATCTGGAATTGTAGCAAGGCCCAGGGAGTAGCTGTCTAGGGGAGCAGTGGACCAGAGCAGAGCAGTTGTCAAGGGGTTAAAACTAAAAACCCGTAATCGTGGTCTGGAGGCAGGAGTTGGAGGCCGGCGGGCAGCAGAGGTACAAAATCAACAGGCAGAAGACGGGTCTAAAGTCCGGGCCAAGGTCAGTAAAAAACCAGGAGGGCAGCAAAGGTACAAAATCAGCAGGCAGAAGAAGGGTCAGGAATCCAAGCTAAGGTCAGCGTCAAAAATCGGGAGAGAGGCAGAGGTACAAAAATGGCAGGCAATAGAATGCTCAGAAATCCAAGCTGAGGTCAGAGTTAACTATAGCAAATCACACAGTAGCATGCAGGGGAACCAAGAATATATCCGGCGGCTTGCAAGACCAGTCCCAAGGTATTTGAGGGATCAGATCATCCCTCACAGGTTCCCGGACTGATGATGTCATTAGGACCGCCCCCAGGACTAGGCCAGCTGGTGATGCAGTAACCCCCTGATGACTGACAGAGGGGCGGAGCCTGCACCCACCAGATGCCTGCGCAGGAGCCCCTTCTCTGTCACCACCATCACCCACGGGCGAACCACGGCGCCTCCCAGTGGCCGAGGCAGGAACAGCTGTCCCCGAGTCTGACGGCAAAGTGACGATCCGGCGCCTCCTAGTGGCCGAGGCCGGAACAGCAGGCCCCGAGTCTGACGGCGACGTGACAGACCGGCGCCTCCTGGAGGCCAAGGCCGGAACAGCAGGCCCCGAGTCTGGCAGCGACGTGCCAGTCTGGCGCCTCCTAGTGGCAGAAGCCAGAACAGCAGGCCCTGAGTCTGACAGCAATGTGACAGTACCCCCCCTCCAAGAGGGGCCTCCGGACCCTCAAAACCCGGTTTGTCAGGGTGAAGGAGGTGAAACCTTCTAATTAACCCGTTGGCATGGATGTCCCTAGCGGGGACCCAGGACCTCTCCTCTGGACCGTAGCCCTTCCAATGCACCAAATATTGCACGGACACTCTCACCAAATGGGAATCAAGGATACCCTGGACTTTGTACTCCAAGGCACCCTTGACCAAAACTGGAGGAGGAGGGGACTGGGCGGGTTGAATTGGGGAGCGGTACATCTTGAGGAGGGATTTGTGGAAAACATTGGGTACTTTAAAGGACTGAAGGAGCTTTAAACGAAAGGCTACCGGGTTAATTACCTCTAGTATCTCATAAGGACCAATAAACCTGGGACCCAGTTTGGCAGATGGCACCTTAAGCTTAATGTTCTTGGTAGACAGCCAAACTTTGTCCCCAACTTCTAGGTGCGGCCCCGTGGACCGCCGTCTATTTGCGGCCGAAGCCTGCCTGACCTGGGACCCTTTCAAGTTTGTGTTCACCTCCGACCAGATTGTCCTTAAGTGATGTATGGATTTCTCTACCCCCGGGAGCTCCGACATCTTGGCCGAAAATGAACCAAAACGTGGGTGCAAACCATGATTGCAGAAGAACGGGGTGGTTTTGATAGATTCCTGGTATTGATTATTTAGGGCGAATTCGGCTAACGGGAGATGTTCCACCCAACTGGACTGATGTTCTGAGACATAGCAGTGGAGATACTGCTCTAGAGCCTGGTTGGTGCGCTCAGTTTGACCATTGGTCTCAGGGTGGTAAGCGGAGAAGGATAATTCAACGCCATTGCGTTTGCAGAATGCCCTCCTGAATTTAGAAACAAACTGGGTACCTCGGTCGGACACGATATTCACCGGAGCGCCATGCAGTCATATTACATGAATAATGAGCAACTTACACAAAGTTTCTGAATTAGGTAGTCCAGACAGGGGAACAAAATGGCATTGCTTACTGAACCTGTCCACCACCACCCAGATACATGTCTTCCCTTCTGAGGGCGGCAGGTCAGTAATGAAGTGCATGGAGATGTGGGTCCATGGACTCTCTGGGGCGGGCAAGGACTGGAGCCAGCCGGCAGGCCGATTATGGGGGGACTTGGCTCGAGCACAGATTTCGCAAGTTAGTACGAAATCTTTACAGTCCTTAACTACCGTCAGCCACCAAAATTTCCTAGTCACTAGTCTGGCGGTATTATTGACACCAGGATGGCCTGCCAGGACAGAGTCATGCGACTTCTTCAGAACTTGTAGACGAAACGGGGCTGGAACGAACAATTTCTGGGGGGGCGTCGTGTCAGGGGCTGGTTCTGAGGGCCTATGGATCTCCTCCAGAAGGTCCAGAGACACTGCCGACACAACGATCCCATTGGCCAGTATTGGAACTGGTTCCGAGTCCTCGGCCTTTGAGGGGCAGAAACTTCGAGAGAGGGCATCAGCCCTTACATTTTTAGTCCCTGGATGAAACGTGATCACAAAGTTAAACCTTGAGAAGAATAAAGCCCACCTAGCCTGTCTAGGATTCAGTCGTTTAGCTGACTCCAAGTAGGTCAGGTTCTTGTGATCTGTGATCACTGTAATCTTGTGTTTAGCATCTTCGAGGAAGTGGCGCCATTCCTCGAAGGCAATTTTATTGCCAATGATTCCCGATTCCCTATATCATAATTTTTCTCAGTAGAAGAGAATTTTCGGGAAAAGAAGGCGCATGGACGGAGTTGAGTGAGGGACGCAGTGCCTTGGGAAAGCACTGCCCCTACTCCAATCTCAGAGGAATCGACCTCTACCACAAAGGGGCGGTCTAGATCAAGCTGTATTAATATCGGGTTGGCAGAAAAACAATCCTTTAAAACAGAAAATGCCTGAAGTGCCTCAGGCTTCCAATTAATCACGTCTGCCCCCCTTCCAGGTCAAATCCGTGAGTGGTTTGGCGATCTCCGAGAAGCCTTTGATAAATTTACAGTAGAAATTTGTAAACCCCAAGAATTGCTGCAGCGCTTTTAGAGTTTTTGGTTGCACCCATTCTCTAATGGGTCGGACCTTGGCAGGGTCCATGCGGAACCCCTTAGCAGAAATCATGTACCCCAAAAATTGCACCTCCTCAGCCATAAAAACACACTTTTCCAGCTTGGCAAATAGAGAATGTTCTCGAAGTCTCTGGAGCACAGAACAGACATGTTGCGTGTGTGTAAGAACATCAGCAGAGTAGATCAGGATGTCATCTAAATAAACCACTACATATACCCCACAGATATCCCTGAAGATATCATTCACGAAGTTTTGGAACACGGCAGGTGCGTTACTTAACCCAAACGGCATCACAAGATACTCAAAATGACCAAGGGGCGTGTTAAACGCAGTTTTCCACTCATCTCCCTCTCTTATGCGGATAAGATTGTAAGCTCCCCGGAGATCAAGCTTAGTAAACCAACGGGCTCCCAGTAGCTGATTAAAAAGATCAGGGATGAGTGGAAGCAGATACTGATTCTTTACAGTAATAGCGGTCAGCTCACGATAATCAATACAAGGTCTGAGTCCACCATCTTTTTTTGCTACAAAGAAAAACCCAGCCCCCGCAGGTGAGGTGGATGGTCTAATAAAGCCTTTTCGTAGGCTGTCTGCTATGTAGTCATTCATGACTACACACTCTGGACCAGAGAGATTAAATATTCTTCCCTTAGGGAGACGGGAACCTGGGACCAAGTCTATAGGACAGTCATACTCTCTGAGGAGGTAATTTCTCAGACTCCACTATGGAAAAGACATCCTCATAGTCCCTGAATGCATATGGTATAAAGGGTGTTTTAATTTTAATTTGGATCACTGACAGCGACATACAGTTATTCTGACACTGTGGACTCCAGCGCATGATATCACCTAGGTGCCAGTCAATAACAGGATTATGCTGGCGCAACCATGGCATACCTAAAACAACTGCATGTGATAAATTGTGAATAACAAAAAACGACATCTGTTCGGTGTGTAATGTCCACACTGACATAGCAATTTCTGTAGTGACAAATTCCACTACACCCTGGATAATAGATGTACCATTAATTGCAGTGGTTTTAACAGGGGCATTAAGCATTAGCAGAGGTACACCAAGATCCCTTGCAAGCAAAAAATCCATAAAGTTGCCTGCAGAATCACAATCCACATAAGCCTTTACACACAGAGATTTCTTAGAAAACGAGAGAGAGACGGGTAACAAAAGTTTAGCCGCATTTGCGGGCAATACCTGAGCCCCCGGGCAGGTTTGACCAGAGCTGCCCAGGGGCCAATGTCCCAGGAATGTGGATTTCTGATGCCCAGCATTTCCCTTAAAGTCTCCAGGCTGCAGCATGCTGGTATAGGAAGATGGGAGTGTTCCTTCAGGCTGTGCACTGAAGCAGGTGTTAGGCCAAGAAATCAGCTCAGGCAGGAGAAGAAGGAAAAAAAAAAGTTCAGGAGACTGCTTTTATATATGATGGACATACATACAAAAAGCAGTCTTTTTTCGGCCGGATATAATGTGACGTCCGTCTGCGAATCTGGACTGCAGTAGGAACAGCGCCCCGAGTAACCCCGAGACCCTTAACCCCTATACAGGGATCTGGAATTGTAACAAGGCCAAGGGGGTAGCTGTCCAGGGGACCAGTGGACCAGAGCAGAGCAGTTGTCAAGGGGTTAAAACTAAAACCTCGTAATCGTGGTCCGGAGGCAGGAGTCAGAGGCCGGCGGGCAGCAGAGGTACAAAATCAGCAGGCAGAAGAAGAGTCTAAAGTCCGGGCCAAGGTCAGTAAAAAACCAGGAGGGCAGCAAAGGTACAAAATCAGCAGGCAGAAGAAGGGACAGGAATCCAAGCTAAGGTCAGCATCAAAAATCGGGAGAGAGGCAGAGGTACAAAAACGGCAGGCAATAGAATGGTCAGAAATCCAGGCTGAGGTCAGACTTAACTATAGCAAATCACACAGTAGCACGCAGGGGAACCAAGAATATATCCGGCGGCTTGCAAGACCAGTCCCAAGGTATTTGAGGGATCAGGTCATCCCTCACAGGTTCCCGGACTGATGATGTCATTAGGACCGCCCCCAGGACTAGGCCAGCTGGTGATGCAGTAACCCCCTGATGACTGACAGAGGGGCGGAGCCTGCACCCACCAGAAGCCTGCGCAGGAGCCCCTTCTCTGTCACCACCATCACCCACAGGCGAACCACGACGCCTCCCAGTGGCTGAGGCAGGAACAGCCGTCCCCGAGTCTGACGGCGAATTGACAGTCCGGCGCCTCCTAGTGGCCGAGACCGGAACAGCAGGCCCCGAGTCTGACGGCGACCTGACAGACCGGCGCCTCCTGGTGGCCGAGGCCGGAATAGCAGGCCCCGAGTCTGGCGGCGACATGCCAGTCCGGTGCCTCCTAGTGGCAGAAGCCGGAACAGCAGGCCCTGAGTCTGACAGCGACGTGACAAAGACAAATCTCCGTCCCAGTCTCAGGTCTTTTGCAGACTCCAACAGGATTTCTTCAAGACTGATCCTGTATTTGGCTCCATCCATCTTCCCATCAATTTTAGCCATCTTCCCTGTCCCTACTGATGAAAAGCAGCCCCAAACCATGATGCTCCCACCACCATGTTTGACAGTGGGGATGGCGTGTTCAGGGTGATGAGCTGTGTTGCCTTTACGCCAAACATATCGTTTGGCATTGTTGCCAAAAAGATAGATTTTGGTTTCATCTGACCAGAGCACCTTCTTCCACATGTTTGGTGTGTCTCCCAGGTGGCTTGTTGCAAACTTTAAACAACACTTTTTATTGATATCTTTGAGAAATGGCTTTCTTCTTGCCACTCTTCCATAAAGGCCAGATTTGTGCAGTGTACGACTGATTGTTGTCCTATGGACAGACTGTCCCACCTCAGCTGTAGATCTCTGCAGTTCATCCAGAGTGATCATGGACCTCTTGGCTGCATCTCTGATCAGTCTTCTCCTTGTTTGAGATGAATGTTTAGAGGGACAGCCGGGTCTTGGTAGATTTGCAGTGGTATGATACTCCTTCCATTTCAATATGATCACTTGCACAGTGCTCCTTGGGATGTTTAAAGTTTTGGAAATCATTTTGTATCCAAAATTGGCTTTAAACTTCTCCACAATAGTATCACGGACCTGCCTGTTGTGTTCCTTGGCCTTCATGATACTATCTGTGCTTCAAACAGAACCCTGAGACTATCACAGAGCAGGTGCATTTATACGGAGACTTGATTACACACAGGTGGATTATATTTATCATTATTAGTCATTTAGGACAACATTGGATCATTCGGAGATCCACAATGAACTTCTGGAGTGAGTTTGCTGCACTGAAAGTAAAGGGGGCCGAATAATATTGCACGCCCCACTTTTCAGTTTTTGAATTTCCACAAAAATTTAAAATAACCAATAAATTTCGTTCAACTTCACAGTTGTGTTCCACTTGTTGTTGATTCTTCACCAAAAATGTACATTTGGTATCTTTATGTTTGAAGCATGATATGTGGGAAAAGGTTGAAAAGTTCCAGGGGGCTGAATACTTTTGCAAGGCACTGTACCCTGCTGTAAGCAAATAAGTAGCAGCAATAAGTGCACATAAATAAGTTGGGTACTTCGTAAACACCGTTTTTGATAAAAAAGAAGCTTAAAAGTCATCCCACCAGCGTCAAGGTGACCCAAATTCGGGATGGTCCCAGCCTCTAGTATTAAAACCTTACCATGCGTCGTTTTAGAAATGGTTTTAAGATAACAAATCTATGTGTGAACATACCCTAAGGGCTCATTTAGACATCAGTTTTTCACGCACAATATCTAGCCATGTTTTTCATTGAGAGCACTCGTACCTATGATAGTAAGAGTAGTTCATGTGTCCGATTTTTTTCCTTGCACCAAGCGGTGCGCAGAAAAGCACGGAGACTTGTCTGACATTGATCCGAGTGTTGGATCAAAATAGGCAATGCAATTCTATGGATCCGTGAAAAAAATGGACAGAACTTGGATGCCATCCATGTGCTTTCCTTTATTCATGGACTGTTTGATAGGATAAGGTGGAGAACATTTTTTTCCCATTTGAGAACAATTGATGAAACTCTGACCAAACTCTGATCAAAAACAATGTTGAAATTTGGACTTTTTTCTTCAAATGTTTGAGCCCTTAGGGCGTGTTCATACTGAGGGGTTTTTTTACTGTGTTTTTGGAGTTAAACAACAAGGAGTTAAACAAACTTGACTTTTGATTGCATAATAGGTGCAGCAAAAGTTCCCTATAAAAAAAGCATAATGCACAGCAATGTCAAAGTGACATTGCTGTGCACGTGCTCTATCTTACGTTAGGGTCTTTTACCCACTTCAGTATTCAGAAAACCCTGAAGCGGTTAGACATGCTTCTTCTTCAGCGGCTTATGCTTAACAGTACATAGTGAAAGTCAGCGAAACGACGGCAAAACCTCCTCCGGAAAACAGCTGTCGGCGTTTTCCTGAAGCTGCTTTCCTTGGGAAAACTCAACGGTGTGGACATAGCCTAAAGGAGTGTTCACACAGTCGTTTTGCTAAATTTTTGGAGCAGAAAATGGCTATATGCGCACGATGTCCAAAACCACATGAAAAGGAGACACAAACCACAGCAAAGAAGGAACATAATACACAGCAATGTCAAAACAATGATGTGCACATGTACAGTATTTTGTGACTTCTTTTAGTGGCTACAGGTTTGGGAAACCATGGAATGGTTAAAAGAACTAATGCCCATTCTGCAGGCGACTTCCGCTCGGAAACTGCCTCTCTCTTGATGAAAATAGATGGGAAAAGACGCCAGTGAAAATGCTGGGAAGACTGCCGGTGGAGCCGCCTCAGGAAAAGAGACGTTGGCATTGTCGGAGAAAGATGTGAGCAGGTAACGGGATGCAGTAACGGACAAGGGGCAGACCAAGGGTCAACAAAGGGTTTAATTCACAGGAGGATACTCCTCGCAGGGAGATATTTAAATGTGGGGAGAGTACTTCCCTAATACAAAGAACACTTCTAAGGGGTTTTAACAAATAGGGGAAGAAAATGGACACTATGGACTTATCACTTTGTGCTCCAGTCACAGATGTGCCCCCTCACTTTGACTGGGGCCACTTGTCATGAGCCACAACGGGGATCTGTTACAGTCTTGTGGAAAATGGGGGAAGCTTTTCTGGAGATGAGAATGTCCTCTTGTGGTCCTGATGGTGGTGTCTTTTCAATCCTATAGCTGGCGGTGATTGCCTGGGGTTCTAGCATAGGCACAGGCCCCATCGGATGCAGGGCAGAAGGAGGGGCAGATTCTTCCCTCAGCAGTGAGAATTCTTGTTCTATTGGGGCCTGGGAGACGGTCCTGAAACAGTTTACATTGGTCTGTTTGGTCTGCTGAGTTGTACCGTTGAGCATCGGTATCCCTCACACAGACCTTGCCTTACCCAGTCAGTACCGTCGTCTGGGGCAGTTGTGGCAGCGTCGTTGGCCGAGTTCACAGTCTTGTCAAGGACCTTGATGTAGGCGGGGACAGCGATGTTAGCGGGGACAGCAGGACATGCGGCCTGTCAGCGGGACCCCGTCTGTCAGCTCCTGTCAGCGTGTCCTCTCGTCTCCAGCACCCCTTAGCTCCGCCCCCTCGCCTCACATCAGAAATTACCTCACACCACTCACGTGTGCTCAGCGTTCCCGCCTCCACGATTTGAATTTCTGCGCACGCATTTTCTGTCTCCTTAGCCACTCCCCCTTTTTCTCGAGCACAGGGAACATTCGGTTACTCTAAGCACTCCCCCTGTAAGTGAGGTGACAGACCCCATGGTTCTGAGCCCGTTATGGATGAGACAAGCCTGGCTTGCTTCTTCTTACAAAGACACCATGTGCACATAACAGATGAGAGGAGCATCCTTCTTAAAAATTGAAAACTCCTAAAAAACTTGGGGTTTTTGTTCCGTTACTCTTCCAAAAACTCAGCAAAAAGACTTAGGACTTGATGCATTAAGAAAAATTCCAGTCTTGATGAAGGGGCATGTTGGAGTATGCCTCTTCATGAATATGGAGCTTCAGACGAGCGGCTTTCAGTTCTGTGTGTACCTCACCACAAATCCAACTCCAGGTCCGGAATTTGACGAGCGGCGGTTGCCATGCCCCATCTCATCTCAGCTTCGCCCATTTTGTCAGAGCTCGGAGAAACTGGAGTGAAAACGCCAAAAGTTGCAAAATTTTGCCACTTTTCAAAGCTTTTACTGCAGAATTCTGGTGTCAGGACCCTAAGGGTATGTTCACACGTTGCGGATTTACTGCGGAACCGCTGCGGATCCGCTGCAGATTTCCTAGTGATTTACAGTACAATGTTAATCTATGGGAAGTAAAAACCGCTGTGCACATGCTGCGGAAAAATCCACGCGGAAACGCGGATTCCGCAGCGTTTTTACACCCATTACATTATAAGAATCTGCAGGTGTAAAAATGCAGGCGAAATCCGCACTAAATCCGCAATAAATTCACAGGAAATCCGCAGGAAAAACGCGCTGATTTTGACCCGTGGATTCTGCCAAAATATGCAGATTCTGAGTGGAAAAATCCGCACATCAATCCGCAACGTGTGCACATACCCTAAGTGAGAACACACTTTTTGGCTATGTGCACACAAGATGTCTTATGCAGATGGGTTCCACTTTTTTTAAGTGTTTTTTTTTTAATGCGTTTTTCATTTTAATATAGGGTGTAACAGTATGGTGTATGTTTTTTGCTGAAAAAAAAGTCCCAAATCCCTTCTCAAAAGCAGCATGATAAAATTAAAAAAACTGACATTTTGCTTTTTTTTACGAGTTAAAAAGTGTGTAAGTTTTGTTATGCTGCACCAAAATCCACTTAAAAAAAAACTCCTTGTAACATACACTTAAGCCAGCCACACTGATTTTTCATTGCCCAATCAGGTACATTTGCCGATCAGATTAGTGCAAGTAGTTTTTTCACTCAGCTTTCCTAGAAGCAAATAAAAACGACTCGTCAGAAGAGACGTTTCTAGAGACCAGGGAGGGCAAAATTTTTTTCCAACGTAAAAAGTGAAATTAATTTTCCAGAATGTGATTTCTGTTTTGTGACTTGCTGCCGCGTACATCTGTCTAATGGTAATGTGCCTCTGACAGATATTTGTATAATGCAATCACACAGCCGTATTGTGTTCACAGCATCATTTGTCTTCTACCACTCAATCTGTTCCTACTCCGCACGTCCAGGTGAGACGTTCGGTGCCAATTACATCCTCATCACTTTGTACAAAAGGAACATCAGATAATAGCCCCACAAATTGCTCCATACAGCATTATAGGCCCCATTTAGTGTTCCATACAGTTAAATGGGCTGAATATAGTGCTCCATACTAGTATAATGGCCTCACATAGTACCTCATACAATATAAAGGGTCCCACATAATGCTCCATACAGTATAATGACCCGACATAGTGTTCTGTGGCACCCCAGGAGTTCGGTTGCCACACTGGCCTTGCCTCCCTTCAGGGGGGAGTGATGTCATGCCTGGAAGCAAAGAAGGAATTCCCTTATCAGGTTGTTCCAGCATACAACACAGTTCCTGCTCTAGGCCAGCAAGAGGGAGCTCTAAACTCGACTTCAGGTGAGCTGCTCTTTCTGGTCAGGAGGAGGAAGTTAGTGTGAGTTAGTGCCTGAACAGGGTAGAGACAGGATGTGTGGATGTGGTAATAGCAGGGAAGCAGGATGCAGTGACGAGACGCGAGACGGATTGAACTTTAGGTAGTAACTTTTATAGATTGATGCCGGTAGGGCTATCCTAAGCAACCAAACAAAATAACAGAAATCGTCCTCGCAGGGACCCAATACAAGCGAACACTGGTAATGAGAACACGACTACTCCGGCAACGGCCGGTCACTATAGGGCCACGGTATGGCCGACCACGGGTCCTTAGTTATATTATGTCACTTACCCATCCTGACGCCCCTCGGCGTCCTGGACATTGGTGCTTTGGCATCGCAGCCACTGGGCCTAGCAGCTGAGGATCTGGCGTAGTCTTCGGGCATTCCAGCGCCCAGGCGAAGCAGGGGCACAACAGGCCCTAGAAGAGATCTTTGGCGGAGTGTCCCCCCTGCAGAGGCAGCGGAGTACCGCCCGGGAGTGGGAGAGTCGAGGCCGCAGCCCCCGAACCGGGGTGGGCAATGGCGGTGCTGAGTGGCGGTTGGTAGGCCACCGGTGCAGCCAGCGGCTGCACTAGGGAGCCCACGGTGGACGACAGCCCAGCCCTTGCCATGGACTGGAGCGGGGCGGTGGCGGCTGCGGGCGGCAATGGACAAGCCGCAGCCGCGGTTGGGAGTGGAGTGGTAATGGCTGCAGGCAGCAGCGGGCAGGCCGCAGCCGCAAGCTGGAGTAAGGCGACAACGGCCGTGGATGGCCGCGAGCAGGCCGCAGTTGCGGGCTGGAGTGAGGCAGCAACGGCCACGAGTGGCTGCGGGCAGGCCGCAGCTGCGAGCTGGAGTGAGGCGGAGACGGCCGTGGGCTGGAGTGAGGTGGTGGTATTCTGTCAGTCGGCTCGGCGACGTCTCCCTGCAGTCCACTGTGAGTCTCCCTCCTGTCGCTGTCCTCTCCTCTGGTTACTGCTCGTGGTTCTGGCTCCCTGGCGCTCCCACTGTCTCCTGCTCCTTCTCTCCCGTTCTGCTGACTCACTCTGACTCGTGTCCTCTGCCCCTTTTATATAGGCTCCTCCCCCAACCGTCCTGTCAGTCTCAGCGGTCTATCTCCTAACTTTGCTCCCTGGAAACAAACCCCCTGGGAACCTAGTTGACGGTCCCCTTGGTTCTGGCCCAGACACTCGGCGGGGGCCCCTCCTCCTACACTCCCCCATCCTGTATGCTTGCCAGTCCTCGGGTGAGGGCCTTAGTAGGCTTGGGTTAGCCTTTGGAGATGGTATGCGGGACCAATGGTCAAATAGTCCACTGTCAAAAGCTCGAGGGGTGCTGATATCACTATTGTTTGCATCGGGGCCCGTTGTGCGGGCGGTTTAGCTAGATCGCATAGGCGGCAGGCCCGGCAAGTTTCATCCACAGCAGCGTGCAAGCGCGGATGGTAAACTATCTGCTGCAACCATTGCAAGGTCTTTTGAGTTCCAAAGTGAGCCCCCTTTTCATGGGCTTCCCGAGTCAATTCACTAAGTTGGGTTCCGAGCACGACTACCTGCCAAGTTGTTGCAGACGTCGCCCGCGATACTGTCTTACGATACAATAGTCCTTTTTTGATTACTAGTTTCTCCCACTGGCGTAACATCAGCAACATATCCTGAGTCAAGGTCTGTCTCTGAGAGTCGGTGGGTAGTCTGCCGGTGGTGACCCATCGGCGTAGGAGCCCAATTTCTTCATCTTCTTTCTGTTGTTGGATCCATTGGTCCCGGGATTGTTCCAGCATACCCCTTGGGGGTCCTAGATGGGATTCTTCCTGTGTGGCAGCCGTGAGCACGGCGGCGGTGAGTGCGAACGGCGTCTCTTCCCCTTCCAATTTGTTGTCTCGACTTTTCCCTGGGGTTGTATGCCGACCCCTGGAGAGGGGGTCTGCGTATACATTTTCTGCTCCTCTTTTATAGATGATCTTATAGTTGAACTTGGATATCCAGGCCACCCATTGCTGCTCCAGGGCCCCTAGTTTGGCATTTTCCAAATGGGCCAGTGGGTTGTTGTCGGTCCGCACCACCACTTCGGAGCCCGCC
The DNA here is from genome assembly GCF_039654945.1 of Dendrobates tinctorius. Classification (NCBI taxonomy): domain Eukaryota; kingdom Metazoa; phylum Chordata; class Amphibia; order Anura; family Dendrobatidae; genus Dendrobates; species Dendrobates tinctorius. The sequence goes on along the minus strand of NW_027361682.1, from coordinate 29,735,761 downwards.
AGGCACTCTGCGAACCGCTCCGTCACGGCCCACACTACCGCGAGGAGCTCGAGCTTAAAGGAGCTGTAATTGTCAGGGTTACGCTCGAAGTCATGAAGTGATCGACTACCATAAGCGATCACTCTCTCCCGGCCATCTTGAACTTGTGACAATACAGCCCCTAGCCCGTGGAGGCTCCCATCGGTGTGCAGTATGAACGATTGCGAGAAATCCGCATAAGCTAACACCGGGGCACCCGAGAGTGCAGCCTTAAGGTCTTGGAAAGCTTCCTCTTGTGGTTGTTGCCACTGGATCTTCCGCCCATTCGCCCAGGCAGGAGCCCCCTTTAGCAGGTCCTGCAGGGCTCGTGCTCGGCGTGCAAAATACTTTACGAAACGACGGTAGTATCCGGCCAACCCCAGGAAGGCCCGCACATCTTTTACCGTCTCGGGGGTAGGCCATCCCTGGATGGCGGCAACCTGTTCCAGGGACGGTCTAACGCCCTCGGCCGAGACGATATGGCCCAGATATTCGATCTGAGTGCGAAACAGGTGGCATTTCTGGGGTTTTACCTTCAACCCGTACTTCTGCAGCTGGTCGAGCACCTGCCCCAACCGCCGCAGGTGGTCCTCAAATGTGCAGCATAGATGATGATATCGTCCAGGTATATCAGCGTTGCTTCGAAGCTGAGGTCTCCCAGACACCGCTCCATCAGCCGTTGAAAGGTCCTCGGGGCGTTGGCCAGCCCAAACGGCATCCGATTGAACTCAAACAGTCCCATGGGGAGAATGAACGCTGTCTTGGCCCTGTCTTCCTCTGACATGGGCACCTGCCAGTACCCACTGGCCAGATCTAAAGTTGAAAAGTACGTCGCCTTCCCCAAGGCGGACAGGGACTCTTCTATGTGGGGCAGTGGGTACGAGTCTTTGATGGTACAGGCGTTCAGCTTCCGATAGTACACACAGAACCGCAGGGTGCCATCTTTTTTACAGACCAACACGATAGGGGCCGCCCAGGGGCTCTGTCTTTCTCGTATGACCCCCTTCCGTAGCATTTGGCCCAGTAAAGTTTTCACCTCCTGGTTCCCGGATGGGGGCCGTTCCTGCCGTGGGAATTCCATGCGTGATGGCTGTGGTGCATCCAAAATCATCCTCGTGGTTGGCGAATACCTAGTGGTATTGTCCGAGTAGTGTCTCCACCTGGAGAAGATGGGCTGGAGTCAGGCCGGAGAGTTCGGCCCGCATTCTTTCCAGGATGTTTCAGGCCTTTTCCTGGGTCGAGGACTCAGCAATCTGCAGTTCGAATAGTCACTGCCCAAGGGTCCTCGGGTTGCACCTTTAATTGGACCATAGGGGCTGGCAGCACCGCTTCCCAAGTCCTTACCAGCTCAGTCATTTCGGCCCGGGGCTTTAAGACGATGTTTTGGTCTTCTAAGTTGACGCAGCGCACCAGGACAGTCCCTCTCCGCACCATGGTCAGGGAGCGGGCCACCAGTATGCCAGGATGTAGGCGTTCCGAGTAGCATGGCTCCACCTGCATCTCCACGCCCTCCAAAGGTACCGGGGCCCAGATAGGCAGGGCCACCACGGTCTGCCTGGGGGGCAGCATGAGCGGTGGAGCAGCTGGCGCGATGAATTTGCCCAGTGCCTCGCCCTCCTGGCAATCCTGGAGAACTTGCGCCTCCTGCACCAACTGCTGGAAGACCTGCCCTTGGGCCGTGCGGGAACCCCACTGCTTCAGGGTCTCATTGAGGAGTAAATTGCCAAACTCCTGCAGTATGTTCATACCCAGGATGACTGGATGTTTGTTATTGGTTTCCCCTTGGGTGAGGATCACTCCCTGAGGGATTTGCCACACAGCGTCATCTGCATCCAAACCACTCCGGCAACAGGGACCGGTAGCTGATTGGCGGCTACCAGTCTGATCATGGACCCCCACAGGGGTCTCGCTGCCTCGGGAAAATGCTCCCAAAAATAAGTTGCAGGCATGGTCGTTACTTGCGACCCCATGTCCACTAGGCACTGCACGGCCCTCGACCTCTGCCCATACCACTGGACACTTCGCGACCAGATCTTCGGGACTTCCACCACCCCATGTCGTGGCTTCTGGCTCCGAGCGGCATCCCCCCCAGCCTGGAGCCCTCTAGTTTAATGGCCGCCGGGGGTGGGCATCTTCCACACCGCAGACACTCTTGTGCGAAGTGGCCCAGCTCCCCACACTCATTGCACCGGGGCTGTGAGGGTCAGCCTCTCCGGGCATTACCAGGCCCTCAGGGTCCAGGATTGAAACTAGGCCGACCAGTCGTGAACTCGGTCCTTCTTTTCACTTCGGCCAACTCACCCCTGATGTTCTTCAGCTCTTGTTTCATCTCTTCTATCCATTGTGGCTCCCCAACAGCGTTTACGGAGGCCTCCACATTCCGGACCTTTTCCATGGGGACCGCCATTCCCTGCTCCTGCTCTTGAGCGCGCACCTGACTCCCCACCTCAGAGAAGGCCATAAGTGGGTTCACTAGGACCTGCTCCCGTAATGCTTGCTTTATTAACGGGTCTCAGAGTCCAGTCACTAACAGGTCACATAGGGTAATGTCGATGGGTCCTACCCCTATGCCGCCCTTCCGCTCGATGGCCGTGTATAACTCCTGGAGGACATTCATATAATGGGTGATGGTCTCCCCCTCTCCCTGCATTCGACTGAACAACCGGGTCCTCAACTCTCCCACATTTGTTGGATCCCCATGGGTCTCTTCCAGAATCCACAAGACCCTAGGAAAGGTGTTGCGGTGTCCCGGGGGCCTCAACATTAATGAATCCCGGGCCTCCCCGTCTAACGCCATGAGAGCTACCTCGGCTTCCAGGTCAGGGGTCATCGGATGCATTCTGAAGAGCCCTCGCATTCGCTCTGTCCAGCTCCACAGCATGGTGTTGGAGCCGGAAAACCTTGGCAGGTTGCTTAGCATAGCCCCCAAAGAAGTGCTGGACCGGGGGCCCCCATTATTTGCGGAATCTACGGCCCCGCTCTGGTCTGGGGCGCTGATGTCCGTGCTTGGAGACTGCATCCTGCCGACTATGCCAAATGTGATATTACCAGGTACGCGGGATGCAGTGAGGAGATGCGAGACGGATTGAACTTTAGGTAATAACTTTTATAGATTGATGTCAGTAGGGCTATCCTAAGCAGCCAAACAAAATAACAGAAATCGTCCTTGCAGGGACCCAATACAAGTGAACACTGGTAATGAGAACACGACTACTCCGGCAGCAGCCGGTCACTATAGGGCCACGGTATGGCTGACTACGGGTCCATAGTTATATTATGCTGCTGAGGATATGGCGTAGTCTTCGGGCGTTCCGGCGCCCAGCCGAAGCAGGGGCACAACAGGCCCTAGAAGAGTTCTTTGGCGAAGTGTCCCCCTGCAGAGGCAGCGGAGTACCGCCCGGGAGTGGGAGAGTCGAGGCCGCAGCCCCTGAACCGGGGCGGGCAGCGGCGGTGCTGAGTGGCAGTTGGTAGGCCACCAGTGCAGCCAGCGGCTGCAATAGGGAGCCTGCGGTGGGCGACGGCCCGGCCCTTGCCACTGACTGGAGCGGGGCGGTGGCAGCTGCGGGTGGCAATGGACAAGCTGCAGCTGCGGTCGGGAGTGGAGCGGTAATGGCTGCGGGCAGCAGCAGGCAGGCCACGAGCTGGAGTGAGGCGGCAACGGCCGCAGATGGCCGCGAGCAGGCCGCAGTCGCGGGCAGGCCGCAGCCACGAGTTGGCGTGAGGCGGCGACAGCCGCGGGCTGGAGTGAAGCGATGGTCTTCTGTCGGTTGGCTCGGCAACGTCTCCCTGCAGTCCACCGTGAGCTGCGGGCTGGAGTGAGGCGGCAACGGGCGCAGGTGGCTTTGGGCAGGCCGCAGCCGCGAGCTGGAGTGAGGCGGTAACAGCCACGGATGGCCGCCAGCAGGCCGCAGTCACGGGCTGGAGTGAGGCGGCAACTACCGCAGGTGGCTGCGGGCAGGCCGCGGCTGCGAGCTGGAGTGAGGCAGCGATGGCCGCGGGCTGGAGTGAAGCGGTGGTCTTCTGTCGGTTGGCTAGGCAGCGTCTCCCTGCAGTCCACCGTGAGTCTCCCTCCTGTCGCTGTCTTCTCTGGTTACTGCTCATGGTTCTGGCTCCCTGGCGCTCCCACGGTCTCCTGCTCCTTCTCTCCCGTTCTACTGACTCACTCTGACTCGTGTCCTCCGCCCCTTTTATATAGGCTCCTTCCCCAACCGTCCTGTCAGTCTCAGCGGTCCATCTCCTAACTCTGCTCCCTGGAAACAAACCCCCTAGGAACCTAGATGACGGTCCCCTTGTTTCCTGCTCGGACACTTGGCGGGGGCCCCTCCTCCTACATGGATAGGAGCTAGGGACAGGAGCTATATCTGAGCTCACCCCCAGGCTTGAGCGCCAGAGACTGGACTCTGGAGTCCGAGGCTGTGTGGGTAATAAAGCCTCAGCAGCACAATCTGGAAGACAGAAGACTGCTGATCCTCTGTCCCAATTGATACTCGATGACACAGCAGCACGTGTGAGCCCAGACGCCAGATAGGAGCGAACCCTGAAACAGACTACAGCTGCCTGTACTGCAAGTGGAGGTCTACCTAATTAGCAGACAGAGATAGAGAAACTAGAATAGAGTATACAGCAGCAAGTACCTCAGAGAATAGCGCTAGAGAGAAAGCCTCACAACCCATCTGAATAAGGAGAGTCCCAAATTGCTTTCAGGCTGACCGACTCCAGAAGCATCTGTAACCTAAGCCCTGGACTGTACCTGCACAGCTCAGTAAAAGGTAAAGGAAACTGCACTCTGTTGTGTCCTCTAATTATTCCTGTGTCACCTATCCAACTCTGCTACATCTATCATCATCAATTATCCCAAGAAAAAGTGGAAGAATGAGGCGCATCACAAGGAGAATAAATACAAATGATTTTTATTAATGCCCATATGGCATAAGATTAAAACAGCAGACAAGGGGGGTAACGTGGTGGTGTGGCCCACCACGTTATATGAGAAAGAGGCAATGAGACAACTTAAGGATGGCATATGCTATCAGAGACTTTCCTTCAACCCCACATCTGTCTTTCAGGCGGAGTTGTGTGAAATTTTGGAGGATGCTTTCCAACTTGGTCTGATATCGAAAGAGGTGAAAGAAGGTCTGGTTCCAGCGTCCCCACGAACTCCATGCCTCTATCTACTCCCGAAGGTCCACAAGGATTCGATATCTCCTCCCGGTCGTCCGATAGTGTCGGGAAATGGTGGTCTCAATGAAATGACAGGTAATTTTCTGGATTTCCATTTGAGACCAAGTGTTGAGAACCTGCCATCATATTTAAAAGATACTGGAGATGTACTTAGAAAATTAGAACAAGTAAATTTGGAGGAGGATATGTGGCTTGTGACCTGGATATAGAAGCATTGTATACTTCCATTAGGCATCATGACGGGTTACAAGCAGTTAACACCTTCCTCTGTATGACAACTATGGATCATGGGTTCATCTCTTTCTTATTGACCCTGTTGGAATTTTCACTGACCCATAATTTTTTTATTTTTAAAGATACCCTCTACCTACAGCTCCAGGGCACTGCTATGGGGGCGGCCTTTGCCCCCTCATATGCTAATTTGTTCCTGGGGCTGTGGGAGAGGGATATCTTTTGTACCAACCCTACCTCTTTGAGCACTCAAATTATTTTTTGGGCCAGGTATATAGATGACGTTCTTGCCATTTGGCAGGGCAGTGAAGAAGATCTGATATCCTTTGTGCAAGAATTGAATAACAACGATATCAATCTTAAACTCAGGTACCACTGTAGTCGTACAACGGTCGACTTTTTAGATGTACGCATTTCCAAGGATGGGAAAGGAATGCTACACACCAAAGTATATAGGAAGGACACAGCGGTAAATTCTCTCTTGCATGCTTCCTCAGCACATCCCAGAGCTTTGAAGAATAGTATCCCGGTGGGACAATTTTTACGTACCAGAAGGGTGTGTTCAGATGAAGCATCTTTTACAACACAAGCACAAGATTTGGCGTTGCGCTTTGAGGAACGTGGTTATTCGGGACGTGTGATCCAACATGGTTGGCGGAAGGCATCACGCATGGCACGCAAAGATCTTCTATACTCTAAGAAGGAAAGACCCGGCTCTACACAGGTGAGATTTATTTCTACCTTTAATGAGCAACATACGCAGATAAGAAAGTCTTTGGAGAAATTTTGGCCCATACTCACCCATGATTCCACCTTGACAAAGTATACGAAAGATTATCCATCTATTACTTATAGACGGGCCAAAAACCTCAAAGACCTACTTGTACATAGTTGTTATAGAAAACCAATTCCTAACAGTTTTGGTACAAGGGGTCCGAAGTGTGGGTTCTTTCCTTGCAGAGATTGCGCAGCATGTGCCAACCTGGAGCGCTGTTCATCCTTCCTTTCTGGTGATGGTTCAAGAGAATACCAAATCACACAACATATTACCTGTGGCACCGAGGGTGTGATTTATCATGCATCCTGTCCCTGTGGCCTTGTCTACATTGGACTTACTTCACGCCAGTTGCGTGTTCGAGTACGTGAGCATGTCCGTGACATCATTAAGGTGGGGGATGTTGCGGACATGTCCACCTTGAAACCCATACCTCGGCACTTTAGGGGCATGCATGCATGTGATGCGAAACTTCTGAGAATTAAGGGTATCGATCGTGTTTTCATAGATGGACGGGGGGGGCAATTGGAAGAAAAATCTCTCCCAGCTGGAAGCCAAGTGGATAATGAGGGTGGATTGTGTGCGACCCAAAGGCCTCAATGAGGTCTTAAGTTTTGCTCCGTTTTTATAGTTATGTTTTTGGTCTGATTTTAATTCTTCTATTTCTTTTTCCTACTTAGATTTTTTTGGTCTAGTCCTGTTTGCCTTTCTGGCCCCTGGATATCTGGACAAAGTGATCTATTAGGCCTCTTTCACACATCAGGTTTTCGCCGTCAGGCGCGATCCGGCGCTTTTGACAGAAACCGGATCAGTCGAAATGCAATGCCGGATCCGGTTTCCCCCCCATTGACTTGCATTTGCGCCGTATCGCGCCGGATGGCCATGCGTTTCATCCAGTTTTCGCCGGATCCGGCAATGTGTCGTAATGTGTCGCGATCCGGCGTCTGGAAAAAACGTCTACTGTAACGTTTTTTGTCTCCGGCGAAAAAGCCGTACCCGCCGGATCCGGCGCGTCCGGCTTTTTCACACAATGAAAGCCTATGAGCGCCGCAATGCGCCGGATCCGGTTCTTTGGTCTGAGCATGCTCAGTAGCTCTGCCCACAAGACATATATAAAAGCAAGACAGTGGGACCCACAGCCACACCCAACATGCCACCCAAGAAAGCAACCAAGCGAAGCAGGAGAAGGCAGGAGACCACTGCAGCACCATCAGCACCACCACCACCCCAAATGGAGCAGCAAATAGAACATGCTGAGGAGGGGAGGCCAGCAGCAGATGAGAGACGGTAATTATCAAATCCCCCATTCCTCCAAACTAGGGCCATGGAATATCAAGATATTCATTGGCCCTTTGTTTCTCTTTATTCAACAGCCGCCAAAGAGATGCAGCAGCAGCAGCAGCAGAAATGGCATCACTGGCAGCAGCAATACCCACAGCCATGGAGTCTGGCCATCAACAGGACAGCACATCTTCTTCTGGGAGCCCTCCCTCGCATCATCAGCATTTGACGGTAAGTTTTTATTTCCAAAATCCATCATCTCTGTAATATATGTCTATTCATTGCCTTTTATTTCAAAACAGGAATCACAAGATCAAGAGGAGCTCCCAGAAGAAGAAGGAAGGGGTGGACAGACACCTGGAGTGGGCTCACAATTGGTAAGTTTTTTGCATCAAACGCAGAAACACAACATCACACTACACACAACACATAGAAAACAATGTTCTGCAGACCACACACAGCAAACAAATGCCTACATCCAAAGACATAACATTTTTTGTTTTCTTCTCTAGTCTTCCCAATCTGGTGCTCGGCCAAGAGGTCCTCGCAGTGCCTCCCAGGGTCGTCGGCGACAGCAACGCGGCGGTCACCAGCGTGTAAGTATAAATATTTTTGCTTTTTTTTTTGCACTTTTTATTTCATTTCTTTTGTGGAGGCTAATTATGTTATTTTTGTCTTTTTCTTTAACAGCCTTCACAGCGTGCTCCCGACTCTGACGGTGAGGATGGAGGACTCGATGTGGACCACCTCATCGATCTCGTCAGAGAAAGGGAGCCGCTCTGGAATATGGCTGACCGCCGCCACGCTGACCTTATCGTTACCCGACGACTCTGGGAGGAAATCTGTTCTCTCCTTGTGGGCCGCTGGGAGGACCTCGAAGCTCGGGCCCAGATTAAAGAGCGTAAGTATATACAGTACCGGTTGCTTGATGTAAACCAGTGTTTCCCGAACTCCAGTCCTCGTGGTCCCCACGGATCATGTGTTCAGGATTTCTATTTACTATGGAAATCCTGAAAACATGACCCCTGGGGACCATGAGGACTGGAGTTTGTGAAACACTGATGTTGTATACTAACCACTCCTTTCTCGTTTCAGGGAACAGAATTGTGAATCGGTGGCGGTCTGTGAGGGATCGTTTCAAGAAGGAGTTCAATAAAGAGATGCGGGCCCCGAGTGGATCTGGAGGACGCAGGAGCAAGTACAAGTACGCAGAAGCCCTGTCGTTTAGTATTTCACCTAAAAAGTTGTGTTTATTGTTGGTGTTAAAAGGTGAAATACTTTGCATAAAACACAACCAGGTACACACCTGTGGCCTAAAGGTAAAAATAGTAAGACCATGACAAGATAGCCAACTTTGGTTGGCAAAGGTATATACTGTTGGTCCAGAAGGTACACAAGTTTAGGGCACAAATCTTTCACACTCTGTCATCCCAGTGTACTCTGCCTTGAGGTGACATAAAGTATAGTGGAAAATTGTCCCTGAAACCGTCACAGAACTTCTAGTGGTAATATTTCCAATGACAACATCCATCTTCGCCAGTAACTTGCTCTTCTCTCCAACCTGCACTTTCTTCTCTACAACCTGTCAAAGAAGGGCTGTAGGAACATGCTATATCTAGTTTTCCAGTAGCCAATCCCGTTCGGAAGGCCACAAGGGTCAATTTTAAAAACCGGATCCGGCGTAATCCGTCGAAAAACGGATAGAAAAACGGATAGAAAAACGGATGAACCGGATAAGACGGATCCGGTTTTGTCTGTCAAGAACAAGACGGATCCGGCAGAAAACCGGATCCGGCACTTCAGGTTTTACAAAACATTTGCCGGATCCGGCATTCCGGCACGACGCCGGATCGCGCCTGACGCCGAAAACCTGATGTGTGAAAGTAGCCTTATGTCTCACATGCAACACTACATTGAAGCAAATTGATTTACGACGAATAGATTGAACAACGTTTGTTTAATTATGCATTGTATTTTTTACATATATGCCTTGTTTTTCGTCTTCTACTGCTCTATGAGTATTGCTGCTAGTGGGTCACATTTAGCTTGAGTTGTGAAAAATGGCAACTAACCTTTTTATCATTTTTTTGGGAAATAGATATAGATATTTTGTCTGCTTTATGTACATTCTATATGGATATGTTTTTTATAAAAAGCTCCTTTAAGGTGTCATGATATCTCTATTATGCTGTGGATTATGTTGATATATCCTCTGTTTATCTCCATATATATTAAATAAGTTACATTTTGTGCTAATTGTGAGGGGATATAATGGGGATGGTATCGATCTGGAAACCAGGTTCAATATACATTTCTCGATCCTTTTGATCCATGCATAAAATAATATATATGCTCATATTTCAAATTTTCCCTGACATAGCGCTACAATGTGGCGTATTAGATGTATGTATTTTTTTGGGTATTATTATGGTCCTCTATTTGGACACATGTCAGGTGTACTTTTATACTTTTCAATCGATCAAACAAGTATAATATACAGTGGGGAAAAAAAGTATTTAGTCAGTCAGCAATAGTGCAAGTTCCAGGCGTCTGTAATTTACATCATAGGTAGACCTCAACTATGGGAAACAAACTGAGAAAAAAAAATCCAGAAAATCACATTGTCTGTTTTTTTTTCATTTTATTTGCATATTATGGTGGAAAATAAGTATTTGGTCAGAAACAAGCAATCAAGATTTCTGGCTCTCACAGACCTGTAACTTCTTCTTTAAGAGTCTCCTCTTTCCTCCACTCATTACCTGTAGTAATGGCACCTGTTTAAACTTGTTATCAGTATAAAAAGACACCTGTGCACACCCTCAAACAGTCTGACTCCAAACTCCACTATGGTGAAGACCAAAGAGCTGTCAAAGGACACCATAAACAAAATTGTAGCCCTGCACCAGGCTGGGAAGACTGAATCTGCAATAGCCAACCAGCTTGGAGTGAAGAAATCAACTGTGGGAGCAATAATTAGAAAATGGAAGACATACAAGACCACTGATAATCTCCCTCGATCTGGTGCTCCACGCAAAATCCCACCCCGTGGGGTCAGAATGATCACAAGAACGGTGAGCAAAAATCCCAGAACCAAGCGGGGGGACCTAGTGAATGAAATGCAGAGAGCTGGGACCCATATAACAAGGCCTACCATAAGTAACACACTACGCCACCATGGACTCAGATCCTGCAGTGCCAGACGTGTCCCACTGCTTAAGCCTGTACATGTCCGGGCCCGTCTGAAGTTTGCTAGAGAGCATTTGGATGATCCAGAGGAGTTTTGGGAGAATGTCCTATGGTCTGATGAAACCAAACTGGAACTGTTTGGTAGAAACACAACTTGTCGTGTTTGGAGGAAAAAGAATACTGAGTTGCATCCATCAAACACCATACCTACTGTAAAGCATGGTGGTGGAAACATCATGCTTTGGGGCTGTTTCTCTGCAAAGGGGCCAGGACGACTGATCCGGGTACATGAAAGAATGAATGGGGCCATGTATCGTGAGATTTTGAGTGCAAACCTCCTTCCATCAGCAAGGGCATTGAAGATGAAACGTGGCTGGGTCTTTCAACATGACAATGATCCAAAGCACACCGCCAGGGCAACGAAGGAGTGGCTACGTAAGAAGCATTTCAAGGTCCTGGAGTGGCCTAGCCAGTCTCCAGATCTCAACCCTATAGAAAACCTTTGGAGGGAGTTGAAAGTCCGTGTTGCCAAGCGAAAAGCCAAAAACATCACTGCTCTAGAGGAGATCTGCATGGAGTAATGGGCCAACATACCAACAACAGTGTGTGGCAACCTTGTGAAGACTTACAGAAAACGTTTGACCTCTGTCATTGCCAACAAAGGATATATCACAAAGTATTGAGATGAAATTTTGTTTCTGACCAAATACTTATTTTCCACCATAATATGCAAATAAAATGAAAAAAAACCAGACAATGTGATTTTCTGGATTTTTTTTTCTCAGTTTGTCTCCCATAGTTGAGGTCTACCTATGATGTAAATTACAGACGCCTCTCATCTTTTTAAGTGGTGGAACTTGCACTATTGCTGACTGACTAAATACTTTTTTTCCCCACTGTATATGGAATGTCAATTTACAATACTCAAGCTGTTACTCTTTGTATGATCACTTCCTGCGGGGTGCGACTCCGGATGCTCGGCCGTTTGACTGTTGTCATGGACACGCGTCTCCCAGGCACCGCGGGTCCCGCCCCTCAGCTGATGCATCGCTGTCTGGCGGGTTCCTGTGACGTGAGACGCCGACTCCATGACTTCCGGTCTACGGTACTAACGCCGGAGCCGCCGCTACACCTGCATTATGATGGGGCCATGCATGGACTATTTAATGGCCATCTATCTTCCACTCTCTCAACCCCCCGAGGAAGCTGACGCGAAACGCGCGTCGGGGTTGTTCTCTCACCCCCAGGTATGCATCCAGCACTTTGCTGACATTTGTTTATATGAATTAGGGTCTGTATGTTCAGTGGGCATTGTGCAATTATTCTAGGCTGCTATTTTTCATGCGCCAGTATTTGGGCCATATATTAATACTTGGAATTTTTGTATACATCTTTGATCGGTATATGGTTTGTCTGATTTATGGGCATTAATATAATAGGCGGCACTCCAAGTATGTGCCTATACGTATATTTCCACATGGCTTATTTACATATTATGTCTGCCTATTTTTATCATCATGCTCATAATTATTCTGATATTTAACCTAGTAGAGGTCATTTTGATCCTTTGATAATTTATGGTTATTCATATCATATATAATCAGTCATCATTACCTTTTGGCCATTATCCTTTGTCAAGATTGGATGTACTGTGTACATTATACTTATACATGCACATAGCACTTTATCCTCTTCTGTTTCCTTTGTAGCACTTCTGTCTAGCGCACATGCGCCTATGTGTCATTACTGTTTATGTGCTACATTGTGTACATGTACAATTTCTTGTCATGCGACCCTTTTAATATGGATTTATGCATCACTGGTGTGGTGTTCACACCTGTATGTTTCTTCTCTTGTTCTTATGCCATATGGGCATTAATAAAATTCATTTGTATTTATTCTCCTTGTGATGCGCCTCATTCTTCCACTTTTTCTTGGGATACCTATTGTATTAGGAAGGGCGATATGTATTGAGACCTCTTTAGGACTCATCTATCATCATCAAATGCAACATCTTCTCTATCACAACTGCCCTGGGACAAAGCCCTGCCTCTGGAGAGCTGTACCAACTTGGCTGCATTACCACCAGTCCCAGAGGATTTGCCCTGCAGCGCTGGACACCACTGACCAGAAACCACAGGTGGCGTCAAAAACACTTTATAACAAACTTCATTATAAACTTTATCATCCCTTGTAAATATCCCCTTTTATTGGACGCCCAGGGCCACGGACCGGGTCACCGCTGCCGTGACACTGCCCCTTTAAGACGTGGCCCGGAACCGGAGTATTCCCACTGCCCTGGCGGGAGCTCCAGTTCCATAGAGTATAATGGGCTCCACATAGTGCCCCATACAGTATATTAGACCCTACATTAAAAAAAATACCTCTGCTCATTGCACCGCTGCTCCAGTCTTTTCATGGTGTGTTCAGATCCTCTGCATATCAGTGGGGGAATAATGGGAGAGGGAGCGCCAGCTGACACTCCGTCCTCCATCATTGCTTTCAACTGTACTGGTATCTTGGATGCCGACATAATTGAAAGTGTGATGCTGAGTGAAAATGCGGTGTTGGGAACTTCGCATGCCAGATGTACTCGGGGACCCGTCTGGCATCACAGGCCAAATATACTCACCTTGTGCACCATATTTGGCCTGTGAACCAGAGTTTGACATGTGTGATCTAGAGGATATGATCTGGGGTCTCAATTATCTAAGGGGGTCTGCATTCATTTAGGGTACTGGTCTGGGGTCTTGGACTGGTGTCTGTATAACCTTATGAGGGCGTGAATCTGTATTTATTTTTTTACAAAGTTTGTTACGTTGAAGATTTAGGGGTCAGATTTAATATGTATTTTACTAAAGGGGTCAAGTCTGGGGTCTGTTTATATTCAAAGGGATTCATTTCTGTATTATTTAAAGAAGACTGGTCTGGAGTCTATATTTATTCAGAGTTATGATTGGAGTCCTATTCTATAGGGGTCTAATCTGAGGTCTGTAGTAGTTTAGAGGGTTTGTTCTCTATTTGTTTATGGGGTCTGGCCTGAGGATTGTATCTATTTAGGCGTTGTGATCTAATGTCCGAATTTAGGGGTTCTGGTTTGTGGTCTAAGTTCTATATTAGTTTAGGGGATCTTGTCTTTTTTTTATATCTATTTAGAGGGCCTGTGTTTATTTTGGAGGGTCTGATCAGGAGTCATTATTTAGGGATCTAATCTAAGGTCTATACTAGTCTAGTCTAGCGGTCTGGAGTCTGCATTTCTTTTGGGGTCTGGTCTTAGGTCTGTATTTATTTAGAGAGTCTGGTGTGGGGTCTGCATTTATTTAGGGGGTCTGGTCTGCAATCTGTATTTGTTTTGGATGCCTGGTCAGGGGACCTGTTTTTAGGAGTTCTGGTTTATAGCCTGTATTTGTTTAGGGCATATTGGGTCTGTAGTCATTTTGGAGTAAAGGGGCCACATGTACTATTTGTTATTCACACGTGGTATTTTAGGGGTGTGTCTCATGTACAGTATATAGGAAGGGCATAATACAATATTTTCTACAATCTCCTGGATATTTGATGGACACAGATATGAACGTGCCCTCAGGACACCAGATGATGCTAAAGATCTGTTACAATAGTTACCCAGACTTGTCCTAACTAACTGCAGGCAATGATGGCTTTTTCACAATGTGATCATGCCTGCTACACTTGTATGGAGAGCTTTAAACTAGAACAACATGGGAAGGGAAGCAAAAGACCAGAAAAAGCCATACACCTGACAAATGCTATTGAGAACTCTGCTATTAGAAGTGGAAAGAAAGAACAAAGACAAAAGAATCTAATTAATAAAAATATTTGAGAAAGAGAAACCAATCACAAACTGAAATGTTTGTATACTAATGCACAAAGCATGGGAAACAAACAAGGAGAATTGGAACTACTAACACAGGAAAAGAAATATGATGTCATTGGAATCACTGAAACTTGGTGGGACAATACACATGATTGGAATACAAGACTAGAAGGATACAATTTATTTGCAAGAAACAGACTTGATAAACGAGGAGGAGGTGTCGCATTGTATGTTAGAAACGCGTATATCTGCACAGAGATTGAAGCTTCAGAGACTGGGAGTTCTGTGGAAACTGTTTGGGTAAGAATACAAGGACAGAACAATGGAAAGGACACCATTGTAGGCATTTACTACAGGCCGCCTGTGTAAGCTGAAGATATGGATGAACTCTTTATGCATCAAATGGCCAAGTTCTCCAAAAAATATGACATAGTTGTCATGGGAGATTTCAACTATCCAGACATTTGTTGGGAATCTCTCTCAGGCAAAACTAACAGGTCAAGGAAATTCTTATGCTCTCTTGCTGACAACTTTATCTTCCAAAAGGTAGGGGAGAAAACAAGGGGATCTGCTACCTTGGATCTAATCCTTGTAAACAGGGAGGAAATGGTTGAGGAGGTAAAAGTGGCTGGGACCCTAGGAGGTAGCGACCATGCTATTTTAGAATTTTGGATAACTAGAGGCGGAAGACCTGTGAAGACTCAGACGTCAAGGATAGATTTCAGAAAGGCAGATTTTAAGGGATTCAGAAAGAGAATTGGAGGGATCCAATGGCTGGATATCCTTAAAGACAAAAATGTCCAGGAAGGATGGGAAATATTGAAAAATGAAATTCTCAAAGCACAGTTGTTAACAATTCCGAAAAGAGGGAAGAATAGGAAGCATTTAAGGAGACCAGGATGGATGAACACAGAACTTAAGCACATGCTAAAAAGGAAGAAAAAAATGTTTATAAAATGGAAAGAGGGAGGGATATCTAAAGAAGAATATAATGCTGTCTGCAGAACCTGCAGGGCACAAATCAGATTAGCTAAAGCTGAAAATGAATTGAGGCTTGCAAGAGATGTCAAAAGCAATAATAAAGGATTTTGGGGATATGTCAAAAGTAAAAGAAAAGTCAAAGATGCTATAGGATTTTTACAGGATGAAAATGATGAAATGGTAAGACAGATTGTTGAGAAGACTGAACTTTTAAATTCCTATTTTGCATCTGTTTTCTATCAGAAAGGAAATGTAACATCAACTGTTCTTCACTGTCCTATTAAGGGAATAGAAGAACCCAGGATATCTCTCAACAGAAAGATAGTGAGGAAACACTTAGCTAACCTAAATGAATTCAAGTCTCCAGGTCCAGATGAATTACACCCCAGAGTACTGAAGGAGATAGCAGAAGAAATTTTTGAACCCCTCTCCATAATCTTTGAAAATTCTTGGAGAACAGGAGAAGTCCCAGAAGACTGGAGAAGAGCAAATGTTGTTCCTATCTTCAAAAAGGGGAGGAAGGTGGACCCAGGCAACTATAGGCCGGTGAGTCTGACTTCTATACCAGGAAAGATCTTTGAACAAATTATTAAACAACATGTATGTCAGTACCTGGATAAGAATGAAGTGATTAAACAGAGTCAGCATGGGTTTGTAACTAATAAGTCATGTCAGACTAACTTAATTTCCTTCTATGATGGAATCACTGATTGGGTGGATCAAGGAAATGCTGTAGATATAGTATATCTTGACTTCAGCAAAGCATTTGACAAAGTCTCTCATACAATCCTTATAGAAAAAATGACTAAGTATGGAATGGACAAGGCAACTGTTAGGTGGATTCATAACTGGCTTAGTGATCGGACCCAAAGAGTGGTCGTAAATGGCTGCACATCCAGTTGGAAGAATGTCTCAAGTGGGGTACCACAGGGCTCTGTCCTGGGCCCTGTATTGTTCAACATCTTTATCAACGATTTAGATGAAGGAATTGAGGGTAAACTGATTAAATTTGCTGATGACACAAAGCTAGGAGGGATAGCTCATACTAGAGAAGAGAGAGAGAGGATTCAAAAAGATATAAATAAACTGGAGAAGTGGGCAGCAACTAACAGAATGGTTTTTAGCAGGGAAAAATGCAAAGTACTACATCTGGGCAATAAAAATGAAAAAAGCATATACAGAATGGGAGGAATAGGGCTAAGCAACAGCACATGTGAAAAAGACTTGGGTATACTAATAGATCACAGACTGAATATGAGTCAACAGTGTGATGCAGCAGCAAAAAAGGCAAATGCAATTCTAGGCTGTATTAATAGAAGCATACAGACTAGATCACGTGAAGTCATTATTTCCCTCTTCTCCTCTTTGGTCAGACCTCATCTGGAATATTGTGTCCAGTTTTGGGCACCACATTTTAAAAAAGACATCAACAAACTGGAGCAAGTTCAGAAAAGAGCGACCAGAATGGTGACCGGTCTGCAAACCCTGTCTTATGAGGAAAGGTTACAGGATTTGGGAATGTTTAGTTTGCAAAAGAGAAGGCTGAGAGGAGACTTAATAGCTGTCTACAAATATCTAAAGGGCTGTCACATTGTAGAAGGATCAACATTATTCTCATTTGCACAAGGAAAGACTAGAAGCAATGGGATGAAACTGAATGGGAGGAGACACAGATTAGATATTAGAAAAACTTTTTGACAGAGTGATCAATGAGTGCAACAGGCTGCCACGAGAAGTAGTTCTCCTTCAATGGAAGTCTTCAAACAGAGGCTGGACAGACATCTGACTGGGATGATTTAGCGAATCCTGCTTTGAGCAGGGGGTTGGACCAGATGGCCCAGGAGGTCCCTTCCAACTCTACGATTCTATGATTCTATGACTTGACATATAATTACCAATATAACTAAGTACAAAAATTGGATTTTGGCAGAGGGCTCTGTTAGGCGTCAGGTTCCTGCCTCTGCACAGCAGGAATCCCGGAGCCTTGCCATCTGCAGTCTCCCATTCCTCTCCAGCTGCAGAGGAGCCTGCTCAGCAAAGACATTGTTCTCAGCGTCTTGCTCAGTCTACTACTGTTGGCTTGGTTACTGCTGATAATCAGGGTTCAGCTATAGTAAACTGCAATAGCCAGCAGCGAGCAGCTCCTGGGACTAAGTCCTTCTTTCGGTCCACTGAGCATGCCCTTGGGAAGTCCTCTCATTGGAGGTCTGAGGTCACATACTCAAGTCCTATTGCTGCTCCCATTAGACCACTAGGAAGGTCCTGGAAGGACGCTGCTATAAAAGAGTTGCATGGCCGTACTGCCATACGCTAGTATAGACTCTTATGTTTATTTGTGTGTCTGATGATGGATGCATGCATCTGGTGACTGACTCATTATAACTCCCCTCCCTTGGAAACACATGTTGGTTAGAGATTCAGAGTTAGAGTCAGCCCCAATGGGTGGCTATGCTCACACCACTGTGCTCCTAATACTCTGCACACACTAGCGTCCGATGGTGTCGCCCACTGCAGGGCACTATCATACCATGGCAAGTGCCAGCTACCGCCTGTACAGTGCCTTGCGCAACCTGTGCCCTTATCTGGCCCAACCCTGGGCAATTAGAGGCGTCTGCCTGAGCGGCTCTGTGCACCCCTGCACTCTTATCTGGGATTATTATCCCTTGCTGGCACCGCTGCAGCGGCGCCAAGCGCTAGTGGACTAGAAGGACTCTAATCCTGTGTCCTTGGGACAGAGTCCTGTGTCTGTATTCTAGCGCTCATCTGGCCGAGCCCTGTGAGCTTAACAGGCTTCGGCATTTACTTTGTGTGGCCCCGCGGTTCTGTGAAGTAACAGAACTCACTTCTGTATACACCGGGTGACGCTAACCCGCGTGTGTTCATTTATTGTCTACCAAATAACCTCCGCCATTACCGAGCAGCAGTTCTACATCTCTGCACGGAGGACCTCAGGCTGCGAACGCACCTCATTGTCATTTTAATTATTTGGTGCGTTCTGCCAGCCTAACAGGGCTATGTGAGTCACACTCATTGCCCATGGTAATACTGCAGTCTGCAACATAATTTTCTACTCAGACCTTATATTGTCCTGTCCAGTAGCGTAGCTACCAGGGGGGCAGTTGCTCCAGGCCCCACGCTCTAAAGGGGGCTGTTCTGCCCTCTGAATAGGGCAAATATGTTTGTATTATGTGCTGGTTTAGTTATAGCACCATCTAGTCGTGGATGAATTTATAGCTGTGTCTTAATAATAAATAATCTTTATATAGCACTATAGCACTAACATATTCCGCAGCGCTTTACAGTTTGCAAACATTATCATCTCTGTCCCTGATGGGGTTCACAATCTAAATTCCCTGTCAGTATGTTTTTGGAATGTGGGAGGAAACCCACACAAACACGGAGAGAACATACAAACTCTTTGCAGATGTTGTCCTTGGTGGGATTTGAACCTAGGACCCCAGCGCTGCAATGCTATCCACTGAGCCACCGTGCACCATGTCTTAAATAGCTTTACAGCCTGTGTCTTTAACAGAGTGTTGCATTGTGGGTTAAAGCAATGTATTCTGGGATGAGGCTGATGCCATTTTCTTCTGTGTATTTCATAAGGACACACGTGTTTATCTGTCCTACTGTAACTCCCCTACTTGAGTTTGTTATCTGGGTAAAGCATATCTGGTAAGATTAATATCTTTCTTGCAATGCAGTTTGTTCACAGATGTTATTAACTGTATGGCAGCCAGTGCACAGCAGATGTAATTAGACACATGTGTATTTCTATGTAAAGTTTGCATCACACTGTATACTTCCTGTAATTGTGTTAGCTGTGTGATCATCTGCCCAATACTTCCCCATGCCATTTGTATTCTTTATAGTTTTACCGCATGTTCTATGCTCTTCGCCAATAAACAAGTTAGACTACAGAGAACAGTCAACTTATTTTGGAAGATAGAAGGTGGTTTATGCTGTATGCTAGAGTGCACACCGTATCAACGTGTGTTATGAGTTCATTTTCCCCTTCACCATTGAGGTCTGATGAACTCCCTCTTCTGGTGAAGGAAGGTAGTGAGGCTGATTACCAAGCACCTGAGCTGGGAGAGGATGACTGGGCGACGGGGATCTCTGACTGGATATAAGGCAGCCAACGCCCTTCCTCCTCGCTGGTGATTTCTCTGTGGAATTCTAGGAGACCAGTCTGATTCCTGCTCCTCAAAAGCTAAGTTTTCTGCTTTGCCTTTTTGTATTTGTGTTTTGGTTTTAGTTTGCCTTGCTTTTCTGGATTCTGCCATTCCCTGCTGGGGTGAGCTGAATTTCTTTTTTGTCGGTTGCTCTGTCTTCAGAAAATACCTGAGTACTGACATAGTCTTTTTGAAGCCTAGCGTCTTCAGGGCCTTTTTTCCTGTCAGTCTGTTGGTTCTTATTTTCATAGGGTTTTTCGTGGATTGCAGACAGCAGCTTTCCTATCCTGTCCTATCTAGTTAGCTTGGGCCCCATCATTTGCTCAGTCTATCTTTCTATCTGTGTTAGTGTTTTTTCTTCTTGCTTCACCGTCATTATATGTTGGGGGCTGCCTATTGCTTTGGGGTCTGCTCTGGGGCAGTTTAGATTTCCCTTTCTGTCTTTAGGCTAGGCAGTTTTCCGGCTGTGATCGAGGGGTCTAGGGCATCGTAGGAACCCACCACGGCTACTGCTAGTTGTTGTTGATAGGTTCAGGGGTCTGCAATCCGATAGCTGCCAACTTCTCTGGTTTTCTGGACTTAGCTAGCATTTCTGTTTTTGCCTCCTACGGTGACTCATTCATAACAAACGTGTATGAAGGCAGAACAGTAAAACAGATGCTAAACGCCTGCGATAGTGAATACGACTTAAGGAGCCATTTGTACCCACACCACACTGCCTGCAGATACTGCAGCGGCCACCATACAGTCACAAGTACCGAGAGTGCAGCCCGCCATCAAGCGCTTCATCACGCCCACCACTTGGAAGCCCGCCGCACATAGACAGTTTCCCGCCAGTATACGCAGCAGTATGCAGCTAAACTCACAATGTCTCAAAACAGCACATCCTCACTCAAAACGAGGTCACGAGCAAGTTCTGGCAGGTCATCAATAGCAGAGCTCGCTGCTGTCGCTCATGCAGAGGCCAAAGCATCCAAAGCAAGATCCTCCTTCGCCGAGCGAGAGATGCATCTAATGCTGAGACAAGCAGATCAAGACACGGAAACTGTAAGTCTGCAAGCTGAAACCGCACGTTTGCAGGCAGAGAAAGAGGCAGAAACTGCACACCTGCAAGCGGAAACTGCACATTTACAGGCAGAGTGAGAGGCGGAAACTGCACGCCTGCAAGCCGAAACTGCATGTTTGCAAGCAGAGAGAGAAGCCGAAACTGCACTCCAGTAGGCAGAGCTAGAAAGACGTGTGGCAGATAAAGAAACAGCAGCTGCAATAGCTAAGGCAGAGTATTTAGAAGCTATGAAGCATCCTGATTCTAAGAGACGCAGCAACATTCTCGGACCAGATTAAGAGCAGTAAGATCCAGCGCAGCGTGTCGCAAGGTACGTCCGTCAACATTCCGGCGTGGATGATAGCCCTGACGCATCATATCGCTCAGCCCATGCCGATTACCAGCGATCCAACCTCGAGCTTCACTACCATAGGCGAGGAGATGTCCAGCACAGAGATGCCGACCACAGCTACCGTTCCACTGAGAAGGTACAGCTCCCATCCCGCCTTAAAGGGCCACCTTCTTCACCGAGAAGGTACTGCATAGACTATCCGAAGTCAGAAGCGTCTTACAGGTATGGTGATACACCACACACTAGACATGACTATAACACACCGGCTCGTACCAGCACTGACGGAGCCACCATGGACTTTGCAAAGTTCTTTGCCCACCGAGAACTGGTTACAAAAGGACTTGTAAAGTTCACTGACAAACCAGAGAACTATAGGTCATGGCGTGCCTCGTTCCAGAACGTCATTCGTGGTCTGGACCTTTCTTGTAGTGAGGAGTTAGATCTCCTAGTAAAGTGGCTCGGAAGTGAGTCGGTCCAACATGCCAAAAGACTGAGAGACATTAATGTAAAGCATCCCCGCACAGGTCTATGTAAAGTGTTGGAAAGACTTGATGAATGCTATGGGACAGTAGAAGTCATAGAGAATGCTTTATATAAAAAAATTGATGATTTTCCTAAGATAGGGCCTAAAGGTTATCAAAACCTTAGAGAACTGAGTGATTTATTGATTGAGTTACAGGTTGCCCAGGAGGAAGGAGACTTGCCCGGATTGGCATTCTTAGACACTGCTAACGGTGTCAATCCGATAGTACAGAAACTTCCTTACAACCTACAAGAAAAGTGGATTACATGTGGTTCAGAGTATAAACAAAATCATATTGTATCATTCCATTCTTTCACTGTATTTGTTGATTTTGTCACCAAGCAATCTAGGATTAGAAATGACCCTAGTTTTGACTTTACTCTGTCGTGTTCCACTGCCCCCGGTGTCAAACCTAGTAGGACTCCCGTGGCAGTCCACAAAACTAACATTGTTTCCACAGGCCCTCCTCACAACGTGAATAAACCTCCTCCGGATGAGAGCAAGCCTCAGGATGTCAGTAAACATTGTCCTCTACACAAGAAACCACATCCTCTACTAAAATGCAGAGCCTTCAGGGAGAAGTCTTCAGAGGATCGTAAAAGGTTTCCTCTAGAAGAACAACATCTGCTTCAAATGTTGTGCCACCACAACCTCTCACTTCACCAGGAACTGTGAAGCTAGCGTGAAATGTGCATAATGCAGCAGCACGGATCACAATACAGCCATACACCCTGGATCAACTCCACGAGTGTTGTCACAAGCAGGGGAGCACGATGAGAAGCAGAAAGACACCGACGAAGACACCCGTGAGGTCAGCTCTAAATGTATGAAGTTCTGCAAGGGACTCACAGGATGAAGGTCCTGTTCAAAAATCTGCCTTGTCCGAGTCTATCCTGCAGGCTGCAAGGACAAAGCCCTCAAGATATACACAATCCTGGACGACCAAAATAACAGGTCCCTAACCAGATCCATCTTCTTTGACAACTTCAGCATTGTAGGCCCTGGTTCTCCCTACACCCTGAGGATGTGTTCAGGTACCTTTGAGACGGCGGGGAGAAAAGCAACCGGATACAAGGTGGAATCCATAGATGGCCAAACCTGCCTATCGCTACCGACCATCCTGGAATGCAACCAGATTCCTGACAACAGGTCAGAAATACCTTCACAGGAGGTGGTGACACATCACCCCCATCTAAAGTGTATAGCCCACCTGATACCTGAGATGGATTCAGGAACCCCAATAGCTCTACTTCGGGGAAGAGATATACTACAAGTCCACAAGGCTAGAGAATGTATAAACGGCTCCAGGAACGCTTCGTACGCACAGAGGCACGACCTTGAATGGGTCATCATAGGAGACGTCTGCCTAGGAGGAGCACACAAGCCGGCCTTAGTTGACAGCATGCTTACCAATACTCTTGAAAATGGACGTCTGTCTCTCTTCCAGCCATGTAAGAGTAGCTTCCTGGTAAACGAGTTGCCACACAATGCTCCTCTACCTTGTCCGTTAGCTGATCCTTCCTGTGAAGACCACACATGTAACGGCAACCAAGATCACATAGAGTGCACAGTTTTCCACAGAACAAGAGAAGACAACAAGGTAGCAATGTCCATAGAAGACAGACTGTTTTTGGACATCATGGATCGAGAGATGGTAAGAGATGAGTCAAAGAGTTGGATGGCCCCTCTACCGTTTAAAGCCCATAGGCAACGCTTACCCAACAACAGAGAACCTGTCTGCGGTCAATTTGTCTCTGTTAAGCGTAAATGTCAGAAGGCACCGGAAATGAGAGAGCACTTCTTTGCCTTTATGGAGAAAATACTTCAGAATGACCATGCAGAAATTGCATCTGTACTCTTAAGATTCCGAGGAATGTTGGTATCTACCCATTTTTGGCATGTATCATCCTAAAAAACCTGGTCAGAGAAGAGTAGTATTTGAATCAAGCGCGAGATATGAAGGTGTCTCGCTAAACGATGTCTTTTTGTCCTGCCAAGACCTCAACAACAGACTTCTAGGAGTACTTCTTTGCTTCCGCAAAGATGCAGTGGCATTCATGGCTGACATACAACAGATGTTTCATTGCTTCCTTGTCAAAAAAGAACATAGAAACTATTTGAGGTTTTTCTGGTACCGTGATAATGACCCCTACAAAGACATCATGGAGTATCAGATGAAAGTACACATCTTCAGGAACGGCACTTCCCCTGCTGTCGCCATCTATGGTCTTAGACATTCAGCCAGAGAGGGCGAAGCAAAGTACGGGTCGGATGTTAGATCGTTTGTGGAGAAGGATTTCTACGTGGACGACTGCTTGAAATCCACACTCACAGATGAATCGCAAGTCAGTCACCTAAAGAGGACACAAGAAATGCTCGCTTTGTCCAATTTGAGGTTGCACAAAATTGCTTCCAACAGCCAAAAAATGATGGCAGCTTTTCCCTCTCAAGATTACTCAACTGATCTAAAAGACTTGGATTTAGACACAGACTCCCTTCCCATGCAGCGGAGCCTTGGTTTGCTCTGGGATTTGAAGAGAGATGCATTTACCTTTCGGACCAACGAAGAAGAAAAACCTTTCACATATATAGGCGTCCTGTCCGTGATAAACAGCCTGTACGATCCTCTAGCATTTGTAACCCCGTAACTCTCCAAGGTAAAATGATGTTGAGAGACTTCACCCAAGAGATGTCTGAATGGGATGATCTGCTTCCCATGGAAAAGAGAGATCTGTGGGTAAGATGGAAGAAATCTTTAGAAGCCTTGTCAGATCTTTACGTGGCATGACCATATGCTTCCGTGCCATCAACAGGAGTCAAGATGCAAAGGCTCTGTATCTTCTGCAATGCCTCAACTAAAGCAATTGCAGCAGTAGTATATCTGAAAACTACTGACATCAAGGAACAATGCCATGTAAGGCTTGTTATGAGCCAGGTAAAACTAGCTCCAGTCCAGTAGCACACAATACCCAGACTGGAACTCTGTGCGGCTCTGCTAGCAGTAGAGTTAGCTAAACTTATCTCAAAAGAAATTGACCTGGAAATCAAGGACATTGAGTTCTACTCAGACAGCAAGGTAGTGCTTGGGTTCATTTGCAATGAAACTCGATGCTTTTATGTTTACGACAGCAATCAAGTGCTAAGGATCAGGAGATCAGTGGCACTATGTGTCCACACACCACAATCCTGCAGACCACTCAACTAGTTCTGCTGAATCTAGACACCTTAAGGACGCGACCTGGTTTATGGGCCCTGCATTCTTATACCATTCAATGCCTTACAGTGACGAATCAGACACCTTTGAACTGGTAGATCCAGATGCAGATGAAGAAATCTGCCCATCTGCCCTCAGGTATCCACTCTACAGTAAGTACGGTGACTTCAGACAATCACCTGAAATCCCACCATTTCAGCAGGTTTTCAACCTGGAACTCGCTTGTTCGTGCCATTGCTTATTTAATTCATGTGGCTCAGTCTTACAAGTCAACATCAACCACCAGTCAGAAGTCTTCTAAAGATGGCACCACTGCAAGCACGCCTTTACTGCTCCAAACCTGGAAAATGAAGTGGCATCAGTTGATAACAAGCGGGGAGTGTTCTGCCCTCTGAATAAGGCAAATATGTTTGTATTATGTGCTGCTTTAGTCTTAAATAGCTTTACAGCTTGTGTCTTTAACAGAGTGTTGCATTGTGGGTTAAAGCAATGTATTCTGGGATGAGGAAGATGCCATTTTCTTCTGTGTATTTCATAAGGACTCACGTGTTTATCTGTCCTACTGTAACTCCCCTACTTGAGTTTGTTATCCGGGTAAAGCATATTTGGTAAGATTAATATCTTTCTTGCAATGCAGTTTGTTCAGAGATGTTATTAACTGTATGGCAGTCAGTGCACAGCAGATGTAATTAGACACCTGTGTATTTCTATGTAAAGTTTGCATCACACTGTATACTTCCTGTAATTGTGTTAGCTGTGTGATCATTTGCCCAATACTTACCCATGTCGTTTGTATTCTTTATAGTTTTACCACATGTCCTATACTCTTCACCAATAAACAAGATAGACTACAGAAAACAGAAGCTAGAAGGTGGTTTATGCTGTATGTAAGAGTGCACACCGTGTCAACATGTATGAAGACAGAACGGGGGCCCTCCCGGAGCTATGCTACTCTAGCTATATTGGCATGCGCAGCGCACCCATACAGTTATGCTCAAAGGCAGAGCAGGGAGACTCGATCTCCCTGCTCTGCCACCTGGCTGCTTTGGGGCCACTGAGCAGGAGGATGGCCCGGTGCCAGCAATGGCCCGCTGCCCACCATTGCAAGTTCAACTGTATCAGCTGGATCCCGATACAGTTAACTGCATTGATGAGAGTAGGAGCGTTACACTCCCTCTCCCATCATTCCCCTCTCAGCGTCTGACATCCCTGAAGCTGAGACTGACAGAGGATCTCGATGACGTCACTACTCAGCGCCCACTGTCCAGAGATGTGCGGGCTCTTACAGTGGAAGAAATAGGAGGAGAGGTGAGTATTATACTGTGGGGAGTGCATTATACTATAGAGTCTGCCTGTGGGGGGTTCATTATATTAGATACAGTCTGCCTATGGGGAGTGCATTATACACAGTCTGCCTATGGGGAGTGCATTATAAAATATAGAGTCTCCCTATGGGGGGTGCATTATACTATAGAGTCTGCGTATGAGGAGTACATTATACTATGGAGTCTACCTATGGAGAGTGCATACTATACTATATAGAGTATTCCTATGGGGGTGCTTTATACTATATAGAGTCTCCAAATAGGGGGTGCATAATACTCTATAGGGTCTGCCTTTGGGAGTGGATTATACTATATAGAGGCTGTCTGTGGGGGGTGCATTATACTATATAGAGCCTGCCTATGGGTAGTGCATTATGCAATATAGAGCCTGTATATTGGGGTGCATTATATTATATAGAGTCTGCCTGTGGGGGTGCTGTTATGAATGGGTCACCGAGGAGAAAAAGGCAAAACAAGCTAAGTCACAGAAAATCAGAGAGGTTGGTAACTATGCAGATTGCAGATCCCTGATCCTACCACACAACTAGCAGCAGCCATGGAGCGTACCTACGATGTTTCTAGACGCTTCTTCACAGCCGGAGGACTAAATAAGCCTGAAACATGAAAAGGGGAAAACTAACTGCCCCAGAGCAGACCCCAAAGGAATAGATAGCCCCCACACATGTATTGACGGTGAAACAAGATGAAGGCACAAACACAGGCAGGAAAATAGGCTGAGCAAATGATGGGGCCCAAACTAACTAGAGAGGAAAGGAAAAGAAAGACGCTGTCTGCAACCTGCAAAAAACCCTACAAAAATAATGTCCAACACTTCTGATAGCAAAATTAACCCTGAAGTCACTAGACTTCTCCCACTATATCAGCACTCTGAAATATTCTGAGACAGAACAAAAAGAGACCAAACTAGTAAGGGACAAAAAGCAAATTGGCAAAATACTGATAAATAAGAGTGGAAATTCAGCACAGCCCCAAGCCGGGGCTGGCTGACCACACAAAATCAAGTGTGAACATTAGCAGAAAAGCTTAGCTTTAGATGACTGGAACAGAGCTGAAAACTAAGAGCTGACAAGCCAGAAGGAATCACCAGCAACTGAATAGGGCGCCGGCTGTCTTAAATCCAATCTGAGCCTCCTGAGGTCCAATTGTCATCCTCATTCTCAGGTGGCAGATCTCCACCGATCAAATCAGCCTCACTACCTCCTGTTACCACCAGAGGGAGTCTGGATGGAGAACTCACAACTGCTGAACCAGAGAATGAACTCACAACAGGGTGCATTATACTATATAGAGTCCGCCTATGGAGAGTACATTGTACTAGATAGACTCTGCCTATGGGAGGTACATTATACTATAGAGTCTGCCTATGGGGATGCATAATACCATATAGAGTCTACCTATGGGTGTGCATTATATAATATACAGTATGCCTATGGGGAGTGCATTATACCTTAGAGTCGGCCTATGGGGGTACATTATACAGTATTATATAGAGTTTGCCTATAGGCAGTGCATTATACCATATAGAGTGTGCCTATGGGGAGTGCATTATACTATATAGAGTCTCCATATGGGGGGTGCAATATATTATATAAAATTTGCCTATGAGAAGTGCATTATACTATATAGAGTCTAAATATGGAGAAAGCATTATACTATATAGTGTCTTTATGCTATATTAAGGCTTATAGCAAGTACATTATACTATATAGGGGCCTATGGGGAGTGCATTATACTATATAGAGTCTGCATATGAGGGTACATTATAATATATAGAATGGCTATGAGGAGTGCATTATACTATAGAGTCTGCCTATGTGGATGCATTATACTATATACAGTCTGCCTATGGGAAGTGCATTATACTATATAGCATCTGCCTAGGGGGGTGCTTTATACTATATAAAGTCTGCCTATGGGGAGTGCATTATACTATGTAGAGTCTGCCTATGGAGAAAGCATGATACTATATAGAGTCTGTCTATGAGGAGTGCATTACACTACAGAGTCTGCCTATGGGGGTACATTATACTATATAGAGTCTGCCTCTGGGGGTGCATAATACTATATAAAATATTCCTATGGGGAGTGCATTATGCAATATAGAGTATGCCTATGGAGAAAGCATAATACTATATAGAGTCTGACTATGAGGAGTGCATTATATTATATGGAGGCTTATGGCAAATACATTATACTATATGGAGGCCTATGGGGGAGTGCATTATACTATATTGAGGACTATCTGACTTGTCCAGCTTTACTCTTCACTCCACTCTCCTTCACTAACTAGACTCCACATTGATCTTGAACTTGTAATTGTCCTAGACTCTCACAAAACTGCCTAACCCAGAAAAAACGTTTCTATAAAACCTGGTCTAACCCCTTCCAAACTGAGGGCTAATCCTAACTCTGTTAACTAACTAATCCCTAGTGTAGCAAAATATATTCCTGTACTAGTGTGGTTCTCCTAGTGGACAGACCTCACGCATTCCCAGCGACAACCTTAGGCAAAGCATATAGGAGAATCAAACACATGGGCAATAGGAATATATTAAAACCCTTTTTTATCACACATATAAATATTCACACATCAACATCAGTGCATCAAGCTACAAACAACATCATAACAACCCCCTGTTCCCACAGCGTCTTCATCAACCCTTCCTCCCCCTACATCCCAACACAGTATTAAGACCCTTCACAGTATGATGCCCCCCATACAGTACAATGCACATATAGTCAGCTCCACAAAGTATAATGCCAGCACCATAACCATCATAGTTTGGTCTCCACACACAGTATGATGCTCCCACAGCTTTCCGCACACAGCATGATTCCCCCATAGAGTATGATGCACCCAAAATCCCAACAATACAATATGATGGCCACAGTATCAGTATGATGTCCCTGAAGTCCCCTCCATACAACATGATGCCTCCACAATGCCTCCCCCCACATTGTATGAAGCCCCTAGAGTGCCTCCCCACAAACAGTGTGATTCCCTCCACACAGGATAATGCATGCACAGTCACCCCCACACAGTATGATGTCCCCACAGTCCTTTCTTCCACAAATGATGTCCCTGTGAACAGCTTACTGAGATGCAATGTACAGATAATGATGGGGGGGTAACCAACTAAATTTACTTATTCTTCTAACCCAGAAATGAAAGTGTTAATTATGAGGCAGTTGGTTACTCAGATACAGGGCAGCGAATCATATAATATTAACAGTAACGGAGCCAACAACAATATCTTCAATATCCTATTCCCAGTTCTATCCTTCAGTGGGAGCGCCACTTTAATTTTTTAAGGGTGCCACTCACGATAGACCCAGCACCTCCGATAATATTACTATCAAGGTCATCAGTATTTCCCGCTGGGCCACAAGTCCTTAGTAGTGAGTCACTTAATATCCTACGTTTGTTCCTCGCAATGGCCTGGCCACTTCTGCAGCAAAGTCACACACCCTGTACCATGCCGCCACGTTAGAAATAACGACCCGGTTCCATAGTGTCTTCTATTAACCACAGCAGATGTCCAGTCCCGTACAATGGTCCACGGTGCTTGTCCAGTGGTGTTCGGCTATCGGTTGTGACGGACGAAGCCTTAACATCAAGTCTTGACCAAAGGAGTCTGGGTCCCCAGTTTGGACCAGCATGGTCTTGACTTCAGAGCCTGACCAATGGTGTCCCGCCTTTCCCGGTCTCCAACCTCACTTCGGTTGCTCGGCCTCTGCGTCCCACTGCTCACACTTCCTCCTTGTTTCTCTAGTTAACACCAACTGATTTTCTGCCTTATTACGCCAGCTTTTTATATTTGATAACTGCGCCACAGCTACCGCCTAACCCGGTGCTTCCTTCAAACTCATCCCTCCAGAAATGATCCTTCATCTTCTGATTTCGCTTTACACAGTTCGCTCAGCAGATGGTGACATTTGGTCACAAGTGTCGTAGAGCATTGAAACACTTCTTCGGCTCCCCACCCCTTTACGTCCCAACAGTCCCCTTACACACAGCAATGGATCTTGATGATTTTCATACCCAAATACATTCAGCATGGCAGAACCTTCCTCAGGCACTATCAATAACCTCAATGTCAGCAGCCAATTCTGTCAGGCTAAGTGCACACGTACCGGAACTCTCGCGGAAATTACCGTGAGAATTCCGGAATTCCAGTCCGCGGGAAAACCGCATTTTAAATTCCCGCGGAAAAACTAGCATTTTGCAAGCGTATTTAGCTTGCAAAATGCTAGCGTTTTCCAAGCGATCTGTAGCATTGCTGGGAGAACTGATTGACAGATTGGTCACACTCGTCAAACATAGTGTTTGACAAGTGTGACCAACTTTTTACTACTGAGGCTGCCTATGCAGCATCAGTAGTAAAAGATAAAATGTAAAAAAAAATAAAAAATGGTGTTATTCTCACCCTCCGATGTCCCGCGCATCCGTTCCCAGTAATCCTTTGCGAAAATGCCCGCGATGACGTCCGTTCTCGCAGGATCGCGATGTCTCGCGGTAATTCGGATGACGTCGCACGAATGACCGCGAGACTTCGCGATCCCGCGAGAACGGACGCCATCGCGGGCATTTTCGCAAAGGACTACTGGGACCGGAGCGTGAAGAGAAGCGGAAAGACTGCGCGGGACGTCGGAGGGTGAGAATAACAATATTTTTTATTTTTAAATTCTATTTTTTACAGGGATATGGTACCCAAAGCCCGGAGGACAGTCTCCTCTCCTCCGGACCGTGGGTACCATCCGCCATTGTTCTGCTTACTTTCCGCATGGTGGGCACAGCCACATGTGGGAAGTAAGCGGAGCAATGCATTCCTATGGGTGCGGGATCGCCGCGATTCCGCAAATTAATGAGCATGCTGCGGTTTTTACCGCGAAGCGATTCCGCCGCGGTAAAAACCGCAGCATTAGCACAGCATTGCGGAATCCCATAGGAATGCATGGGATGCTTATTTTGGGATGGGATGCAAAATCGCGCGGTTAAAACAGCCGCGGAAACGCGAAAAAAACGCCACGTGTGAACGCAGCCTCAGTGTGGGGATTTCTGCCCATGGCACTCATGCTCCATACTAATTAAATCAATATGTTTAGAAAATTTTGTTTTTATCTCTTCATCATTTGTGGGTCAGGAACATGTCTCCAACCTGTGATTTCCATCATTCCACTACTTTTCCTTCTTGTTTTTTAAATTTCAATCTTGAGGAGTGCATCCGAAGATCAATACTATAAATCCTACGAGATAGTTGGGGAACTCTGTTTTTGCATTGGGGCCCAGGATAAAAGATGGAGCCTAAGATTCCCCCTAGTCCAGTCAAAATACGAAAAAAAAATCCTTTACCCTGAACAAATTCCAAGAAAGCGTTTTATTGTTTTTTTTTGGTAGTATTGCATGTAGGGAAAAACATACTAAAAGTTTACCAAGATAGGGTTACCACAAAGGGTCCAAATGTGACGTCAAAGAATATGGAGGCCAAAGCTGTAAAATGTTAAATGCGACTCGCCTTTCAGTGTCTATCATATTTCTTTTACAATTACTACTATTATTATATTTATTATTTAATGATTTATTTATCTTCTTTTACAGAGCTGAGAATGATGGAAAGTCAAGAAACTTGCCCCTTATGCAGCCATGAAGTAGAAGATGACGGAGAAAGAGTGGTGATTGGTGCGAAAGGAGCTGAAGGGGTCAATAAAGCCAGTATTGAGAGGGGCGTTAGCACTGTGGTAGCTGCTGGAGCAATGGTGCACAAGAGATGTCATATGAACTACATAAACAAGAAGCAAATAGACTTGCATAAGAAAGCTACTTCCGTTCATCATTCACCTGCCAAGAGAGGTACACGGGTGTCTACTGGATCCTATGATAGCACGACGCAGTGTTTGTTCTGTGGACATGAAGTGGTGAAGACAAGATCTAGTAGTGATTTCAATGACTATAGCTTTGTTAAAACGGATGGATTTGTAAGGTCCATCTTGTCCCATTGCAAACAGCGTAATGATGACTGGGCAATCACCATTCAAGGGAGAATCATGTACTTTGGGAAGGACTTACATGCTGCAGACTGTCGGTATCATCGTTCATGTGACATTAACTTTCGGACAAATTACGGAATTCCTATGCGTCATAGTGGTGGATCTACTACAAAGAAACCGCGGAAGGTAGGGAGGCCGATGAACATGGACCATGAGCAAGCGTTCTTGAGTATGTGTACATTTCTCGAGGACAACGATGAAGAGCAACTGACTGTCCCAGATCTTGCAAAGAAAATGACAGAGTATCTTGTAGAAGGAGACAGTGCTGCCTATAGTAATAAATGGCTGAGGTATAGGCTGGAGGAGAGGTATGGCGATTCGCTATTCATAGCAGGGTGAGAAGGGTTGCCTAACATTGTAACGTTCCGTGAAAAGACCAGAATATTCCTGAGGGACTATTTCCATAGTCAGGTAACGGATGAAGAAGCCCAGAAGAGAGCCATCATAGAGACTGCGGCCAAACTAATCAAGAGCGATATCAAGTCTAAGATCCCATCTTCAACCGATGAATATCCGAAGACTTCTTCGCTTGAATGTCAGTCTGCCTTAGATTATCTCCCCCTGAGTTTGCTTTGCTTGCTTGAAACCCTCTTCGTTGGAAAGGACATTCACAGGAAGGTCGCAAGCATTGGACAATCAGTTGTTCAGGCTGTATGTCCCAGGGCTGTAGTAGCTCCATTGCAGCTTGGGTTAGCAGACCAGCTCCATCATCATTTCAGGTCTCGATTTCTTGTAGACAGTCTCTCAGCAATGGGATATTGTTCATCATATTCGGAAGTTCAGCGATTCGAGGAAAATGCGGCTGCTTCTGTTGGCCAGGATGTACTCGGTGGTAACATAGACAGACTGGATACGGCACTGCTGTTCGCTGCGGACAACGTCGATCATAATATCATCACGTTAGATGGGAAGGGGACTTTCCACAGCATGGGGATGGTAGCTACTGTGACTCCAGGAAGGAAGGTCAGTCGCACTGTTCTCATATGGAAGACTGTGGACTTGGAGATAGTTGAACAAAGCAGAGTTGATGTAAGGGAATACCGTTTCGCAAAACACATTTGTCGAAACATAAAATTCAAGCCCTTGCCATTTCTCGACGCCATTGACCATCGTGTTGATGTATTGTGGGAGATGTCTTTACGCTTCAAACAGCCTGCACTGAGCTGGAATTGAATGATGCACATGCTACACAAAGACTGTGATCATCCGGGGTCGTCTTCGGTAATCTTCCTGCCCATCATTGACATGTGTTCTGGAGACAAGTCATGCATCTTCTCTACTCTTGAGTATCTGTGCAACCTTGCTGATAAACACCGATCTGCTGCAGTTGTTACATTCGATCAGCCACTCTGCTGGAAAGTGTCAGAAATCAAACATGAGGTGCCAAGTAATACAATCAGAGGGGGATGCAGATGTGGAGATTGCTAAGGCAGCAGTGTCAATGTCATCCAACAAAAGTACTAGTCTCATTGGCGAAGATACAGATCTTTTGGTGTTGTTACTTCATCACGCGTCAACCAGCGATGACAACAAGCTTTATTTTTACTCGGATAAAGGGAGTCCTGCAACAGTATACAACATTAAGGTTATGAAGAAGTTCCTGGGAAACCATGTCTGCAGCAGTCTTCTGTTCCTTCATGCATTCACGGGTTGCGATACCACTTCCGCGGTTTTTGGAATCTGGAAAAAAACTCGGTCTACACAAGGATTTGAAGGGACACTCGGTCTTAAATAGCTGTGCTAAAATCTTTTCCACACCTAACAAAAACAAAGCTGAGATTGAAGACGCTGGGTGTAAAGCGATGGTGGCATTGTTCAGGGGCAAACCTGGAGACAATCTGTCTGCAATGAGGTATTCTACTCTCTGCAAAAAAGTTGGTTCAGCCAAAATTTTTGTTACACCTGAACGACTGCCACCGACCTCCTCTGCAACGAAGTATCATGCCCTTCGGAGTTACTTCAAAGTGATGCTTTGGATGGACAATGGTGAGGCCATGGACACTACTGAATGGGGATGGGAATTGCAGAACAACAGTCTAGTTCCAGAGATGATAGATACTTTACCCGTGCCAGAAACACTTCTGAAAATAATTCACTGCAATTGTTCTCGTGGTTGTAGTACACTTCGGTACACTTGCAAAAGACACAGACTTACCTGTTCACGGGTATACGGACCATGTCAAGAAGGGCATTGTGACAATATGAGTGAGGAAGCAGTGTCTGATGATGAAAATAGTGACTATTGACCTGACACGCTTATTCAGTGATGAAGTAGGTCTTAAAATGCACTGTGTATTAATTCTATAATTTCTAGAAATGTACATATATGTCATGACGTCATTGATGACATCATGACCTCGCCTGTCCATGTAGTTAGTATAAAACTTTGTATAAAAATTGTTATATGAAAATATATAGTATACAAAATGCAAACTCTTCTGTAACCTAAAGCTACAGCTTTGAAATAGGGAAATATTCGTTATTTTTAGTGCGATGGCTGTCATCGCCTTATGACGTCATAGTTAGGACCTTTGTGGTGATCAATTTTTGGAAAACTTTTAATATGTTGTTCCCCACATATAATAGTAATAAAAAAAATCATAAAACAATTTCTTGGAATTTGTTCCGGGTCAAACCGTATTTTGACTGGACTTCCCTTCAGAAATTGCAGCATAAAGTTGAAGGCTAAAGTAACTATTTTCATGTTGAGGTAACAGAAAGCTTTGTAAATGCGGACAGAAGGGTTGGGAGTGCGGTTATGAGAAAATAATTAGTGCCGCCCTCCCTTTTCTCCCTTTCCTTGTGGAGATGATTTTATTTGGAATTCACAAATGAGAGGTTTAGTGCACAGGGTAGAGGTGCAATCCATCAGTCTGTCAGGCAGGAGATGGAATCTATGAGGGGAGGAGGTCTACATGCTCCCCATAGATTGCAGATACGTGTAAATGGGGGCTATACGGCACAATTTTATTATGTTAACATACTGTATGTGGAATCATGGGCGGCATTATTACCTTGGTGAAGTGGTACAATAATTAAGCGACAAGAAGCCTAAAAGAGTGAAATGCGTTTCTCTCTTGCGCGCAGTAAATATTGTTAGAGGGAGATGTATGACTGCTCATTGCAAAAAGATATATGACTGGAATTGCAGTATATGAGAAAAGCTATTACATAAAGGTTACCCTATAGGCAGGGGAGAGTTACGTCGTAATCCTGGGACTAGGTGCAGCAATCCAAAGCTTCTGTATGGTCCCCGCCTGAAACATCACAAAGCCTGAGAATGTCAGTAGGATCATGAAACATGTGGTTAAAATTCAGGCTGATCCCATCAACGCCCCCATAACAATAAGCACTTGGCAAAATTGGCAATATGTCAAGAACCAGTGGGTTTTGGGGAGTATAGTAATGTGATCCATGCTTGCTAAGCTGAGGATAGATTTTACAGAAAATTTCCCCCCATCCAATAGGTAAATTTGAACAGCTATACCAAAATAATCCTGACGTATAGTGGCAAAAGATACTGACATATATGAATAACATTAAAAATACTTCCTTAAAGAGCCCACATAATACCAAAATATTGTGTCAATATAATACTGTCATATGCGACACCTACAGAAAATGTTTTGCAATGTCTCTTAGAATGAATGAGCACTTATAGATCCCTTATAATGCCACTATATAGTGCCAAAACAATCGTACCATATAGAGCTCTGGCAAAAATTAAGAGACCACTTTCAAATTTTCAG
This sequence comes from Dendrobates tinctorius, assembly GCF_039654945.1. NCBI lineage: Eukaryota > Metazoa > Chordata > Amphibia > Anura > Dendrobatidae > Dendrobates > Dendrobates tinctorius. The sequence continues at coordinate 29,699,821 of NW_027361682.1, read as the reverse complement.
TTTGTCTGATTTTTCTCTTTATAGGTATATTTTTGAGTAAAATGCAAATTGTTCTTTTAGTCTATAAACTTCTGACAACATGTCTCTGAATTTACAAGCAATAATTTTTTTTTTTTTCTGACAAAGAAAAATGGTCAAAATTAAAAAAAAACAAAAACCCAGTGCTTTCAGACCTCAACTAATGCAAATAAAACAAGTTCATAATCATTTTTTATTATTATTATACATTTATATAGCGCCATTTATTCCATGGCGCTTTACAGAGACAAGGGGAAATATAGACAAGTACAATAAACATGTGCAAGACAAGGGACACACAAGTACAGAAGGAGAGAGGACCCTGACCGTGAGGGCTCACAGTCTACAGGGATGGGTGAGGATACACTAGGAGAGGGTAGAACTGGTTGTGCAGTGGTTCAGTAGACCGAGGATCATTGCAGGCTGTAGGCTTGTCAGAACAGGTGGGTCTTCAGGTTCTTCTTGAAGGTTTCCATTGTTGGTGAGAGTCTGATGTGTTGCGGCAGAGAGTTCCAGAGTATGGGGGAAGCACGGGAGAAGTCTTGTATGCAGTTGTGGGAAGAAGAGATGAGGGGGGAGTAGAGAAGGAGATCTCGAGAGGATCGAAGGTTGCGTGAGGGTAGGTACCGGGAGACCATGTCACAGATGTATGGGGGAGACAGGTTGTGGATGGCTTTGTATGTCATGGTTAGGGTTTTGAACTGGAGCCTCTGGACAATAGGAAGCCAGTGAAGGGCCTCGCATAGGGGGGAGGCTGGGGAATAGCGGGGAGACAGGTGGATTAGTCGGGTAGCAGAGTGTAGGATAGACTGGAGTGGTGCCAGAGTGCTGGAGGGGAGGCCAGAGAGTAGGAGGTTGCAGTAGTCGAGGCGGGAGATGATAAGGGCGTGCACTAGTGTTTTTGTGGTTTCATGGTTGAGGAATGCGCGGATCTGGGAAATATTTTTGAATTTGAGGCAGCAGGAGGAGGCAAGGGCTTGGATATGGGGTTTGAAAGAGAGGGCAGAGTCGAGAATCACCCCAAGGCACCGAGCGTGCGGGACTGGGGAAATTGATGGATAGGTCTGTTGGAGGGGTAGAGTGAGATGGGGGAAAGATGATGAATTCTGTTTTGTCCATGTTCAGTTTGAGAAAGCGAGCAGAAAAGAAGGCTGAAATAGCAGATAGACATTGTGGGATTTTGGTCAGTAAGGAGGTGAGGTCAGGTCTAGCTAGGTAGATCTGCGTGTCATCGGCGTAGAGGTGGTACCGCAAGCCATGGGATTCTATGAGCTGTCCCAGGCTGAAGGTGTAGATGGAGAAGAGTAGGGGTCCGAGGACTGAGCCTTGAGGAACACCGACAGACAGGGGGCGAGGTGAGGAGGTGGTGTGTGAGAGGGAGACACTAAATGTACAGTCTGTTAGGTATGATGAGATCCAGGATAGGGCCAAGTCTGTGATGCCAAGAGATGAGAGAATCTGCAGCAGGAGGGAATGGTCCATGGTGTCGAAGGCAGAAGACAGGTCCAGGAGAAGGACGACAGAGTAGTGTTGCTTGCTCTTGGTGGTTAGTAGGTCGTTAGTAACTTTAGTTAGGGCAGTTTCAGTTGAGTGATGTGGTCGGAAGCCAGATTGTAACCGGTCAAAAAGGGAACAGGAGGAGAGAGATTTAGAAACAACAATACTAATGTTTTAACTCAGGAAGAGTTCTGAAATCAATATTTTGTGGAATAAACATGATTGTTAATCAGAGCTTTCATGCGTCTTGGCATGCTTTCCACCAGTCTTTCCCACTGCTTTTAGGTGGCCTTATGCCACTCCTGGTACAAAAATTTAAACAGTTCTTTGTTTGATGGCTTGTGACTATCCATCATCCTCTTGATTTCATTCCAGAGGTTTTCAATGGAGTTCAGGTCTGGAAAATGGGCTGCCCATGACAGGGTTTTGATGTGGCGGTCTCTTAATTTTTGCCAGAGCTGTATAAGGTCCACATAATTATGTCATATTTTGCCTAAATAATATGCAAATAATACTAATTTTTAGGAACCCTTGTATTACTGCCATATCATACCAAGACACTAATACATATACTAACACCCATATCTTGCAAATATAAATTGCCTGATTAATGTTCTTCATGGAAATATTACTCAGTTATTTAGCCTACATAATAATGCCATATAGTGATAAACTGCTACATGCACACACAGTACACCAAGATTTTACTGCCACGTAGTACAATGACAATACTGCCATATGCAAAGCCCATAAATATCAAAATATTTCTTGAATATTGTACATCATTGAAGTATTTAAAATGTAAAAGGCACACATAATACTGTGATAGAGTGCTAAGACAATACTGCTATATGCAGCACCCAAGTAATAGTCTTATACATTGTCCTAATAATATGACTCATTAAAAACCTCACTTCAAGAGTCCACACGATACTGCCATATACAGTGCCTACATTATACTATCATATACTGTATTGCCGAATACTACTCATTGAAATAGCAATCACTTAAAAAACCCACATAGTGCTGCCATATAATACAAATACAATACTGACATTTGAAGATCTTACAATATACTGCTATTAGAGTTGAGCGACTTTTGGTTTTTTAGGGTCGAGTTTCGTTTCGTGAAACCAGACTTTTCCAAAAGTCGGGTCAAGCAAGATCGGCCGATTATAGGGAAAAGTCGGGGTCGTCCCGAAACACGAAACCCAATGTAAGTCAATGGGGAATACAAGTCGGCAGTGAGAGGAGGACAGGAAACACACCTACAGTGCCCATTTGAATGCCAAAAGCATCAATTCTTCTTACTTAAGCTTGTCAACCTTAATTAACTTCATAATACAAGTTACGCACTGAAAAATGGGGGTTATTTGGCTAAAGTTGTGGGGGGGTAGGGCTGGCTCCAGGTTTTCATGTGCCCTGGGCGAAAGAGCGCCCCTTTAACACATAATACCACAACTCATCATGCTCCGATACGGCAGAGAAATAGCGGTATAGTACAATGAAAAATACTTCACTTTTTACATCTCATGACGAGGCCCATCTATTTCTCCATACAGAATCATTGGTCCCATATAATGTTTGAAACAGTATATGATGAGCTCCACATAATGCTACGGTATATGTTGGTCCCCATGGATGAAGCTCCACTGTGTTATGGGCCCAAATAATGCTCCAAACATAATGGTCCCCATTTCTAATGCTGTAGTGTATAATGGGCCCTGTAAATGCTGCTCCAGTGTCTGATGTCCACCTTTGGAATGTTCCAGTGTATGGTGGGCCCCATCTATCATTCTCCAGAGTATAGTGCTCCCCAAAAATTGCTGTGCCAACATTGAAAACAATCAAATAAGTCTCCTCGCTAGGGAATCCCTGTACTAGTCTGGACTCCTTGTCGTCCCCATCTTCCATCTCACTGCACAGTATTTCAACCTTGCAAGTTCTGTGATCCTGAGCAAGCAGGGGGGGCCCACTCGTTGGCGACGGCACTGGCACAGGGCCACTGATAGTACGGTGGTGTGTCTGATGGCGGGTGGGCCGAACCTGCACTTTCATCTGCAGCTTCCTCTTTGTCACCGTGTAAGATGGAACTGTATATGGGAAGGGTAACCTGAGTTTCATCAGGGTCAGATTCAGGCCGTGTAGCGTGCGAGGGGAATGTAGTGGTCTGGGTCAATGTACCAGCAGATTCATTGAGCAGTGGCTGGGCATCAGTGCACTTGTGTCGCCCCCCAGGAGTACGGTCGCCACAGTGTCATTACCTTCCTCCTAGGGAGTGTGATGTCATGCTTGGGAGCAACGAAGGATCTCTCTAGCAGGTTAACTGATTGGGCGGCGTTATTCCCACGAGTCATGACCCTCCAAACAGCGTTCATGAAGGCAAAGTGTTTGTTTTACGTGGGCAGTATGGTTGCAAAGCTGAACCTTAAAGGAATGTCCAGAAGGGCACCACCAGGAGTGGAGCCTACGGTTAAATTCGACTCCACCTGGGAAACCTCAACCATGCCAGCTACAGAAAAGATGCACACATTGCAAGCTTAATTCCGTTAACGAACAAGACTCCGTCATGCCCCGCGGTCCGAATCCGGCTTACTAGAGGGACACGTGAGGCTCTGGCACATGAGATTGGCCAATAACTGGTGTGTCATGCCCTTACATGTCCGTGGCTGCATGTGCGCTACACTGAAAAGGCCAGCGTTTGTCGCTTACAGGTGCAGATAACCCGCTGAACAACGTTAGTGATGGGGATCACTGATTACAATTATTACCCGCGAGCGATGATTTCCCAGTAAGTGCAGGTCAACCGCAGTTCCGGAATTAGGCCTAACCGTCATTCCTGAAAAAATGAAAAACTTACGTGTGCAAACCACAGGTGCTGTAGCTTGCTTAACAGCTCGCCAGCCGTTCTCACGCCCAGTATGGATTACACGTGATTGCACAAAGGTGAGAAAGGGTACCGTATCCCCGGATAACATGTATGGACAGCGTACACATTCAAAATATATGTCTATACATCAGGAGGCAGGCTCAGACGGTGTTAGGCCCAGTATGGCTTGCACGTGATTGCACAAAGGTGAGAAAGGGTACCGTATCCCCGGATAACATGTATGGATAGCGTACACATTCAAAATATATGTCTATACATCAGGAGGCAGGCTCAGACGGTGTTAGGCCCAGTATGGCTTGCACGTGATTGCACAAAGGTGAGAAAGGGTACCGTATCCCCGGATAACATGTATGGATAGCGTACACATTCAAAATATATGTCTATACATCAGGAGGCAGGCTCAGACGGTGTTAGGCCCAGTATGGATTGCACGTGATTGCACAAAGGTGAGAAAGGGTACCGTATCCCTGGATAACATGTATGGATAGCGTACACATTCAAAATATATGTCTATACATCAGGAGGCAGGCTCAGACGGTGTTAGGCCCAGTATGGATTGCACGTGATTGCACAAAGGTGAGAAAGGGTACCGTATCCCCGGATAACATGTATGGATAGCGTACACATTCAAAATATATGTCTATACATCAGGAGGCAGGCTCAGACGGTGTCAGGCACAGTATGGATTTGACGGCCCAGACTACACAGCGGAGGAGCAGGGAGAGGTAAAGATTGCAAATGCTGGGGCCCTGCCCAAGCAAGGCGGGCCCACTCGTGGGCGTCGGTACTGGCACTGGGCCCCTCATAGTACGGCGGTGTGTCTGACGGCGGGTGTGCACCACCACCGTCAGAGACACTTGATTGCACTATGAGGGACGCTGTGCCAGTGCCCGCGCCCAAGAGTCGGCCTACCCACCTGTCCAGGGCAACGGCACTCGCACGGTGTCGTGCGCTAGGTGGTGACCCCGGCTATGGGGGGGAGGCAGCACAGTTAGGGAGTTTTAGAAAGTGGCATATGTTGATGTAGGACATTCAGCTGATGCAAAAGGCGAAATAGGTCAAGTCCCAGGAAGAGGTGGACCAAAGCAAGCCATTTTTCTGTCACCCTATGTGTCATCAGGGGAAGGTGGGACAAAATCCTTGGAAACCCATGCATGGTTCATTTTAATGAAGGTTAGATCATCCACATTTTGGGTTGACAGACGGGTCCTTTTTTCTGTCAGGATTGATCCAGCTGCACAGAAGACTCTTTCCGATAGCACACTTGCAGCTGGGCAAGCGAGCTCCTGTAAGGCATATTGTGCCAATTCAGGCCAGGTGTCCAGTTTAGTGGCCCAATAGTCAAAGGGGAATGACCTGTGTGGGAGAACATCGATATGGGAAGAAAAGTAGTTTGTAACCATAGTTGACAACTGCTGTCTCCTGTCACTTTCCATCGATGCAGTATTACCAGTTGTGTGAGCGGTATTTGAAAAATCAGTCCACAACATTGTCATGAAACCCCTGTCTCCAACGCCACTTCTGCTGTGTGCACCATGAACACCTCTGCCAAGCTGCCCCCGGCCCGTATGGCTCGTGTGAGAACCATCACCGCTGCTGTGTGCTGGGAATGCCTCAAGCAACCGATTTACCAGAGTTGCTTGTTTATTAGCCAATATTAGGTCAAGGTTCTCCTGTGGCATGATGTTTTGTAATTTGCCTTTATAGCGTGGATCCAGGATGCTGGCCAACCAGTAGTCGTCATCGTTCATCATTTTGGCAATGCGGGGGTCCCTTTTTAGGATCTGCAAGGCATAATCTGACATGTGGGCCAATGTTCCCAGGTCAATGATGCACTGCGAGTGCTGGTTGGAGGAGCACTTTCTGGCAAATCCACATCCCTCCAGTCACGCACAAACCCTGTACCAGACCTTGCCACGCCAACATTTTCACTTGCCCCACGAGATGCATCCTCCTCCCCTAAGTAATCATCCCCATCATCATCCTCCTCCTCCTCTTCTTCCTCCACCTCGTCCAGGAGAGGTCCCTGAGCAGACAATGGCTGAATGTCATCAAGGATTATCTCCTCCTCTTCCTCCTCATCAACATTGGCTGCAGACGCCTGCTCCTTAAGGTGCGTCAAAGTTTGCATGAGCAGACGCATAAGTGGGATGCTCATGCTTAGGATGGCGTCGTCTGTGCTTACCAGCCGTGTGCATTCCTCAAAACACTGAAGGACTTTACAGAGGTCTTTCAGCTTCGACCACTGCACACCTGTCAACTCCATGTCTGCTCTCAAAGTGCCTGGCCGTGTATCCTCCCACAAATGCATTATGGCCTGCCTCTGCTCGCACAGCCGCTCCACCATGTGCAGGGTGGAGTTCCACCTTGTTGCAATGTCGATAATGAGGCGGTGGTTGGGAAGGTGGAGCAATCGCTGCAGCTTCTGCATACGAACGGAGTGTACAGGCGACCGGCGGATGTGCGCGAACAGTCTTCGCACCTTCTGGAGCAGGGCTGTTAACTCCGGATAATTTTTGAGGAAGCACTGCACCACCAGGTTCAAGGTGTGAGCCAAGCAAGGTATGTGGCTGAGTTTTGAAAGGGCTATGGCTGCCACAAAATTACGGCCGTTATCACTAACTACCTTGCCTGCCTCAAGATGTACACTGCCCAGCCATGACTCAGTTTGTCGCTTCAAGTACTCGGCCAGCACCTCGGCGGTGTGTCTGTCGCCCAAACACATCATCTGCAACACAGCCTGCTGACGCTTTCCACTAGCTGCTCGATAGGGGGACACCTCGTGTGCAACAGTGGCAGCTGCAGATGGAGTGCTCGTACGACTGCGCTCTGTGGACGAGCTTTCGCTTCTGGAGGAGGAGGAGGGTCGAACGCCTACAGCCAACTGTTTCCTATACCGTGGGCTAGGCAGCACTGTCCCACCACCGCTGTCCCCTGTGGACCCTGCATCCACCACATTAATCCAGTGCGCAGTGATGGACACGTAACGGCCCTGGCCATGCCGACTGGACCATGCATCAGTTGTGAGGTGCACCTTTCCACTCACTGACTGCTTGAGTGCATGGACAATGCGGTCTTTTACATGATGGTGGAGGGCTGGGATGGCTTTGCGAGAGAAGAAGTGGCGACTGGGTAGGTCATAGCGTGGTACTGCATAGGCCATGAGTTCGCGGAAAGCTGCGCTTTCCACCAACCGATAGGGCATCATCTCAAATGAGATTAGTTTGGCAATGTGGGCGTTCAAACCCAGTGTACGCGGATGAGAGACTGAGTACTTTCATGACCTACTCATAGTGTCTGGGAGGGTGAGCTGGACTTGAGAGCTGCATATGGTGGAAGTAGCGGTGGACAGGGTGGACTGAGAGAGGGTTGATGATGGTGATGGAGTTGGTGTTCTTTCTGATGGCCTAGATTCAGTATTTCGTTGATATAACAGTGGGATTCCCTGACTGCTGTGGCCTTGCAGCGACACCTCAACATTTGCTGCTGTGCTAACCGGTGGGCTTACAGTGGGGGAAACAATGTAGTGTTGCTGACTACCTTCTTTGTGATCAGTTGCACATGTGGCACTTGAGGTTTGGTGTTGTGTCCACGCTTGCAAGTGCATGGTGGTTAAATGTCTAAGCATGCAACTGGTATTCAAATTTTTCAGATTTTTCCCTCGGCTAAAGGTCTTGCGCACTTCTTACAGATAACCTTGGCCTGATCATGAGGATTTTGTTCAAAAAAGTGCCACACTGCACTCTTCCTACTTTGGCAGACATTTTGCGGCCTAGCACGCTGTGATCTTTTGACCCTCTGGACAAGCTGTCCAGCAACTCTTTTGATTTTTGGAACCTGTCTTTGGAGTGCTCCGGGCCTGCCAGATAACAGCTGTTGCGATGTCAATGTCTGCTGTGGATGCTCCTCATCTGAGCTATTGGAAGCAGCACCCTCTTCCCCCAATGGATGCCAATCTGGGTCAACAACTGGGTCATCCATCACCTCCTCTTCAATGTCATGTGCACCTTCCTCTGTGTCACCGTGTATGGTGGTATAGTGTGCGGGAAGGGGCACCTGAGTCTCATCAGGGTCAGAATCTGGCTCTGTACACTGCGAGGACAATGTAGTGCTCTGAGTGAATGTACCAGCAGAATCATCTATCAGAGGCTGTGCATCAGTGCACTCCATGTCAGATTCATCTTGGCCTGGGTAATTCACCATTTCACTTGATAATCCAGGCATGGTATGTGAAAACAGCTCCATGGAGTAATCAGTAGTATGGCCTGCGTCATCCTTCAATCTTGGTTGGGGTGAAGGACACAAGGAAAGGTGTGGTTCATGAACATGAGCCTCCAATGACGACTCAGTGCTTTTACTTTTTACAACTTCAGAAGAGGAGGCGATAGAGCTGGAGGCTGAGTCAGCAATGTAAGACAAAACTTTTTCCTGATGCTCTGGCTTTAAAAGCGGTTTGCCAACTCCTAGAAAACTAAGCCTTCGAAGCCTTATGGAGCCAGACGATGACGCAGGCTCAACACCTCCTGCATTCGGTCCTATTTTGCTCTTGCCACTACCATCAGATCCACCACCAACACCATCATTACCAGCTGCCAACCCCCGCCCAATTCCACGGCCTCTTCCACCAGCCTTCCTCATTTTTTGTAGAAATGTAGACAAAATCCAACAAACTATATAGTAATGTAAAACAAGGTACAAGGTGTCTATAGGACAGGGGAGATTTTGAATTTCTGCACACACTTGTGGACACTGGACACTTATGGATTGTGTGAGGCCCACTGAATATCACAGCGCTATGTCACAGGCTCGATGGCACAGGTGTGAAAAAAGTGACTACAGGATAAGGGAGATTTTGAATTTCTGCACACACTAGTGGACACTGGACACTTTTGGATTGTGTGAGGCCCACTGAATATCAGAGCGCTATGTCACAGGCAGAAATTGGCTAGTGTATCACAAACTACAAGGTGTATGTAGAATTGGGCAGAATAGGAATCTCCCTAGAGTGTAGGTCTGTAAGAACGGAACAAGTCCTACACTTATCCTTCCACAGTGACACACAGATAGCTTCACTGTGGCCGTGATAACAGCCGTTACACGGTACTGAGAGGAGCGTGCACGTACACGGCTGTCCGGTGTACGTAAAATTGTCAAGCTCCGTGTTTTTTAAGTATACGGACTGACACACGCTGTCTCTCTATAGTTTTGAATGTGATCAAACAGCAAATATATTTAACTGTTTGAAAGCTAGACAAAACTAGTAGGTGCAGGTCTGTAAGAACGGAACATGTCCTCGACTTATTCTCACAGAGTGACACACAGATAGCTTCACTGTGGCTGTGATAACAGCCGTTACACGATACTGTGTGAGGAGCGTACACCGCTGTATGGTGTGAAAAAATGCACGCTCAGTACCTCAGCAGGACAAAAAAAAAAATTGGGATTGCTTTTAAAAAAGCAGTTTGCAGAGCAGTTGGTAAACAGCAATGCAGCTGTCAGGAAGCCTTAGAAGGCAGCCTAACAACCAACACCGCTGATCCACCACAATATAGCCTCCCCTTGCACTGCACACACAGTGACTGGTGTGTTGTACAGGCAAAATCGCTAGCAGCAGAAGCAGTTTTTTTTTCTTCTTCCCTGCCTAACGCTCTCCCTACAGAATCAGCAGCAACCTCTCCCTATGCTAAGATCGGCAGAAGTAAGATGGCGGTTGGCGTGCACGCCCTTTTATAACCCCTGTGACGCCCACCAAAGCAAGCCAATCACTTGCATGCCCTTCTGAAAGATGGTGGTGACCCCTGCCTATCTCATCACGTTGCCCACAGTGTCCGTGGATCCTGATTGGCTGAAAAAGAGCACAAAACAAACTTTTGAAACCCGACTTTGGCGCGTAAGTCGCCGACCTCGTGGCCAACCTTTTCCTAGGGTCGGGTTTTGTTTCATGAAACCCGACTTTGCCAAAAGTCGGCGACCTTTGAAATTTTTCGACCCGTTTCGCTCAACTCTAACTGCTATATAATGGCCAATTAATATCCTGCAGCAAAGTAATGCCATATTTGGTATAATACATTGCCTAATTAGTATTTAATTGTAATTATACTCAAAAAGCCAACATAATGCCATATACTGTTAATACTGTTACATATTTCCCAGTTATTTATTTATTATAATATCTTGCCTCCAAATAATGCCATATTTAGTATCATCCCAAAATATAGTGACCAAATAATGTCTTATTGAAATAATACAGGGTGAGCAATTTATATGGATACACCTAAATAAAATGGGAACGGTTGGTGATATCAACTTCCTGTTTGTGGCACATTAGTATATGGGGAGGGGGAAACGTTTCAAGATGGGTGGTGACCATGGCGGACATTTTGAAGTCGGCCATTTTGGATCCAACTTTATTTCTCTCCAGGAATTGGTATGTGGAGAGTGGCTGTTGATCTGGTATTTTGCACCTGTGTTGCTAACATCTTGCTTTATGGGCTGGCTGCACCCTGTAGTGCATTTGTTCCAAGATCTGGGCAGGTAAGTGTTGCTGCTTTTTTATCTGCTGTTTAAATTCACTTTAAAACAAAGACTAAGTTCAGACCCTCTAAACCAATACAAACCCCAAACCAGACCCCCCATATCTTATATAGATCAGAACAAATCCAGATATCAGACCAGACAACCTAAATGAATACAGACCCCCAGGCCAACCCCCCTAAACTAACATAAACTTAGATTATATCACTAAACTGATACAGATCCAGTTTTTGTAACGAAATTAGAAATTCTCTATTCTTCCGACAGGTATGTTCATCCACCCAGCTCTCCTGCTGTCTGTCTATGAAGTGCACATAGTACATCACCCAGCTTTGCACATAGACTTGCCTCTGCACCTAGCATTCACATGGTATGTTCATCCACTCAGCTCTCCTGCTGTCTGTCTATGAAGTGCACATAGTACATCACCAAGCTTTGCACATAGACTTGCCTCTGCACCTAGCATTCACATGGTATGCCTTTCAGCTAACCCCAGCTTACCCCAGTGTTATTTATGACCTTGTTTACTCTGGCTTGATCATATGCATCTGGTCGACTCTTAATTGTCTGACCAAGATGAGCAGAGAGCACTTCTCTCTGCTTCACACTTGAATGCACTTAGTTGTACATATATTGCATAGCTCAAGACTGCAGAGTCTTCAGTCTGCAGTGTAATTCCTATAAGTGTGTCCTAGAAGTGTGAAGATAAATTTTAGAATTAAAACCAGAAGTGAACCAGAAGGGAACTGAAGGTAACTGTACACAATACAAAAAGGGTGGGGGAACAAGAGGCGCAATAGTGCCCTATCACTAGTGACACTACGATGTGAGTGGTGTAATGCAGTTCCACTCACCTATTCCAGTTGTGTGACCCACAACTGGCTTGAAGACATAACACAGTATCAGCTGCTGCAGGACCTCCACCGACCACTCCAACGTGGAAAAACTGCCAGAGAATATGGGAAGCAAGGTGTGCCACAGTCCGCGCTGCTGAGTCCACAAAATCACCTGGGATGCAAGATGTTGTAACAAAGTACTTCTTTACTCCTTCCTACGCGTTTCGGCGCCCTTCCTGGCACCTTCCTCAGGGATATTCCTGAGGAAGGTGCCAGTAAGGGTGCCGAAATGTGTAGGAAGGAATAAAGAAGTACTTTGTTACAACATCTTGCATCCCAGGTGATTTTGTGGACTCAGCAGCGCGGACTGTGGCACACCTTGCTTCCCATATTCTCTGGTAACTGTACACAGTCACTGTAAACAATGTTTCTGTTTGTTTTCACTTTCACCCCTATAATCCACTTTCTGCTAATTCCCCTAATCCCTACTCCTAGTAAGGAACTGTTCATCTCTTCTTCAATCCTCCCCATCCACCTCACCTCCTCTTCAAAACTGTTCCTTAACATACAATCCTCTGTCTCCAAACACAGACAGCCCCCTCATGCCCTCTCCTGCTCCCACCTGCTAACACTTTCTCTGCTCCTTCTCACTGCTGGTGATATCTCTCCTTGACCTACACACATTCTCTGAATCCCTCCTCCCTCTCACAGATATAAGTTCCTTACACAATGCGGATGACGCTGCTGCTCTATATAACACCACAATAGCTGTAGCTTTGGAATCTGCTGCCCCACTTACACATACCAAAGCTCGCAAAATCAACAGACAGCACTGGCACACCAGTCTGACCAAAGAACTGAGGCGAGCTTCCAGGGCTGCTGAGCGCAGATGGAAAAGATCCCACTCCAACGAGCACTTCATCGCATTCAAACAGTCCCTCACTACTTTCAAGACCACACTCGCCACAGCTAAACAAACCTACTTCTCATCTCATATCCTCCCTGTCTCACAACCCTAAACAGTTATTCAACACCTTCAATTCTCTCCTCCGTCCCCCAGCACCTCCTCCCTCCCCACTCATCTCAGCTGGAGACTTTGCCTCATTTTTCAAGCAGAAGATTGATAACATCAGAGACAGTTTTAGTCAACAACCCCCAGAGCCCTTCCTCCCGACTTCCCAGCCCTCCACCTCCAAAACCATCTTCTCCACCATTACAGAAGATCGACTCTCCACTCTAATCTCAAGATCACATCTCACCACCTGTGCACTTGACCCTATCCCATCCCACTTCATCCCAAACCTCACCACAGTCTTCATCCCAACCCTAACCCATCTCTTCAACCTATCACTAACAACTGGTGTTTTCCCCTCAAGCTTTAAACATGCCTCCATCACACCTATCCTCAAAAAGCCCTCTCTTGACCCATCCTCTGTATCTAGCTATCGCCCTATATCACTTCTCCCCTATGCCTCCAAGCTACTGGAACAACACATCTACCTTGAACTGTCCTCCCATCTCTCTTCTTGCTCCCTCTTCGACCGCTTACAATCTGGCTTCCGGTCACACTACTCCACTGAAACTGCCCTTACTAAGGTCACCAATGACCTCTTAACCGCCAAAAGCAAGCGTCAATACTCTGTCCTCCTCCTCCTGGACCTGTTGGCTGCCTTTGACACAGTGGACCATTCCCTATTATTACAGACCCTCTCATCCCTTGGCATCACAGACTTGGCCCTCTCCTGGATCTCATCATACCTAACAGACATTCAGTGTCTCCCACTCACAGACTACCTCCTCACCTCGCTCCCTATCTGTCGGAGTCCCACAAGGTTCAGTCCTAGGACCCCTGCTCTTCTCCATTTACACCTTTGGCCTGGGACAGCTCATAGAATCTCATGGCTTTCAGTATCATCTCTATGCTGATGACACACAGATCTACATCTCTGGACCAGATATCACCTCCCTACTAACCAGAATCCCTCAATGTCTGTCCACTATTTCATCCTTCTTCTCCGCTAGATTTCTGAAACTTAACATGGACAAAACAGAATTCATCATCTTTCCCCCATCTCACGTGACCCCCCCAATGAACCTATACATTACAGTAAATGGCTGCCCACTCTCCCCAGTCCCACAAGCTCGCTGCCTCGGGGTAATACTTGACGCTGGTCTCTCCTTCAAACCACATATCCAAGCCCTTTCCACTTCCTGTCGACTTCAACTCAAAAATATTTCACAAATCCGTTCATTCCTCAACCAAAAATCTGCAAAAACCCTAGTCCATGCCCTCATCATCTCTCGCCTTGACTACTGCAACCTCCTGCTCTGTGGCCTCCCCTCGAACACTCTCGCACCCCCCCAATCTTCTAAACTCTGCTGCCCGACTAATCCATATGTCCCCCCGCTATTCCCCAGCTTCTCCCCTCTGTCAATCCCTTCACTGGCTCCCCATTGCCCAGAGACTCCAGTACAAAACCCTAACCATGACATACAAAGCCATCCACAACCTGTTTCCTCCATATATCTGTGACCTCGTCTCCCGGTACTTTCCTGCACGCAACCTCCGATCCTCACAAGATCTCCTTCTCTACTCCCCTCTTATCTCCTCTTCCCACAATCGCATACAAGATTTCTCTCGCGCATCACCCCTACTCTGGAACTCTCTACCACAACATATCAGACTCTCACCTACCATCGAAACCTTCAAAAAGAGGCTGAAGACCCACCTCTTCCGACAAGCCTATAACCTGCAGTAACCACCGATCGACCAAACCGCTGCATGACCAGCTCTACCCTCACCTACTGTATTCTCACCCATTCCTTGTAGATTGTGAGCCTTCGCGGGCAGGGTCCTCTCTCCTCCTGTACCAGTTATGACTTGTATTGTTTAACATTATTGTACTTGTTTTTATTATGAATACCCCTCCTTACATGTAAAGCACCATGGAATAAATGGCGCTATAACAATAAATAATAATAATAATAATAATAATAATAATAATAATAATAATACAAATTCCCTCCATAGATCAGGGAATTGCAATGTCTGCATGGGTTGACTTTTTACGTTGTTCTCATGGTAAATAAGCGGTGTCCGGCAGCCACTTATCGACCTGTGCTGGGTCCATATACCTACAGTCGCTGCCTTCTTAGTTGCAGATTTTTGGCTGTGAAGTATATAAGGACCTTGTACCATTGATTATTATCTCTCCCCTGAACGTTATTTAATGCATGGGTGAAGGTTTCATTTTTTTTCTTAGTCTCACAGGACAAAATATATACAGTAGGAAAATGCAAGAACCAAATTTGTTTTGGGATCTTTAATTCTTCCTTCTACAGGTGTAGCACAAATTACCGGGTGAAATGATGTGTGTAATCACATTGGACGCCAGTAATTTTTTGATGAACATAAATATCCACTGGGAAGATGGGCTGAACACATGGCTGATCATTGGATGCATTACGTGCTGAAGAAAGCTAAAGTAGAGGCATACAAGTAAACCAGGGAATCAGAACCGCATGTCCCGAAATTAAGACATCTGAACTCTTCCTCAATCATCTTTAGATATGTAAATTACCCTCCCTTTCTGACAAATACAAAAAAGGGCTGCTTTCTACCAAAATAACGCCACATTTATCCACTGGTTGTGCCAGGTATTGCAGCTCAGGCTCATTCACTTCAGTGAAGCAGAACTGTGATACCAGATACAACCCATGGACACTGTGTCTGGGGAAAAAACATGCAAGACAACCACTGAGCCCAGAGATGGGACTTTCTCATAGATACAAGATGGAGCTACCTTACAACATATGTGACACCACCCTAATCCTTATCCTTAGTGAAGATGAATTCCTTACCAGGGTTGTTGAGTTAACTCATTTTCAAATACCCTGTAAAGAAATTTTGAGCAAAAAAGAGGAGGTACTCTGTTTAGGATTGTTGTCTTTTGGCTGAAGAGGTTGCATTTCGTTCTGGAGTACCTGTCTAGTTCAGAATTACACAGACCATTAACTGTTTTGTGTAATACCTAATTTCCCCATGGAGTGTGCTGCAGAGAAACTGAACACTTGACTGAACACTAACCAAGATTTCCTTCAGATCACAAATGGTTGCTGGAGGTCTTGGAAGTAGGATAAAAGTGTTAGGTTGGATTTGACTCGGCCAACATCTTACCAACCCAAGGTCCTGTCATGAGTTCTCTTGGCTCCCTGATTCTAAACATTTAGGAACATACAAAAGGAAATACATACCCAGGGTAGGGCACAGAGGTAGCAGTTGTACTTAGGCCTCTGTGCATAAGTTAGCCCAAAATCCCCTCCGTCACAAACAAACCATATGTTTCAGGCCCTGGATATGGCCCCAAACCTTCAGGTTGAGCCTCTGTATGTAAAAATAGCTCATGTGACTGTTTTGTGGCTTCTGGGTCTTTAACAGGAGCATATAGATCATGGTCGCAGAGGCTGGGACTACGACCAGGCCCAGGCGGGAAGGGGGCCTGCCGATACCAGAACCTATTTCAACTGGATGTTCGACCGATGATGCGGGACATTAGTACAAGAAGGGGCCAGGACGAGGGATATTATTACAGGAAGAGGCCAGAACGAGGGACAATATTATAGAAAGGGGCAAGGACAGGGGATATTCTTACAGCAAGATGCCAGGACGGGGACACCATTAAATGGGGGCGAACACATGTCTTTATAGGATCTAGAACATTACAAGAGTTCATACATCTCACCAATATGCAGGTGGGGGTTCAGGTCCAAATTTTGCACTGAGGTCCATCAGACTCTAGCTACGCCACTGGTCTTTAAACTTTTGCCGACGTGTATAAGTGTAAGGAGGTGGCAGGGACCTTCACATACCTCCTCTCCCTTGGACACTATGCACATACAGCTCTGGCAAAAGTTAAGAGACTACTTTCAAATGTTCAGTTTGTCTGATTTTTCTCTTTATAGGTATATTCTTTAGTAAAATGTAAATTGTTCTTTTAGTCTATAAACTTCTGACAACATGTCTCCAAATTTCCAAGCAATAAATTTTGAATTTTTTTTCTGACAAAGAAAAATGGTCAAAATTAAAAAGCAAAACAGTGCTTTCAGACCTCAAATACTGCAAAGAAAACAAGTTCATAATCTTTTAGAAACAACAATACTGATGTTTTAACTCAGAAATCATAGAATCATAGAATCGTAGAGTTGGAAGGGACCTCCTGGGCCATCTGGTCCAACCCCCTGCTCAAAGCAGGATTCTCTAAATCATCCCAGTCAGATGTCTGTCCAGCCTCTGTTTGAAGACTTCCATTGAAGGAGAACTCACCACTTCTCGTGGCAGCCTGTTCCACTCATTGATCACTCTGTCAAAAAGTTTTTTCTAATATCTAATCTGTGTCTCTTCCCATTCAGTTTCATCCCATTGCTTCTAGTCTTTCCTTGTGCAAATGAGAATAAAGTTGATCCTTCTACAATGTGACAGCCCTTTAGATATTTGTAGACAGCTATTAAGTCTCCTCTCAGTCTTCTCTTTTGCAAACTAAACATTCCCAAATCCTGCAACCTTTCCTCATAAGACAGGGTTTGCAGACCGGTCACCATTCTGGTCGCTCTTTTCTGAACTTGCTCCAGTTTGTTGATGTCTTTTTTAAAATGTGGTGCCCAAAACTGGACACAATATTCCAGATGAGGTCTGACCAAAGAGGAGTAGAGGGAAATAATGACTTCACGTGATCTAGACTGTATGCTTCTGTTAATACATCCTAGAATTGCATTTGCCTTTTTTGCTGCTGCATCACACTGTTGACTCATATTCAGTCTGTGATCTATTAGTATACCCAAGTCTTTTTCACATGTGCTGTCACTTAGCCCTATTCCTCCCATTCTATATATGCTTTTTTCATTTTTATTGCCCAGATGTAGTACTTTGCATTTCTCCCTGTTAAAAACCATTCTGTTAGTTGCTGCCCACTTCTCCAGTTTATTTAAATCTTTTTGAATCCTCTCTCTCTCTTCTCTAGTATTAGCTATCCCTCCTAGCTTTGTGTCATCAGCAAATTTAATCAGTTTACCCTCAATTCCTTCATCTAAATCGTTGATAAAGATGTTGAACAATACAGGGCCCAGGACAGAGCCCTGTGGTACCCCACTTGAGACATTCTTCCAACTGGATGTGCAGCCATTTACGACCACTCTTTGGGTCCGATCACTAAGCCAGTTATGAATCCACCTAACAGTTGCCTTGTCCATTCCATACTTAGTCATTTTTTCAATAAGGATTGTATGAGAGACTTTGTCAAATGCTTTGCTGAAGTCAAGATATACTATATCTACAGCATTTCCTTGATCCACCCAATCAGTGATACCGTCATAGAAGGAAATTAAGTTAGTCTGACATGACTTATTAGTTAGAAACCCATGCTGACTCTATTTAATCACTTCATTCTTATCCAGGTATTGACATACATGTTGTTTAATAATTTGTTCAAAGATCTTTCCTGGTATAGAAGTCAGACTCACCGGCCTATAGTTGCCTGGGTCCACCTTCTTCCCCTTTTTGAAGATAGGAACAACATTTGCTCTTCTCCAGTCTTCTGGCACTTCTCCTGTTCTCCAAGAATTTTCAAAGATTATGGAGAGGGGTTCAAAAATTTCTTCTGCTATCTCCTTCAGTACTCTGGGGTGTAATTCATCTGGACCTGGAGACTTGAATTCATTTAGGTTAGCTAAGTGTTTCCTCACTATCTTTCTGTTTATAGATATCCTGGATTCTTCTATTCCCTTAATAGGACAGTGAATAACAGTTGATGTTGCATTTCCTTTCTGAGAGAAAACAGATGCAAAATAGGAATTTAAAAGTTCAGCCTTCTCAACATCCTGTCTTACCATTTCATCATTTTCATCCTGTAAAAATCCTATAGCATCTTTGACTTTTCTTTTACTTTTGACATATCCCCAAAATCCTTTATTATTGCTTTTGACATCTCTTGCAAGCCTCAGTTCATTTTCAGCTTTATTAGAATAGTGGGGGCATCATAGAGATGGGGAATAGGATAGATTAGGAGTGTTAGTCAGGTACAGTTAGCATAGGAGTTTGTCAGTAGGGGGGAGTTAGAATAGAGCAGGGCATAGCATAGGTAGTCAGGACACTTCCTGATTAGTGAGCAGAGCCCGGGCAGCCTTGCCCAGGGCAAGGTGTAAGGAGCAGTAAAGGAGACAGTCTGCTGGCTGTGGGGATAGAGCTGCTACAGCAGGAAGGGGCCCCAGGCTGAGGACTGTGCAGTCGGGCACCAGCTAAGAAGGACCATCCCCAAGAAGAATTCGGGGTCTACGACCAGGGCAGGAGAAGCTGGGATGGCGTTCCTGGCACCTTTCCCTATTGATGTTAGCAGATTCGGAAATGGAGTAACGCAGGGATTACAGAAAAATGCTGTATAACAATATTATTTAATTTTTAACAAAAGGATGAAAATGATCTCATCGCAGAGAGTTAAAAAATAGTAAACAGGAGTCAAGGGAAGTAAATATTTAACGCAACAGTCTGATAGTTAAACGGCACTTATCAAAGTCTTCTCTGATACTCATCCACAAACAGTCTGATGGGAGTTGGAGTACTGGCAACGGCCAGCGTGGTATCCTCAGATGGATCCCTAACAATCATGGTCCAGCTTCTGGCAGCAACAGGCAGTCACCGGTTTTGCCCGCTAAGCCCCTAGTCCATAAATCTGTGCATCCAAAGTGGGAAGTGCTGCAGTAGTTTCTGTCTCACCTGTGCACTGCGGTTGCTGCTGAGCATTTAACAGCAATGGCGTACGCACCTCAGGGTCCTGCCACAGGTGCAGGGAGCTGGTGGCGCTGAAGGCACAGATGAGACAGAGATTGTCAAGGGATAAGGCAGGGATTGCCAGAACAAGAGAGACATAAATGACGGGAAGGATAGAGGCTGCCCGGAAGGCAGGGAAAGATCAAAAGATGTCGTTTTGTGTAACCTGTGCTGCAAGTGTGATGAATAGTGTTGAGCATTCCGATACCGCAAGTATCGGGTATCGGCCGATACTTGCTGTATCGGAATTCCGATACCGACTTCCGATATTTTTTCAATATCGGAATTCGGCATCGGAATCGGAAGTTCAGTTGATTGACAGCCTGACGTCATCATGATGCGCGGTGTGTGCGCATCATGATGCGCCGTCATTTCGGGCCTTCCGGGGGTCTCTGCCGGCCTGCCGGGGGGCTGTGCCGGCCTGCCGGGGGGCTGTGTGGACTGCCCGGGGTCTGTACCGGCCTGCCGGGGGGCTGTGCCGGCCTGCCGGTGGTCTGTGCACCCTGTGAGGGTCTGTACCGGCCTGCCGGGGGGCTGTGCCGGCCTGCCGGTGGTCTGTGCACCCTGTGGGGGTCTGTACCGGCCTGCCGGGGGGCTGTGCCGGCCTGCCGGTGGTCTGTGCACCCTGTGGGGGTCTGTACCGGCCTGCCGGGGGGCTGTGCCGGCCTGCCGGGGGGCTGTGCTGATGTCCGGGGGTCTGTGCAAGCATCGTCCGATGGGACTACAAGTCCCATCTGGCGATGCCTGCTACCATGACAGTGATTGACACATTAGCCAATGATGGGAAAGTAGTAGTCCCATCATCCGGCTAATGTGTTAAATGTTAAAAAAAAAAATACTACATACATACTACATGCTACATACATACTACATGCTACATACATACTACATATATACTACATACATACTACATACATGCTACATACATACTACATACATGCTGCATGCTACATACATACTACATACATGCTACATACATACTACATGCATGCTACATGCATGCTACATACATACTACATGCATGCTACATACATACTACATGCATGCTACATACATACCACATGCTACATACATACCACATATATACTACATGCATACTACATGCATACTACATACATACTACATGCATGCTACATACATACTACATGCATGCTACATACATACTACATGCTACATACATACCACATACATACTACATACATACTACATACTACATATATACTACATGCATGCTACATACATACTACATGCTACATACATACTACATACATGCTACATACATACTACATATATACTACATGCATGCTACATACATACTACATATATACTACATGCATGCTACATACATACTGCATGCTACATGCATGCTACATACATACTACATACATACTACATGCTACATACATACCACATATATACTACATACATACAATACATTCATACAATACATACATAGACATACAGTACATATAACATAGAGTAACATACTTACCAATACTTGTCACATTGTTCCCCGAAGCCATTGTCTTTTCCGGAATAAATATTAACATAACAAACCACAAAAATACTCACCCACGATCCGAAGCAGTCCACGAGTGTGTCCCACGACGATCTTGGGTAGAGAACGGCAGCATCAGATGATGCTGCCGTTCTCTACGGGCTGCAGGAATCCAATGACGGAAGGTAGGTATCCTTCCGCACTGTATTCCTCCGCCACTTAAAAAAAAAAAAGTCCCTAGTCTCACTTTATGCCATTGCTGTGTGGGAATTTCCCACACAGCAATGGCATAAAGTGAGACTAGGGACTTTTTTTTTTTTTTAAGTGGCGGAGGAATACAGTGCGGAAGGATACCTACCTTCCGTCATTGGATTCCTGCAGCCCGTAGAGAACGGCAGCATCAGCTGATGCTGCAGTTCTCTACCCAAGATCGTCGTGGGACACACTCGTGGACTGCTTCGGATCGTGGGTGAGTATTTTTGTGGTTTGTTATGTTAATATTTATTCCGGAAAAGACAATGGCTTCGGGGAACAATGTGACAAGTATTGGTAAGTATGTTACTCTATGTTATATGTACTGTATGTCTATGTATGTATTGTATGAATGTATTGTATGTATGTAGTATATATGTGGTATGTATGTAGCATGTAGTATGTATGTAGTATGTATGTAGCATGCATGTAGCATGCAGTATGTATGTAGCATGCATGTAGAATATATGTAGTATGTATGTAGCATGCATGTAGTATATATGTATGAATGTATGTAGCATGTAGTATGTATGTAGTATGTATGTGGTATGTATGTAGCATGTAGTATGTATGTAGTATGTATGTAGCATGCATGTAGTATGTATGTAGTATGTATGTAGTATGTATGTAGCATGTAGTATGTATGTAGCATGCATGTAGTATATACGTAGTATGTATGTAGCATGTAGTATGTATGTAGCATGCATGTAGTATATATGTAGTATGTATGTAGCATGTAGTATGTATGTAGCATGCATGTAGTATATATGTAGTATGTATGTAGCATGTAGTATGTATGTAGCATGCATGTAGTATATAGCATGTAGTATGTATGTAGCATGCATGTAGTATATATGTAGTATGTATGTAGCATGTAGTATGTATGTAGCATGTAGTATGTATGTAGCATGTAGTATATATGTAGTATGTATGTAGTATATATGTAGTGTGTATGTAGTATATATGTAGTATGTATGTTGCATGTAGTATTTATGTAGTATGAATGTAGCATGTATGTAGCATGTATGTAGTATGTAGTATGAATGTAGCATGTATGTAGTATGCATGTTGTATGTATGTAGCATGTAATTTTTTTTTTTTTTTTTGCATTCAACACATTAGCCGGATGATAGGACTATTACTGTCCCATCATTGGCTAATGTGTCAATCACTGTCATGGTAGCAGGCATCGCCCGATGGGACTTGTAGTCCCATCGGACGATGCCTGCACAGACCCCCGAAGCCTGCACAGACCACCGGCAGGCCGGCACAGCCCCCCGGCAGGCCGGCACAGCCCCCCGGAGCCTGCACAGACCACCGGCAGGCCGGCACAGCCCCCCGGCAGGCCGGCACAGCCCCCCGGAGCCTGCACAGCCCCCCGGCAGGCCGGCACAGCCCACCGGAGCCTGCACAGACCACCGGCAGGCCGGCACAGCCCCCCGGCAGGCCGGCACAGACCACCGGAGCCTGCACAGACCCCCTGGCAGGCCGGCACAGCCCCCCGAAAGGCCCGTACAGACCCCAGAGAGGCTGTACAAGGGCAGGAAAGGGTTTTTCTTATTCCGATACCGGAAGTCCCATAGACTTGAATGGGACTTCCGGTATCGGAATCGGCGATACCGATACTTTTTTTAAAGATCGGCCGATACCATCCGATACGATACTTTGAAGTATCGGACGGTATCGCTCAACTCTAGTGATGAATGGTCTACTGAATAGTAAAGTTCAACTGTTGGAAAAGAACTGTGTCTCTGAGATGTTTTGTGGAGCTCGGAAACACGGAGCTGGGATGACAGGACTTGAAATGGCTCTGACAGTGAACGTAAGTGAATTGCTGTGCACGCTGTACATGCAGCAGAAGGGACACTGTATTCTATTTGTGGGGCGCCAGGGTGCGGGAAAAGTACAGCCTGTTGCCACGACTACCACCCTGGCCGCCTTACACATGTACGGCACTTGACGGAAGAGGATGAGTCCGCACCATTCCTGTCAGAAGATGGCTGTGTTATTGAGCAATCATCTGCCTCTAACAGACAGTGATGGGGCTGAGCTCTTTCTGCTGCTGTTAATATGTTAAACAAAGACGAATAGCAACATTTACAGCGTGAGGCCTGGGTGTTTTGCCATTCCATGCGCCCATCAGCCCCCAAGTAGATTTCCATGACAGCTGCAGTCTGCTGCAGAACCTTGTTCCCATGAAGACCATCCTGTTACTGGTGTTCCTGGGAGACAGTGACTTTACTGTATACTGCAACACTCTTGTATTGTTAAAATAGCTACAAGGGTTGTCCACTAGTGATGAGCGAACGTGCTCGGATAAGGTGTTATCTTAGCATGCGGGTGCGGATAACTGAGTATCTTGGGCGAGAACCCACGACTGCATGTCCTGTGGCTGTTTGACTGTCACAATACATGCAGGGATTGCGTGTTTGTTAGGCACAGTACATTTCCATCATTTTCTTACGTTCAGCTCAGATTATCCCTACTTTAACAGGTCCTGTTAGACCTAGGGATTACCCATCCGGCACCACTGTGCTCCCGAGATTCACTACGTTTCCCTCAAGCTAGAGCTAGGAGAAACTGAGATGAAAGTGGCAAAAGTTGACAAATTTTTGCACCTGGACCTCTTCTGGTGGACATGTGTCAACGGTGCCAAATTTGTTGGGGCTATCCTGATTTTTTTGGGAAACATTCCCTACAAACCAGTAGCGTCACAAGCCAAAAGCTTCATCCACAAACAGGAGGTTCCTGCCACGATTGAGTCGGCACTAAAATATCCCTAAATTATCAACTTGAATTTTAGTATCTTTGCATTTCTAAGGGGTAAGGAGTGTGCAGGTGTCAACTAGCTCCAGTAAAGGGCCCTTATTTTTATTGTTGCTGCATAATCCTACCCTCTTGTAGGCTCCTCAATGATTAGTGGACGGGACTGGCTATACTGTAGAAAGCTAGTCTGGAGGGAGATGGAATAAAAAGTACTGCACTCATGTGCTAAGTGTTAATGACTATCCTAAATGCAATGCCCCTTCTAAAATTTAATTATATCTCATTGCAGAGTACTCAAGTGCTCCTCGCCCTAACAAAAGTGAAGTCCTACACCTCACTAACAATCATCCTGATTTTCTACCTCTTCTAATCAGAAGACGTAATGTTGTGATCACATAGCCCAGAACTGGAAACAATGGAGCAAAGACGAGAGCGACACGAACGACAACATTAAGCCCGGCATCCGATGATTTAGAAGAGGAACCTCTGTCAGAAAATGACAGCGTAAGGAACAGGCAAAATGGATCCAAAAATACATTCAGCTCCAACACAAAAAGTAAGGATTGTGTGGTAATGTGGATGAGGGAGGATTGCATTTAAAGGGGCGATTCAGGACAAAAACAGCATGCCTGCGTCTAC
Organism: Dendrobates tinctorius; assembly: GCF_039654945.1. NCBI lineage: Eukaryota > Metazoa > Chordata > Amphibia > Anura > Dendrobatidae > Dendrobates > Dendrobates tinctorius. The sequence continues at coordinate 29,675,072 of NW_027361682.1, read as the reverse complement.
ATACAGTGCCACTCCCCCCATAGGTCATGACTGGAATTACAGCTCAGCTTCAATCTTGAATCGCAGTATTATCATAGGTAGCGGTGTCTGAGCTGTAATGTTTTAAGAAGCTATTGCTTTTAGCACATGCAATTTTGCTTTGTGATTTTTGGCTTTGAGGCTTGCACATGTAAGACAGATGGTTTTAATGTTAAGTACCAATCATTATCAGTCATTGAATATAGGAAGAGAAGGTGAGCTATGTCATGAGCTATTGTGAATGGTGGATCTTATAATATCTACTGTATATAGAGGTGTTATCAGTCATTGTACAGGAGGAGGAGGTGAGCTGTGACATCACCTATTGTGAATGGTGGATCCTTTGTTATCCACTGTATATAGGTTTATTGTACAGGAGGAGGAAGATGTGAGCTGTGACTATCACCTATTGTAAATGATAGATCCTGTGTTATCTACTGCACAGTATATAGAGGTGTTATCAGTCATTGTACAGGAGGAAGTGAGCTGTGACATCACCTATTGTGAATGGTGGATCCTGTGTTATCCATCTAATATATAAAGCTCAATGTGTGGGTACTTGTATGTATGTGTGTATGTCCGGGATTGGCATCCGCATCGTCGCAGCTACAGCCACAATTGGCACAGTCACACGTCTGGACCCCGAGAGCGTCATAGACTATGTTTTAAGGCGATATTTTAACCCCACGTGTTCCAATTCACCAAATAATTTCGCCCCTACCTACATAATGGGGAAAAAGTCTGATAGTATCACACAGGATAGGATTAGATACACGGCTCAGCAGTCAGTATCACACAGGATAGGATTAGACACATGGCTCAGCAGTCAGTATCACACAGGATAGGATTAGATACGCAGCTCAGCACACAGTATCACAAAGAATAGTATTAGATACATGGCTCAGCAGACAGTATCACACAGAATAGGATTAGATACACGGCTCAGCAGTCAGTATCACACAGGAGAGGATTAGATGCACGGTTTTTATGTGCAATATAATCATTATAATTTGTTATAACTAACCACAGTTGGTTACTATGCCCAGGCAACGCCGGGCTCTTCAGCTAGATGTATATATAGGTGCTAACAGTCATTGTACAGGAGGGGGATGAGGTGAGCTGTGATGTCACCTATTATGAATGGTGCATCATGGATTTTCTACTGTATATAGAGGTGTTATCAGTTACTGTACAGGAGGAGGTGAGCAATGTCATGACTTATTGTGAATGGTAGATTCTATAATATCTATTGTATATAGAGGTGTTATCAGTCATTGTACAGGAGGAGGTGAGCTGTGACATCAACTATTGTGAATGGGAGATCCTACGTTATCTATTGTATATACAGGTGTTACCAGTCATCGTACAGGAGGGTGATGAGGTGAGCAGTGATGTCACCTATTGTGAATGGTGCATCCTGGATTATTTACTGTTATCAGTCATTGTACAGGAGGAGGAGGTGAGCTATGTCATGACTTATTGTGAATGGTGGATTCTATAGTATCTATTGTATATAGAGGTGTTATTAGTCACAGTATAGGAGGAAGTGAGATGTGATGTCACCTATTGTGAATGGTGGACCTTGTGTTATTTATCCACTATATATATAGAATTATTACCTTTCGTTGTAATGTTATCTATGATGATAATAAGACAGCCAAAAGTAATCTGTGCAGAAAAGGAACTATGAGTCTAGTATAAGGCCTGGTTGCCAGTGTGAAAGATTTTTGTTTTCTTTCTGCAGATTAATTAGAAAAAACATTATCCAAAATAAAAAAAATATTGCATATGGGTCTCCCTCCCAGGGCTGCGGGAGTACTTGGTACCGGGCCGGTATCAGTGGGATGTGTCACAGTGGCGGTGACCCGGACCGTGACCCTGGGCGCCCAAGTAATAGAAAGATGTGAATGGTTTGAATGTTGTTAAATGAATAGTTCATGACGCCACCTGTGGTGTTCGGCAAGGGAGGTTTTAAGCCGACGCTGCAGACAGATCCTCTGGGACAGATGGTGTGGTGCAGCGAGGATGGTATAGCCCTCCGCAGGCGGGGCTGTTGTCCCAGGGCAGTGTAGATGTGGAGACACTTAGATGGTGTAGTGTCCGGCGCAGGGGATGTAGCAGTACCAGGTGGACGGACGCAGGAAGGAATGGAGGACACCAGGGCATGTAGTTCCAAAGCTTTACTCACAGTCTGTAGTGCCCGCTTCTGTGCCGTGTCCTCCAGGTCAGGGACTCAGTCAACCTCCAGGCAAGATGGAATGCTCCCTTCCACACTCCGCCAACTTATGTGCCTTTCCTGAACGTCTCCTCTATAGCGCCTTTAAGTGTGAAGATCTCCTATAACTGTGATACACTGGAGTTCCTCCTGACAGATGTTCCCAAGAACTCTACTTGCACAGCAGACAGCTGTAGCCTGCTTCGGGGACTCTCTACTCCTAAGACCCGGCTCTCTATCCGTGTTGCTCTTGTGCCCTCAAGTCTTAGATGGAGTAGTGCATTTACAGCCCACTACTCCACCGGTGTCTGCTGCAGAACCATTAGTGTCCATACAACCTCGGGGACCGGGCCCTGGCCTTGCGCTTAGAACTTCTAGGCAGGGTTCTTCCTCTAACCCACGTCCTCTGTGTTCCCTTTTACTCCTACGTTCCGTACTTGTCTTTTCCCTTCAATGGAAGCAAAGGCTTCAGTTCAATGTCTTTCTCCTTCTTTCCTTTCCCATGCCAACCTGCTCAGATCACTGAGGCAGCTGCAGCACTCCTTCCTCCATCCCTCTTCCAGGGATCCCCACTCCTCCCGAGTGGCTTCCTCTCTCACTGACCTCCTGTCAGACTGACCTGTAATCCTAAACCATCCCGCTCATATATATATTCTGAACTCCACCCACCTCCCAGCACGTCTAGTGTTCCAAGCAGGGAACCACCAAAGGTGCTCTGCCCCTCTCTAAGCAAGGAGCCACAAAGTTGTTTTGCTGAATTACTCTATTGTGTGGGGTGCGAGTGTTGGAGCGTGGTCAGGAGCCCCCAACTTACCTGGATGGTGGGGCACCACACCTTAGGAGAAGGTGCAGTACCTCTGTGGCGACTGAGCCTCAGGGGCGCCACACATATAAAAACAGATTTAAACATTAGGTCATTTTCTGATTATACTGTAATTTCCCTTTAAAGCACCTGTCACACTGTGGCCTGCAGGGTGAGTATATTTGGCCCACAACACCTGCCCCTGCCCAGCATCGCACTTTTAACTACGATATATCAGCATCGATTTTACCCTTACTGCTTACTATGTAGCAGGGACCCGACGGGGTCTATCGGGCTCTGTTTATGCCCATCATCTCCTAGATCCATCCACTGTGTTACTTTTATTTAGTTTCTGCACCGATGTGAACATAGCCCTCGATATAATGTGTGAATGCTTGCGAACACCCCATTGTTTCCGATCTACCATTCAGCAATGCCAGTGATAATACCGCTATACATATCATACAAGACTTCGCTGATACATCTATCATCGGATTGGAGATTAACTTGCCTAAAATAAGAAATGAATTGAATATTGATTGACAGACGGCTGTCTCTTCCTTCGGCAGTTCGGAGGAGCACCGAGGAATTAGTGTGACTGAGAGCGCAGCACGCAGTCTATAGAACGGCTTCATACACTTCACTAGATAACATCATTAGCTACCGGGGCCAGGTGAGACATATGTTTTTCCGCTTGTACTCCTCCGTAAGCCTATTTATTCCAGTGTGGAGAGTTTACATTTCTTCATTGCTTTATGCATTAAATGCAGATTTATGTATCTATAATATACAGAGTAAGGCAGAGCCAGGGCAACCGTCGCTCAATCACAGGCGCTTTCAGGGACATCAACCATGATTGTCATACACAGAGTGGAGTCATGAGCCGAGCTGGATTGCTTTGGCGGACGGAACGGAATTAAAAGACTTATCTACATACAAAAATCTGCAAAATCTGTATCAAGACCCCTAATATACTATAGTCCATAATGCTTATGTTCAGTGACAACCTGTATAGTTACTTATATATGCATATCATGATTATGACTCCACACTTACTAGTTGGTATAAACCTTACCACCGATTACCATTATGGTCTTGTAACTGTGTTCACTGTTTTTTTACTATTGGTTTTATGCATTTAAGGTGCCTGCAATCCTAACTGCTGCCACTAGATGTCTCTCTTGTACAATGAGCTATAAAAGGAGCTGAGAAGGAGGAAGTGAGTAAGTGTGTGGCTGAGACCACATGAGAGGCAGAGGGGGACAGTAAGGCTATGTGCACACGTTGCGTATTCTGCTGCGTTTCCGCAGCGGTTTTGGCCCTGCGGAAACGCAGCAGTTCCGCTGACCATGTACACTACAATGAAACCCTATGGGGTTTCAAAAACGCTGTGCTTACCGTGCGGATTTTTCCGCGTGGTTTTGCTGTGGTTTACAAACCGCAGCATGTCAATTGTTTGTGCAGATTCCGCAGCGGTTTCATACCTTTACCATAGTAGAGGTGTGAAACCGCAGGGCAAAATCGCAGACCAAACCACAGGAAAACCGCAGGTCACTTTACCTGCGGTTTTACCTGCGTTTCCGCACGGAAAAACCCGCAGCGGAATCCGCAACGTGTGCACATAGCCTAAGGCTGGTTTCACACTAGCGTTTGATCATGCAGCGCATCGTGCACTATGGGATGCACGCGCAATGGTCCCCTATCTTTAAAATGGTGGGCGCAGTGTCTAGCGATTGCACGCGCTCATCAGCGTTTTCATGCGCTGCGCATTTTCCAGGTGTGCGCCCAGACGCGCCAGACGCTACATGTTGCAGAGTGTGAGGTGAGGATCTTGCTGCCTTTGGGTAAGTATAGCTGCCTCTACAAATGTGTAATAATATTTTTCCGGCAAGTCAGGCAGAACAGCGGGAGCAGCCTAGCCAAGTCCCGGCAAGGAGACGGATTGTAAGTATATATGGATCGGTCGCCCTCACCCGGGGCAGCGGGGTACGCGGAGCCGGGCCCGTTGATTTCAATGGGAAGTGTCACGGTAGCGGTGACCCGGTCCGTGGCCCTGGGCGTCCATTGTAAAAGGGGAATAATGTGCATGTGGATGATGATTAAAGTTTATAAGTGAATGATTCGTGACGCCACCTGTGGTGTTCGGCAATGAAGGTGTTAAGCCGACGCTGCAGACAGATCCTCTGGGACAGATGGTGTGGTGCAGCAATGATGGTGTAGCCCTCCACAGGCAGGGCTGTAGTCCCAGGGCAGTGTAGATGGAGAGCTAGTGAGGAGAGCGTAATGGTGCAGTGTTCAGCACAGAGATGTAGCAGTGCTGAGTGGGCTGGCACAGGAATAAGCGGAGGACACCAGGGCATGTAGTTCCAAAGCTTTACTCACAGTCTGTTGTGCATACAGGTGCCTGCCTCGGTGCCGTGTCCTCCAGGTCAGGGGCTCAGCCAACCTCCAGGCAAGATGAAGTACTTCGTTCCAACACTCTACCAACATATGTGCCTTTTCTGAACGTCTCCCTTCTCGCGCCTATTTGAAGTACTCACAGTACTGAGTTACACTGGAGTTCCTCCTTTCAGATGTTCTTAGAACTCTACTTGTACGGCAGACAGCTGTAGCCTGCTTCGGGGACTCCTTGCTACTAAGTCCTGGCTCTCTCACGTTGCTGTTGTGCCCCCAAGTCTTGTGTGGGAATAAAGTGGTGACAACTTCTATTCCTCCGGTGTCTGCTGCAGGACCATTAGTATCCATACAACCTCAGGGACCGGACCTTGGCCATGCGCTTAGAACTTGAGCAAGGGCTCTGCTCTAACCCTAGTCCTTAGTTCTCTTCTCCTCACGTTCCGTACAAATCAATCTTTCTTATGGAGAATTAGGCTTTCTGAATATCTCTTTCCTGTGCCAGCAGACCCAGGTCACTGAGGTCTGCTGCAGCACTTCCTTCATCCATCCCACTCAGGGGATCCTCTCTCTGACTCTTAGTCAGACTGACTGACCTCGTCCTAATAATCTCCCGCTCTCTTGTGCAGACTAAGCTCCACCCACCTCCCAGCACTCTTCGTGTTCCAAGCAGGGAGCCACCAAAGGTGCTTTGCTACACTACTATGTGGTGTGGGATGCAGGTGTTGGAGTGTGCTCAGGTGTCTCCACCTTACCTGAATGGTGGGGTACCACACCTCAGGAGGAGGTGCAGTACCTCTGCGGCGACTGCACCCTCAGGGGCACCACATATAGTCTTTGAATGTCCCTTTTTTTTCTCTTCCTTTTTTTCTGTCCTGTTTTTCATCTTCTATCCTGCTTCGTTTATATCTATTTTTCTATCTTTTTCATTCTTCAAAATTTCCAAGAATATAATGTTTTTTTTTTCTAGGTTCCACAACGGGATGAAGACATTTACTTGGACAATGACGCCCTGATCCGGTGTCTGAATCTCCTATTGCGCCACCAATGATTCTTTGGTGTACCCCCAGAACTTCTGCTCTTCAGGAATCAGGACCACTGGCCACATTGGATAATCCACATCTTTTTGAAATATTGCCTAGCAGTGATTATAATTGGGTGGTGACTACAGAAACTCTACTTTAAAAAGGCGACTACGTGATAAAGGCCGTTGTTAGGCCAAATCTTCAGCTGTCGCTTCATCACCGCCAATAAATAAAAAGTTCACTTTGAGCATATTCTACGTGTGCAGTGATTCTATACTGAGCTTAAGCCGCTAATGAGACTGTAAGTACATTTCAGACCACGACAGACTCCAAATAACAATGTAACTAAACTGGAGTCATTAAAAGGGTGGTCCAAAATACAAATAATTTTCATCCTAAGTCCCAATCTATTTGATGCCTTAATCTAAACTATTTTCTAAAATATTTGAATTAAAAATTCCCTGTCCTTCCTTAACTGCACTAACTGGTTTTCTTTTTTTTCTACTTCCTTTTTAATGACACTTCATTTGAAAATCCCACTGCTGACTGGGATACTCAAATGAAACGTCATCAGGGGGCAGAGACCCTGAGATAAAATGTCGTTAGTGACTTTCGGGCTGGGCTAGGCCCTGCGTTATGCGCACTTTGCGATGTGCACAATGACAGTGTACACTCTCATCTGCTCAAGTCAGTAGTAACGAGTAGGCAACAGAGCGCACTGTCAGTTTGTATTGTCAGAGATCAGTACCATCCCGTAAGTGACGGGTATTCTGATATAATGCACTGTCGCTCTGTTGCTGACTCGTTACTGCCAAATTGAGCTGCTGAAAAAAAGCCCACTGTCATTGTGCACATTGTGCAGGGACTATCCCAGCCCCTGAAACGAAGATCACTGATGATGCTTTGTTTTACGGAGGGGGTAGAGGCTGTAGCAGTCACCATAGTCTTTGCCCCTTGATGACGCTTCGTTTCAGTATCCCAGTATGCACTGGGATCCTGAAACGAAGCATAATCAAAAAGGAAATAGAAAATACGAAGATAGATTGTACAATGAGCTATAAAAGGAGCTGAGAAGGAGGAAGTGAGTAAGTGTGTGGCTGAGACCACATGAGAGGCAGAGGGGGACAGTAAGGCTATGTGCACACGTTGCGTATTCTGCTGCGTTTCCGCAGCGGTTTTGGCCCTGCGGAAACGCAGCAGTTCCGCTGACCATGTACACTACAATGAAACCCTATGGGGTTTCAAAAACGCTGTGCTTACCGTGCGGATTTTTCCGCGTGGTTTTGCTGTGGTTTACAAACCGCAGCATGTCAATTGTTTGTGCAGATTCCGCAGCGGTTTCATACCTTTACCATAGTAGAGGTGTGAAACCGCAGGGCAAAATCGCAGACCAAACCACAGGAAAACCGCAGGTCACTTTACCTGCGGTTTTACCTGCGTTTCCGCACGGAAAAACCCGCAGCGGAATCCGCAACGTGTGCACATAGCCTAAGGCTGGTTTCACACTAGCGTTTGATCATGCAGCGCATCGTGCACTATGGGATGCACGCGCAATGGTCCCCTATCTTTAAAATGGTGGGCGCAGTGTCTAGCGATTGCACGCGCTCATCAGCGTTTTCATGCGCTGCGCATTTTCCAGGTGTGCGCCCAGACGCGCCAGACGCTACATGTTGCAGAGTGTGAGGTGAGGATCTTGCTGCCTTTGGGTAAGTATAGCTGCCTCTACAAATGTGTAATAATATTTTTCCGGCAAGTCAGGCAGAACAGCGGGAGCAGCCTAGCCAAGTCCCGGCAAGGAGACGGATTGTAAGTATATATGGATCGGTCGCCCTCACCCGGGGCAGCGGGGTACGCGGAGCCGGGCCCGTTGATTTCAATGGGAAGTGTCACGGTAGCGGTGACCCGGTCCGTGGCCCTGGGCGTCCATTGTAAAAGGGGAATAATGTGCATGTGGATGATGATTAAAGTTTATAAGTGAATGATTCGTGACGCCACCTGTGGTGTTCGGCAATGAAGGTGTTAAGCCGACGCTGCAGACAGATCCTCTGGGACAGATGGTGTGGTGCAGCAATGATGGTGTAGCCCTCCACAGGCAGGGCTGTAGTCCCAGGGCAGTGTAGATGGAGAGCTAGTGAGGAGAGCGTAATGGTGCAGTGTTCAGCACAGAGATGTAGCAGTGCTGAGTGGGCTGGCACAGGAATAAGCGGAGGACACCAGGGCATGTAGTTCCAAAGCTTTACTCACAGTCTGTTGTGCATACAGGTGCCTGCCTCGGTGCCGTGTCCTCCAGGTCAGGGGCTCAGCCAACCTCCAGGCAAGATGAAGTACTTCGTTCCAACACTCTACCAACATATGTGCCTTTTCTGAACGTCTCCCTTCTCGCGCCTATTTGAAGTACTCACAGTACTGAGTTACACTGGAGTTCCTCCTTTCAGATGTTCTTAGAACTCTACTTGTACGGCAGACAGCTGTAGCCTGCTTCGGGGACTCCTTGCTACTAAGTCCTGGCTCTCTCACGTTGCTGTTGTGCCCCCAAGTCTTGTGTGGGAATAAAGTGGTGACAACTTCTATTCCTCCGGTGTCTGCTGCAGGACCATTAGTATCCATACAACCTCAGGGACCGGACCTTGGCCATGCGCTTAGAACTTGAGCAAGGGCTCTGCTCTAACCCTAGTCCTTAGTTCTCTTCTCCTCACGTTCCGTACAAATCAATCTTTCTTATGGAGAATTAGGCTTTCTGAATATCTCTTTCCTGTGCCAGCAGACCCAGGTCACTGAGGTCTGCTGCAGCACTTCCTTCATCCATCCCACTCAGGGGATCCTCTCTCTGACTCTTAGTCAGACTGACTGACCTCGTCCTAATAATCTCCCGCTCTCTTGTGCAGACTAAGCTCCACCCACCTCCCAGCACTCTTCGTGTTCCAAGCAGGGAGCCACCAAAGGTGCTTTGCTACACTACTATGTGGTGTGGGATGCAGGTGTTGGAGTGTGCTCAGGTGTCTCCACCTTACCTGAATGGTGGGGTACCACACCTCAGGAGGAGGTGCAGTACCTCTGCGGCGACTGCACCCTCAGGGGCACCACATATAGTCTTTGAATGTCCCTTTTTTTTCTCTTCCTTTTTTTCTGTCCTGTTTTTCATCTTCTATCCTGCTTCGTTTATATCTATTTTTCTATCTTTTTCATTCTTCAAAATTTCCAAGAATATAATGTTTTTTTTTTCTAGGTTCCACAACGGGATGAAGACATTTACTTGGACAATGACGCCCTGATCCGGTGTCTGAATCTCCTATTGCGCCACCAATGATTCTTTGGTGTACCCCCAGAACTTCTGCTCTTCAGGAATCAGGACCACTGGCCACATTGGATAATCCACATCTTTTTGAAATATTGCCTAGCAGTGATTATAATTGGGTGGTGACTACAGAAACTCTACTTTAAAAAGGCGACTACGTGATAAAGGCCGTTGTTAGGCCAAATCTTCAGCTGTCGCTTCATCACCGCCAATAAATAAAAAGTTCACTTTGAGCATATTCTACGTGTGCAGTGATTCTATACTGAGCTTAAGCCGCTAATGAGACTGTAAGTACATTTCAGACCACGACAGACTCCAAATAACAATGTAACTAAACTGGAGTCATTAAAAGGGTGGTCCAAAATACAAATAATTTTCATCCTAAGTCCCAATCTATTTGATGCCTTAATCTAAACTATTTTCTAAAATATTTGAATTAAAAATTCCCTGTCCTTCCTTAACTGCACTAACTGGTTTTCTTTTTTTTCTACTTCCTTTTTAATGACACTTCATTTGAAAATCCCACTGCTGACTGGGATACTCAAATGAAACGTCATCAGGGGGCAGAGACCCTGAGATAAAATGTCGTTAGTGACTTTCGGGCTGGGCTAGGCCCTGCGTTATGCGCACTTTGCGATGTGCACAATGACAGTGTACACTCTCATCTGCTCAAGTCAGTAGTAACGAGTAGGCAACAGAGCGCACTGTCAGTTTGTATTGTCAGAGATCAGTACCATCCCGTAAGTGACGGGTATTCTGATATAATGCACTGTCGCTCTGTTGCTGACTCGTTACTGCCAAATTGAGCTGCTGAAAAAAAGCCCACTGTCATTGTGCACATTGTGCAGGGACTATCCCAGCCCCTGAAACGAAGATCACTGATGATGCTTTGTTTTACGGAGGGGGTAGAGGCTGTAGCAGTCACCATAGTCTTTGCCCCTTGATGACGCTTCGTTTCAGTATCCCAGTATGCACTGGGATCCTGAAACGAAGCATAATCAAAAAGGAAATAGAAAATACGAAGATAGCGTAGCTAGTGTTGGATAGGGAATTTTTTATTAAAGTATATTATAAAACAGTTTAGAATACGGCATTAAATAAATAGAGATTTAGGAGGAAAATTATTTGCATTTCGGACCACCCCTTTTAGTGCAGAAACATCTAAATGTTGCAAAACTTGAGAGCAACCCTTTTTTTTTGTGTATAAATTGTAATATCTACAAATAATTTCCTCAAATGTGATTTCATGTACACTTGTTTATTTTATTTGCAGCCTATTTATAAATTTACACTATTACAAAAGTTCAGATTTTAATGATCGTCTGCCATGCAATGGTTTTCACGTGAAGATACAGGGGTCATCCTGTCCCCAGCCCTTTCTTCGTAGGGCCCATTTTTGAATACATAAACGCACATTTGATATCTCACTCGGCAGTATTCCTCTCTCGTAACACCCCGTGCCCCCCTTGGAAGTGGCGCCCCTTTGAAATCTCTCTGCTGTTTTATTTTTCTTTCAGGATTTTAATTGCTTAATTTGCTCAGATCCTCTGTCATACTTCAGTGCCTTTTAACTGCACAGGGAGATGAGCAGTTTTTCATGTTTAAGGGGAGTTGGATTGTATAATTAAAGCTCCAAAGGAATAAATCAATAAGGCAGAAAGGCAGATGCCTACTATGTTAACCTTTGAAGAGCCAGCCGGCATCCTGGCTGAGGATTAGTGGTTACGGCTGGCATTCAAGCCTTGCTGGCTCTTCATGGGTTAAAGCGCTGGCCTTTCAGAACAAATCGTAGGCCATGTATCAACTTTGATTTTGCAGTAACACCGTTAATAAAGACTATAGAATATATGTCTGGAAGTGATAATGTATCAAACCATATTCCCATATCGGAGAGGTAACAGGCTGAAGTTATGTAGAGCAATGGGAGCCATTAGTCTCAATCACTAGTACTTAGCTGTAGGCAGAGCTGGATTATGGTTCCCGGAGGCTCCACGGCAAAAACTTCTGGGACTTGGAACCAAGTGACTCCTCTTTTGTTACAATATATGAGTGAGGTAGCCCTCTCCGATGATACCAAACTGGCCAAACAACTAATATATGTAGTGGGGTCCCAACCTCAATAGCTGATGTTAGAGGAAAGAAGAATGAGACTTATTGGATTCTTAATTTTCCTTTCATTGAAAAGATGGGCCTAGATCATGGCGAAGTCTGGCAGACTAATGAGCATTTGGCCAAGATTTACCTTAGATATTTGCCCACCTTTAAACTTTGACACTTTGCGCCACATGTCAAAGAGCCATCAGGGGACCAAAATTTTCCTGACTTTTGGAGTACCATAATTAGATGTTATATAAGGAGTGAATGGTCACTTGTAATGTAAATATAAAGGCAACGGTGGACCCATGGGGCTAAAAGGTGGCCCAATAAGAGGGTAATCCAGCAAATATTAGTTCAGTTGTTTAAACTTACGCTTTTAAATGGAGGCCTTCTCCATGGACTTCCGAGTAGGTTAGCTCAATCAGGAAAGTCCACTGAGGATGGTGGAACCATAACAATTCGGGTTAACATATTCATAGCTTGGATAGTTAGACAATGGGCCAACTTTAACTGTTGACCAAGGACCCACATATGGCTATAACAATCCCTTAGACATCTTTTTTAAGTATTTTCTGCAGACGAACCCGTCTACAAATTATTGATATAGTACTGAGAGGTTGGCGAAAAATAAAGCATTGTGCCATCTTGACAAAGGTTTGGATTTTGTACTTTTTTGGTAGCTTTCATGGGTGCACTGTGACTGTAGAAGCAATATTTTGCCATGGTGCATGTACTGTGGTCACACTTTCGTTACTGCTGAAATGTCAGTGATTGGGACATTTGACCATCATAGAGGCAATTGATAGAATTTTGGCCACTATGGGATTGGCAATGTTCTTATAATGTGGCAATGTGTGGGGAATTGGGGAAAGTATAGAAATAATTGCAAATCTTTGACAGTGATGAGGGCAATATGGCAATGATTGGAACACTATAACCATGATGGGGACAAGATGAAAGTGATTTTGACTCCGTGACTATGAAGGGGACTCTCTGGCAATGATTAGGTATGTATGTACATAATGGGGGCAATATGACAATGATTGAGACACTCTATGCATGATGGATACAATATGGCTGTGACTTTCTGACCTTGATGAAAGCTTTATGGTGGTGATTAAGAATCTGTGACCTTGGTGTAGGCAATATGGCAACGATTGGGACACTCTGATGAGGGCTATGACTGGGACATTCTGATGGGGGCAAGGACAATATGTCAGTGATTAGGACAATCTAACCTTTGTACAGTCAATATGGCAAAAATTGGGACACCCCGAAAATGATAAACAGAACATGACAGTGTTTGGGACCCTCTGACCATCACGGAGGCAATATGGCAGTCATTGCGACGATCTGACCGTTTTGGGGGCGATGTGATGCTGATTGGGACATTTTGACTATGATGGGGACAATAAGGCAGTAATTTAGAAACTCTGACCAATATGGCATTGACTGGACATGCTTTGTCCCTGATATTTTAGCTTCCAGTCTAAATTTTAACATAATGGGGCATCAGTATATAAACCCATGGAAATAATGGTCATATATATAAAAAGTGATAACCACACCTACATTGCGATGGCAGAAGTGGATGGGCTGAATAAATATGGCGTCCATGCTCCAAAATAGTCCAGAAGCCCAATGTATCATAGTATATGTGAGTCTGCACAGTCTACACAGTATGAATAAACCCAGAGATTATGCTAAAGTAGTCTCTATGCTTCACTTATATGACAGTGATAGCTGCAAAATATACAGTGATGGCCGAAAGCATAGAGCAATTTGCATCAGTTCTGCATGATAATCGCTGTCAAAGCAGGCAATAAAACCTTATCATGTGGATGGATTCCAGTGACTGCCTGCTTGTACACAGTGGTGGGTGACAGAGGGAAATGCATTGCATGGTTTATAAAGGCAATTTATTGTATAATGGGAATATACATTTAATCCAGCATTCAAATTATCATAAGTATAAAATCTTATGAATTATCTGATGTTCATAGTTATGGAAAAGCAGCTAAATAAAATGCTAAAACTATGCAGCCAGGAAGCTCCCAAATGTTGCATTATCAGGCAGAGGCTGATAGTCAGGGGCCAGATTCATATATGTAAGTATCATTACAAACGCAGTCTCCTGTCTTATTAAGGGGTTTTTTTCATCATCAAAAATAAAATCAAAGAAATGAGCTGGAGCATACGTTGGTATATATTCAAAGTATAGGAGCATGTTCACACCGTGGACACTTGACAGACAAAAAAAAGATAGAAAAGATAGAAACAAAATGAGCATATACCCTGCTGTAAGTAATGAATTATTAACATTTGGCACTTAGTAAACACTGGTTTTGATTAAAAAAAAAGCGTAAAAAAAAGCATAAAAACCATCCCACTGCGACAAGGTGTACCCCAATCGGGACAGTCCTATCCTATCTCTAGTATTAAAACATTGCCTTGTGTCAGAGGAACTCAATGTAGATGGGGCAGAGCAGGACTGAGGCCTGAATGTTCAATCACCCAGCTATGGGAAGCTAAATAAACGGGGAAGCTAAATAAACGAAATGCCTAGCTCAAAAAGTGGGAGCCACAGCCCTGTTTGTACAAACTACAAGAAGCTGTAGCAAGAGCAAAGAAAAAGCTTCCCATGGCTGGGTGTCTGAACAGTCGGGATTCGGTCTTGCTCTAAATCCATTTACATTGAGGTCATCTGACACTCGATGAGATTTTAATACTAGAGGATAGGACCTGGGGCGTAATGAACGCGGTCGCAGAGGTCATGACTGCAATCGGCCTCCTGCGGATGGGGGCGCATGCGGATGAGCGGCAGAAACTACCACTGGATGTGCGTCCAACGTGTTGTGGTTCACAGACCGATTGGGGCCAAGCATAGCAATGCATGCTGCCGACCAATCAGAGGCCAGCAGCTGATGTCATCATGCACATGACTGGGGGCACATGGCAGTGACCTCATGCACTTCAGTTGCTTGTTTGCTGAAGTCAGCCGCTGGCTTCAGAAGAGGGCAGGGGAGTGGAGAGAAGGTGAGTATAATGCTTGCTAGCTACATCAGATCTCATACTTTGCACTGATGAGAGCCAATAGCTCAAAACACCGTGTCTGCAAATTGAGATTCTGATTTGGCCTTTAACCTAAGTCATATTACAAGACTCGTTAAAGGGTTGATTGTGACTTGTAGGATCGCTACTACCAATAGGTGGCGCTGTAGATTAAAAGTCCTCTTTCTTTCTGAAGAGGCAATTTTCATGTTTTATTGTATGCATTAATGTACAGCGGCAGAACGGGGGACATATACCAGCATAGATTCCATGATAAGGTGCATATTATTAGGATGGGGCCCAGGATATCTTGCACTGGGGCCCATTGGCCTTTAATTACTCCACTGGATAGGACAGTTAAGAATGGGATACAAACAAGCAACCTTGCAATTTACCTCTTATTACAAATTATCCGTTCTCCAGGGTGGAAGAATTTTTAATTCTGTTGTGCACTGCTCCTTGCCTTGGTTAAGGCCACAAACTCCTTCACTTGACTAGTAAAGTTTTTAAAACCTTGCTGCACTGCACCAGCAGTGATGCTAAGCCACCTCTAGATGACCACCAAAGATTATAAGTCACCATACTTGAGCAATAACGATTATAATGCCCTTATACTGAAAGCACCCTACTGAACCATCAGGGAGCATAAACCAGCTTCTTGACTGCTACAGGCTATAATTACCCCATGAGGTTCACTAGGGGCTGCAAACCACCCTACTAGTCATAGAATAGAATGTTAGAGTTGGAAGGGACCTCAAGGGTCATCATGTGGAACCCCTGCTTAATGCAGGATTCACTAAATTATCTCAGACAGTTGTCTGTCCAGCATCTCTTTGAAGATTTCCATCTCGTGGCAGCCTGTTCCACTCATTGATCACCCTCACTGTCAAAAAGTTTTTTCTAATATCTAATCTGTAAATTCTCACTTTCAGTATCATTCCCTTGCTTCTCGTGTTTCCGTGTGCAAATGAAAATAAGGATTATCCCTCTATACTGTGAAATCCCTTCAGATATTTGTAAGCAGATATTAAGTCTCCTCTTAGCCTTCGTTTTTGCAAGCTGAACATTCCCAGATCCTTTAATTGTTCCTCGCAGGACATACTTTGCAGTCTGCTCACCATCCTGGTAGCTTATCTCTGAACTTGCTCCAGTTTTTCAATGTCCTTTTTAAAATGTAGTGCCCAAAACTGGACACAGTATTCCAGATGAGGCCTGACCAAGGAGAAGTAGAAGGCGATGATTACTTCATGTGACCTAGACTCTCTGCTTCTCTTAATCCATTCTAAACTGTGTTTGCCTTTTTTGCTGCTGTATCACACTGTTGACTCATGCGCAGTCTGTGATCTATTAGTGTACCCAAGTCTTTTTTACACGTGCTGTTGCCTAGTTCTATTCCTCCCATTCTGTAGATATAATTTTCGGTTTTCTTGCCCAGATGTAGAATATTACATTTCTCCCTGTTAAATACCATTCTGTTGTGAATTCTCTCTCTGGCTTCCCTCTGGTGATTACTGAAGATAGTGGAGCTGGTCAGATTGAGAGTTCTCTTTCTGGGCTCCCTCGTAGTTACTGGAGGTTGTGGAGCTGATCTGATTGATAGAGGCTTGCCACCTGATAATGAGGAAGACGATTGGAGATCTGGGGTTTCTGATTGGGATTTAAGACAGCTGACTCCCTCTATCCCTGTTGGTGATTTTCTTCCTTTGCCTCCTGAGGTCTGATGTCTCCTGCTCTTTCCCTGCATGTTCAGCTAAGTTCA
Source organism: Dendrobates tinctorius (assembly GCF_039654945.1). NCBI lineage: Eukaryota > Metazoa > Chordata > Amphibia > Anura > Dendrobatidae > Dendrobates > Dendrobates tinctorius. The sequence goes on along the minus strand of NW_027361682.1, from coordinate 29,658,416 downwards.
TTTGCTATTCTGTTTGCCTTTGATCTGGTTTTGTTTATCTCTGCTTTGTGCTGGTCAGCTAGCTCCGGCTTGGGCTGTGCTGAATCACCGCCCGTATGTTACTGCATATGCCAGTTTGTTTTGTCCCCTTATATTGGTTTCTTTTTGCTTTGCTTTCAGAATATACCAGAGTGCTGATATAGTGGGGGGCAAAATCGTGCGACTTCAGTGTTTTTCTGCATCAGACGTGTTGAACTTTTTGCATGGTTTTTTGTGTGATTGCAGACAGTGTCTTTCCTTTCCAGTCCTGTCTAGTTAGTGTGGGCCCCATCGTTTGCTCAGTCTATTTTTCTGCCTGCGGTTGTGTTTTCATCTTGTCTCACCGCCAATATATGTTTGGGGGCTATCTATTCCTTTGGGGTCTGCTCCGGGGCAGTTTAGATTTCCCCTTTCTTGCTTTAGGCTTAGTTAGCTCTCCAACTGTGCCAAGACATCTAGGATCATCGTATGTACGCTCCACGGCTACTGCTAGTTGTGTGGACAGGATCAAGAGTCTGCATCCGCTTAGTTACCAACCTCTCTGGTTTTCTGTGGCTTAGCCTGGGCCTGCTATCCTCCTCGGCGACCCATTCATAACAGAATCACCAGCCTAACTCTAGAGTCTAGGGTACTCTAAAGAAGGAAAGAATTAAAAAAAGAAAAAGTGTCAGAAATTTTTTTCATATATTTTTTCCCCTTTTTTTTTCTGGGGCTGTAGGAGGATATTTTTTGTCTAAATGGAGATTAAGCAATTGTCTGATCATGTTGAGCAGCTCGCTGCTGAAGTGCAGGGAATTTCTGCCTATCTCGCTCAATCATCTGCTGTTGAACCAAAAATCCCTACTCCTGATGTGTTTTCTGGGGATCGGTCTAAATTTTTGAATTTTAAGAATAATTGTAAATTATTTTTTGCTTTGAAACCTAACTCATCGGGGAGCTCTGTGCAGCAGGTTAAAATTGTCATCTCCCTGCTACGCGGCGATCCCCAGGATTGGGCCTTTTCTTTGACACCCGGAGATCCTATTCTGGCTAATGTGGACACGTTTTTTCAAACCTTGAGGTTGTTGTACGATGAACCTAATGCTATTGATCAAGCTGAGAAAACGTTATTGCATAGAACCAGGGTCAGGATTTTGCAGAGTTATATTGTCAAAAATTCCAAAAGTGGGCGGTCCTTACTAAATGGAATGACAATGCCCTAGTAGCTCTCTTTCGGAAGGGTTTGGCAGAAATCGTAAAAGATGTTATGATGGGATTTCCTGTTCCCTCTGGTCTTGACGACTCTGTCATTGGCCATTCAAATTGATCAGCATTTACGTGAACGTAAAACTACACGAGAGGCGTTGCCGCCTTTCAAACGAACTTCTGAACTCATGCAATGTGATAGGGTTTTGTCTAGGGCGCAACGTCAGGAGTTTAGAAGGCGTAATAAGTTGTGTTTTTTCTGCGGAGAGGCCGCTCATACTACTGCTGTCTGCCCTAAATGAGAAAAGAGTTTTGCTCACACATTTACGGTGGGCAGTGTACAGCCTAAGTTCCTTTTGGCGATTACCCTCATCTGCTCCTTGTCTACATTTTCCGCTAAGGCTTTTGTTGATTCAGGAGCAGCTTTGAATCTGATGGATTTGGACTTTGCTAAACGTTGTGGTTTTCCCATGATACCCCTGCGGACTCCTATTACTTTGAGAGGTATTGATGCTACTCCCTTGGCGGAGAATAAACCCCAGTTTTGGTCCCAGGTGATAATGCGGGTCGCCCCGGACCACCAAGAAAATTGTAAATTTTTGGTGTTACAAAATTTGCATGATACTATTGTTCTGGGTTTCCTTTGGTTGCAAACTCATAATCCTGTTTTAGATTGGAAATCTGTGCCTGTGATGAGTTGGGGTTGTCAATGTGTTCTTAGTGACACTCCTGTTTTCTCCACCTCTCCCCAGTCTCATGATATTCCTGACTATTTGGCTGATTTTTCTGATGTATTCAGTGAGAGTAAGTCTGCGTCTTTGCCTCCTCATAGGAGTTATGACTGTGCAATTGAGTTAATGCCCGGGTGTAAATTTCCAAAGGGTCGGCTTTTCAACTTATCGGTACCCGAACATGATGCTATGCGATCTTTTATCAAGGAGTCGTTGGAGAAGGGTCATATTAGACCATCCTTTTCACCTTTAGGTGCTGGGTTTTTTTTCTAGCCAAGAAAGATGGTTCATTAAGGCCATGTATTGACTATCGTTCCCTTAACAAAATCACTGCTAAATATCAGTACCCGTTACCCCTGAATTCTGATTTATTTTCCAGAGTTAAAAGTGCCTGTTGGTTTACCAAGCTTGACTTCAGGGGGGCGTATAATCTTATTCGCATCAAGCACGGGGATGAATGTAAGACGGCGTTTAATACTCCGGAGGGACATTTTGAGTACCTGGTGATGCCTTTTGGGCTCACTAATGCCCCTTCTGTCTTCCAGTCTTTTATGAACGATATTTTCCGGGACTTTGTGGATAAGTTTTTGATCATTTATCTGGATGATATTTTGATCTTTTCCAGTGATTGGGATTCTCATGTGGAACATGTCCGGACTGCGTTCCGGATTTTGAGGGAAAATTCTCTGTATGTTAAGGGATCGAAGTTCCTCTTTGGTGTACAGAGGATTTCATTTTTGGGATTCATTTTGTCCCTGTCGGCTATTGAAATGGACCTAGCCATGGTACAGGCCATTTATGATTGGGTTCAGCCCACTTCTTTGAAGGCTCTCCAGAAGTTTTTGGGTTTTGCTAATTTCTACCGTAAATTTATAATTAATTTTTCTGGTATTGTTAAACCACTGACTGATTTGACCAAAAAGGGCGCTGATGTGGTGAATTGGTCTCAAGAGGCAGTTTCGGCATTTCAGGAGCTTAAGCGAAGATTCACTTCTTCTTCGGTTCTACGGCAACCTAATGCCTCACTCCCATTTCAGGTGGAGGTAGATGCTTCTGAGATTGGTGCAGGAGCCGTTTTGTCCCAAAGAGATCCGGTGACTTCTAAGATGAATCCCTGTGCCTTCTTTTCTCGAAAATTCTCTCCATCTGAACGTAACTATGACGTGGGGAATCGGGAATTGCTGGCCATGAAATGGGCATTTCAAGAGTGGAGACATTGGTTGGAAGGAGCTAGACATCAAGTTGTGGTCCTCACCGACCACAAGAATTTGATTTATCTTGAATCAGCCAAACGCTTGAATCCAAGACAGGCTAGGTGGGCTTTGTTTTTCACTCATTTTAATTTTGTGGTCTCTTTTCTTCCAGGCACTAAGAATGTTAAGGCGGATGCCCTTTCTAGGAGTTTCTTTGCGGATTCTCTTGATGTGACCGAGCCTACTACCATTCTAAATGAGGGTGTAGTTCTTTCCACCATCTCACCCGATTTGAGACGTGTCCTGGAGGAATTTCAGGAAGACAAACATGAATGTTGCTCTATGGGAAAATTGTATGTCCCTGACCAGTGGAGGAAAAGAGTAAATGTCTGAAATTCATTGCTCCGCGTTGGCTGGTCATCCAGGCATTTTTGGTACCAGAGATTTGGTGAGTCCATCTTTTTGGTGGCCTGCCTTATCTCGTGATGTCAGGAATTTTGTGCAGTCCTGTGGAACTTGTTCTCGGTCCAAGCCCTGTTCTCGTTCTAGTGGGTGGTTGATGCCCCTGCCGGTGCCCAGGAGGCCATGGACTCATATCACAATGGATTTTATTTCTGATCTTCCTGTCTCTCAGAGAATGACTGTTATCTGGGTGATGGTCCATCTTGTACCACTCCCAAAGTTGCCATCTTCTTAAAAAGTTGGTGCCCTTGTTTATACAACAGGTGGTTCGGTTGCACGGGATTCCTGAGAACATTGTGTCGGACAGAGGAGTCCAGTTTGTTTCCAGATTTTGGAGAGCTTTTTGTTCCAAACTGGGAATTCAGTTATCTTTCTCCTCAGAATTTCATCCTCAGACCAATGGGCAGACTGAGAGAACAAACCAGACTTTGGAATCCTATTTGAGATGTTTGTGCAGTCCTGTGGGACTTGTTCTCGGTCCAAGCGCTGTTCTCGTTCTAGTGGGTTGTTGATGCCCCTGCCGGTGCCCAGGAGGCCATGGACTCATATCTCAATGGATTTTATTTCTGATCTTCCTGTCTCTCAGAGAATGACTGTTATCTGGGTGATCTGTGATAGATTTTCTAAGATGGTCCATCTTGTAAAACTCCCAAAGTTGCCATCATCAGAGTTGGTGCCCTTGTTTTTACAACAGGTGGTTCGGTTGCACGGTATTCCTGAGAACATTGTGTCGGACATAGGAGTCCAGTTTGTTTCCAGATTTTGGAGAGCTTTTTATTCCAAACTGGGAATTCAGTTATCTTTCTCCTCTGCATTTCATCCTCAGACCAATGGGCAGACTGAGAGAACAAACCAGACTTTGGATTCCTATTTGAGATGTTTCATATCTGCTGATCAGGATGACTGTGTCTCATTTTTGCCCTTGGTCGAATTTGCGCTAAACAATAGGGCTAGTTCTGCTACTTTGATGTCGCCCTTTTTCTGTAACTTTGGGTTTCATCCTCGATTTTCTTCAGGGCAGGTGGAATCTTCGGCCTGCCCAAGTGTGGATTCTGTGGTAGAGAGAATGCGGCAGATTTGGGACCAAGTGGTGGATAAATTGTCCCACTCTCAGGAAAAAGCCCAACGGTTTTCCAACCGGCATAGGACCATTGGTCCTCGGTTTAAAGTGGGTGATATGGTTTGGTTGTCTTCAAAGAATATTCCTATGAAGGTTGCGTCTCCAAAATTCAAGCCAAGACCTTATAAGGTTTTGGAAATCCTTAATCCCGTTTCTTTCCATTTGGCTCTTCCAGTTATGTTTAAGATTCATAATAAGTTCCATAAATCCTTGTTGAAAAGGTTTGTAGAGCCAGTAGTTCCCATGGCGGCGCCTCCTGACCCTGTATTGGTTAAAGGTAATTTGGAGTATGAGGTAGAGAAAATATTGGATTCTCGCTTGGCTAGACGGAGACTCCAGTACCTGGTCAAATGGAAGGGTTATGGCCAGGAGGATAATTCTTGGGTCTCTGCTTCTGACATTCATGCCGAAAGATTGGTTCGTGCTTTTCACTGGGCCAATCCTGACCGGCCTGGTGGCGTGGATGAGGGTTCCGTGACCCCTCCTCAAGGGGGGGTACTGTTGTGAATTCTCTCTCTGGCTTCCCTCTGGTGATTACTGAAGATAGTGGAGCTGGTCAGATTGAGAGTTCTCTTTCTGGGTTCCCTCTGGTGGTTACTGGAAGTAGTGGAGCTGATCTGATTGACAGAGGCTTGCCACCTGATAATGAGGAAGATGATTGGAGATCTGGGGTTTCTGATTGGGATTTAAGACAGCTGACTCCCTCTATCCCTGCTGGTGATTTTCTTCCTGTGCCTCCTGAGGTCTGATGTATCCTGCTCTTTCCCTGCATGTTCAGCTAAGTAGTTCATTTGCTATTCTGTTTGGATTTGATCTGCTTTGTGCTGGTCAGCTAGCTCTGGCTGGGGCTGTGCTGAATCACCGCCCATATGTTACTGCATGTGCCAGTTTGTTTTGTCCCCTTTTATATTGGTCTCTTTTTGCTTTGCTTTCAGAATATACCAGAGTGCTGATATAGTGGGGGGTGTAATGTATGATAATTAGATCTGTCTCTTTAAGTAAGCCAGATTTATGGGACTTGGGGGGTGGAGACAGGAGGGATGAGAAGGGAAGTTTCACTTTCACTTCTGTGTAGCATGGGAATGCAACTGTTATGCTGTGTGCTGGAGGACGAAGAATAAAACATATCTAAAGTTTAATACCTTGAATTCGTCATAACGTGTGGATATTACAACTGGCGACGAGGATGGGATATAATCACCTACTGCTGTGAGTACGGACTATATTTTACCGCTTCACACGCCAGCACCACTGAGAGACTCTATCATGGCTGACTACTTGCACACATTCCCACAATTTGATATGACTGATGTCATTAATCTCTCCCATAACTGGAGAAAATGGCTAAACAGATTTGAGAATTTCCTAGAAGCCATGGACATAAAGGAGGAGAAAAGAAAGAGAGCTTTGCTCCTGCATTGTGCAGGCACAGGAGTCTATGACATATACAGTACGTTACCTGCAGCAGAAACAGACACATACAGCAACTGCACTAAAGCTCTCACTGGCTACTTCAACCCCAAACAGAACATCAGATATAAAAGATATAAATTCAGGATTGCCAAGCAGCTTCCAGAAGAGTCCATAGACACTTATGTCACACGGCTGAAAGAGTTAGCACATGGATGTGCCTTTACAGATGTAGATGATGAAATCCTAACTCAAATAATTGTCACCTGCTCGTCTAATAACCTAAGGCGTAAGGCTCTGCAGCAGGATATCTCTCTACATGATTTGCTCAAAATGGCCCGTGCTATAGAAATAGCAGATCATCAGGCTACCGTAATGGAGAATGGGGATAAATTACATGTGCATAATCTCAAACAGAAAAATTTACCAGACAAACAAGCCCAGAAACAGAAGAAATGTTATAGATGTGGACAGGATTTCCCTCACCACCAGAACAAATGTCCAGCTATGGGACAAACCTGCAGTAAATGTGGAAAAGGGAATCATTTTGCAGCTGTTTGCAAATCAGCGCACTACAAGCCTCCGCTGCCTATGACAAAATCTGCAGAGGTAAAAGTGATAAATCAGGACACAGAAGAAATGTCTGTGACTGAGAACTATGTGTTCACTACCTCTGTCACTGGTTCAGTACAGTCTCCCTGTGTTACACTCTCAATCTGCAACACTGACATTACCTTTACAATAGATACAGGAGCTTCAGTGGATATCATAGATGGCACTACATATGAACAATTGAAAACAAGGCCAGTATTACAACAAGTGCAGACTAAAATCTTTCCTTATGGATCTAAAACACCTCTAGCTATAATGGGACAATTTGATGCTGAAATTAGATATAAAGAAAACAGGCAGAAAACCACTTTCCACACATTACAAGGATCGGGAGGCTGTCTTCTCAGCTATCACACTGCCTTGGAGCTAGGGCTCATCCAGGTTATTCATACCATAACTGACCCTGCGGATATGGATGTACAAACTATGGTGAACAGCTTTCCCTCCCTATTTAGTGGTTTGGGAAAACTAGAGGACTCTCAAGTACACCTTCATGTGGATGACAATGTTCGTCCAGTAGCCCAGCCTCACAGGCGTATTCCATTTCACCTGAGACAGAAGGTAGAAAAAGAACTCCAATTGCTCATGGATGAGGATGTTATTGAAACTGTTACTGGTCCCACTCCGTGGGTCTCTCCACTTGTGGTAGTTCCAAAACCAAAGACTCCTGATCAAGTGAGACTGTGTGTTGACATGCGCCTGCCCAACACCGCTATACAGAGGGAAAGACATATCTCACCTACGATTGATGACATTATTCATTTATTAAATGGAGCCACCGTCTTCTCAAAGCTCGACCTCAATAAGGGATATCATCAATTAGAACTGAGTCCAGAGTCCCGATACTTTTCATATTTTCCACCCATGTGGGCCTCAGAAGATACAAAAGATTGACTTTTGGAGTCTGCTCAGCAGCAGAAATTTTTCAGGATGCAATAAGGAGTGTCATTCAACACATCCCAAATGCCTTTAATTACAGTGATGACATATTGGTTTTTGGTAAAACTCAAGCTGAGCATAATCGTGCTCTATATGCTATCTTCGAATGTCTGCTTTCTGCTGGACTCACTTTAAACAAAGAGAAGTGCGAGTTTGACAAGGGTTCATTAGAATTCTATGGTCACATCTTCTCGGCAAAAGGAGTACAACCAGACCCCAAGAAAGTGGAAGCTATCAGAACAGCCTCAATTCCACAGGATGCCAGTGAAGTGCGTTCTTTCCTTGGAATGGCAAGATACTGTGCTAGATATATTCCGAATTTTTCAACAATCAGCAATCCACTACGGGAACTTACAAAACAAAGTTGTATTTTTCAATGGTCTCAAGACTGTCAGGCCTCTTTTGAAACAATTAAAAATGAACTCTGCTCGACAACCACTATGGCTTATTTTGATCCAGCTCTTCGAACTGAACTGATTGTGGACGCCAGTCCCGTGGGACTGGGTGCTATTCTAGCGCAGTACAAGGATAACAATCAAAATCCTCACATCATTTCTTATGCAAGTAAGAGCTTAACAAACACTGAAAGAAAATATTCTCAACCTGAAAAAGAAAGCTTGGCAGTTGTCTGGGGATGTGAACACTTTCACTTATTTCTCTATGGAGCTCCCTTCACCATTGTCACAGATCATCAAGCACTTCTTACAATTTTTGGAAATCCCAGAGCTAAAATGCCTGCACGAATTGAACGATGGGGCCTACGTCTACAGGACTACAACTATAAAATTGTTCACAAACCTGGAAAATACAGCAATCCGGCTGATTATCTTTCTAGACATCCTACTAATGATGATATACCTGTGCATTCCTCCATTGAAGAATACCTACGTTTTGTTACAGATCATGCCGTGCCAAAAGCACTTTCTCTTGATCAATTTATAAATGAAACAACAAAAGACAAGACACTCTGTGCCCTAATACAAATCATCCAAAATCGAAGGTGGCATGAAATTCAAAAGGAAAAATTTCCTGATTCTGAGATTGATCTGAAAGAGTTAAAACTATTCTCAAACGTACGTGAGGAATTATCAGTCACTGAAGAACACCTCATTCTTCGAGGTACCAAACTAGTTGTACCTAAGACTTTGCGTAACTTAGTCATACAGATAGCACATGAAGGTCATTTAGGAATTGTTGGCACAAAGAAGTTACTCAGAGAAAAAGTGTGGTTCCCAAATATGGATCACTTGGTGGAAGAAAAGATTAGACGCTGTTCTACTTGTCAATTAATCACTCCATCATCAAACTTAGAGCCATTTCAAATGTCTCCGTTACCCACTGCTGTCTGGGAGGAAGTGGCAGTCGATATATATGGACCATTGCCAAATGGCCAATACATTCTCGTAACAATTGATGAATATTCTCGATACCCTGTCATTTCATTTATCTCTTCAACATCTGCTAATAATGTCATACCAGAGCTGGACGACATTTTCTCGGCATATGGTATTCCAAGAGTGGTCAAAACAGACAATGGACCTCCATTCAATGGACATGTGTTTACACAATTTTCTGAATACTTGGGATTTAATCACAGGAAAATCACACCTTGCTGGCCGCAAGCCAATGGAATTGTGGAACGTTTTATGCGTACTCTGGGGAAACGTATCAAGGCAGCGTGTCTGGAGCACATCCCACTGAAACAGTCATTATACAAATTCATGCGTAATTACCGCAATACGCCACACTCCACTACTAATGCTGCTCCAGCTCATTTAATGTTCAGCAGAACCCTGCGTATACGTCTCCCTGATGTGACCAGCCATCCCCGACCGAGTGACTCCTCAGTGAGATCCACAGATTTCTCCAACAAAAAAGCCATGAAACGTTATGCAGACAGAAGGCGAAGGACACAGTCAAGTGCCATCGAAAGAGGGGATGTCGTGGTGGTACGTCAAAGACCAACCAACAAGACCTCACCTGTATATAGTCCTGCAAAATATTATGTTACTAAAAGGAAAGGCAGCATGATCACAGCTGAACGAGATGGACACTCCATAACGCGAAATTCTTCATATTTTAAAGTCATACTGCAGAATGATGACAATGAACTCTCTTTGGTGGAAGATTTGGTATCCGATGGTGGAGAGGACCAACAAGAGGTAGCTGGTCCATCAATAATGAACCCTCTCAATGAGCCCAGACGTTATCCTACACGAGAGAGAAGAGCTCCATCGAGGCTCATTGAAGAAGTGTAACTACAGTTTTGTTTTGTTTTTTTTTTGTTTGTTTCTCTGGTTTGTGAATTGAACAAATAAGACAAAACGGACATATGATTTCTTTGGACGTTTTCATGTTGTTGCATTTATCAGTAATATGGGTTATTTATAGTAAAAAAAAAAAAAAGGGGATGATGTAATGTATAATAATTAGATCTGTCTCTTTAAGCAAGCCAGACTTATGGGACTTGGGGGGTGGAGACAGGAGGGATGAGAAGGGAAGTTTCACTTTCACTTCTGTGTAGCATGGGAATGCAACTGTTATGCTGTGTGCTGGAGGACGAAGAATAAAACATATCTAAAGTTTAATACCTTGAATTCGCCATAACGTGTGGATATTACAGGGGGCAAAGTCGTGCGACTTCAGTGTTTTTGTGCATCAGACGTGTTGGACTTTTTGCAGGTTTTTTGCGTGATTGCAGGTCAATGTCTTTCCTTTCCTGTCCTGTGTAGCCAGTGTGGGCCCCATCATTTGCTAAGTCTATTTTTCTGCCTGCGTTTGTGTTTTCATCTTGTCTCACCGACAATATATGTTTGGGGGCTATCTATTCTTTTGGGGTCTGCTCCGGGGCAGTTTAGATTTCCCATTTCTTGCTTTAGACTTAGTTAGCTCTCTGGCTGTGCCGAGACGTCTAGGATCATCGTATGTGCGCTCCACGGCTACTGCTAGTTGTGTAGACAGGATCAGGGATCTGCGTCCGCTTAGTTACCAACCTTTCTGGTTTTCTGTGGCTTAGCCTGGGCCTGCTATCCTCCTCGGTGACCCATTCATAGCACCATTCTATTACTTGCTGCCCATTGTTCAAGCTTATCTAGATCCTTCTGAATCCTTTCTCTGTCTTCTCTAGTGTTAAGGGGGTTTTACACATAGCGATATCGCTAGCAATATCGCTATAACGTCACTGATTTTGTGACGTTATAGCGATATTGCTATGTGTGATACTTACCTCCGACCATCTCCCCCGCTGTCCATCGCTGATCGTGCGAGATCGCGCAGCTCCATTTCTCGTCAGGCGCTTCCTGCTGGGCTTCCTGCTGGCGCTGACGAGCGACGCGTGGAGGCGGGTGGGAGGACGTCTTCATCGCCGCATCTGAATAGTAAGTATCGTCCGCTGTATCGCTGCTGCATCGCTGGTGAGTCTGCCTGTGTGGCAGCTCACTAGCGATCATTTAGCGATGCACCAGTGATCCTGACCGGGTCATATCGTGGTTGGGATCGCTGGTGCATCGCTAAATGTAAAAGGGCCTTTAGCAATCCCTCCTAGTTATGCATTGTCTGCAAATTTGATTAGTTTACCTTCAGTTCCCTTATGCAGATCATTTATAAAAATGTTGAACAACACTGAGACCAGGACATAGCCTTTTGGTACCCAACTTGAAGCACTCTTCCAATTGGATGTGCAACCATTCATTACCACTCTTTGAGCACGATCACTGAGCCAGTTATGAATCCACCTAATCATAGCCTTGTCAATCCTATACTTGGTCATTTTTTCAATAAAGATAGTATGAGATACTTTAACAAATCCTTTGCTGAAGTCGAAATATACTACATCTACCACATTTCCCTGATCCATCCAGTCAGTGATTCCATCATAGAAGGAAATTAGATTAGTCTGGCATGACTTGTTTGCTACAAACCTATAATGACACTGGTTAATTACCGTATACTTATCCAAGTATTACATACATGCCATTTAATAATTTGCTGAAATATTTTTCCTGGTATTGGAGTAAGGCTCACTGGCCTGTAATTTCCTGGCTCCATCTTTTTTCCTTTTTTGAAGATAGGGACAACATTTGCCCTTCTCCAATCTTCTGGGACTTTTCCTGTTTTCCAGGATTTTTCAGAGATTCTGTCTAGTGGTTCTGCAATTACCACTGCTAACTCTTTCACCCTGCAAGGTAATTCATCTGGACCAGGAAATTTAAATGTATTTAAATTAGCCAAATATTCCCTCATCAACTCTCTGTTTATAGATAGTGTGGATTCTTTTATTCCTTCGATGCCACCGTGAAGATCACTTGATGTTACAATTGCTTTCTTAGAGAACACAGATGCAAAATAAGAATTGAAAAGTTTGGCCTTCTCAATATCATTTTTGACCACTTCACCCTTTTCACCCTGAAGTAATCCAATATCATCTTCGACTTTTCTTTTGCTTTTGACATACCCCCAAAATCCCTTTTTACTGCTTTTCGTCTCCCTTGCAAGCCTTACTTCATTACTAGCTTTAGTTCTTCTAATCCTTGCCCTGCATTCCCTGCAAACAGCATTATATTCTTCTTAATGTATGCACCCCTCTTTCCATTTAATATACATTTCTTTTTTCCTTTTTAACGAGTGATTATGATCTGTGTTCATCCATTCTGGTCTCTTTAAATGTTTCCAATTCTTCTTTCTTTTTGGGATTGTTGCCGATTGCGCAGTGAGAATTTCATTTAGCAAAATATTCCATCCTTCTTGGACATTTCTGTCATTTCGAACATCCAGTCAACCTTTCCTACCCTCTTTCTGAGTGCATTAAAATCTGTCTTTCTGAAGTTCAACTTTAACCCCTTAACCCCCAAGAGTGGTTTGCATGTTCATGACCGGGCCAACTTTTACAATTCTGACCACTGTCCCTTTATGAGGTAATAACTCTGAAACGCTTCCATGAATCCCACTGATTCTGACATTGTTTTCTCGTGACATATTGTACTTCATGTTAGTGGTAAAATTTCATTCAAATAACTTGCTTTTATTTGTGAAAAAAATGGAAATTTGGTGAAAATGTTGAAAATTTTGCAATTATCCAACTTTGAATTTTTATGCCCTTAAATCACAGAGCTATGGCACAAAAAAACTTAATAAATAACATTTCACTTATGTTTACTTTACATCAGCACAATTTTGTAACCAAATTTTTTTTTTGTTAGGAAGTTATAAGGGTTAAAAGTTGACCAGCAATTTCTCATTTTTGCAAACACCATTTTATATGATAGAAAATACCCAAAAGTGACACCATTCTAAAAACTGCACCCCTCAAGGTGCTCAAAACCATATTCAAGAAGTTTATTAACCCTTCAGGTGCTTCCCAGGAATTTTTTGAATGTTTAAAAAAAAATGAACATTTAACTTTTTTTCACAAAAAAATTACTTCAGGTCCAATTTTTTTGTTTTACCAAGTTTAACAGGAGAAATCGGATGGCAAAAGTTATTGTGCAATTTGTCCTGAGTACGCTGATACCTGATATGTGGGGGGGAACCACTGTTTCTGCGCATGGCTGAGCTCAGAAGGGAAGGAGCGCCGTTTGACTTTTTCATTGCAAAATTGGCTGGAATTCAGATCGGACACCATGTCACGTTTGGAGAGCCCCTGATGTACCTAAACAGTGGAAACCCCCCACAAGTAACCCCATTTTGGAAACTAAACCCCCCACAGAACTTATCTAGATGGGGGTTCAAAGTGCTCACCACGCAAGTGCTTCACAGAAGTTTATAACGCCCGGGCATGAAATTAAAAAATTCATATTTTTTTCCACAAAAATGATATTTTTGTCCCCAATTTATTAATTCCTAAGGGTAACAGGAGAAACTGGACCCAAAAAGTTGTTTTGCAATTTGCCCTGAGTAGGCTGATACCCCATTTGTGGGGATAAAACACTGTTTGGGCACATGGCAGAGCTTGGAAGGCAAGGAGCACCATTTGACTTTTTCAATGCAAAATTAGCTGGAATTGAGATCAGATGCCATGTTGCGTTTGCAGAGCACCTAATGTGCCCAAACAGTGGAAACCCCCAAATTCTAACTCCAACCCTAACCTCAACACACCCCTAACCCTAATCTCAGCCCTAACCCTAACCCTAATGGGAAAATGGAAATAAATACATTTTTTTAATTTTATTATTTTTCCCTAACTAAGGGGGTGATAAAGGGGGGTTTGATGTACTATTTATAGCGGGTTTTTATATTTGGCAGCTGTCACATGCTAAAAGACGCTTTTTATTGTAAAAATAGTTTTTGCCATCACCACATTTAGAGAGCTATAATTTTTCCATATTTTGACCCACCGAGTCATGAGAGGTCTTATTTTTTGTGGGACGAGTTGACGTTTTTATTGGTACCATTTTCGGGCACGTGACATTTTTTGATCACTTTTTATTCTGATTTTTGGGACGCAGAATGAACAAAAACCAGCATTTCAAGAATTTCTTTTGAGGGGTGCGTTTACACCGTTCCGTGTGCGGGAAAATTGATAAGGCGGTTTTATTCTTCGGGTCAGTATGGTTACAGCAATACCTATTTATGTCGTTTTTTATGTTTTGGCGCATTTATGCAATGAAAACAATTTTATATAAAAAATAATTATTTTTACATCGCTTTATTCTGCGAACTATAACTTTTTTATTTTTTCACTGATGATGCTGTATGGTGGCTCATTTTTTGTGGGACAAGATGACGTTTTCAGCGGTACCATGGTTCTTTATATCCGTCATTTTGATCGCGCGTTATTGCACTTTTTGTTCGGCAGTATGATGATAAAGCTTTATTTTTTGGTTTGTTTTTTATTTTTTAAGGGGTTCGCTAAGGGGGTTAACTAATGGGACAGTTTTATAGGGTGGGTCATTACGGAAGCAGCAAATATGTGTACTTTTATTGTTTCTTTTTATTTCCAAAAAATGTATTTATTAGGGAATATATATATATTTTTTTAATTTATTTAGCGATTTTTTTATAAATTATTTTTACACTTTTTTTTACTTTATTACAATGTCTCAGGGGGGACATAACTGTCATGTGACAGATCGCTGATCTGTCACATCACAGATCGCTGTGACAGATCAGCGATCTGTCATAGGCAGTGCTGCAGGCTTCCTCGTGCCTGCGCTTTGCAGGCACTAAGGAAGCCGGCTCCCTGCAGGCCCCCGAAGGTCCCCGCTGCCATTTTGGATTCGGGGACCTGCAGGGAAGGAGGCCCCCGCAGCAGCGCTGCACATTGCGCTGCTGTGGGGGTCTCAGGGAAGCATGCCTGACACATAGTGCCGGGTGTCAGCTGTGATAATCAGCTGACACCCGGCCGCGATCAGCGGCGCTCACCACGTGGGCGCTGCTGATCGCTATGACGTACTATCCCGTCCCTGGGAATTAAGTCCCAGGGCACATGGATGGGATATTACGTCATATGGCAGAAAGGGGTTAAAGCATCATGACACAGCTGTCAGGTGACCAGGGACCAGGGGCTTCTTCCCTGTCCACAACACTAGTGAGTGCCCAGCTCTATCTACTACCCGGGATATTTCTGAAGGTGAAAATGCCTGGGCCTCCACCCTTGCCTTATCTCCTGAGTTAGCACTCCATCTGTTCTCTTCCCCCAAACAGGGAAGAGGGGCGTTACTGTGCACTGTTGTACACCAACACGACAAACAAGACAACACAAACAAGGGTTAACAGAAAACTCCAGGCATACAAAATATTCACTCACATATAACAGAGGAATGCACCGGGGTGTGGAGGTAGGGGAATAAACCAAAATAGAGAAGGATAAGGAATTACCTCACATACAGTCACTGATAACTTCTCCAACTCTCCTCATAAGAATAGCTTCTTCTTTGGAGTAGGAGCAATCAGGCGCTGTGGTCTTCTGGCTCCACACTGTTGCAGTAACCCCGTGACAGTACCCCCTCTTCTACGAGGGACCTTTGAAACCTCAGAGCCATGCCTATCAAGGTGTGCCACGTGAAAAGCCCGGACCAGTCTGGTCACATGAACATCAGATGCTGGTACCCACATCCTCTCCTCAGGAGCGTACCCCCTCCAATGTATCAGATACTGAAGTGACCGACGAACAACATGAGAATCCAAGACCTGAGCAATGTGAAACTCTAAGTTTCCATCGATAATTACAGGAGATGGTGGTAGAGGTGATGGTATTGAAGATGCAATGTATTTTTTTGAGCTGAGATCGATGGAATATATTATGGTCTGGATCCTAAAGGAAGGTGGTAAAGCAAGGTGAAATGCTATGGTATTGATGATGGCTACAAGCTTATAAGGACTGATAAACCTGGGACCCAGTTTCCAAGACGGAACCTTCAGCTTAATGTTCCTAGAGGACAGTCACACCAAGGCACTAACACACAGGTCCAGACTCACCAAACATTTCCAATCAGCCACACTCTTATATTTGGATCCCTTCTTCCTCAAATTATTCGTAACCCTCTGCCATATGCTAGTAATAGAAGATGAAAACCGTTCTTCCGGTAATCCAGAAGGGCGATTACTATTAAATGAACTAAACTGAGGATGGAACCCATATTCCTGACAACGATTATTTACAGGGAATTCGGCTAACGGTAAATAGGTAACCCAGTCCTCCTTACTTTCAGATACAAAACACCTAGATTTTGGTTAACCCATTCAGTCTGCCTATTAGACTGTGGGTGAAAAGCGAAAGAAAATGACACGTGGGTCTCCAGACGGGTGCAAAATGCCCTCCAAAACTTGGAGACAAACTGCACCCCCCGATCAGAAACAATATCAGTCGGGATCCCATGCAATCTAATTATTTCCCTGACGAAAACTTGCGCCAAGGATTTGGCATTCGGTAAAGCTGGTAAAGTGATAAAATGAGACATTTTACTGAATCTATCTACCATCACCAGTATTACTGTATTCCCTTCTGACACACGAAGAGCCGTGATAAAATCGACCGACAATTGAGTCCAAGGTCTACAGGGAATCTCCAATGGTTGGAGAGCCCCCGACGTGCTAATATGAGAGGTCTTAGAATATGCATAGACATTGCAGGTGGCTACATACTCCCGGACATCTTGATGTGCACCTGGTCACCAAAAATGCCAATTAAGCAGATTAGCGGTGGCTTTATTACCAGGATGTGCGGCCAACACTGAATCGTGATGTTCGCTAAGGACTCTAAGATGGAGATTAACAAGAACAAACAGTTTACCAAGTGGACAGACAGGAGGGGCGTCCCCCTGAGCGTCAACAACATCTCTTTGCAGATCGGGGCATATAAATGCCATAACAACCCCTTTTTGAAGAATACAGTGGGTACAGAAAGTATTCAGACCACTTTAAATTTTTCACTCTTTGTTTCAGTGCAGACATTTGGTAAATTCAAAAAAGTTCATTTTTTCTCATAAATGTACATTCTGCACCCCATCTTGACGGAAAAGGACCAGAAATGTAGAAATTTTTGCAAATTTATTAAAGAAAAACTGAAATATCACATGATCATAATTATTCAGACCTTTTACTCAGACACTCATATTTAAGTCATATGCTGTCGTGTTGTGAGTTCATTCTCTGGTTCACCAGTTGTGAGTTCTCCTTCCAGACTCCCTCTGGTGGTAACAGGAGGTAGTGAGGTGAGGCTGATTTGATCAGTGGAGATCTGCCACCTGAGAATGAGGATGACGATTGGTCCTCAGGAGTCTCAGATTGGATTTAAGACAGCCGACGCCCTATTCAGTTGCTGGTGATTCCTTCTGGCTTGTCAGCTCTTGGTTTTCAGCTCTGTTCCAGTCATCTAAAGCTAAGTTTTTCTGCTAATGTTCACTGTTATGATTGAGTCACCGTAGGAGGCAAAAACAGAAATGCTAGCTAAGTCCAGAAAACCAGAGAAGTTGGCAGCTATCGGATTGCAGACCCCTGAACCTATCAACACAACTAGCAGTAGCCGTGGGGGGTTCCTACGATGCCCTAGACCCCTCGATCACAGCCGGAGAAATAGCTAGGCCTAAAGAAAGAAAGGGGAAAACTAAACTGCCCCAGAGCAGACCCCAAAGCAATAGGCAGCCCCCAACATATAATGACGGTGAAGCAAGATGAAAACACTAACACAGGCAGAAAGATAGACTGAGCAAAGACGGGGCCCAATTTAGCTAGATAGAAAAGGACAGGAAGGCTGCTGTCTGCAATCCGTGAAAAACCCTATGAAAATAAGAGCCAACAGACTGACAGTGAAAAAAGCCCTGAAGACACTAGGCTTCAAAAAGCTATGTCAGTACTCCGGAATATTCTGAAGACAGAGCTACAGGCAAAAGGAGATTCAGCTCACCCCAGCAGGGAATGGCAGAATCCAGAAAAGCAAGGAAAACAAAAACAAAACACTAATGCAAACAGGCAAAGCAGAAAAACTTAGCTTAGAGGAGCAGGAATCAGACTGGTGTCCTAGAAGTCCACAGAGAAATCACCTGCAGGGCAGAAGGGCGTAGGCAGCCTTATATCCAGTCCGTGACTCCACTCAGCCAGTGATCCTCATCAGGTTCAGGTGCCTGATAATCAGGCTCATTACCTTCCTTCACCAGAATAGGGAGTTCACCAGACCTCAGTGACGAAGGGGAAAACGAACTCACAACAGTTCACACTTGATTTTGTTGGTCTATTCAGTTTTTTGTGTGGTCAGCCAGCCCCGGCTGGGGGCTGTGCTGAATTTCCACTCTTATTTATCAGTATTTTGCCAATTTGCTTTTTGCCTCTTACTAGTTTGGTCTCTTTTTGCTCTGTCTCAGAATATTTCAGAGTGCTGATATAGTGGGAGAAGTCTAGTGACTTCAGGGTAAATTTTGCTATCAGAAGTGTTGGACATTATTTTTGTAGGGTTTTTTGCAGGTTGCAGACAGTGTCTTTCTTTTCCTTTCCTTTCTAGTTAGTGTGGGCCCCATCGTTTGCTCAGCCTATTTTCCTGCCTGTGTTTGTGCTTTCATCTTGTTTCACCGTCAATACATGTGTGAGGGCTATCTATTCCTTTGGGGTCTGCTCTGGGGCAGTTAGTTTTCCCCTTTTCATGCTTCAGGCTTATTTAGTCCTCCGGCTGTGACGAAGCATCTAGGAACATCGTAGGTACGCTCCACGGCTGCTGCTAGTTGTGTGGTAGGATCAGGGATCTGCAGTCTGCATAGTTACCAACCTCTCTGGTTTTCTGTGACTTAGCTTGTTTTGCTTTTTTCTCCTCGGTGACCCATTCATAACAGAATCACCAGCCATACCGCAGATTCTAGGGTACTCAAAAGCAGGAAAAAGTTGTTAAAAAAAAAAGGGAAAAAAAAAAAGTGTCAGATTTTTTTTTTTTTTATATATTTTTTCCTCTTTTTCTCTGGGGCCGTAGGAGGATTTTTTTTTCTTTTTCCTAATGGAGATTAAGCAATTGTCTGATTGTGTGGAGCAGCTGGCTGCTGAAGTGCAGGGAATTTCCACCTACCTCATTCAGTCACATGCTGCTGAACCTAAGATTCCTACTCCTGATGTGTTTTCTGGAGATCGGTCTAAATTTCTGAATTTTAAGAATAATTGTAAATTATTTCTGGCCTTGAAGCCTAACTCATCAGGGAGCTCTGTGCAGCAGGTTAAAATTGTCATCTTCTTGCTGCGCGGCGATCCCCAGGATTGGGCTTTTTCTCTGACACCTGAAAATCCTATTCTGACTAATGTGGATGCATTTTTTCAAGCCTTGGGGTTGTTGTATGATGAACCTAATGCTGTTGATCAAGCTGAGAGAACCCTGTTGGCATTAAACCAGGGTCAGGATTCTGCAGTTATACTGTCAAAAATTCCGAAAGTGGGCGGTCCTTACTACATGGAATGATAGTGCATTGGCAGCTCTCTTTCGGCAGGGTTTATCAGAGACCGTAAAAGATGTTATGGTGGGATTTGCTGTTCCCTCTGGTCTGGATGATTCTATGTCATTAGCCATTCTAGTTGATCGGCGTTTACGTGAACGTAAAACTACACGGGAGGCGCTGCCACCTTTTGAACAAACATCTGAACCTATGCAATGTGATGGGGTTTTGTCTAGGGCGCAACGTCAGGAGTTTAGAAGGCGTAATAAGCTGTGTTTTTTCTGTGGAGACGTCTCTCATACTATTTCTGTCTGCCCAAAACAAGAGAAACATTTTGCACACACATTTGCTGTGGGCAGTATACAACCTAAGTTTCTTTTGGCAATTACTCTGATCTGCTCCTTATCCACATTTTCCACGAAGGCTTTTGTGGATTCAGGAGCAGCGTTGAATCTGATGGATTTGGACTTTGCTAAACGTTGTGGTTTTTCCATGACGCCTCTGCGGACGCCTATTCCTTTGAGGGGTATTGATGCTACTCCTTTGGCGGAGAATAAACCTCAATTTTTGACCCAGGTGACAATGCGAGTTGCCCCAGAATACCAAGAAAATTGTAAATTTTTGGTGCTGCATAATTTGCATGATACTATTGTTCTGGGTTTTCCCTGGTTGCAAACTCATAATCCAGTTTTGGATTGGAAATCTGGGTCTGTGGTGAGTTGGGGTTGTCAGTGTGTTCTTAGGGACACTCCTGTTTTCTCCACCTCTCCTCAGTCTCATGATATTCCTGATTATCTAGCCGATTTTTCTGATGTATTTAGTGAGAGCAAGTCTGCGTCTTTGCCTCCTCATAGGAGTTATGACTGTGCAATTGAGTTGATGCCTGGGTGTAAATTTCCCAAGGGTCGGCTTTTCAACTTATCAGTACCCGAACATGATGCTATGCGATCCTATATTAAGGAGTCATTGGAGAAGGGTCATATTAGACCATCCTCGTCACCTTTAGGTGCTGGGTTTTTTTTGTGGCCAAGAAAGATGGTTCATTAAGACCGTGTATTGATTATCGTTCCCTTAAAAAGATGACGGTTAAATATCAGTACCCGTTACCTCTGATGTCTGATTTATTCTCCAGAGTTAAAAGTGCCTGCTGGTTTACTAAGCTTGACCTCAGGGGGGTGTATAATCTTATTCGCATCATGCACGGGGATGAATGGAAGACAGCGTTTAATACTCCGGAGGGACATTTTGAGTACCTGGTGATGCCTTTTGGGTTCACTAATGCCCCTTCTGTCTTCCAGTCCTTTATGAATGATATTTTCCGTGACTTTGTGGATAAGTTTTTGATCATCTATCTGGATGATATTTTGATCTTTTCTAGTGATTGGGATTCTCATTTGGAACACGTCCGGACTGTGTTCCGGATTTTGAGGGAGAATTCCTTGTTTGTTAAGGGATCGAAATGCCTCTTTGGTGTACAGAGGATTTCATTTTTGGGATTTATCTTATCTCCATCGACTATTGAAATGGACCCGGCCAAGGTACAGGCCATTTATGATTGGGTTCAGCCTACTTCTTTGAAGGCCCTCCAGAAGTTTTTGTGTTTTGCTAATTTCTATCATAAATTTATAGGTAATTTTTCTGGTATTGTCAAACCACTGACTGATCTGACCAAGAAGGGCGCTGATGTGCTGAATTGGTCTCTTGAGGCTATCTCAGCATTTCAGGAGCTTAAGCAGAGATTTACTTAAGCTCCAGTTTTACGGCAACCTGATGTCTCACTTCCATTTCAGGTGGAGGTAGATGCTTCTGAGATTGGTGCAGGAGCTGTTTTGTCCCAAAAAGACCCTGTGACTTCTAAGATGAATCCCTGTGCCTTCGTTTCTCGAACGTTCTCCCCATCTGAATGCAACTATGACGTGGGGAATCGGGAATTGTTGGCCATGAAGTGGGCATTTGAGGAGTGGAGACATTGGTTGGAGGGAGCTAGACATCAAGTTGTGGTCCTCACTGATCACAAGAATTTGATTTATCTGGAGTCGGCCAAATGCTTGAATCCTAGACAGGCTAGATGGGCCTTGTTTTTCATGCGCTTTAATTTTGTGGTCTCTTTTCTTCCGGGGCACTAAGAATGTTAAGGCAGACGCCCTTTCTAGGAGTTTCTTTGCCGATTCTCTTAGTGTGACCGAGCCTACTACCATCCTAGGTGAGGGGGTAGTTCTTTCTGCCATTTCGCCCAATTTGTGACGCGCCCTTGAGGAATTTCAGGAGGATAAACCTGAGCGTTGCCCTATGGGAAAATTGTATGTTCCTGACCAGTGGAGAAAGAGAGTGATGTCTGAAATTCATTGCTCCGCATTGGCTGGTCATCCAGGTATTTTTGGTACCAGAGATTTGGTGAGTCGGTCCTTTTGGTGGCCTGCCTTATCTCGTGACGTCAGGAATTTTGTACAGTCCTGTGGGACTTGTTCTCGGTCTAAACCCTGTTCTCATTCTAGTGGGTTGCTGATGCCCTTGCCGGTGCCCAAGAGGCCATGGACCCATATCTCAATGGATTTTATTTCTGATCTTCCTGTCTCTCAGAGAATGACTGTTGTCTGGGTGATTTGTGATAGATTTTCGAAGATGGTCCATCTTGTACCACTCCCAAAGTTGCCATCTTCCGCTGAGTTTGTGCCCTTGTTTTTACAACAGGTGGCTTGGTTACATGGGATTCCTGAGAGCATTGTGTCCGACAGAGGAGTCCAGTTTGTTTCCAGATTCTGGAAAGCCTTTTGTTCCAATCTGGGAATTCAGTTATTCTTCTCCTCCACATTTCATCCCCAGACCAATGGACAGACTGAGAGAACAAACCAGACCTTGGAGTCTTATTTGAGATGTTTTATATCTGCTGCTCAGGATGATTGGGTCTCATTTTTGCCCTTGGCCGAATTCGCACTGAACAATAGAGCCAGTTCTGCCACTTTGATGTCACCCTTTTTCTGTAATTTTGGGTTTCATCCTCGATTCTCTTCAGGGCAAGTGGAATCTTCATCCTGCCCAGGTTTGGACACTGTGGTTAAGAGAATGCAGCAGATATGGGACCAAGTGGTGGATAAGTTGTCACTCTCAGGAAAAGGCCCAGCGATTTTCCAACCGGCATAGGACCATTGGTCCCCGGTTTAAAGTGGGTGATATGGTTTGGTTGTCGTCTAAGAATATTCCTATGAAGGTTGTATCTCCTAAATTTAAGCCAAGATTTATTGGTCCTTATAAGATTTTGGAAATTCTTAATCCTGTTTCGTTTCGATTGGCTCTTCCAGTTACGTTCAAGATCCATAACGTATTTCACAAATCTCTGTTGAAGAGGTTTGTTGAGCCAGTGGTTCCTATGGTAGAACCTCCTGACCCTATGTTGGTTGAAGGCAATGTGGAATATGAGGTAGAGAAAATATTGGATTCTCGTTTGGTTAGACGGAGACTCCAGTATTTGGTCAAATGGAAGGGTTATGGTCAGGAGGATAATTCTTGGGTCTCTGCCTCCGATATTCATGCCAATAGATTGGTTCGTGCTTTTCACCGGGCCCATCCTGATCGGCCTGGTGGCGTGGATGAGGGTTCGGTGACCCCTCCTCAAGGGGGGGTACTGTTGTGAGTTCATTCTCTGGTTCACCAGTTGTGAGTTCTCCTTCCAGACTCCCTCTGGTGGTAACAGGAGGTAGTGAGGCTGATTTGATCGGTGGAGATCTGCCACCTGAGAATGAGGATGACGATTGGTCCTCAGGAGTCTCAGATTGGATTTAAGACAGCCGACGCCCTATTCAGTTGCTGGTGATTCCTTCTGGCTTGTCGGCTCTTGGTTTTCAGCTCTGTTCCAGTCATCTAAAGCTAAGTTTTTCTGCTAATGTTCACACTTGATTTTGTTGGTTTATTCAGTTTTTTGTGTGGTCAGCCAGCCCCGGCTGGGGGCTGTGCTGAATTTCCACTCTTATTTATCAGTATTTTGCCAATTTGCTTTTTTGTCCCTTACTAATTTGGTCTCTTGCTCTGTCTCAGAATATTTCAGAGTGCTGATATAGTGGGAGAAGTCTAGTGACTTCAGGGTTAATTTTGCTATCAGAAGTGTTGGACATTATTTTTGTAGGGTTTTTTGCAGGTTGCAGACAGTGTCTTTCCTTTCCTTTCCTTTCTAGTTAGTGTGGGCCCCATCGTTTGCTCAGCCTATTTTCCTGCCTGTGTTTGTGCCTTCATCTTGTTTCACCATCAATACATGTGTGGGGGTTATCTATTCCTTTGGGGTCTGCTCTGGGGCAGTTAGTTTTCCCCTTTTCATGCTTCATGCTTATTTAGTCCTCCGGGTGTGACGAAGCGTCTAGGAACATCGTAGGTACGCTCCACGGCTGCTGCTAGTTGTGTGGTAGGATCAGGGATCTGCAATCTGCATAGTTACCAACCTCTCTGGTTTTCTGTGACTTAGCTTGTTTTGCTTTTTTCTCCTCGGTGACCCATTCATAACACTATCCATTTCCTTGTGATCCTCCTTGAGATGGTTCTACTCCTTCATTGGAGTCCAGCTGTGGTTAATTAAACTGATAGGAATTGATTTGCAAAGGCACACACCTGTCTATCTAAGACCACACAAGCACACAGTGCATATCAGACCAAATGAGAATCATGAGGTCAAAGGAACTGGCCAAGGAGCTCAGAGACAGAATTTTGGCAAGGCACAGATTTGGCCAAGATTACAAAAGAATCTCTGCAGTACTCAAGGTTCCTAAGAGCACAGAGGCCTCCATAATCCTTAAATGGAAGAAGTTTGGGACCACCAGAAGTCTTCCTAGACATGGCCATCCAGCCAAACTGAGCAATTGTGGGAGAAGAGCCTTGGTAAGAGAGGTAAAGAAGAACCCCATGATCACTGTGGCTGAGCTCCACAAATGCAGTAGGGAGATGGGAGAAAGTTCCACAAAGTCAACTATCACTGCAGCCCTCCACCAGTTGGGCTTTTTTGGCAGAGTGGCCCAATGGAAGCCTCTCCTCAGTGCAAGACATATGAAAGCCCGCATAGTGTTTGCTAAAAAAAGACATGAAGGACTCACAGACTATGAGAAATAAGATTCTCTGCTCTGATGAGATGAAGAGAGAACTTTTTGGTGATAATTCGAAGCGGTATGTGTGGAGAAAACCAGGCACTGCTCATCACCTGCCCAAGACAATCCCAACAGTGAAACATGCTAAGGGGGTGTTTGTCAGCTGCGGGGACAGGACAGCTGGTTGCAATTGAAGGAAACATGAATGTGGCCAAGTACAGAGATATCCTGGATGAAAACCTCTTCCAGAGTGCTCTGGACCTCAAACTTGGCTGAAGGTTCACCTGCCAACAAGACAATGACCCTAAGCACACAGCTAAAAGAACAAAGGAGTGGCTTCAGAACAACTCTGTGACCATTCTTGACTGGCCCAGCCAGAGCCCTGACCTAAACCCAATTGAGCATCTCTGGAGAGACCTGAAAATGGCTGTCCACCAATGTTCACCATCCAGCCTGATGGAACTGGAGAGGATCTGCAAGGAAGAATGGCAGAAGATCCCAAAATGCAGGTGTGAAAAACTTTTTGCATCATTCCCAACAAGACTCATTGCTGTACTAGCTCAAAAGGGTACTTCTACTCAGTTTTTTAGAAAAATAAGCTCGTGGATGCCATTTACCAGAAGACACACCCTGCGACAATACAGCCCCCACTCCCACCTCAGACGCATCAACCTCAATGAAAACAGGCTGAGAGACGTCAGGCTGTATAAGAATCGGCACAGAAGAAAAACACCTCTTCAACATATCTAATCCCTCCCTGGCAGAACTAGACCACTTGGAGAAATCTGTCCCCTTCCTGGTCATATCCGTAAGAGATTTGGCTGCTACCGAAAAGTTCTCTATGAATTTACGGTAGTAGTTGGTGAAACCTAAAAACTTTTGTAACACCTTCAAATCCTCAGAATGATCCCAATCCAATACCGCCTGGACTTTTGCCAGATCCATGCGAAAACCGGTGGAAAACAACACATATCCTAGGAAAGGGATCGCCTCAACCGAGATCATATATTTCTCGTGTTTGACATATAATTTATTGTCTCGGCGTATACGTAAGACCTGGCTAACATGTACCTGGTGTGACTCAAGTTCAGGTAAATAAATTAATATGTCATCCAGATAGATAACCACGAATTTGCCTACCAGGTGACTAAAGATGTCATTTAAAAAGTGTTGAAAGATGGCAGGCTTGTTCATCAACCAAAAAGGCATAACCAGATTATCATAGTGTCCCTCAGGCGTATTCAACGCTGTTTTCCACTCATCCCCCTTAATGCAGATGAGATTACACGCCCCCTGAGGTGCATCTTAGAGAACCATTTTGCCCCTACAATTTGATTAAAGAGGTCTGGAATGAGAGAGAGCGGATAAGGATTACGGACAGTGATCGTATTGAGTTCACAGAAATACAGGCAAGGGCGTAAACCCCCATCTTTTTTCTTTACAAAAAAAGAACCCCACAGCAATGGGGGATGAGGATGGTCTGATATGACCTTTAGTCAGGTTTTCCATGATGTAGTCCTTCATGGCCTGTCTCTCTGGACCAGAGATATTATAGAGTCTGCTCTTGGGCTGCTTGGCACCAGGAACAAGATTAATGGCGCAATCATAAGGATGATGGGGAGGGAGTTCTTTGCACCCCTGCCCCAAGAACACATCCCCAATATCTGATAGGTAACTAGGCAATACACGCTACATTTTACTACTTCCTGAGTCTGTCAATCTACTACAAGATTGTAAAAACACATGTGACATGCACAAATGTGAACACGTCGGTCAGACAATGCTCACACCACCCATTAACTAAGATACAACAAGAGAACACAGCACTTGCTGATCACTGCCATATTTTTGGCTGCAGAGAATTTTTGAAAATCTGTCATTCTGTGTTCTCTTGTTGTATCTTAGTTAATGGGTGGTGTGAGCATTGTCTGACCGACGTGTTCACATTTGTGCATGTCACATGTGTTTTTAATCTGTTTTTTCCTTGCTTAGCATGGTTTGGGAGACCCCACCCCTCTCCTGTGTGATGTGCACAAAAGAGCTGTCTCAGACCATAAGCCCATACTGTGGAGCGGCCTGTCTGAATCCTGTTCATATTAGACACTGTTCACATGTTCAGGTTTTAAATACATTAGATAGGGACTGCTTCAATACGGGTTACCTTGACGTTGGTGAGGCAGCTTGGTAAACATTTTTTTGCAAAAAAACGTATTGACTAAATACCCTGTGTTTGTTATCCAGCACTTGCTGATCACTGCCATATTTTTGGCTGCAGAGAATTTTTGCAAATCTGTCATTCTGTGTTCTCTTGTTGTATCTTACTACAAGATTGTGCAGAGCAAGCTAAGGAAGGCCCAGTACCACATGCGAGGGCACATAACAATCCAACACCTCAGTGTGCATAGCCCCTACCTTAAGCTGTAAGTTCCAGGCAACTTGAGTAAAATGCTTCAGTCTAAAGGGGTCGGAGTCAATGATGATTATGGATATGGGTCTGGACAGAGTGTGTGGGATGAGGCCTTGGACCTGGATGAACCTAGCGTTGATCAAATTAAACCCTGCCCCACTGTCCAGAAATGCAGACACATCCACCTAAAACCCACCCAGGTGAATTACAGTTGGTAGGAAAAATTGTGTTCTACCCACAGAGGTGTTGAGGACACCCAGGTTGCTAACCTCTCTGCAACCCGGGCCACCTAGTTTTCCTGGCAGTTGTTAACTATGTGATCAGGAGGGACACGTGCCCACGAAATGGCCCTTTTTACCGTAATTCAAACACACTCGCCCCTTACACCAGACAAAAGGTAGTATACTAGTGTGAGATGCCACACCAACCTGCATGGGTTCCTCAGTTTGCTCAGTGTTGACCTTCCTTGACCCCGGACCTCCCGCACACAGAGGTGACTCCCTATATCTCTGGCAAAGACGGCCATTAACCCGGATCACCAGAGACAAGGCTGCCTCAAGGGACTCAGGAGTCTCAGAAAGAGCTAAGGCATCCATCACCCTTACTGTGAGCCCGTCACAGAACTGACTACAGAGTGCGGGGTCAATCTACTTGGTGTCCGCGGCCAATCTCCGGAACTCAGAGCAATATTCCTCCGCCGGCCGGTCTCCTTGCTGAAGTTGTGAAGTGTGGACTCAGCTATGGAGACGTGATTGGGGTCATCATATATAAGGCCCAGTGCCAGAAAAAATCCCTCCACTGTCTGAACTGACTGAGAGTTAGATGGGAGAGAAAATGCGCACTCTTGGGGGTCCCTCTGGAAAAGAGAAATTACTATCCCCACACGTTGCTCCTCTATACCTAAGGAAACCAGACGTAACCTGAAGTACAGTTTATAGGCCTCCCTGAACAGAGCAAACTTGTCATGCCCCTTCAGAGAACTTGTCAGGCCAATCGATCTTGGGCTCCACTATGGTTTGCTGGGGAGATGAGAGTCCCACACCAGATGTGTCAGGTGCAAAACCACCATGTGTAAATCTGCCACCTCTAAACTGAGCTGCCGCATTGCCCTGTCAGAGCAGCGAATGGATCCATAATTGATCAGATAAAATGGTTATGGTCAGAGCAAATGTCACGACACAGCTGTAGGGTAACCCGGAACCAGGGGCTTCTTCTCTGTCCATAATACTAAGGGGTGTACTATCTCGCCCTACTCCCCGGGAAACTTCTGAAGCTAAAAATGCTGGGGCCTCCTCCCTTGCCTTATCTCCTCCTATCTCTTCCTTGATTTGGGGAAGAGAGGCGCTACTGTGCACTGTAGTACACCAACCCAAAAAACAAGGCAAGACAAACAAAGGTTAACAGAAAATTCCAGGCATGCAAAATATTCACTCACATATAACAGAGGAATGCACCGGGGCATGGAGGTATGGGAATAAACCAAAATAGAGAAGGATATGGAATTACCGCCATGCTTAGCAAGGAAAAACGGATTTTGCAAAAAACGTATCGACTAAATACCTTGTATTTGTTACACAGCACTTGCTGATTACTGTCATGTTTTTTACTGCAGAGTATTTTTGCAAATTTGTCATTTTGTTTTCTTTTGTTGTGTTTCAGCCATTGGGTGGTGTGAGCATTGTCATAGAATCATAGAATCGTAGAGTTGGAAGGGACCTCCTGGGCCATCTGGTCCAACCCCCTGCTCAAAGCAGGATTCGCTAAATCATCCCAGTCAGATGTCTGTCCAGCCTCTGTTTGAAGACTTCCATTGAAGGAGAACTCACCACTTCTCGTGGCAGCCTGTTCCACTCATTGATCACTCTAACTGTCAAAAAGTTTTTTCTAATATCTAATCTGTGTCTCCTCCCATTCAGTTTCATCCCATTGCTTCTAGTGTTTCCTTGTGCAAATGAGAATAAAGTTGATCCTTCTACAATGTGACAGCCCTTTAGATATTTGTAGACAGCTATTAAGTCTCCTCTCAGTCTTCTCTTTTGCAAACTAAACATTCCCAAATCCTGCAACCTTTCCTCATAAGACAGGGTTTGCAGACCGGTCACCATTCTGGTCGCTCTTTTCTGACCTTGCTCCAGTTTGTTGATGTCTTTTTTAAAATGTGGTGCCCAAAACTGGACACAATATTCCAGATGAGGTCTGACCAAAGAGGAGTAGAGGGAAATAATGACTTCACGTGATCTAGACTGTATGCTTCTGTTAATACATCCTAGAATTGCATTTGCCTTTTTTGCTGCTGCATCACACTGTTGACTCATATTCAGTCTGAGATCTATTAGTATACCCAAGTCTTTTTCACATGTGCTGTCACTTAGCCCTATTCCTCCCATTCTGCATATGCTTTTTTCCATTTGTATTGCCCAGATGTAGTACTTTGCATTTCTCCTTGTTAAAAACCATTCTGTTAGTTGCTGCCCACTTCTCCAGTTTATTTATATCTTTTTGAATCCTCTCTCTCTCTTCTCTAGTATTAGCTATCCCTCCTAGCTTTGTGTCATCAGCAAATTTAATCAGTTTACCCTCAATTCCTTCATCTAAATCGTTGATAAAGATGTTGAACAATACAGGGCCCAGGACAGAGCCCTGTGGTACCCCACTTGAGACATTCTTCCAACTGGATGTGCAGCCATTTACGACCACTCTTTGGGTCCGATCACTAAGCCAGTTATGAATCCACCTAACAGTTGCCTTGTCCATTCCATACTTAGTCATTTTTTCAATAAGGATTGTATGAGAGACTTTGTCAAATGCTTTGCTGAAGTCAAGATATACTATATCTACAGCATTTTTTTGATCCACCCAATCAGTGATTCCGTCATAGAAGGAAATTAAGTTAGTCTGACATGACTTATTAGTTACAAACCCATGCTGACTCTGTTTAATCACTTCATTCTTATCCAGGTACTGACATACATGTTGTTTAATAATTTGTTCAAAGATCTTTCCTGGTATAGAAGTCAGACTCACCGGCCTATAGTTGCCTGGGTCCACCTTCTTCCCCTTTTTGAAGATAGGAACAACATTTGCTCTTCTCCAGTCTTCTGGCACTTCTACTGTTCTACAAGAATTTTCAAAGATTATGGAGAGGGGTTGAAAAATTTCTTCTGCTATCTCCTTCAGTACTCTGGGGTGTAATTCATCTGGACCTGGAAACTTGAATTCATTTAGGTTAGCTAAGTGTTTCCTCACTATCTTTCTGTTTATAGATATCCTGGATTATTCTATTCCCTTAATAGGACAGTGAAGAACAGTTGATGTTACATTTCCTTTTTGAGAGAAAACAGATGCAAAATAGGAATTTAAAAGTTCAGCCTTCTCAACATCCTGTCTTACCATTTCATTATTTTCATCCTGTAAAAATCCTGTAGCATCTTTGACTTTTCTTTTACTTTTGACATATCCCCAAAATCCTTTATTATTGCTTTTGACATCTCTTGCAAGCCTCAATTCATTTTCAGCTTTAGATAATCTGATTTGTGCCCTGCAGGTTCTGCAGACAGCATTATATTCTTCTTTAGATATGCCTCCCTGTTTCCATTTTATAAACATTTTTTTCTTCCTTTTTAGCATGTGCTTAAGTTCTGTGTTCATCCATCCTGGTTTCCTTAAATGCTTCCTATTCTTCCCTCTTTTCGTAATTGTTAACAACTGTGCTTTGAGAATTTCATTTTTCAAGATTTCCCATCCTTCCTGGACATTTTTGTCTTTAAGGATATCCAGCCATTGGATCCCTCCAATTCTCTTTCTGAATCCCTTAAAATCTGCCTTTCTGAAATCTAACCTTGATGTCTGAGTCTTCACAGGTCTTCCGCCTCCAGTTATCCAAAATTCTAAAATAGCATGGTCGCTACCTCCTAGGGTCCCAGCCACTTTTACCTCCTCAACCATTTCCTCCCTGTTTATAAGGATTAGATCCAAGGTAGCAGTTCCCCTTGTTTTCTCCCCTACCTTTTGGAAGATAAAGTTGTCAGCAAGAGAGGATAAGAATTTCCTTGACCTGTTAGTTTTGCCTGAGAGAGATTCCCAACAAATGTCTGGATAGTTGAAATCTCCCATGACAACTATGTCATATTTTTTGGAGAACTTTACCATTTGATGCATAAAGAGTTCATCCATATCTTCAGCTTGCACAGGCGGCCTGTAGTAAATGCCTACAATGGTGTCCTTTCCATTGTTCTGTCCTTGTATTCTTACCCGAACAGTTTCCACAGAACTCCCAGTCTCTGAAGCTTCAATCTCTGTGCAGATATACGCGTTTCTAACATACAATGCGACACCTCCTCCTCGTTTATCAAGTCTGTTTCTTGCAAATAAATTGTATCCTTCTAGCCTTGTATTCCAATCAAGTGTATCATCCCACCAAGTTTCAGTGATTCCAATGACATCATATTTCTTTTCCTGCGTTAGTGTGACGTCTGCCTGCGGTCTGGACTGCAGCCAGACAGCACCCCGAGAAACACTGATACCCTTTACCCCTATACAGGTATCTGGATTTATAGCAGAGCCCAGGAGGCGCTGTCTGAATAGGAGCAATGACCAGAGCAGGACGGTCGCCAGAAAGGTGTTCCAATACAGGACACAGAGGCAATGATATCCGAGACTAAACCAGTCAGGCAGAAATGGTAAAAAAACAGTAGACAGTAGCAGAGTCAGATTCCAGGCCGAAGCCAGAGTCATAAACCAGGAGGGCAGCAGAGGTACAAAGTCGTTAGGCAGAAGCAGAGTCAGAATCCAGGCCAAAGTAAGAGTCATAAACCAGGAGGGCAGCAGAGGTACAAAGTCGTTAGGCAGAAGCAGAGTCAGAATCCAGGCCAAAGTAAGAGTCATAAACCAGGAGGGCAGCAGAGGTACAGAATCGTTAGGCAGAAGCAGAGTCAGAAGTCCAGGCAAAAGTCAGAGTCAGTCAAACAGCAATTCACACAGTAACACGCAGGGGAACCAAGAATATATCCGGCGGCCTGCAAGAGCAGTCCCAAGGTATTTGAGGGATCAGATCAGCCCTCACAGGCTGCTGGACTGATGATGTCATCCGGACCGCCCCCAGGACCAGGCTGGATGGTGATGCACCAGCCCCTTCATGACTGACCGAGGAGCAAAGCCTGCGTTCAGCGGACGCCTGCGCAGGAGGCTCATACCCATTGCCGCCATCACTCGGGGTTGAAGCACAGCGCCTCCCAGAGACCGAGGCCGGAACTGCAGGCCGCGAGTCAGACGGTGATGGGACAGTCCGGTGCCTCCTAGTAGTCGAGGCCGGGACAGCAGGCCCTGAGTCTGACGGTGATGTGACCGTCCGGCGCCTCCTAGTGGCCGAGGCCGGGACAGCAGGCCCTGAGTCTGACGGTGACGTGACAGTACCCCCCCCCTCTAAGAGGGGCCTCTGGACCCTCAAAACCCGGTTTGTCAGGGTGGAGGAGGTGAAACCTTCTAATCAACCCCTTTGCATGAATGTCACTAGCGGGAACCCAGGACCTCTCCTCTGGGCCGTAGCCCTTCCAATGCACCAAATATTGCACCGAGTTTCTCACTACCCGGGACTGGACGGGACGAATTGGGGAGCGGTACACCTTGAGGAGGGATTTATGGAACACATTAGGAATTTTAAACGACTGCGGGAGCTTTAACCGAAACGCTACCGGGTTAATTACTTCTAATATTTCGTATGGGCCGATGAACCTGGGACCCAGTTTGGCGGACGGTACCTTATGTTTGATGTTTCTTGTAGAGAGCCAAACCTTGTCACCAACTCCCAGGTGCGGCCCCTGGGATCGTCGTCTATTAGCCGCCGAAGCCTGTCTAATCTGAGTCCCTTTCAAATTAGAATT
Organism: Dendrobates tinctorius; assembly: GCF_039654945.1. Classification (NCBI taxonomy): domain Eukaryota; kingdom Metazoa; phylum Chordata; class Amphibia; order Anura; family Dendrobatidae; genus Dendrobates; species Dendrobates tinctorius. Next base: position 29,625,551 of record NW_027361682.1, on the reverse strand, counting down.
TACTTCGGACCAAACTGTCTTCAGACGACGTATATTTTGCTCAACCCCTGGGAGTTCCGACATCTTGGCCGAAAATGATCCAAAGCGCGGATGTAGTCCAAGGTTACAGAAAAAGGGAGTGGTTTTGATGGAGTCTTGGTATCTATTATTGAGAGCGAACTCCGCCAATGGCAAGTGTTCCACCCAATCTGACTGATGTGCTGAGACATAGCAGCGGAGGTATTGCTCCAGCTCTTGGTTAGCACGCTCAGTTTGGCCATTGGTTTCGGGATGGTATGCCGAGGAGAAGGACAACTCAGCACCAATACGTTTACAGAACGCCCTCCAGAACTTTGAGACAAACTGGGTACCCCTGTCGGACACAATATTTGCCGGAACGCCGTGCAAACGTACAACATGAAGAACAAACAACTTACTTAAAGTTTCAGAGTTAGGCAAGCCAGACAGGGGAACAAAGTGGCACTGCTTACTGAACCTGTCCACCACCACCCAGATACAAGTTTTCCCATTGAAGGGTGGCAGGTCTGTAATGAAGTCCATGGAGATGTGGGTCCATGGACTCTCAGGGGTGGGCAAGGACTGGAGCCAGGCGGTAGGACGGTTATGGGGGGACTTGGCGCGGGCACAGACTTCACACGCTGAGACGTAGTTCTTACAGTCCTTGACCACCGTCGGCCACCAAAAGTTCCTGGTTACCAGCCTAGTGGTATTATTGAGACCAGGATGGCCTGCCAGGACGGAGTCGTGAGACTCTTTTAACACTTGTAAGCGAAAGGTAGCTGGAACGAATAATTTTTTGGGGGGTGTAGTGTCAGGAGCTCGTTCTGATGACCTACGGATCTCCTCCAGAAGGTCCAGAGATACTGCCGACACGACAATCCCATTAGCCAATATTGGAACTGGTTCATAGTCCTCGGTCTGTGTGGGGCAAAAGCTTCGGGAGAGGGCATCTGCCCTCACATTCTTAGTTCCGGGGCGATAGGTGATTAAAAAAAATCAAACCTGGAGAAAAACAAGGCCCACCTGGCCTGCCTAGGATTTAGTCTTTTAGCCGACTCTAGGTAGGTTAGGTTTTTGTGGTCGGTAATAACAGTAACCTTGTGTTTGGCACCGTCGAGGAAGTGGCGCCATTCCTCGAAGGCCCACTTGATTGCCAGTAATTCCCGATTGCCGATGTCATAGTTTCTCTCCGTGGCAGAGAACTTGCGGGAGAAAATGGCACATGGGCGAAGCTGAGTGAGGGATGCAGTGCCTTGCGAGAGCACTGCTCCCACTCCGACTTGGGAGGCATCTACTTCTACAATAAAGGGGTGGTCCAAGTTTGGTTGAATCAACACCGGGTTGGCCACGAAGCACTCTTTTAGTGTAGAAAAAGCCCGGGTTGCCTCAGGATTCCAATTGGTCACGTCCGCCCCTTTCCGGGTAAGGTCCGTGAGTGGCTTGGCAATCTCTGAGAATCCCCTGATGAATTTGCGATAATAATTCGCAAATCCCAAAAATCGCTGCAGTGCTTTCAGCGACTTGGGTTGCACCCAATCCTTAATAGGTTGAATCTTGGTAGGATCCATGCAGAACCCCTTCCCTGAGACCATGTATCCTAAAAATTGTACCTCTTCGGCAAAAAACCCCACATTTTTCGAATTTTGCAAACAAAGAGTTTTCGCGCAGTCTTTGCAGTACTGAACGGACGTGTTGAGCATGTGTCACAGGGTCAGCAGAATAAATCAAAATGTCGTCCAGATATACGACGACATACACCCCACAAATGTCTCTGAAAATATCGTTGACGAAGTGCTGGAATACTGCAGGAGCGTTACTGAGTCCGAACGGCATTACCAGGTACTCAAAATGGCCAAGGGGTGTATTAAAGGCCGTTTTCCATTCGTCCCCATCTCTTATGCGGACCAGGTTATATGCCCCCCGGAGGTCAAGTTTAGTAAACCAGCGGGCTCCCAGTAACTGATTAAAAAGATCAGGAATGAGTGGCAGCGGATACTGATTTTTTACCGTAATGGCGTTCAGCTCGCGGTAATCAATGCATGGTCTGAGTCCACCATCTTTTTCTCTACAAAGAAAAACCCAGCTCCTACAGGTGAGGTGGAAGGTCTAATGAAGCCTTTTCGTAGGCTGTCTGCTATGTAGTCATTCATGGCTACACGCTCAGGACCAGAGAGGTTGAATATTCTCCCCTTAGGGAGACGGGCACCAGGGACCAAGTCAATAGGACAATCGTATTCTCTGTGCGGAGGTAGTCTCTCCGACTCCACTATAGAGAAAACATCTTCATAATCCCTAAACGCATGTGGAATAGAAGGTGTTTTAATTTTAATCTGGTTTACAAAAAAGGACAAACAGTTACTTTGACACTGTGGACTCCAGCGCACAACGTCACCTATGCGCCAGTCAATAACCGGATTATGTTGGTGCAACCATGGCATGCCTAACACAACTGGATCTGATAAATTGTGTATAACAAAAAATGACATTTGTTCATTATGTAATGTCCCCACTGACATAGAAATTTTGGCAGTAATGAATTCCACGCCTCCCTGGTCTATAGATGTACCATTAATTGTAATAGTCTGAATAGGCGCTTTAAGCCTTAGCAGAGGTGCACCCAGACTCTTAGCAAATAAAAAATCCATAAGGTTGCCGGCAGCACCACAATCCACATAAGCCTTCACACACAGATGTTTCTTAGCAAAAGAAAGGGAAACTGGTAACAACAGTTTGGCCGCTTTTGCGGGCAATACCTGACCCCCAGCGCTGTCCAGGGGGTGATGCTCCAGGAATGTGGATTTCCAACAGCCAGCATTTTCTTTGAAGCTTCCAGGCTGCAGCATGCTTGAGCCTGAGAGTGACCTTCCAGGCTGTGCAATGTAACAGGTGTTTGGGCCAGGAATCAGCTCAGTCAGGAGGAAGAAAACAAAAAAGGTAAGGAAAACTGCTTTTATATGTGTTAAGTATAAACACAAGAGCAGTTTTATTTTTTTGGGCCGGATATAATGTGACTTCTGCCTGCGGTCTGGACTGCAGCCAGACAGCACCCCGAGAAACACTGATACCCTTTACCCCTATACAGGGATCTGGATTTATAGCAGAGCCCAGGAGGCGCTGTCTGAATAGGAGCAATGACCAGAGCAGGACGGTCGCCAGAAAGGTGTTCCAATACAGGACACAGAGGCAATGATATCCGAGACTAAACCAGTCGGGCAGAAATGGTATAAAAACAGTAGACAGTAGCAGAGTCAGATTCCAGGCCGAAGCCAGAGTCATAAACCAGGAGGGCAGCAGAGGTACAAAGTCGTTAGGCAGAAGCAGAGTCAGAATCCAGGCCAAAGTAAGAGTCATAAACCAGGAGGGCAGCAGAGGTACAAAGTCGTTAGGCAGAAGCAGAGTCAGAATCCAGGCCAAAGTAAGAGTCATAAACCAGGAGGGCAGCAGAGGTACAGAATCGTTAGGCAGAAGCAGAGTCAGAAGTCCAGGCAAAAGTCAGAGTCAGTCAAACAGCAATTCACACAGTAACACGCAGGGGAACCAAGAATATATCCGGCGGCCTGCAAGAGCAGTCCCAAGGTATTTGAGGGATCAGATCAGCCCTCACAGGCTGCTGGACTGATGATGTCATCCGGACCGCCCCCAGGACCAGGCTGGATGGTGATGCATCAGCCCCTTCATGACTGACCGAGGAGCGAAGCCTGCGTTCAGCGGACGCCTGCGCAGGAGGCTCATACCCATCGCCGCCATCACTCGGGGTTGAAGCACAGCGCCTCCCAGAGACCGAGGCCGGAACTGCAGGCCGCGAGTCAGACGGTGATGGGACAGTCCGGCGCCTCCTAGTAGTCGAGGCCAGGACAGCAGGCCCTGAGTCTGACGGTGATGTGACCGTCCGGCGCCTCCTAGTGGCCGAGGCCGGGACAGCAGGCCCTGAGTCTGACGGTGACGTGACAGTTAGTAGTTCCAATTCTCCTTGTTTGTTGCCCATGCTTTGTGCATTAGTATAGATACATTTTAGTTTGTGATTGGTTTCTCTTCCTCCAATATTTTTATTAATTAGATTCTTTTGTCTTTGTTCTTCCTTTCCATTTCTAATAGCAGAGTTTTCAATAGCATTTGTCAGGTGTATGGCTTTTTCTGGTCTTTTGCTTCCCTTCCCATGTTGTTCTAGTTTAAAGCTCTCCTTACAAGTTTAGCAAGGCGACTTCCAAATACATGCTTTCCAGTCTTCGTAAGGTGCACCCCATCTCTAGCAAGTAGTCCATCGTATAAGTAATTCACTCCGTGATCCAGAAATCCAAATCTTTGCTGACGGCACCATCGACGTAGCCAGTTGTTCACCTGCAGAATCTTATTCCACCTCCTTGTTCCATGGCCATCCACTGTCTTACTGACTTGTTCACACTTGTGCATGTCACATATGTTTTTAATCTGTTTTTCCTTGCTAAGCGTGGTTTGGGAGACCCCACCCCTCTCCTGTGTGACATGCACATAAATGAGCTGTCTTACACCACAAACCCATATACTAGGAGGCGCCTGTCTGTATCCTGTTCATTTAGACACTGTTCACATGTTCAGGTTTTAAATACATTAGATAGGGACTGCTTCGTGAAGGGTTACCGTGACGTGGTGAAGCGGCTTGGTATACATTTTTTACAAAAAGCGTATTGACTAAATACCCTGTATTTGTTATACAGCACTTGCTGATTACTGTCATGTTTTTTACTGCAGAGTATTTTTGAAAATTTGTCATTTTGTGTTCTTTTGTCGTGTTTCAGCCATTGGGTGGTGTGAGCATTGTCTTACTGACTTGTTCACACTTGAGCATGTCACATATGTTTTTTATGTCGTGGTAACCCCGTGACATAAAGTCTGAGACCTTGCTGATCTTCCTCCTCTTGTAATCCAAAATTCGAGGATAGCATGATTGCTGCCTCTTCAATTCCCAGCCACCTTTACTAACTCAGTCATTTCCTCCCTGTTAGTAAGAATTAGGTCCAAGATTGCACGTCCTTTTGTTCTCTACTTTTTTAAAGATAAAATTGTCAGCAAAAGATAAGAATTTTCTGGACCCATTACTTTTGCCTGAGAGAGATTTCCAACCAATTTTCGGATAATTAAAATCTCCCATGATCACAGTGTCGTACTTTTTTGAGAACAGAGACATCTGATGCAAAAAAAGATTATCCATATCTTCAGTCTGTCCAGGTGGCTTATAGAAAACACCTACAATAGTGTCCTTTCTGTTCTTCTCTCCTTATATTCTTACCCAAACAGTTTCTACAGAGATACCAGACTCTGAAGCTTGGATCTCTGTGGAGATATACGTTTTCCTAACATACAATGCAACACCTCCTCCCTTTTTGTTAATCCTGTTCCTAATAAATAAGTTGTAGCCTTCAAGGCTTGTATTCCAATCATGTGTATCATCCCACCAAGTTTCAGTGATGCCCATGACATCATATCTCTCTTCCTGTGTTAGCATCTCCAATTCTCCTTGTTTGTTTCCCATGCTCTGTGCATTTTAGTTTGTAGTCGGTTTCTCTTGCTCCTTTATTTTCATTCAGAATTTGTTGTTTTTGTTCTTTATTTCCTTTTATAATAGCAGGATTCTCAAAAGAATTAATTAGCTGCATATTTTTACCTGACCATATATTTCCCATGCCATATTGCTTTAGTTTAAAGGGAATCTGTCACCCTTTTTTTGCCCTATCAGCTGCCGGCATTGACATCAGGGGCTTATCTACAGCATTCTGTAATGCTGTAGATAAGCCCCCGATGTAACTTGAAAGATAAGAAAAACACATTAGATTATACTCACTGAAGGGGGCGGTCAGGTCCGATGGGTGTCGCGGTCCGGCTCCTCCCATCTTCTTACGATGTCGTCCTCTTCTTCCCTTCCTGTAGTAGCTCCAGCGCAGGCACACTGCTCTGCCCTGTTGAACACTCCATGGCCAAGAAACCCAAAACATTGCTCGTGACTAGTGATGAGCGAGTATGCTCATTGCTAGGGTTTTCCCGAGCATGCTCGGGTGATCTCCGAGTATTTGAAAGTACTTGGAAATTTAGTTTATTGCTGCAGCTGCATGATTTATAGCTATTTTACAGCCTGAATACATGTAGGAATTCCCTAACAAACAGGCAATCCCGACATTTATTCAGTCTGTCAAATAGCCACAAATCATGCAGTTGCGGTGACAGAAACTAAATCTCCAAGATCTTCCAAATACTCTGAGACAACCCAAGCATGCTCGGGGAAACCCAAGCAACGAGTATACTCGCTCATCACTACTTGCGACACCTCCAACATAGCCAGTTGTTCATCTGTAGAATCCTGTCAATCTTCTTGGTCCATGTCCATCCACTGGGTGGATGGATTAGAAGGCAACCTGTGCTCCCAGTTCTTTCACGTTCCGACCTAGGTCTTAAAAGTCTCTGCATATAGTTTCCAGGTCCTTTTTTGCCATGTTATTTGTTCCTACGTGTATCAGTAGACATGGATAGTATCTATACTATTTATAATACTATGTATTATTCTACGGACTGCGTGCAATACAGGGGAAGAGTCTTGAGGAGATCATTTGCATATTCCCAGTGCCTTCTGGGATAAGTGAAGAGTCTCCACGAGCTCAACGATCACTGGGTTTTGGCCGTTGCAGCTGAGAAGAGGAAATCGGAAAACCAGGGGAAGAGTCTTGAGGAGATCATTTGCATATTCCCAGTGCCTTCTGGGATAAGTGAAGAGTCTCCACGAGCTCAACAATCACTGGGTTTTGGCCGTTGCAGCTGAGAAGAGGAAATTGGAAAACCAGGGGAAGAGTCTTGAGGAGATCATTTGCATATTCCCAGTGCCTTCTGGGATAAGTGAAGAGTCTCCACGAGCTCAACGATCACTGGGTTTTGGCCGTTGCAGCTGAGAAGAGGAAATCGGAAAACCAGGGGAAGAGTCTTGAGGAGATCATTTGCATATTCCCAGTGCCTTCTGGGATAAGTGAAGAGTCTCCACGAGCTCAACAATCACTGGGTTTTGGCCGTTGCAGCTGAGAAGAGGAAATCGGAAAACCAGGGGAAGAGTCTTGAGGAGATCATTTGCATATTCCCAGTGCCTTCTGGGATAAGTGAAGAGTCTCCACGAGCTCAACGATCACTGGGTTTTGGCCGTTGCAGCTGAGAAGAGGAAATCGGAAAACCAGGGGAAGAGTCTTGAGGAGATCATTTGCATATTCCCAGTGCCTTCTGGGATAAGTGAAGAGTCTCCATGAGCTCAACGATCACTGGGTTTTGGCCGTTGCAGCTGAGAAGAGGAAATCGGAAAACCAGGGGAAGAGTCTTGAGGAGATCATTTGCATATTCCCAGTGCCTTCTGGGATAAGTGAAGAGTCTCCACGAGCTCAACGATCACTGGGTTTTGGCCGTTGCAGCTGAGAAGAGGAAATCGGAAAAACCGCGCGCCGAATTTTGGCTCATCTTTCATCGTTTTTAAGAAATCTCAAGATGGAAGAGGCCAGGAGCCATTTGGTGAGCTGCATTTCTTGCTACATGTTCACAGATTTACCAGTGGAGAAGCCAAACTTCACATGCCACAAATGCAAGCTTGTGTCCCTGTTGGAGGAAAAGTTGCAAAATCTCGAAGAGAGGTTAGCTACGTTGAAGATCATTAAGGAAGGTGAAGAGTTCTTGGACAGAGCAGAATTATCTCTTCATGTTACAGAAAGAGAAGAAATTCGAAGTGCACCTGAAGAAACAGAGGAATGGAGACATGTGACCCAGAGAAGCAGGAGGATCAGGAGGCAGTCAGCACCCATACTGCTCAGAAACCAGTACCAGGCTCTCACGCAGGAAAACGATGAAGAATTACTTCAGGATAAGACTTTGCCAACAAACAGCAACCTTGTACGCCTTCAGAGTCCTCCTGGATGGAGAAAGAAAAATGTTGTGAAGAAGAAACGGAGAGTGGTGGTCATGGGGGATTCCCTGTTGAGAGGAACAGAGGCCGCTATCTGCAGACCGGATATAACTTCAAGAGAAATGTGCTGTCTTCCAGGTGCAAAAATTAAAGATGTGTCTGACAGGATATCAGGACTCTTCAGACCTACAGATGACTACCCATTCCTGCTACTACATGTGGGGACAAATGACACCGCAAGAAACGACCTGGAAACCATCTGCAGAGACTTTGAAGACTTAGGCAAGAAAGTGAAAGAACTGGGAGCGCAGGTGGTCTTCTCTTCCATCCTCCCAGTGGATGGCCATGGAACAAGGAGGTGGAATAAGATTCTGCAGGTGAACAACTGGCTACGTCGATGGTGCCGTCAGCAACGATTTGGATTTCTGGATCACGGAGTGAACTACTTATACGATGGACTACTTGCTAGAGATGGGGTGCACCTTACGAAGACTGGAAAGCATGTATTTGGAAGTCGCCTTGCTACACTTGTAAGGAGAGCTTTAAACTAGAACAACATGGGAAGGGAAGCAAAAGACCAGAAAAAGCCATACACCTGACAAATGCTATTGAGAACTCTGCTATTAGAAGTGGAAAGGAAGAACAAAGACGAAAGAATCTAATTAATAAAAATATTGGAGAAAGAGAAACCAATCACAAACTAAAATGTTTCTATACTAATGCACAAAGCATGGGCAACAAACAAGGAGAATTGGAACTACTAACACAGGAAAAGAAATATGATGTCATTGGAATCACTGAAACTTGGTGGGACAATACACATGATTGGAATACAAGACTAGAAGGATACAACTTATTTGCAAGAAACAGACTTGAGAAACGAGGAGGGGGTGTCGCATTGTATGTTAGAAACGCGTATATCTGCACAGAGATTGAAGCTTCAGAGACTGGGAGTTCTGTGGAAACTGTTTGGGTAAGAATACAAGGACAGAACAATGGAAAGGACACCATTGTAGGCATTTACTACAGGCCGCCTGTGCAAGCTGAAGATATGGATGAACTCTTTATGCATCAAATCGCCAAGTTCTCCAAAAAATATGACATAGTTGTCATGGGAGATTTCAACTATCCAGACATTTGTTGGGAATCTCTCTCAGGCAAAACTAACAGGTCAAGGAAATTCTTATCCTCTCTTGCTGACAACTTTATCTTCCAAAAGGTAAGGGAGAAAACAAGGGGAACTGCTACCTTGGATCTAATCCTTATAAACAGGGAGGAAATGGTTGAGGAGGTAAAAGTGGCTGGGACCCTAGGAGGTAGCGACCATGCTATTTTAGAATTTTGGATAACTAGAGGCGGAAGATCTGTGAAGACTCAGACGTCAAGGTTAGATTTCAGAAAGGCAAATTTTAAGGGATTCAGAAAGAGAATTGGAGGGATCCAATGGCTGGATATCCTTAAAGACAAAAATGTCCAGGAAGGATGGGAAATCTTGAAAAATGAAATTCTCAAAGCACAGTTGTTAACAATTCCGAAAAGAGGGAAGAATAGGAAGCATTTAAGGAAACCAGAATGGATGAACACAGAACTTAAGCACATGCTAAAAAGGAAGAAAAAAATGTTTATAAAATGGAAAGAGGGAGGCATATCTAAAGAAGAATATAATGCTGTCTGCAGAACCTGCAGGGCACAAATCAGATTAGCTAAAGCTGAAAATGAATTGAGGCTTGCAAGAGATGTCAAAAGCAATAATAAAGGATTTTGGGGATATGTCAAAAGTAAAAGAAAAGTCAAAGATGCTATAGGATTTTTACAGGATGAAAATGATGAAATGGTAAGACAGGATGTTGAGAAGGCTGAACTTTTAAATTCCTATTTTGCATCTGTTTTCTCTCAGAAAGGAAATGTAACATCAACTGTTATTCACTGTCCTATTAAGGGAATAGAAGAATCCAGGATATCTATAAACAGAAAGATAGTGAGGAAACACTTAGCTAACCTAAATGAATTCAAGTCTCCAGGTCCAGATGAATTACACCCCAGAGTACTGAAGGAGATAGCAGAAGAAATTTTTGAACCCCTCTCCATAATCTTTGAAAATTCTTGGATAACAGTAGAAGTGCCAGAAGACTGGAGAAGAGCAAATGTTGTTCCTATCTTCAAAAAGGGGAAGAAGGTGGACCCAGGCAACTATAGGCCGGTGAGTCTGACTTCTATACCAGGAAAGATCTTTGAACAAATTATTAAACAACATGTATGTCAATACCTGGATAAGAATGAAGTGACTAAACAGAGTCAGCATGGGTTTGTAACTAATAAGTCATGTCAGACAAACTTAATTTCCTTCTATGACGGTATCACTGATTGGGTGGATCAAGGAAATGCTGTAGATATAGTATATCTTGACTTCAGCAAAGCATTTGACAAAGTCTCTCATACAATCCTTATTGAAAAAATGACTAAGTATGGAATGGACAAGGCAACTGTTAGGTGGATTCATAACTGGCTTAGTGATCGGACCCAAAGAGTGGTCGTAAATGGCTGCACATCCAGTTGGAAGAATGTCTCAAGTGGGGTACCACAGGGCTCTGTCCTGGGCCCTGTATTGTTCAACATCTTTATCAACGATTTAGATGAAGGAATTGAGGGTAAACTGATTAAATTTGCTGATGACACAAAGCTAGGAGGGATAGCTAATACTAGAGAAGAGAGAGAAAGGATTCAAAAAGATTTAAATAAACTGGAGAAGTGGGCAGCAACTAACAGAATGGTTTTTAACAGGGAGAAATGCAAAGTACTACATCTGGGCAATAAAAACGAAAAAAGCATATATAGAATGGGAGGAATAGGGCTAAGTGACAGCACATGTGAAAAAGACTTGGGTATACTAATAGATCACAGACTGAATATGAGTCAACAGTGTGATGCAGCAGCAAAAAAGGCAAATGCAATTCTAGGATGTATTAACAGAAGCATACAGTCTAGATCACGTGAAGTCATTATTTCCCTCTACTCCTCTTTGGTCAGACCTCATCTGGAATATTGTGTCCAGTTTTGGGCACCACATTTTAAAAAAGACATCAACAAACTGGAGCAAGTTCAGAAAAGAGCGACCAGAATGGTGACCGGTCTGAAAACCCTGTCTTATGAGGAAAGGTTGCAGGAATTGGGAATGTTTAGTTTGCAAAAGAGAAGACTGAGAGGAGACTTAATAGCTGTCTACAAATATCTAAAGGGCTGTCACATTGTAGAAGGATCAACTTTATTCTCATTTGCACAAGGAAAGACTAGAAGCAATGGGATGAAACTGAATGGGAGGAGACACAGATTAGATATTAGAAAAAACTTTTTGACAGTTAGAGTGATCAATGAGTGGAACAAGCTGCCACGAGAAGTGGTGAGTTCTCCTTCAATGGAAGTCTTCAAACAGAGGCTGGACAGACATCTGACTGGGATGATTTAGCGAATCCTGCTTTGAGCAGGGGGTTGGACCAGATGGCCCAGGAGGTCCCTTCCAACTCTACGGTTCTATGATTCTATGATTCAATACAGGTTTAAATGCCCCTCTACTAGGGATATAAATCACCTCTGTTGAATAGTCAAGGAGTGTAAATTAGGTAGCCAAGGAGTTCTCAGGGCTTAAATGTGTACTAGGTTCTGTAAATCTCACCACATGACTACCTGGGATTATAAAGTCCACTCTACTAGACCACCAGTGTTTATAGATCACTCTGGTTGACTACCTAGGTTTGCAAATGTCCCTACTAGTGATGAGCGAGTATACTCGTTGCTCGGGTTTTCTCGAGCATGCTCGGGTGTCCTCCGAGTATTTTGGCGTGCTCGGAGATTTAGTTTTCATTGCCTCAGCTGCATGATTTATGGCTGCAGGACAGTCTGAATACATGTAGGAATTGCCGAACAAGCAGGTATTCCTCACATGTATTCAGCCTGTCCAGCAGCCACAAATCATGCAGCTGTGTCGACAGAAAGTAACTCTCCGAGCACGCCAAAATACTTGGAGGACACCCGAGCAACGAGTATATTCGCTCATCACTAGTCCCTACTTGAGCAATAGGAATTTTAAATCCCTCCAATTGAACACCATGGAGGATGACCTCGAATTGAAACACCAGTAGTTGTAAGGAACCTCACACTGACCACAAGAGATTGCAAAAGGCCGAATATGATCAATAGGGATTGAAAACTGTCCCTTTCCTGAAACTGGGGATTGGAAACACCTCTACCAAAATGCTACACTATCCACTGCTAGAAATTGTAAACCCCTTCCCAACTTGTTCAGCATGCATTTTAGCTGCCCTACTGCCCACCTGAGATTGTACCTACCACTTGACCACCAGGAATTGTACCCCCCCATCTGCCCACCAGGGATTGTACCCCCTCACCTGCCAATCATGGCTTTGAACCCTCTATACCAGATTACACATGATTTGGGGCCTTATGAAGGGGTATTTTTAGCATCCATGCCCTTGTGTTTGTGCTTAGTAAACCTGCTTATTTGACTAGCAACCCTAGTGTGCTGTACTGCCAAGGAGTGTAATAGAGGGTTTAGAAAAGTTATTAAATAGTTAAAGTATTAAGTTGGCTGTTGTTTGTGAAATATTTCCTACCAGCTGGGAGTAAATTTTTTCCTCCTGCATTTTCGAGGACAGACTCTTGCTCAGTGTCTCGGTGTCTCCGGCAGTGTGGGGAATTGATGAAGTGTGTTATAGAGCTCCAAAGCAGATAAGCCTTTTAATGTCCCAGGCATATGGCCATATTCTGATTATGACACAGTAATTGTATTAATTACTATTTTCTTGGAGAGGTTGAAATTATGAGCTAGGTTGAGCCAAAGCAGATGCTGGGAATATGGACAATTCCAAAACATGGAACCAAACCACTTCAGACATTAACCCTTCAATGAGCAGGTGAAGTCACAAATATTATCATTCTGTCAGACTGTAAATCAGGAACATACTGCCCAGTCTATTTAATACATGCACATCTAATATGTCCTCGGAATTGCAAAATAAGCCACAAGCTGGGGTTAAAGCAGGGAAAAGTGTGACTGACGGCCTATGATTGTGGATCTCCCGGGATATCATACTACTACTGATGTGGGAACTCTTTAAGGTTGGTCAAATGAGGTTCAAAAAGAAAAAAGTAAAAGAAAGAACATCACTTGCAGCCACTATGGAATAGGACCTCTCTGGACCACCAGCGATTCTAAAAGCCCTGACTGAACCACCCAGTACTGTAAACACCTCTTCTAGGCCATAATGGATGGTAAAGTCTTCTATTCCATGAATTATAAACTCCCTTGTTGAATGAACTTGTGAAAGTCTAGTCTAGTTGATCATCATGGATTGTTGAGAACTTCACTTGACCACTAGGAATGCAAACCTCTCTACAGACTATTCTACAAACAATTCAAACGTCTTTTACAAGAAGCGATTTGGAAATTCAGGCTGACCAACAGGATTGTAAACCACCACCAATGATCTGGTCTCTAATGAGTCTTAACAAGTCGGGCACCATGGAATACAGGACTGCAAAAGGGATTGTAGGAGCCCTTACCGAGCACTACTGCATTACTTGTAAATGTAGGCACCTCTAGTTAACCACTGGATAATTTCTTGAGCTGCCCTTGACTTGATAATGATCATAAATGCCTCTATTGACCACCAGGGACAGTGACCATCCTTCTTCTGGATCATTGGTGATTTGCATGCCCTTTTTAGTCCTTTAGAGGGAACTGTTATTGCTTTGTATTGACCACCAGATATTTCTAAACTCCTAGTATGCACCAGCGGTTTTAAACCTATTCCCTGAGCCAAAACTAATTCTAAACCTTTTTCTTGGACAAGAAGAGTTTGGAAATTCCTCAGTGTGATCAATGAGGATTATCAATCACCACCAATGAATCTGGTCATCATTGATTCTTTACTAGATAGCCATCAGGGATTTTAAGATGGCAATAGGGATTGTGGGAACCTTTACCCGAGCCCCACTACATTACTTCTGATTGTACGCCCTTCAAGTTTACCCCCAGACATTGTAGGAGTCGCTCTTGACTATTACTGGCAGTAAATCCCTCTATTGACCACCAGGGATTGTAACATCCCTCTTACTGTTTCACGAGTTTTCTAGAGGTAATTGCAGTTGTTTTTAATTGACACTCAGGGATTTCTGAACCCCTATATGATGATAAGTAACATCCATCAAGTTCAACCTTTCTCAAATCAAGTCAATTATACATTATTATTAGGTTATACATAATTCACAATGCAATTGGTTTAAAGGAATGTATCCAGCCCTTTTTTAAATGACTACTATAACTGTAAAGAATCCTTTCCTTTTTTGATACCTTTCCTCCCCACATAATGAATGTCTCCTATTCCATTGTAAGGAATAAATAATTTGCAAGTCCTCTGTATTGAACATATAAATGAAATCACCTCTGAGGTTTCTTTTTTCTAAGCTAAACAAACCTACGTTTTCTAGTCTCTCATTATAGTAGAGGCCTTCTACTTTGTGTAATAATCTAGTTGCCACGTTTAAACTGACTCTAGCCCTACAATGTCTAATATTTGATCCCATATTCTCGAGTGGTCTTACAAGTGATTTTTAGAGAGTTAATAATAACAGATTGGGATCACAGGATTTTATCTCTCTTTTTACACATCCTAAAATCTTGTTTGCTTTTGCAGCCTCTGCCTGACATTGAGTATTACTGCTTAGCTGACTTGTAACCAGTGTGAGAGCAGGATTTATATATCTATCTTGATTCCATTTTGATTATTCTATCTACAAGTGTAGGAGAGAGAGCCCCTACTGTGTAACCGGGCCGGAACCAAGGGGGCTGTCACCAAGGTTCCTAGGGGGTTTATTTCCGGGGGATGTGATTAGAGGACAGACCAGAGAACCTTCTAGAAAGTGTGGGGGCGAAGCGGTAATAAAAGGAGCACAGGGAACCAGCAGGGGGGCACTCGACGGAGAGGGAGCGAAGGAGCACGAAGCAGGAACCTAGGTGGCCCTGGAGAACTGGAGGAAGTCAGCGTCTTCCAGGGAGACAGGACGGGGGCTCACCTGATCCAAGGAGAGGACGGCACCGAGCAGCGTGAGGGAGTGACACAGACCTGACACCCGTGACTGTGCCCCAGACAGAGACCCGTGACCATCGTAGCCTGCGGCTGCTGCCTGCCCGCTGCCACCTGCGTCCGCCACTGCCCAACTCCAGCCTGTGGCTGCAGCCTGCCCGCTGCAACCCACGGCTGCCACTGCTCGACTCCAGCCTGCGACTGCGGGCTGCCCGCTGCCACCTGCGGCCACCACTGCCCGACTCCAGCCTGTGGCTGCAGCCTTCCCGCTGCCACCCACGTCCGCCACTGCCCGATTCCAGCGTGCAGCCTGCCTGCTGCCTCCCGCGGCTGCCACTGCTCGACTCCAGCCTGCGACTTCGGCCTGCCCGCTGCCACCTGTGGCCACCACTGCCCGACTCCAGCCTGTGGCTGCAGCCTTCCCGCTGCCACCCGCATTCGCCACTGCCCGATTCCAGCCAGCGGCCTGCCCGCTGCCTCTCGCGGCTGCCACTGCTCGACTCCAGCCTGCGACTGCGGCCTGCCCGCTGCCACCTGCGGTCACCACTGCCCGACACCAGCCTGCACCTGCGGCCTGCCCGCTGCCACCCGCATCCGCCACTGCCCAACTCCAGCCTGTGGCCTGCCCGCTGCCTCCCACGGCCGCCACTGCTCGACTCCAGCCTGCGGCTGCGGCCTGCCCGCTGCCACCCGCGGCCACTGCCCGACTCTAGCCTGCGGCCTACCCGTTGCCTCCCGTGGCAGCCACTGCCCGACATCAGCCTGCAGCTGCGGCCTACCCACCGCCACCTGCGGCCACCACTGTCCCGACTCCAGCCTGCGGCTGCGGCCTGCTCGCTGCCACCCGCATCCACCACTACCTAACTCCAGCCTGTGGCCTGCCCGCTGCCTCCCACGGCCGCCACTGCTCGACTCCAGCCTGCGGCTGCGGCCTGCCCGCTGCCACCTGCGGCCACTGCCCGACTCTAGCCTGCGGCCTACCCGTTGCCTCCCGTGGCAGCCACTGCCCGACATCAGCCTGCAGCTGCGGCCTGCCCACCGCCACCTGCGGCCACCACTGTCCCGACTCCAGCCTGCGGCTGCGGCCTGCTCGCTGCCACCCGCATCCGCCACTACCTAACTCCAGCCTGTGGCCTGCCCGCTGCCTCCCGCGGCCGCCACTGCTCAACTCCAACGTGCGGCTGCGGCCTGCCCGCTGTCACCCGCGGCCACCACTGCCCGACTGCAGCCTGCGGCTGCAGCCTACCCACTGACTCCCACGGCCACCACTGCTCGACATCAGTCCCACGGCAGCGGCCTGTACGCTGCCACCCGCGGCCGCCACTGTCCCGATCTACACTGCAGCTGCGACCTGTACACTGCCACCCGCGGTCGCCACTGTCCCGATTCACACCGCGGCTGCTGCCCATACGTTCAGACCCGCAAGGGGGCCCAACACTGATGAACTCTCCTGGGGTCTGTTGTGCCCCCTCTACACCTGGGCGTAGGAACGCCAGAAGCCTGCGACAGCTCCTCGTCGGCTGGGCCCAGCAGCTGAGACGCCGAACGGACAACTCCCAGACAACAACTCTGCAAGACATCAGAGAAGGATAAGTGACACTCTGTTGTTAGCTAGTTATAATTCCAGGACTCGTAGTTGGCCATACCGCGGTCATATAGTTACCGGCACCGGCTGGGTAGTTGATATCGTGTTGCCTGTGTGTATTATTGTCTAAATCCCTGCGAGGAAAACTATTGTCAGCTTACCAGTTATCCATATAACCCATACAGTATATGAAGGTTGAATTTAAGCTTGCTCAGTCTCCGTCTCGTCACTGCACCCTGCGTAACACTAGAATACCCAAATCCTTCCCCTGTTCTGTAGACATATTTCCATTAGATATACACTGCTCAAAAAAATAAAGGGAACACTAAAATACCACATCCTAGATATCTCTGAATGAAATATTCCAGTTTCAAATGTTTATTCATTGCATAGTGGAATGTGTTCAGAACAATAAAACATAACAATTATCAATGTAAATCAAAATGAATATCCCATGGAGGTCTTGATTTGGAATGATACTCAAAATCAAAGTGGAAAATCAAATTGCAGGCTGATCCAGTTTCAGTGGAAATGCCTCATGACAAGAAAAAGATGCTCAGTATTGTGTGTGGCCTCCATTTGCCTGTATGACCTCCCTACTGTACAAAAAGCCTGGGCATGCTCCTGATGAGGCGGCGGATGGTATCCTGAGGAATCTCCTCCCAGACATGGACTACAGCATCCGCCAACTCCTGGACAGTCTGTGGTGCAACGTGACGTTGGTGGATGGAGCAAGACATGATGTCCCAGATGTGCTCAATTGGATTCAGGTTTGGGGAACGAGAGGGCCAGTCCATAGCTTCAATGCCATCATCTTGCAGTAACTGCTGACATACTCCAGCCACATGAGGTCTGGCATTATCCTGCATTAGGAGGAACCCAGGGCCAACCACACCAGCTTATGGTCTCACAAGGGGTGTGAGGATCTCATCTTGGTACCTAATGGCAGTGAGACTACCTCTGGCGAGCACATGGAGGGCTGTATGGCCCTCCAAAGAAATGCCACCCGACACCATTACTGACCCACTGTCAAACTGGTCATGCTGAAGGATGTTGCAGACAGCAGATCACTCTCCACGGTGTCTCCAGACTCTGTCACATGTGCTCAGTGTGAACTTGCTTTCATCTGTGAAGAGCACAGGGCTCCAGTGGCGAATTTGCCAATCCTGGTGTTCTGTGGCAAATGCCAAGCGCTCTGCACGGTGTTGGGCTGTGAGCACAACCCCCATCTGTGGACGTCAGGCCCTTA
Organism: Dendrobates tinctorius; assembly: GCF_039654945.1. NCBI lineage: Eukaryota > Metazoa > Chordata > Amphibia > Anura > Dendrobatidae > Dendrobates > Dendrobates tinctorius. Next base: position 29,607,714 of record NW_027361682.1, on the reverse strand, counting down.
GACCATCCTCATGGAGTCAGTTTCTAACTGTTTGTGCAGACACATGCACATTTGTGGCCTGCTGGAGGTCATTTTGCAGGGCTCTGGCAGTGCTCCTCCTGTTCCTCTTTGTACAAAGGTGGAGGTAGCGGTCCTGCTGCTGGGTTGTTGCCCTCCTACGGCCCCCTCCACATCTCCTGGTGTACTGGCTTGTCTCCTTATAGCGCCTCCAGCCTCTGGACACTACGCTGACAGACACAGCAAACCTTGCCACAGCTCGCATTGATGTGCCTTCCTGGATGAACTGCACTACTTGAGCCACTTGTGTGGGTTGTAGAGTCCGTCTCATGCTACCACGAGTGTGAAAGCACAGTCAACATTCAAAAGTGACCAAAACATCATGATATGTGGTCTGTGGTCCCCATCTGCAGAACCACTCCTTTATTGAGGGTGTCTTGATAATTGCCAATGATTTCCATCTGTTGTCTATTCCATTTGCACAACAGCATTTGAAATTGTCAATCAGTGTTGCTTCCTAGGTGGACAGTTTGATTTCACAGAAATTTGATTTACTTGGAGTTATATTCTGTTGTTTAAGTGTTCCCTTTATTTTTTGAGCAGTGTATATGCAGCAATATGATTACACTAGACTAGGTGCATTACATGAGTGTTTGCCCATTCAGGCATCTTATCCAGATTGTTTTGTAATATTTGTAATGTCAAGTTCAATTTTCATCATCCTACATAGTTTGGTGTTGTAGAAGCGAGGACCTGGCTGCAAGAGCTGCTGAAACCCCAGGTCCGGAACTGCTGTGGCCGAACCTCCTGCTGCTGGAGGGAATAAGACTGCAGACGGAGCCAGTCGGCAACCTGGGTGAAGGGGGTGTGGCCAGGGAGAGCAAGATAAAAGGGGTTGTGCGGGAACTGAACAGGGCTTCCTGACAGAACTCTGAGCAGGTGCGGACCGCGGCTGCAGTGAGGGGAGTGACAGGCTGCAGCGTGCAGAGCCAGGGTGACAGTGTGAGAGACTCACCCATATTGGCGGGTGCGCAGGGGAACGCGCGTCAGACAGAGCATTGCAGTACGGACGTTTCAGTGTTGGCTGACACGCAAAGAGGCACACGCCGGGCAGAGCATTGCAGAGCAGCCATTCAATTGACGGCGGCTGCTCAGGGAGACATGTGCCACGTGGAGTCTTGCGGAGAGCTCTATTCTTTTGCTCTGCAGTTAAGTGGCTCAGCGGGCAAAACCGGAGACCGCCCACTGCAGCCAGAACTAGGACCGAGTGTTGGGCAGGGACGCATGAAGACGCTACACCAACCTCTGCCGGCATTCTATTACCATAGAGAGTGATGGGCTCTGGAGCCACGATAAGTGAATCTGTTAACAAAAGACTTTAGTTAAATAACCGTTATACAGTTTAATTTTGCATCCTTTTTCCCTGTTATCTCCCTACAATGAGAACAATTAGATATAGTTAATTTCTGTTCTGCAGCATTTGTGTTACTACATCTAAGCACCTGCATATTACAGAGTCATCACCAAAGACTGATACTTTATGACAACAACAACAAGTGGGCACCATCAATGTAATGTCACTATAGATAATATTGTGGGGATCACCACATGCATGTAAAATAGAGCATAGCAAAACGAAAAGGAGATCATGCATATATATGTAGGATCACCACACAAATACAATTGTAATTAAGAAGAAATGTTTATTGTTTGCAAAAAAACAAAAACACCACACAATTAAAAACCATATTAAAAACAGTACAAAAAGGGACAGGCATGGTCACCAAAAGATATCATAATTGATGGTCAAAATTTATACAACCACTGACTGCATAGACATTCAATTAATACACTAGAAAACAATTGTTCTCTTATTTCTTCAATACAAGCATGCTGCTAATGTGAACCAGTAGACATAAAGAAGGATGAAAAACACTGGTCAATGATGGGAAAATAAGAGACTTGAGTCGCCCCTGATCTCCAATTAGAACATCACACTACCACATTAATGTTATATATGAGCAGGGAGTAGATGGATAAAGTCCCCCAAAAAACTCCCTATAACAAGCTCAGGCAATATCGTGACTAAAAAGAATGTATAGTGATACAGAGCTGGTGGCTCAAGTACAAATAAATGAATCAATCCATCATTCACCACAGACCAGTCAATCAAAAGAAAGTCATGGTCGCCCCGTCAACTGGAATAAATACATGCAGCCAAAGTGGTGTATAGGGACCCATGCGTTCCAATACCTAAAGTGTCTTTCTCAAGGTGGATATGTCCGGTTCCTATGCAAGCAACTATATATACCTAGATAATTACCATTAGATCATTGCCAGCTGGCGGCGACGCGGCTATGGAGGCAGAAAGGAGCATGGTAGCGGCGTGTGGTGACTCACCTGGAAGTGAGATATTCCCAGGGTTCAGGCGGCCAATGCGCCTGCGCGCCCCAAATAGATGTTGTTGCGCAATGTAAAGCGCGTCCCTAGAGACGCCCGTTGCCCACGTGGTGACTCACCCGGAAGTGAGAGATTCCCGGGGTCAGGCGGCCAATGCGCCTGCGCGCCCCAAATGAATGTTGTTGCGCAATGTAAAGCGCGTTCCTGGAGACGCCCGTTACCCAGGAGGCATCACATGGAGCGCTTGCGCACAAGGATGTACATAAAGAAAGATATCGCTCCTTACCCAATGGATCCGAAATTATTTGGTCATCTTGTTAATATATAGTTTTTGTCAGATAGGTCTGTCATTGTACAATCATGCTGCCATGGCTAGTTTCACATTAGCGCTTTTTTGCGCAGCGCATTGTGCGCATAAAAAACGCAACGGAAAACACATGCAAACGCAATACAAACGCGCGTTTTTTAAGCGTCATGCGTTCGCTGATGCATCAAAAAAACGCAGCGTTGCTTGCGTTTTACATGCGTTTTTGCATGCGTTTGCGTTTTTTTGGCGCATGCGTTTCTAGGTGTGACAGTTCACATTCCTTTAAAAACAATAGAAACAGAGTACACCAATGGGACACCAGTGGGCGTGTGTTATTGGAATGTTTTATATAGACCCTGTTATATGAATTCCTCAGATTTTGCTGCTGTTTCCGGTGTCAAGATGGACCTGCGTCTGGATAATTTCCGATTCAAGTCGGATCTTGGCATTGCGCTGTCTCAGGCGTATGTCTTTTCTTGCCAGCAACAAAGGGAGAGGGAGAGACAGCATAGACGGCAGCGGTGCCGGTTTTGGAGGCATCCAATAATTGAACTCCGGGAAAGCCGTGGAGCGTATCATACGCTGTACAGCGAGCTCCAGGAAAACCAGGAGAAATTTGCAGAGTATACCCGGATGTCCCAGCAAAGCTTCCTGGACTTGCTGGGTATGGTTGAAGGAATCATCCGGAGACGGGACACTCAGCTCCGGCGTGCCATTCCTCCCGAAGAAAGGCTCCTCGTCACCTTACGGTATGTAATGTTTTTATGTTTGCATAATTTTTTTTTTTTTCTTTTTTTTTTTTTTTTTGTTGGCTAAAAAATTCTGTGTTTTTTGGTAATGAATTTTAACATTAGTTTTGGGAAATTGAATTTTTGCATAATGGTTTTTCTTCTGTCATGTACTAACCACAAGCCTTTATAAAATGTTTTTCTGCTATGTTGTATTAAAAAACCATGCAAAATAGTTATGCCATGTACTTTTTATTTTCAGTGTTATTACTAAAACCCTAGACAGAAATATAAATTGTTTTTCTTTTTATGTTTTGCAGGTTCCTGGCAACTGGAGAGAGTCTTTCATCCCTGCATTTCCAGTACCGGCTGGGAATCTCCACTTTATCCAGGATTGTTGCCGACACCTGCAGGGCTCTGTGGGATGTTCTGTGTCCGGAGTTTCTGCCCTTGCCCACCGCCGAAAAGTGGCTTCAAATAGCGGACAAATTCTGGGCAGTCTGCAATTTCCCGAACTGCCTAGGAGCGGTGGACGGGAAGCACATCCGCATCACAAAACCCGCAAGAAGTGGCTCTGAGTACTACAACTACAAGAAGTACTTTTCTACAGTACTCATGGCCATTGCAGATGCAGACTGCTGGTTTGTGGTGGTGGACATAGGGGCATTCGGACGGGGCAACGATTCCCAGACTTTTAAAAACTCTGATATGGGCCGGAAGTTGTACGGCAACCAGTTCAATTTTCCACTGGCACAGCCTCTTCCCCAAACCTAAGCTCCACCACTGCCATTTGTAGTGGTTGGGGATGAGGCATTTCAGATGTGCCAAAACCTGCTCAAGCCGTACTCCAGCCGTGACTTGGACCACTCCAAGAAAGTATTCAACTACAGGCTTACGAGGGCACGCAGGACTGTAGAGTGCGCCTTTGGCATTCTAGTGTCCAGATGGCGAATTCTCAGCACCGCCATCAATCTCAAACTTGAAACAATGGATGAGGTGGTGAAGGCGTGCGTGGTTCTGCACAATTTTGTTATGGCAAAGGAGTGGCCGAACATTGACATGGATGAACCTGCTGCCAACCCTTTGCCAGATTTTACTCAGCATCCTCTTTGGTCATCAGTCGAAGTTGCCCAAATGAGGGACCAATTTGCGGACTTCTTCTTATCCGATGTGGGTCGTATAGCATGGCAGGATCAAATGGTGTAATAGCTTTGTTGTTTGTTAATAATAAAATACCGTTTTTTTTCCTGTACCCAGTGTACTGTGTCTTAATACACTCCACTACTCGCCTGCCCAGGTGTCCAGTGAAATCAGGATGCTGTGCTTCCTGACTTTACTAGGACTCCTGACCAGGTGACCCTACATATAAAGGTTGTATGACCTTCCTCATTTCTCCAGTCCGTGTTCATAAGGCATATTGGCGAGAAGGTGTAGATAATACAACTAATATTTATATCACCTGGCCTAAGTATATTGATTTTGGGATGCAGTAACATCCTTCACTCTGTCTGATAACTGACCATGTGATTAAAACTATTAGTTTTAGTATCTCCACTGTCGAACGCAGACTGGAGTGATGATAAAGGTTTATACAACTTTTACAATCACCTGGCCTGGTGTCATGATGAATTGATGATGCCCCCAAAAAACGCATCCTGACTTCAGAAATTTTGGACACCTGGCCAGGTGAGTACACATAGGAGTTAACCTCCAGCATCTCTACAGTCTGTGTGCAATAGATAATGAAGACTGAAGCGACGCTGCAGATTACAACTCATAGGTATACTCACCTGGCCAGGTGTGCTAAATAGTTATGACACAAGGCCAGGGTATTTGTAGATATGGCCTGTAATTTCTCCATCATCTCTTCAGTCTATTTGCCACAGACTGTAGAGATGATGTGGTTCATGACAAGGTATCTAGGATCCCCTGGCCTTGTGTCACAAAGAGTGAAATGAGGATGGGAAAAAACACACCATCCTCAATTCACTCTTTATGACACCTGGCAAGGTGAGAATAGATATGCCTTGCACCCTCCACCATCAGTCTGACCAATATTAGCAGACTGAAGAGCCTGGTGGATGAAAATACAAGTCATATATTTGTGTTTTTGACATCACATTGCTCCAGGACTGACACAAGAAACATGTGTCAGTACTGGAGCTATGAGGTGTCAAAAACACAAAGTGTTCGGCGCAGTGTGTGCAGGCGGCGAAAGATACAATAACCAAACATTATTTTCAAATCAAACGTTAAACTTTATTTAAATAAAAGAATTTAAGATTTAAAAAAAAAAAAGAAATAAATTTACTTGGGGTCAGTTGGTGGAAACTGGAGGGTGTGGAGGGATGAGGAATGGCTTAGGGTGGAGGAAGGGGTTCTAGGGGAAGGAGGAACCAAAGAAGTGGGGGAAGGCAGCGGAGGCAATGAAAGTTGGGAAGTGGGAGGTGAGGGAGTAGGGAGGGTTAGAGTCCTCCTCTTTTTTTTTTATGATGGTGGCCCGTCAGAGTGCTGCTGTCCTGCCTGGAGCGCCTGGAGCCTGAGGACTGGCTCGACCCCGGGGACCGCCTTGAGCCTGTGGACCACCTGGAGGCCGTGGACCGGCTGGAGCTGGGGGACCGCCTGGAGCTTGTGGACCGCCTGCCAGGATCCTGTAGCTGCTGTAGCATGCTGATGGTGGTGGTGGATGTCCTGGCAGGGGCCGTAAATAGTGAATGCGGGTCCCCTAGCTGAGGCTGCTCAGAGGTGGTGGTGCTGGTGGTGGTGGCGGTCCATGCAGGCATGTTGGCGGTGGCGGTCCATACCGGGGTGGTCCTCCCGGTGGTGGTGATGGTGGTGGCGGCGGTGTTGCCCCAGTCAGGGGTGGTGCTCCGGGTGGTGGTGCTGGTGGTGGTGGCGCTCCAGGCAGGGATGGTGATGACGGGCCATCAAGTGGTGGTGGCGGCAGCAGTGGTGGGCCAGGCAGGAGCAGCGCTTGGCATGGTGTTGGCGGGGAAGTGTCCAGCTGCACTCAGACTTGGGGCGGTATATTGGTGTCTGGCGTGGCTTGGAAGTGTGGTAGCCGTGGAGTGATATGCAGCAGAAGTAGGTAATGCTGTGAATTGAGTCAGCGGTGGCACCGGTGGAAATGTCACCGCTGACTGCTGCATATACCTACTCTGCTGCATAGCCTGCATAAAAGCATTGTTGCAGGCCTGCATGACAGTCAACTGGAGTTCAGGGGTAAGGTGTTCCGCCGTGTCCCGAGCTATTTGTGTATAGAAATGATGCGCTGGTCTGGCGAGGTCGACTTCCAGGCGCTCAAGGCGACCCTCGATAGACTTGTAGCGTTGGTCCAAAAGGTGGAAATCACTCTCAGGTCTATCGGAGAGTGCCTTGAGGCTACTCTGAAAGACCGAGCTCAATTCAACGAACTCGGGCATGACAGGCCTGTCCGAGGACCTCTGCCGCTGCTGGCGGGAAGTCCCGCAAAACCAGTGGCAGAGACCTGGGACAGGGGAACACCTGAGCGACCAGCTTCCTGGTCTCCAGATGACTGTGGTGCAGACCTGCAAGGTGCTTCCTCGCTGATGGATGGCTGGGACGGGTCCGGGGCAGCTTGATCAAGGACCGCTTCGGGCCCAGGTTGCAGGGTGCTGCTCCAGGTGCTGTGAAAAGGAAAGAAAGAAATTACTACCATAAATTAACAATCGCCAACTCCTGTGGAATAGAAAAGCACAGAATAAAACACAATACAACTAGAAAATACTTACGTTCGGGAGGCAAGTACCGGTCTTAAAAATGCCAAGGCACGATGATATCTGTATTTCGTGCCGGTCCTTGTCGCAGCACCACTGCGAACCTGCTTCTCCTGACGGATATCCCTGTTGAAGCGGTCCTTCATCAAGCGCCAACGGGTTCTGACTTTGTTCACTGTGGGTAAAAACAAAAAAAAAATAAGAGTATGCACTGGAGGCCGTGATCACCCAATTGTGTGTGATGCTAGAAACTCCATGGAGTTACTAGCATCCCACACAGTTGGGTGATCCCGGCCAAGATCACTGCTGCATCACACTGCATTTATATACTTACGAAAATCCTTGCGGACCCTGGGAGAGGCGTTGTCCCTGCCATCCATCAGTGATGCGGCCACTTCGTTCCAGAGCCGCCGGATCACCACGTTGTCCGAGTGCAGTTGGTGACGGGTGTCCCACAGCGGGACTCGCTCCTGGACTAGACGGATGAGCTCGTCATTGTCCAGGGCGAGGTCCTACTCCCTTGTGGAGCCTAGAAAAGAAAGACAATTTTAAAATGAAAAATATAGAAAATAAACCAGCCATGAAAAAAAATTTTTTTAAATGAAAATATAAGCAAAAAAAGCATGCATAAAAAACACAGAAAAAAAAACCAGCATGAAAATGTTAAAAAAATACATTAAGAAATGATTACCAAAAAAACATGGAAAATAAACCAGCATAGAAATTAACATAAAAAAAACCGTACCAAAAAAAGAACCAAAAAATAACAGCAGGAAAATTACCAAAAAATACTAATAAAAAATTACCAAAAAACATAAAAAAAAACACCAGATAAAATTATTTCAATACAGTTCCAAAAAAAAAATAAAAATAACCTAGCATAGAAATCAACTTTAAAAAAAAAAAAAAAAACAACAAGCAGAGGAATTCCCAAACAAAAGGTTGAAAAAAATACAGAACAAAATTAAACCAATAAATGAAGATGAAAAAAAAGGCATAAAAAAGTAATGACAATAAAAAACAAAAAAATCAGACTGTCTGTACTTACATTCCATCTTCCCGCCCGCACTGGGCCTTGCTGCTCCTGCCGTTCCTCCGGTGGTGGTAGTGTGGTGGAGGATGAGGTCTGAAAATTAAACAAAAAAAATGAGCCACATGTGTATATTTTTACCAATCCATAGGGAAGCATGGTACTCACTTGTGCCTCTTGCCCTGTCCCGGGGACATATTCTTCACCAGATGAAGAAGACATGCTGCAATAAAAAAAAGAGACATAAAAGTACGTAGAAATGTATTCAAAATTCAGCCAGACATTAAGTTTTATACTTACATTAGTACAGCTTTGGGTTTTTGTTGTGACTCCTGCAGCAGTCTGTAGAGTATTGGGGAATTCCAGTGCCCACACAATCTTTTATCACCTTGATTTTTGGGAGTGGTTTTCCAGTGTCTAGACCACATTCCAGACTTGTTTACCTAAAAAACGCATGCGCGCAAAAACGCGAACGTGCGCAAGACCATGCGCCCGCCATGTTAAACATAGGTGCGCCGTGCGCATGCGCACGGTTGCGCTAAGTGCGCTGCGCACAAAAGCGCTAATGTGAAACCAGCCTAATGGGGACCTTTCTTTTTGACATTTGACATTAATACACTTGGATAATAAAATTGACACATATGGACAAGTCAGTGTGTACTCCTCTTAAAAATACTCCTCACTGTTTATTTATATGTAAGGCCTTTTTTTTTTCATCATTTCATGTACTCATACATTTTTGCAATATTGGTCCATTTATATCCTCACTAATACTGTCTCTGGTTATACCAGATATATGAGTCTCCAATTCTTTATGTAATTCTATGTATACCTGTACTGTTTTCTCATGTCCATATGCAAATAATTCTTTATGTATGATGGTCTCTATATATCCGCAAATCTAATAATATATGTTACATTACATATGCTTCTATACTTGTGTATATGTACAGGATTGTCCTTGTATTAGAGCTACATTAAGGCCCCGTACTGTTACATTGTGATCTAATCACTAGGGTTATTGAAGTTGCATTTAGGTTAAGTGCCTTCTTGTGTACCATCTTTCCTAATGGGCTGCACCATAACATAATATCTTGGGATGTTTTACCTTAATATCCGATGGGTGTTTATTGAACAAATGCGCATGTGTGCCCTCTTATATTTTACCTGTGTGTATTCCTATAAGGACTGCTAGCTTTTTGCTGATCTCATGAACTCCCTTCTGTTTATATATATATATATTTTTACACAGGTGTATTAATAATATAATTTTGTTGATTTGTATTTTGCACAAGTGCCGTTTAGGTAGTGGACGAGAGTTTTTTGTTCTCTTCCCTCTGTGGTGTTTACTACTGGTGCGCAAGTGCACTGTGCAACTGACCCTCAGTGAAGAATACTTCTGGGTGAGTCACCTCACGTTAACGCGATATCTTTCTTTATGTGCATCCTTGTGCGCAAACGCTCCATGTGACGCCTCCTGGGTAACGGGCGTCTCCAGGAACGCGCTTTACATTGCGCAGCAACATCCATTTGGGGCGCGCAGGCGCATTGGCCGCCTGACCCCAGGAATCTCTCACTTCCGGGTGAGTCACCACGCAGGCAACGGGCGTCTCTAGGGACGCGCTTTACATTGCGCAACAACATCTATTTGGGACGCTCAGACGCATTGGCCGCCTGAACCCTGGGAATATCTCACTTCCGGGTGAGTCACAACACGCCGCTACCATGCTCCTTTCTGCCTCCATAGCCGCGTCGCCGCCAGCTGGCAATGATCTAATGGTAATTATCTAGGTATATATAGTTGCTTGCATAGGAACCGGACATATCCACCTTGAGAAAGACACTTTAGGTGTTGGAACGCGTGGGTCCCTATACACCACTTTGGCTGCATGTATTTATTCCAGTTGACGGGGTGACCATGACTTTCTTTTGACTGACTGGTCTGTGGTGATGTATTGATTCATTTATTTGTACTTGAGCCACCAGCTCTGTATCACTATACATTCTTTTTAGTCACGATATTGCCTGAGCTTGTTATAGGGAGTTTTTTGGGGACTTTATCCATCTACTCCCTGCTCATATATAACATTAATGTGGTAGTGTGATGTTCTAATTGGAGATCAGGGGCGACTCAAGTCTCTTATTTTCCCATCATTGACCAGTGTTTTTCATCCTTTATGTCTACTGGTTCACATTAGCAGCATGCTTGTATTGAAGAAATAAGAGAACAATTGTTTTCTAGTGTAATAATTGAATGTCTATGCAGTCAGTGGTTTTATAAATTTTGACCATCAATTATGATATCTTTTGGTGACCATGCCTGTCCCTTTTTGTACTGTTTTTAATATGTTTTTTAATTGTGTGGTGTTTTTGTTTTTTTTGCAAACAATAAACATTTCTTCTTAATTATAATTGTATTTGTGTGGTGATCCTACATATATATGCATGATCTCCTTTTCGTTTTGCCAAAGACTGATACTTTACGCTCATTCCCATCCACAAAGCAATATCTAAAGAGTGTATGAATTCACTCTCTCTGGTAGACATTAGGTAGTATTCACACAGGCAATGCAGTTTTGGTCCAAACACGTGCAGTTTTTATTACTTTCTATAGATTGCCCAGCACCAAAACAAACTCATAAACTTAAATTACTTGCCTTGCCCAGGCCCTAACCAAACAGAACAGACCCCGGCTACTGATACACGGCTGTCTAGGCCCAGCTTGGTCAAAAAACAGCTATTATCCATAGCAATCTCTGATACTTGCGGTTTTCTGCGCAAGGCCTGTGCATGTAATCATGATCACATACAGCTCTGGCAAAAAATTAAGAGACCACTGCACAGTTTTATAAAAATCAGCTTCTCTACATGTCTGACAGCCATTCCATTCCAGTGTCAGTTAAATTCCAACTAGAGTACACCTCATTCTACTTAATGTGCTTCTGATTAGGTGATCACCTGATCCAAATATTATTTAACGAAAGAAAGTATAAAAACCCTGCTGTGGTGTTCACAATCCTCTTGCAATAGGACAAGCTGGATGGCAAAACAAGTGCTAGTAATATCTCAAAAGTAATAGGAATGAAAAAATAACTTTTAACCATGCCAAAGGAGTTGAAAAGTCTTGAGTGAGGAAAGAAGTGCTCAGTTCTGGCTTTACTAGCAGAGGGATATAGTGAGCGTCATGTTGCCTCCATCCTTAAGACGGCAGTCATTACAACAAGGTCAAGCAGCAGACATTGGGGACAACAAAGCAACAGAGCAGCAGAGGGCGAAAACGACTCTCCACTGACCGGGATGACCGTAATCTTATTCGAATGTCACTCAGCAACCGCAGGATGACATCAAGTGGCCTACAAAAATAATGGTAAATGGCAGCTGGGGTGAAGTGCACAGCAAAAACAGTTCGTAACAGGCTCATCAATGAGAAGCAAAGAATAGCCAGGCTGAAGTTTGCCAATGATCTTAAGGATTGGACCATAGAGGACTGGAGTAAGGTAATCTTCTCTGATTAGTCTAATTTTCAGCTTTCCCCAACACCTGGTCGTCTAATGGTTAGACGGAGACCTGGAGAGGCGTACAATCCACAGTGTCTTGCGCCCACTGTGAAATTAGGTAGAGGATGGGTGATTATCTCGGGATGCTTCAGCAAGACTGGAATTGGGCAGGTTAATCTTTGCGAAGGACGTATGAATCAAGCTACATACAAGGTTCTTCTGGAAAAACAGTTGATTCCTTCTGCTCAGGAAATGTTCCCCAACTCTGAGGACAGGTTTTTCCAGCAGGACAATGCGCCATGCCACACAGCTAGGTCAAACAATGTGTGGATGAAGGACCACCACATCAAATCCCTGTCATGGCCAGCCCAATCTCCAGACCTGAACCCCATTGAAAACCTCTGGAATGTAATCAAGAGGAAGATGGATAGTCACAAGCCATCAAACAAAGAAGAACTGCTTACATTTTTGTACCAGGAGTTGCATAAGGTCACCCAAAAGCAGTGGGAAAGACTGGTGTAAAGCATGCCAAGACGCATGAAAGCTGTGAGTAAAAATCATGGTTATTCCACAAAATATTGATTTCTGAACTCTTCCTGATTTAAAACATTAGTATTGTTGTTTCTAAATATTATGAACTTGCTTTCTTAGCATTATTTGAGATCTGCAAGCACTGCATTTTTTGTTATTTTGACCATTTCTCATTTTCTGAAAATAAGTACAAAATTTAGTGCTTGGAAATTCGAAGACACGTTGTCAGTAGTTTATGGAATAAAACAGCCATTTACATTTTACTCAAAAATATACCTATAAAGAGGAAAATCAGACAAAATGAAAATTTTGCAGTGGTCTCTTAATTTTTGCCAGAGCTGTATGTCAGTGTGGGTTCACCCGAACAGATTACAGTCGTTTCTCAAGGAGCAGACTTCATACACAAAAGAGGCATGATCCTACCAGTAACAGTATCGGCTCAAGCTCCAGCAGCTTCCAGCACCAAGCAAAAGGGTTCAACTCAGTTCACACTGAACATGCTGCAGCTCTCACAAACAGGCTGCTTAGCGCAGTCTCCATTCAGCAAGAGACCCCGGCATATCTATCTCTCTCAGCTACAGCTCACATTTTGGCTGGTCACTGACTAGGAGCACACTCAAATCTGGTCAATATCCACCAGTCTGACACTCCTTGAAGCTACTTTCTTAGCAAAACCCTACAGGTACATCTATCAAGACCCTGTAGAGCTGTGATTTAACCCTGTTCATCCCAGCTATGCTACAAGATATTAAAAAGAATGGCTCCTCATAAAGATCCTTGTGGACCCCACTGTTAAATTATTCCCATTTATCTTGTGATGCGTCTGCACCCAGGGCTGTAAACTTCTCTACTTGACAATGACAAATGTTAACATTTGAACAAACTAGATCTCTAATTGAAATCCCCCTCTAGTTGACAACTTAAAATTGTATAGTCCTTGAATCTTGAATACCGTGGATTTTAAACTTCCCACTGTCCCACCAGGACTCATAAACTCATTACAATGGCTTGAGAGTATCTGTATCTGCTTCCAGATATTACATATTTCCAGGTTGCTATAACAGTCTTGTGGCGTAAATACATAACTGTAGCTGTGAAGCATCATTTTTTTCTTACACCTAAACAGCGAGGGTAAATTGCTGCCTCCATTTTAATCGTTTGCTTGTTTGTTTAACGAAACACAACATCTGGGAAGTTCACGTTTTAAGAAACGTTTAACGCTCCAAGTTTACAAATCTCTTAATATGGAAACCGCGGAAGACGGGGATAGATTTCACTCTGTTATGAAGGTGACGGTAACCTTATGTATAGACTTGGAAGGAGATGGCGGGTTTTATTTCCGTACATACTGTATTTGGCATTAAGTCCTTGCAATATCCTTACAACACATGCAAAACCTGGCATTTACCTTTTCACCGTTAATAATGTCGGATATTTCACATTTGCCCCTCCGCCGCCCATCCTCCGCTGTGATATTATCAGCTCGTATTAACCCCTTTTAGCAAGTCAAAAGTATTTCCAGCCAGATAAAGTTAGCGTCCATCAAGGATTGTGTTGAACGTCGATCCTATCCCCTCCCGGTACTTTAGACAGCGAAAATAAATGAGAATGTGAACGGCGAGATAAGGCTCTCATGTTATTCTATTAGCTACACATGTTTCTCGGTCTTTGATGTTGTTAGTCATTACTTAGAAGAAATGCATTTTTTTAATGAATCACAACTTTAATCATTATAAAATACATTAATTTTTTTTTTTTTTTTTTACAAAAAAATGTCATCAATCCAATTGCGACTAAATTGGAAACCCGGAGGAGATGGCCACTGTGAACTTAGTTATGTTTAACAAGAAGCTTTCATTATAAAATACATACAGAAATTTACATACGAAACAGGTAGCTCAGCGCCTGTCCAAAAATAATGGATAAATCAGACAGAAATATGTATTTTCTGCTATTCTCTACGACCGTTTTGGGTTTAAAATGGGGAAAATAGCAAAGACTTTGTTACTTGACTCTCTTCATTCAGCCTTGATGCAAAACCCGCTACGGGGTTACAGCCATTTCCACCAAGGAATCCCAGCCAGATATAAAAGGGGGTGCAATATTAGAGGCGTCACTTCAAGGGAAAGTTTACAAAAAAGGGTAACATCAATATTCTTGCGAACCAGTGTTAGATAAAGAAGAGGATGATGACAAAAAAAAACAAAAAACAGTAAGGGTTAATGTTAGCATTCCCAGTAATCCAGGCGGTTGAAGGGTTAATGCAAGCACTCCTTTTAGAAGGCAGACGATAGGGTAATGCTAAAGTCCCTGGCAGTGTGTTGAAGATGCAAATACCTGGTGGCCAGAGTATAAAGGGTTTAATATCTATATCCCTGGTGGTCTAGGGTAGCAAAGAGGGTAATGTATGGATTCCTAGTATAAAGTTGATAAAGGGAATCCGTCAGCAGGTTTTTGTAATTTAATCTGAGAGCAGCATGATGTAAGGGCTTAGACCCTAATTCCAATGATATGTCACTTACTAGGCTACTTGTTGCAGTTTTTGTTATGAAAGATTATTTTGAGTCAAAAGTTCTTTTTCATTAGTGCAGGTAAATTTTTGCAAAGTAGCATACACCTTTTTAGTGGGGGGAACCATATCTCATCAGTTTTAGAGCTCTTTTTCTCGTTTATTGAGTACGACGTTGCAGTTTAGAACTTGATAGTGCGCAGAAAAAGGCAGGCTGGCGGAATAAGACTGGAGTCGAAATAGTATATTCAACATTTTTTTTTCCTGTAGGTAAATATTGTGCTTTTTGTTTTCCGTATGGCTAGAAGAAATCTTACAGGCTCAGAAATACCAGATGCTTTAGTTTAGACGAAAGCGATGGTGATCCGTCAGATTATGAGAAGATTAGGTGGAAGACGCAGATACCGAAAGTCTTCACTGTTCTGATGATCAGGACTCTGATGACACAGAAAATGATATGTTTTCTAATGCCACTGATCTTCCTTGGTATAAAAATCCTCCACACCCATGTAGACGTCAGAACTCAAATATTCTCACTAAAAAGACACAAAAGTCAGAAAATCTCCAGAGTGTTGATGACAGTTTTTGGGTGATGCTATCTGAAGATATCATAGACATTATTGGGACCTAGCGTGATAGAAAAATGGAATGTAGATCATCCGAATAGCAAAAATTCCTTTGTTCCAACAGAAACCGTTGAAAGCATTTTTCGGGTTGCTGCTTCGCTTTGGTGTTTTTCACGCAAACAACAAAAATGCACATGATTTGTGGAGCCCAGGTGAAGCATTTCTGTGTAACATGTATGCTGCAACATTGTCCAGAAATCGATTCCAACTACTTCTCAGTATATATATATATACATATATATAACATCAAAGGAAAAGAAGCTTTACATACGGCCATGTGTTAATAAAAACAATAATTTTTATTGAACAGCTTCATAACAATTATTTTAAAAGTTAACACAAACACCACAGATACAGAAAAATTATAGGTCGGTATGATAATTTTACAGTATAGTATTATAGAAGTAGCCAATTACAAAAATTCTCTAGGGCACACA
The DNA here is from genome assembly GCF_039654945.1 of Dendrobates tinctorius. NCBI lineage: Eukaryota > Metazoa > Chordata > Amphibia > Anura > Dendrobatidae > Dendrobates > Dendrobates tinctorius. Next base: position 29,591,915 of record NW_027361682.1, on the reverse strand, counting down.
TATATCTCATCATATGTACTTTTTGTTCTAATAGCCATATCACTGTAGAGATAGAAACATCCTCTACATGTCAACAAACAGCCACAACAAGATGTCGCAATATCACACACCATAGTACAAAAGATTTCCCATAGTACACAGCAAAATTAATAATAATATTAATAATAATTTTATTTCTATAGCGCCAACATATTCCGCAGCACTTTACATTATAGAGGGGAATGAGGGCCCTGCTCGCAAGCTTACAATCTATGAGGAAAAGGGGAGACACGAAAGGTGAATGGTAACAATTGCTTTCATTGTTCGGACCAGCCATAGTGTACGAAAGGGGTGTTCCTGTAAAGCTGCATGAACCGTTTATCAGTCAGAATATGTAACAGTACAGACACAGAGGGCTATTAAATGCATAAAGCGTGTGAGAACATGATGCGATGAACCTGAATATGATAAAAAATATTTTTGTCTGTGCCACACAGGGATATTTAGGTTAATGAGTTGAGGCGGTAGGCCAGTCTGAACAAATGCGTTTTCAAGGCACGCTTAAAACTGTGGGTATTACCGATTAATCGTATCAACCTGATTAGTGCATTCTAAAGAATTGGTGCAGCACGTGAAAAGTCTTGGAGATGGAAGTGGGAGGTTCTGATTATTGAGGATGCTAACCTCAGGTCATTAGCAGAACGGAAGGCGCGGGTAGGGTGGTATACTGAAACAAGGGAGGAGATGTAGGGTGGTGCTGAGCCATGGAGAGCTTTGTGGGTGAGGGTAATAAGTTTACACTGAATTCTGGAGTGGATGGGTAGCCAGTGTAATGACTGGCACAAGGTAGAGGCATCGGTGTAAAGATTGGTGAGGAATATGATCCTATCTGCAGCATTCAAGACAGATTGGAGAGGGGAGAGTTTGGTAAGAGGGATATATATTAGTAGAGAGTTACAATAGTTCAGACGAGAATGAATAAGAGAAACAGTAAGAGTTTTTGCATAGTCGAAAGTAAGAAAAGGTCGAATTCTAGAAATGTTTTGCACAAAATATAAAAGGGGTATATATATATTGTGGCAGGGCTAAGGGTCGTGTAATCGATGGGAGATATGTGTCTCATAAATGGCTTGTCTCTATAATGTAAGGCAGAAGTAAAGCATAACAGATATTGTTATTGTTTTTGTTTGAAGGACCTGTGGTGAGGTCACAGTCAGGTGACCAGTCAGCTGCTGGGAACGTGGGTGTGGCTACAGCCTTATAATGTGGCCTGCTCCTGAACCAAGGAGTTGTGTGTGGGGAGGACTAAGCCTCCCATGTGTGCTGAGACTCCTGCTCTGAGTCTACAACTACGGACATTGTGTTATTTTGCCTGAGCTAAAAGGCTATTTGTTTGCTGTTACGTTGCCTTGTGCGTTTATGCCGTGAATAAACTGCAAGCACTGTGGAAGAACCTGTCTCACATTTGTCTCCCGCTGCACCTAAGCGAGCCACATCCCCACAATTGGTGGAGAATGCGGGCAGCGGTCCCAGCAGAGACTTGAGACAGTTGCTGCATGTCCTGGGTGAAGTTTGCAGCGGGGCAACAAGCATTGCCTGGAATCATGGAGGACCTCATGAAACACCTGGTCCAGTCCCAGGCACTGCAGCAGGAAACCAACAAGCTGTTGTTACAGCAGATCCAGCAAAGCCAGCAAGAGCAGCGGCAGCAGTTCCAGCAAAGCCAGCAGGAACAACGGCAGCAGATGCAGCTTCTGGCAACCGCCATCCAGGAGGGCAGGACGAGCGCCCCAACCCCAGGTCGGGCTGATGCCACCGACGTCGAGAAGGCGGTAAGACGCGCATTACAAAAAATGACCCCTGAGGATGATGTGGAGGCCTTCCTGACGGTGTTTGAGAGGGTGGCTGAGAGGGAAAAACTTCAGCCAGAGCGGTGGGCGGAGGTACTGGCCCCTTACCTAACGGGGGAGCCCCAGAAGGCGTACTTTGACCTGACGGTACAAGATGCCAGAGAGTATCCCAAATTAAAAGCGGAAATTCTCGCCCGCTTGGGGGTAACAATGACTACCAGGGCACAGAGAGTGCATCGTTGGGCCTATCACCGGGACAAACCCCCGCGCTCCCAAATGTTTGACCTGTTGCACCTGGTCCAGAAATGGCTGCAGCCAGAGTCGGCTTCCCCTGCACAGATGGTAGAGCGAGTTGTGATGGATCGGTTTGTGCATTCTCTGCCGAGACCTCTACAGACTTGGGTTGCCCAGGGTGATCCCCAAAATGCTGATGAACTGGTTGGGCTGGTCGAGAGATACCAGGGGATGGAAGGTTCCTTGGGGAAGCAGCCCATTCCATATTGGGGGTCCCAGCAGGGGGCGGAGTCACAAAAAGGGGTGGTGCGTCCAAGGTCAAAAAGGGCGGGGGAGGCGGTGCCCAAGGTCCCCTCGGGTGTTATTTGCTGGAAGTGTCATGGGCCAGGACATATAGTGGCCCGTTGTCCCCAGACCACCGAGCAGATGGACTGCAGCATGGGACGCCGTAGTTCATACTACGCATATCCAGCTTGCAGTGTGAACTCGCTACCTAACAAGGGGCCACAAGCGTGTCCCGTGAAGGTGAACGGTCGAGCAGTAATGGCGCTTCTGGACTCCGGGAGCTTGGTGACCCTTGTGAGGGCCAGTTTTCCTCTAAACATACTCCCGGGTAAAAAGATTGGTGTTCGGTGCATACATGGCGATGCAAAGGACTACCCTATGGCTAGGGTGAAGATTGAAACGGCGCATGGCACCGAGTCGCATGAAGTTGGCGTTGTTCGAGACTTGTTGCATCCCATAATTATTGGCCGGGATTTCTGTCTGTTTTGGGATCTGTGGGGGATGGGTTCTGAGTGTGCTAGCAAGAGCAGGGAACCAATCCACCCCACTGAGGTATCGCCACCACCAGAGGCAGACGAGTTCCCTTTATGTGTCCTTGTTGGGGATGAAGAGGAAGGGTCCCCTGTACCTGACATCCCGGAGTTAGGGGTGGCCGGGGAGAATTTTGGGACTGCCCAACATAGGGACCCCACACTAAGGGAAGCCTTTAACAATGTCACCGTCATTAATGGGGTTGCACAAGAGCCGGGAGCAGACACAAGGTTTCCCCATTTTATGTTGAGTGGGGAATTGTTGTACCGGGTCACGAAAATAAGGGAGGAGGTGGCAGAGCAGTTAATAGTACCAGGCCCCTATAGACGAAAAGTGTTGGACATGGCCCATTCACACATCTTGGGGGGACACCTAGGGGTGGAAAAAACCCAGGAACGGATTGTACAGAGGTTCTATTGGCCTGGGTGTCACCGGGAAATAGTAAACTATTGCAGGTCCTGCCCGACATGTCAGTTAACTGCCCCCACATCTCATTTTCGGAACCCTCTTGTGCCACTGCCCATTATTGAGGTGCCATTTGAGAGAATTGCCATGGACTTGGTCGGTCCCTTAGTTAAATCAGCTCGGGGCCATCAGTATATATTAGTCATCCTGGACTATGCCACACGCTATCCTGAGGCCATTCCCCTGAGAAACTCCTCTGCGAAGAGTATAGCCCGTGAGCTGGTCCATGTGTTTTCCCGGACGGGTTTGCCGAAGGAGATCCTGACCGACCAGGGGACACCTTTTATGAGCAAGGTGATGAGAGAATTGTGCAGAGTCTTGCAAATTTCCCAGCTGAGGACTTCAGTGTACCATCCACAGTCAGATGGCCTTGTTGAGAGGTTTAACAAGACCCTGAAGAGCATGCTGAGAAAAGTCATAGAGGAAGATGGTAGAGACTGGGATTGTCTCTTACCGTATTTACTGTTTTCTATCCGTGAAGTTCCCCAGGCCTCCACGGGGTTCTCCCCCTTCGAGCTTCTGTACGGCCGGCATCCGCGAGGTCTCCTAGATATAGCCAAGGAAACCTGGGAAGCCGAAGTCACGCCCCACAGAAGCGTCATTGAGCATGTGGCACTGATGCAGCAGAGGGTTGCAAAGGTGATGCCCATTGTTAAAGAACATCTCCGCCAGGCACAAGAGGCTCAGGCCAGGGTCTACAACCGGTCAGCCAGAGTGAGGCAGTTCAATCCGGGAGACCGAGTTCTCGTGCTAATCCCGACGGTGGAAAGTAAGTTCTTGGCCAAGTGGCAAGGGCCATATGAGGTGGTGGAGAAACTGGGAGACGTAAACTACAAGATCCACCAACCCGGAAGACGGAAGCCATACCAGGTTTACCATGTTAACCTTATCAAGCCGTGGCAAGATAGAGAGCCAGCGGTAACTCCGTGCTTGCTGGGCAACCTAGAAGGGGAGGTTGGAGCCGTTACCATAGCGGAGACTCTATCGAAGGCCCAGAAGCAGCAGTGCCGGGAGTTACTCCAGAAAAACCGGGACCTGTTCTCAGAGTTGCCGGGGTGCACGAAGGTGGTGGAGCACGAAATTCTGACCGAGCCACATGTGCGGGTGAACGTGAAACCATATCGTATTCCTGAGGCCCGGCGAGAGGTAATCTCCAAGGAGGTGCAGCGTATGTTGAAGCTCGGGGTCATTGAGGAATCCAAGAGCGGCTGGTCGAGCCCGATTGTCCTGGTCCCAAAACCTGATGGTGAATGGAGGTTCTGCAACGATTACCGGAAGCTGAATGAGGTCTCCAAGTTCGACGCTTATCCCATGCCACGCGTTGATGAGCTCATCGAGAGACTTGGACCTGCCAGGTACATAACCACTTTGGATCTGACCAAGGGATATTGGCAGATCCCCATGGCACAGGAAGCCAAGGAGAAGACGGCATTCTCCACACCAGACGGGTGCTTCCAGTATGTCCGGATGCCGTTTGGCCTACAGGGAGCTCCAGCAACCTTCCAGAGGGCGATGGATAGAATCCTTGCACCTCATAAGCTATACGCTGCTGCATACCTGGATGATATCGTCATCTTTACCCCGGACTGGGAGACTCACCTGGAAAAGGTCCAAGCAGTGTTTGACGCTCTAAGAGAGGCAGGGTTTACAATAAACCCGAAGAAGTGTGCCTTGGGGAGAGAAGAAGCCAAGTACCTCGGATATGTAGTGGGGCGTGGCGAGATCAAACCCCAAATCAATAAAGTGGAGGCAATTCAAACATGGCCGAGACCTCTGTCAAAGAAGCAAGTTAAAGCCTTCCTGGGGATTGTGGGATATTACAGGAGGTTTATCCCAAACTTCGCCACAATGGCTGCACCTCTAACTGATCTGCTTAAAGGGACAAAGTCAGTGATGGTCAGCTGGTCCGAAGAAGCAGAGTCAGCCTTCCAAGAAATGAAGGGAGCGCTTTGTAAGCAACCCGTTTTGGTGGCCCCAGACTTTAAACGTGAATTTGTCCTCCAGACAGATGCCTCAGATGTCGGGGTAGGAGCTGTCCTTTCCCAAGAGATACGTGGGGAGGAGCATCCTGTTCTCTACTTGAGTAGGAAGTTGACTTCTTGTGAGAGAAATTACTCAGTTGTAGAGAAGGAGTGTTTGGCCATAAAATGGGCAGTGGACACATTACGGTACTACCTGGTGGGACGGAAGTTTAGGTTAATATCCGACCATGCCCCACTCAGGTGGATGAGGGAAACCAAGGGCAAGAATGCTAGGGTCACCCGCTGGTTCTTAGCCCTACAAGACTTCAGCTTCCATGTAGAGCATAGGGCCGGGAAGCTACATGGGAATGCCGATGCCCTCTCCAGAATCCCTTGCCTGGTAGGTGAAAGTGCCAAGCCCCACGGCTTTAGGCAGAGGGGGGAGGTATGTGGCAGGGCTAAGGGTCGTGTAATCGATGGGAGATATGTGTCTCATAAATGGCTTGTCTCTATAATGTAAGGCAGAAGTAAAGCATAACAGATATTGTTATTGTTTTTGTTTGAAGGACCTGTGGTGAGGTCACAGTCAGGTGACCAGTCAGCTGCTGGGAACGTGGGTGTGGCTACAGCCTTATAATGTGGCCTGCTCCTGAACCAAGGAGTTGTGTGTGGGGAGGACTAAGCCTCCCATGTGTGCTGAGACTCCTGCTCTGAGTCTACAACTACGGACATTGTGTTATTTTGCCTGAGCTAAAAGGCTATTTGTTTGCTGTTACGTTGCCTTGTGCGTTTATGCCGTGAATAAACTGCAAGCACTGTGGAAGAACCTGTCTCACATTTGTCTCCCGCTGCACCTAAGCGAGCCACATCCCCACAATATATATATATACAGTATATGAGCAGTAATTGGCACAATATGCTTGAATCATTATGAACAGATAAAGGCAGCATCTTGTTCATTTAACAATTTACTCAGTTCATTCTTATATACATTTATGATTGGGGATAATGTCACATTTGCTTGTAGTTGAAAAGTGGGGTCCTGGAGTTGGTTACTGGTGGCCCTTGCCACCCCAGTCCGACACTGCCACTGAGTTTCAGAGTAAAATAATGATCAATGGGCAGCGTCAATCAGCTGTCAGGTTCACGTTAAGCATCATATGGCGGCATTTACCTAGCTATTGTGTGGCACTGATACTTAAGCACTGTATAGCATTTTATTTTTGCATTCATCACTACAGTATGTTGTACTGTTATTTAATCTAACGATACTAGTTATATTCAGTATTGGTGTTATTTCATTTATTGCACTATATGGCACATTTAATTAGGAATTTACTATTATTTTTTTTTGTACACTGTATAACAAAGCACGATATGGCACACCAACAGAATTTACAACACAGAACACTATGTAATGCAGCACCAGCTTGAAAGGGACTTCCGGCAATGAAGGAGTTAGCCCAGTCTCCCTTTTTTCCACATTTTGAAGTGCTCAGCCGCAAGCGTCATTCCATGTGGAAACACATTTGGACTGATTAACTCTGGGTTAATTCAATTAACAGCATGTCATGTTAATTAAATAAATGCCATTTTGCACTACAGCAGGGAAAGCACATTAGTGCGGGGCAGATTTTATATAATCTTCTTAAAGCACCATGGCGAATAACCTGGCATTAATGATCAAGACGGAGGGTGGGCACAAACTGTATTTTTTCTATGACCATTTGCAGCACATTGGTCACGCCGTAGTAAGATGTTGATGATCATGTCGTAATTAGGCGCAGATCAGAAGTTCCGCCATCTTTGAATGAGACGAAGGTTTCTGTGTCTAATGTTCCTTTACTGTAAAGCTATTTTGATGCCACCATTAATCAAGTATAAACATTAATAGTTGATGTGGCGGAGAAGCAATCTGTTGAGCTGTACAACAGCTGGTGAGCTATCACCGTGGCAGACATTTTTACGCCACAGCACTTTTTTTTTTTAAAGCTTTTAAGCTTAAAAATAACAAATTAATGTAAAAATGAAAATGACTGCATATTGGTATCATAAAAAAGAGCAATGTACAGAAATGGCTGATGTCGATGTAACGACACATTTGGATTTGGCAATGATAAACAAGGAAAAAGCTTCATTGATTCCATGGCTGGAAATCATACTAATTCACCGTTGTGAAAGGTGAAGGACAGGGCAAAAGTTTGTTCTGGTGCATATTGTTCCAGCACCCTGGATGCAGTAATGATCTGGTGAGGAGGAATCTCAAAGCCGTATGTTGGGTAAACAGTAGTGACTAGAGGTGACAGTGCAGTGGAGAAGGTCTTGATGGACAACACATGGATGGCAGACAAACAAGCGACGCAGGTAGCACAGACGAAGCAGAGCCAGGTATGCGGATACATAAAGGAGCAGTAGCACTGTAGGAAACTGGTATCTACTGGCAATAAAGCAGTGAATCACAGTAATGTAGTCTGATATCTTCTGCAAGGCAATGTTTAACCATAGGAGTAACCGATAACGAAATGCAGTCTGTTATCTTTAAGCAGGATAATTGTTAATGGCAGCAATATAACAGAGAAGCAAATGCAGTCAGGTATCATCCAGAAGGACAATGGTTTATATTGTCAATGTAACAGAGAAGTAAATGCAAACAGATATGTTTCAGCAGGACAATGGTTAATAGCAGCAATGTAACAGAAGTAAATGCAAGCTGGAAACATGCATGAAGAGATATGTGACCTTGATTGCAGAAGCCAAGTGTGAACAGGACAGGAATGAGAACAGTTGTTAAAGCTGGTAACTTGCTGAGTGGTAGATGTGAACAACACCTAGAGAGAGGGACTGAGCTTGGAAATAACTTGTAGAAGGTTGTAGAATGGAAGTTAGGAGTAGCAGAGGAGATGATAGACAACTGGTTGGAGCTGAGCAAAGTGAAGTACACAAAATCTCCTGACCATTTTGAGGTACCTGGGTCCATAATACCCAAGCACCTTACTTTGCTTAAGGCAGCCATAAAATGCCTCAGGTGATGATGTCAGGAATTCACTGGGTTACCTGAGAATCCTGACGTGGTCTACAAATGGATACAGCCATAGAAGGTCGTCTGGACCCGGGCTTGTGCTGGGACAGGTCAGTAACACTCATTCACCTTTTGCTGCGAACCACCAAATAATACCAACATTTAGTAATGAAATATGGGTGTCATACCACATTATATTATTTCCACCCTATACAGTACTGAAATATCTCTGCTATACAGTGCCCAAATAATATCATTGTGCAGCACCGAACTAACAGTGTCATGCAATAATAAAAAATACAACCACACAGTGCTGAAGCAAATAGAATATCGACTGTCCAATAATAACCTCAAACAGTCCTGAAATATAGTGCCATATAAAAATATCAGCAAACATTGTTGAAATACTATATATATATATAGTATATCAAAAACGTCCTCCTCACCCCCCAATGGGGGTGGTCTTTGTTGTCCTTTCTCATTCTCGGGTCCTCTACCAGAGGCCTGGGAGTTTGAGGGTTCTGCGCAGGATCTTAGTTGTTCCCAGTATTGTGCTTTTCTGGATAGAGAGCTCAGATGTTGCTCCTGGGATCTGTTGTAGTCATTTTTCCAACTTAGTGGTCACTGCTCCAAGTGCTCCTATCACCACTGGAATCACTGTTGTCTTCACCTGTGTTCTCCTTTGAGGCCCTGATATTTCTCCAACTCCTCATCTCCCTTCTTTCTGCTGTCACTTGGCACTGCCACATCTATTATCATTGCTGTCTTCTGAGCCTTGTCTACTATGACAATGTCTGGTTGGTTAGCCAACACCTGCTTATCCGTCTGGATCTTGAATTCCCACTGGATTTTAGCCCTTTCATTCTCCACCACTTTTTAAGGGGTCTCCCACCTGGACTTAGGGGGGCTTAGCCTATATGCTGTACAGATGTTCCTGTAGACAATTCCTGCAACTTGGTTGTGGCGTTCAGTATACGCTGTTACTGCTTGCATTTTGCATCCTGCCACTTTGTGTTAGACTGTTTCTGAGGTTTCTTTGCATAGTCTGCGTCTTGGGTCTTGTCTTGTGTGGTAGATTCCTGCTTCTATGGACCTGGTACTTAGTGCTTGCTCTTGTGCAGCTATGATTAGTGTCTCTGTGCTGTCTTGGAGTCCAGCTTTCTCCAGCCATTGGTAGGATTTCTCCATGTCAGTCACATCCATTATCTGTCGGTGGTACATCCCATGCAGTGGCTTGTCTTGCCATGGCGATTCATATTCCTGTTCTTCCTTCCAGATCTGTTACTGTTGCTGCTTTAGGCTTTCTCTCAGCATCTCATCTTTTGCTGCCATTTTTCTGATGTATTCCTGGATACTCCTTGTTTCATCCGCGATTGTGGCTTGGCTGCTTATTCTATCACTAAGCAGCAAAAAGAGGACTTAAAGATCCTCCAAAAAATTGAAAAACCAGCAGAAAATAGGCAGAGATGTTTACCTGCCCAGGCCTCCAAACAAATGCACTAACAGGATGCAGTGGACCGATTTAACACAGGTGCAAAAATGTCGATGAGACAACCACTCACAACCTGCCAATCTATGGAGGGGGTGGCTGTTTGGCATATTAATGCACAAAAAAGGTCTGTATGCGGTGCTGTTCACATACAGGAGATACAGAGCATCTGGCTTACAGCCTATTGGTCACGCCCCTACTATTAGACTGCGTATTTTGAGGTATTAGTTGCATATTTTGGCCATAATATAGACTAATACCTCACATATTTTTGTATGTGTTTTTTGCACTTTATTTTTCAGGGTGCAGTTGGGCCCATTTGGTTCTGTAAAATGTGGTGTCTGTTCACATGGGATGCATTCTGGATAGCACTGGGCAGCCCGCCTAATCTAATAGTATGGTAGTATGGGCGAGCTTGCATATTTTGGCCATAATATTAACTAATACCTCACATATTTTTGTATGTGTTTTTTGCACTTTATTTTCAGGGTGCAGTTGGGCCATTTGGTTCCGTAAACTGTGGTGTCTGTTCACATGGGATGCATTTTGGATAGCACTGGGCAGCCTGCCTAATCTAATAGTATGGTCGTGACCAATAGGCTATAAGCCAGATGCTCTGCATCGTCTGTGTGTGAACAGCGCCGCATACAGACCTTTTTGTGCATTAATATGCCAAACAGCCACCCCCTCCATGGATAGTCAGGTTGTGAGTGGTTGTCTCATTGGCATTTTTGCACCTGTGTTAAATGGATCCACTGCATCCTCTTAGTGCATTTGTTTGGAGGCCTGGACAGGTAAACATCTCTGCCTTTTTTCTGCTGGTTTTGGCTTGGATCCTTATCAAGCCTCGACCACCCTCATTTCTGGTGGAATACAATCTTCGGCTGCTAGACGTGGGGTGGAGACCTCCATGCATTGTGAGGAGCTTTCGTGTCTTCACATCTGAAGCTTCCATCTCTTCTTTTGGTCAGCACACTATGCCAGCAGGGTATCTGATAATTGGCAGGGCATATATATTGATGGGGAGGATTTAATTCTTTCCATTGAGCTGGCTCTTCAGGACCTGTCTTACCCTTTGATGGTATCTGGATGTTGCTGCTTTTCTTGCCTCCTCATCATGTTTACTGTATCCCTGTGGGATGCCAAGGTACTTGTAGCATGTCTGTACATCTGTTATGTGCCCTGCTGGTAATTCCACACCATCAGTCTTGACCACCTTGCTGCTCTTTATTACCAACTGACCACACTTCTCTAGTTCGAAGAACATTCCGATGTCTTTGCTGTAGATCCTTGTCAGGTGGATCAGTGAATTGAGGCCTTGTTCGTTTCTCGCATACAGCTTGATGTCATCCATGTAGAGGAGGTGGCTGATGGTGCTTCCACTCTTGAACTTGTATCCATAGCAAGACTCTGTAATTATTTGACTTAGGGGGTTGAAGCCTATGCAGAACAGCAATGGGGACAGCGCATCACCTTGGTATATGCCGCATTTGATGGTCACTTGTGCTAGTTGCCTTGAGTTGACTTCCAATGTTGTTATACATACTATATATTTTCATCCTTTACATTTTAAAAATTACAAAAAGCAATTGCAAAGTTTTGGCACGCTGCATTGTTAGTACCTAATAGCACCCCTTTTTGAGGTAGTCTATTTTGAGGTAGTCTATTTTGTTTAAGATCATTATCATTGTCCATTTGTAGAAGCCATCCTCTAGTCAAATTCAGCTGTTTTACAGATGATGTTTGCATCAAGAATTTGTTGAAATTTCATTAAATCCATTCTTCCCTCTACCAGTGAAATTTTCTCTGTGCCATTGACTGAAACACAACCCCAAGCATGATTGATAAACTCCCATTCTTAATGGTTGTCAAGAAGTTCTTTTCCTGAAATTCTGTGCCCTTTTTTCTCCACACATACCTTTGATCATTGTGACCAAAGAGTTCTATTTTAACCTGATTGGGCCACAGGACTTGTTTCCAAAATTCATCAAGCTTGTTTAGATGTTCTTTTGCATACTTCTGCCACTGAATTTTATGTCGAGGATGCAGGAGAGGTTTTATTCTGATGACTCTTCCATGAAGGCAAATGCAGAACAATGTACCCAAACTCCAGAGTCAGCTAAATCTTTTTAAAGGTCTTTTGCAGAAAAGTGAAGGTTCTGATTTTCCTCTCTAGCAATCCTTTAAGCAGCTGTCACTGTAATGTTGTTTAGTCTTCCAGACTTTATATTGACCCTCACTGTTCCTGTTAACTGCCATTTATTAATCACATTTCAAACTGAGGAAAGGACAACTTAAAAGCACTTTCTTATAATTTTCTCCTGATTTGTGGGCCTCTACAATTTTCAAAGTTCTTGGCAGCTGCTTAGAAGAACCCATGGCTGCTGTTGTTTGGCACAAGGTTAGAGGAGGATGGTTTTTCATAAAGCTGGGAAATTGGCAGTACCTAAATAGCAGTTTCATACAATGCCCAAATAATGTCACCATATACTACTGAAAGAACAGTGCAATACAAATCCACACTACTGAAATGATATCTTGAAGAGGTAGTAACTTATCTTCATTTGTCAACCCTTTAAAATAATAGTGCCATACAATGCTTAAATTATCTCACCATATAGAGCAGATAATACAATACATACAATTCTTGAATAATATCATTATGTAGCACTGAAATAACAGTGCAGGGCAATAACATATTAATATATGCAATAGTAAAATAACAGGGTCATGCAATGCCTATGAGTATCACCATACAGGGCTAAAATAACAGTGCAATATGATAGACAAATAATACCATACATATAATACCATCACACAATATTAAATGATGGTGCCATGACCAAGTGAAACAACAATACAGTGCTGAATAATATTATATTATGCCAAAATTTAACCACCAAACAGTGTTGAACAGGGTCATACAATATGTATAATGTATCACCATATAGTGCTGAAAAAGAATTGTGCCGTACAATGCCTGAATTTACATCACCATACATTGCTTAAACAAAAGAGCTGTAGTGTACTACCATAGTACCACCATGCAGTATTCAGATAATTCTCATAGGATGTATAAAATAATACCACCATACAGTGCTAAAATACTGCCTAACAGAGCTCAAATAGTAAAGATTATAGTATACTGTTTTATTCTGCTATGCCCATATATACACACAATTTGTCACGCACAGACCCTATATGCATATACGCACCCTATACAGGTCAACTAGGGTCAAAGGTCTATAAACAGGTCAGTCTTTGGAAATCTGGATGTTCTCTGTCCTATACATTGCAATGTAAGGTCTTTGTGAAAATTTCATGTGAAATATGCCCCTGTGACTAGCGGTGAAACAACGACTGGAGTAGAATCAGCGAATTATGGAGAGATGTTTTGTGGGAATTTGCACTGCGCTTTGGATGTGATTTGTGAGACACGACAATCGATATCAATATTAGGAGCTCATTTTCTCCTCGTCATAGGTTGTTTGAGCAGCTCTCCGCTGATTCTCTTCTGTGCTCTGCAGATATAAAGTAACCCAGGTGTCTACCATAATTCTCAGCCTTGTCCGTCCGGCCCCGGAGAATCTCCAGTGATGGATTTTCGTACACTTGGCGGTGTGTAAGGTTGAATTGTGCCAACAGCCTGAATTTTCTAGTAATCAATAGGTCTGTGGCCTTTTACTAAGTGCAAATGGCTTCAGCACAGATTCAGCAAGCTGCAGGCCGAGCGACGGAGAGACTGACATAAGCGTCAAGCGTTTTGTGATGGGTCTTCCTATAGTTTAACTCTATGCCTCCTGATGACGGCAGAGAGTCAGATATTTCCAGAACAATTTATGGCACAAAACCCAATCTTCAAAGGAGCTGTACAGAATTAGAAAAACATGGCTGTTGTCTCTGAAAATCAGCACTACGCTTGTCTACATGTCATATGTAGCTAGATCTATTTGTGGTCCATGTGCCAGGTCAGTAGTCTCTGGCGGCTAGACGGAAGCTGTGTGAATTATTATCTTCCGAGATTCCTAGGCTGGCTTGATGTCATCTGTGTGTCATGGCGCAATGATCACGTTATATTATTATTATACAATTATATAGTGCCATTTATTCCATGGCGCGTTACATGTGAAAAGGGGAAATATAGATAAGTACAATAAACATGTGTAAGACAAAGGACACACAAGTACAGAAGGAGAGAGGACCCTGCCCGCGAGGGCTCACAGTCTACAGGGATGGGTGAGGATACACTAGGAGAGGGTAGAGCTGGTTGTGCGGTGGTTCAGTAGACCGAGGATCATTGTGGGCTGTAGGCTTGTCGGAACAGGTGGGTCTTCAGGTTCTTCTTGAAGGTTTCCATTGATGGTGAGAGTCTGATGTGTTGCTTTAGAGAGTTCCAGAGTATGGGGGAAGCATGGGAGAAGTCTTGTATGCGGTTGTGGGAAGAAGAGATAAGGGGGTGGAGAGAAGGAGATCTTTAGAGGATCGAAGGTTGCATGCAGGTAGGTACCGAGAGACCATGTCACAGATGTATGGAGGAGACAGGTTGTGGATGGCTTTGTATGTCATGGGTAGGGTTTTGAACTGGAGCCTCTGGGCAATAGGAAGCCAGTGAAGGGCCTGGCATAGGGGGGAGGCTGGAGAATAGCGGGCAGACAGGTGGATTAGTTGGGCAGAAGAGTGTAAGATGGACTGAAGTGGTGCCAGAGTGCTAGAGGGGAGGCCAGAGAGTAGGAGGTTGCAGTAGTCGAGGCGGGAGATGATAAGGGCGTGCACTAGTGTTTTTCTGATTTCATGGTTGAGGAATGCGCAGATCAGGGAAATATTTTTGAGTTTGAGGCGGCAGGAGAAGGCAAGAGCTTGGACAATTGGTTTGAAAGAGAGGGCAGAGTCGAGGATCACCCCAAGGCACCGAGCATGCGGGACTGGGGAAAGCGAGCAGCCATTGACATTGATGGATATCAACCAGGCCAATCCAAAGCTGGGGATCCCAAGAGGTAAGAGATTTGTGAGCCTCTAATCCAATGGCCATAGTCCCGTGACTCTAGTGATGTGTGATACTGTTGCTCAGCCCCAATGACATGTGATGAACAAATCAATTTATACTGCCCACTTGCAGTCCAGTCCTCCATGACAGTGAGTCTTCACTTCTGCACCCAGCATCCTGGTCGCCTCTGGCACATTATAGGTCCAGCAATGTCATGACCAGGGCAGTGTAATTTGAATTGCTCATCTCTACCAGTGACCCATCTGAATGGAGTGGAAGTCAAGACGAGATGGCGCTCCGCTGTTTCCAGCAGTGTCAAAGATAATGAATGGGGCAGATGCCTGTTCTGGAGATGCAACATGGCTGTATTCTTCAGCAGCGTTTCAATTTGAACAGTCCTGGGTTCCATATAGTCCACTTGCTGCTGGTAGCTACAGTAATTGGCCAAATCTGCGACTGATACTCTGTAACGTGACCATTAAGTTATAATAACTTCTGTTCTCGCACCTCCGGTTCTGCACTTTGACTGCTCTGGTGTCTGGACTCGACTAAATTGCAATGAAAAAAGCGTTAGCACAACGGAAGTATGGTGCACAAGTAGGTTCCCAAACCGTACAAACTTGTGTAGAAAACTTGGCACACCAGTTGCTGAAGTGTAGAAATTTAATGTGATCCAAAAGGGTAGATATTGTAAGGATTCGGACTCGCTTAGGTGCGGCGGGAGTCAAACATGAGGCACGTTCCTTTAAAATTTCACAGGGTTTATTACTCCATAAACCAGAGACAGCACATAAACAGTCCTTAGCTGGGCTGTGTTCCCTCAGGTCCTGTGCACACAGGTCAGGGCAATGTCCAGAGCAGCGCTCTATCTGCAGCCGCAGACACAGGAAGGCTTCTCCTTCCTTGGAACACAGACCACTCTCTGTAGTGTCCCACCTGGACACATGGAAGTCTGTCCACACTCTGCCAGACTTCCTCACAGTCTCCCTCACATGTGCCAAACACCTTAATTACATAGCCCTGTAACCACACCCATAGGTGAGGTATGGATCACATGAGCTGGTCACATGGTCAGGACTTCACCACAGGTCCTGAACATACACATATCTTCAGGCAAAACGGAGTACATTCCGCACCCAGTGCACTAAATGACATCTTTAGTGCTCATGTACACTATAGGCAAAATACTCCGGGTTGCATCGCAGGGAGCATCCCTCCATGTGACATATCTCCCATTAACCACGCGATCACCTGTCACACCACATATCCCCCTCCTCTGCCTAAAGCCGTGGGGCTTGGCACTTTCTATTACTCGCCCAGAGATCCTTCTCGGTCGTCTCTGCCAGTCAAATCGTCTATCAAAGTCAGGCCCTGCTAGTGAACTCTTCAGTAGTCGTCCCTTATCTGACTCTGTCTTGTTCTTTGATAAAGATGGGCCCACGTCAGACCACCCGCATCCCTGGCGGTCAGTATGGTGTTGCGACTCCCTTGCCCCCATACCTCTTGTCTGGACTGACTCTTTGTCACCACGTCTTCTACAGGGTCTCCTGCCTAGGTCACTCAGCTCTGAGCTAACTGAGGCATCACTACTTCCTCTTCCATCAGGCCACCTACTGTCCTCTCTCTGCTGGCCATTTCTCCTAAGGTCTATAAGGTCCCGAGAGCAGCCCTTCCATTTATCTCTATGTACTCTCTTATCTCCATCTTTAGGACTTCCAGTCTTAAGTGAACCTCTTTGCCTTTCTATACCGCGAGTTGAAGGAGGCGGCCATCTTCTTTCCATTTCCTCCAGCTCTCTACTGATCTGCTTCCTCTCAAGTCTTAGCTGCTCTACTTCTTTCAGGTATGACACGCGATACTCCAGGAGCATCCGGATATTCCCAAGGCTCTCCATGGACCCGACAACGAGGAATGGAACCATCCCATCTTCACCCTTGTCCTGGGTTTCGTCATTAGCCGGAATCCTCACTCTCATCACGCCAGACCTGTTCACGATGTCCTGCATCACTTTCCCAAACCTTCCAATGACTTTCCTCACCAGACCTCCGGGCACTTGAATTATGTCTTCTGCAATGCCCTGCTGACTTTGAACTTTCCTCGCACACTCTAGACATCGAGCGGCTTCTTTTTTTCCCAACAGGATCATCTGCCTTGTGCGGAGGCATTGTAGATGCATATCCCTCAGGATAGTAACCCGCTTCCTTGTGACTTCCTTAGATGACAGTATGACCAGCTGCTTCGTCTCTGGTGCCCAGATCACACTACATGCTTCTATAGCCTTCCTAAAGGCCTCACGCACACCTTCCTCAGCACAGGCTTCCTGCATGTCTTCTGGTACATCAATTACAACCTTGAAGGTCGTGGACTTGCTCTCATCCTGAACAGATGGCTCTGGGTTCCCTACGGACACTTCCCTCAAGATATCTGTCACGATTGGATGACTGTCTTGTGCAGCCCTTGGCTCACCATCTTCCTGAGATTTACAGTCTTCAGGACCCTTTTCCAAGATGGGCTTTGGCAGTTCTGCCTTGCTATCAGGCGGGCACGGCTGCTGTACGTCTTCGCCTATCCACTTCTCCCGTAGTAGACCTTTTCCTACTCCACTGAGTTCTTGCAGAACTTTGTCTCGCTCCTCTGCCAGGTAGCGACGCTCATCCTCTCTCCTGAGAATCTCCTGTTGATACTTCTCTTGGGCCTCTCTGAGCACCTCCATATCTTCCAACAGGGTCTTGTTCATGGTTTTACACGCTGACAGGTGACCTCTGAGCTCAGAGACTTCCTTCTCCAGCTCATCCACTCTGTGCTCAGTCACTTGTCTCAGTACTTTGCCTGCCAAGAGCTTGGACTCTAGGTGGTGCAACCGCTCCACCTGCGCGGAGTTGGCGACTTCCAGACTCGCCACCTTCAGACACTCCCTCGCCAGCTGCTGACACATCTCTTCGCACCCTTGCTCCAAGTCTCGTAGGTGCGCTTCTACCTGGTGCAAACTGTCATTACACTGGATTCGTGCTTCTGTCTGACAAACACTGTCTTCAGCCCTAGTGGTTGCTACTGGCAATAACATATTACAGTCACGCCTGGTACCTGTGTCACACCCCACCGCATGGGAAACGTTCATGTTGCTCTCTGTTCGGGTGTCAGGTCCACTCTTTTTAATTACCACACCACTATCAGTCTCTCTCTGGTACCCGTCAGGTGACATCATGTCCGTAAGTGGGGCCGACGCACTGTTCTCTCTGGTCATGCTTAACTTAGGCCTGTCAACTTTAGGAGGCGGACGTTTCACACCATTACTTCCCATACACATTATATCAACAGACACTTCTCCTTTTGTCCACCAGTCCCACAGGGCTTCTAAGTCCCGCCCTATTACCATAGTATACTGTAAGTCTGGGTCTACTGTCACTACATGGTACGTGGAACTCTCAGTCGTGTCAATGTAGAGGTATGCTGTCAAAAGTTCTTTATCGTCCCCACCAAAGCCATTCACTCTCGTCACCGTCCCAGGCGACACAGAATGTCCAGGAGTGGTTCTTAGCACAGATACCGGACTCCCAGGGTCTAACAATCCCATCACCCGTTCTCCATCCAGCCAGAAGGGGAACTGTAGTGTTGGTTCACTGACCGAGCTACTCACAGTCGTCTCATCTCCCAGCCCACCATCCGTCATGTCACGAGACGTCAGGTCCGTAAGTTGGGCAGATGTCCTTCTCCTTCCGGTCAGTTCTACCTCTGACCTGTCTACGTCAGGAGCCGTCACTATCTTAGTGTCCGCTGGCCCCACAGTCGAAGCATCTCCATCGTCCGACCAAACGTCATCAAACAAAACAAAGTCCCGGCCCCTCTCCCAGGCATAGACTAAGTCCCGTGGTATCCCTCCCCCTTGGCACTCACCACCTTTGGTCCCCTCAAACACTACTCTGTCTACTGCATAGTTCACCGTGACCCCGTGTTTACAGTGAACCCTGACGTTTTTCTCGGACAGAGAGAAAGTGAGAGGAGTTCCTGTCAGAGTCACCTGATTCTCTGATTCCAGCCGACCAAAGGCTCCTTCCCGGTGCAGCATCACTGTACACATCTGTGGCCCATCATTACTACCTGGAAAGGATATTCCACATTCTGAAAAAGACCTGCACATACACTGCGGTACTCCAGACGTACCTACTGAGTCACCCAGTGCTGTCACTTCTTCAAACTTGGCCCCTTTCTGGACCACCACCCCGCTTTGGGTTGCCGCCCCCTCCCGGGACTCCACCCCATTTTGGGTTACACCCCAATTTGGGCCACCGCCCCCTTTGGGGACTCCACCCCTTTACGGGCTACCTCCCCGATTTGGGCCACCGCCCCCTTTTTGGACTCCACCCCTTTACGGGCTACCTGCCCGATTTGGGCCACCGCCCCCTTTTGGGACTCCACCCCTTTTCGGGATCTCCCCATGTCTGTCCTGCAGAACCTCTTAGGCCACAGTTCACACAGTACAGTTTATGCCTTTTTCTGGTACTGGCCCTTTAAGCACGACACCACACCAATTCCTTCTGGCACTGCCCCAGCTCCTGCCGTCGCTCACAAGCAGCTGCTGGTGTCTCTGCAGCTCCTGCTGCGTCATCTTCGAGGACCCACCGATCCACCGGAAGCCACTTGTCACCCTCAAAGATAAAAAAACCACAAAAGCGCGCCCATAGGGCCTTACCAGTGCAGGTATACTGGGTATAAGGACATAATACAGGGTACTCACCCTTAATAGTTGTGTAAAGCCACAACTACTGTATCCGCTTAGTCATATGCAATAAAGCTGCAGCAGGATGGTGTAGACAGACAGCGTCTGCTACCAATGCTCAAATAGGAGATCCCAAAAAGAAAAAACATCAGGTCCCCGCGCTGCGAGACCTTCGTGAGCGTACTGAGCCACAGCAAGCACTTTCAGGATTTTTTTTTTTTTTTTTTTGCAGAGAAGCGAGGAAAAGGGAAAAAAAAACACAAGCACAGTCTCTCACTGACTCTGGTCAGTGCAACACGGATTCCTGTCCGATACCTGCTGGTGTCAGCCACACAGGTTCTCGGGTACCTTTTCTCCTCATAGGCATCCCACAAATCTCCATACAGTCATTTCCTCTGACCTCGGTCAGTATTACTCACGATTTTCCATACCGTCTGTGCTCCTGGGAATCGCTGCCCGCATTCTCCACCAATTGTAAGGATTCGGACTCGCTTAGGTGCGGCGGGAGTCAAACATGAGGCACGTTCCTTTAAAATTTCACAGGGTTTATTACTCCATAAACCAGAGACAGCACATAAACAGTCCTTAGCTGGGCTGTGTTCCCTCAGGTCCTGTGCACACAGGTCAGGGCAATGTCCAGAGCAGCGCTCTATCTGCAGCCGCAGACACAGGAAGGCTTCTCCTTCCTTGGAACACAGACCACTCTCTGTAGTGTCCCACCTGGACACATGGAAGTCTGTTCACACTCTGCCAGACTTCCTCACAGTCTCCCTCACATGTGCCAAACACCTTAATTACATAGCCCTGTAACCACACCCATAGGTGAGGTATGGATCACATGAGCTGGTCACATGGTCAGGACTTCACCACAGGTCCTGAACATACACATATCTTCAGGCAAAACGGAGTACATTCCGCACCCAGTGCACTAAATGACATCTTTAGTGCTCATGTACACTATAGGCAAAATACTCCGGGTTGCATCGCAGGGAGCATCCCTCCATGTGACATATCTCCCATTAACCACGCGATCACCTGTCACACCACAATACATAAAATAAACAAACGTTTCGGTCATCTAGAACTTCCTCAATGTGCTACAATTGAAGCAGAATTTAAATAGGAATCAAAAATACAAAATAAAAGTAAAGTATATACAATATGTTCAGAAATTGGGTCAAAGGGAAAGAAAGAAATAATGACCAGAGAGCGTACCAAATATTGGTGTGTAATGGATGGAATAGTACATGTATCATAGGACAATCAACTATGTATGACGACGGAGATCAAAGAAAAGGTGGAGGAGGGGAGATAAATGTTAGATGGAAGATGGACCTACCCGAATGTTAATTTTTGGGGATCCCCCCACAAGAGGCAATAACCATGTGAGGGTCAAATATTATAATAATGATAAAGTGATCAAATGTGCCTGTGAAAATTACATCATAGATGTAGAAAAGTTGGATACACCACCTCCCGACCTACTGTCTCCTTCCCCATAATCCTGTAGAATGTAAGCCCGCAAGGGCAGGGTCCTCTCCCCTCTATACCAGTCTGTCATTGTTAGTTTGTTTACAGTAAGTGATATCTGTATTTTGATGTATCCCCGTTTCATGTACAGCACCATGGAATTAATGGTGCTATATAAATTATTAATAATAATAATAATAATAATAATACAAGTATGGATGGAAGACCTGGCTTAAGGCAGTACCATGTACGGGTGGCTGAAACAACCCATAGGTTATAAGGTATAGACAACTGCTAAGTAACACTTACATCTGTGGCCAGTGAGACAATATAAATGGACACTTACACAGTCCTAGTGTGAGGGAGGGCCAGGGCCGTAGTCGTGGCTGAGACTAGTGGCTCTGGCGCACCCTGGCCTCCCATCACAAGAACACAATATCCCCTCTGCAGCATGCCTTTTGTTTTACCTTCTGTGCCATCAGAGTCCCATCGGCTGGCTGAAGTTACACTGCTTCCGTAGTTGTACAATAAGAGACAGAGTCCATTTCAAACTTAAAATGAAGAACTTTACTCTTTTCTTAACCCAGCACATTCTTGTCAGTTACAACAACAGCGTTAGGTTCCTCACAATCCAATATTTTTTTTTTCTTCTCCTTTAAGGATTGTGAATTTCTATGTATTATGATTACGATTATTATGTTATTTGAAATTTGTTATGTATTTACATATTTATACGTATATAATGCACATATTTTTGTATACTTTATGTGTTTTGTCTATTGGTGATCAGGTGTTTTTTTAAAGCAAGGGAGCGACTCCACCGGTAATTTGATGGCTTAATTGCCTGCCTCTTTGATTACACACATGTGTGGAGTCTCTCGGTTGGTTGAGAATGTTTATAACTAGTCTGCAATTCATTTTGTCTTATGCCTCTGAAGAAGAACCTGTTGTGAGGTTCGAAACGCGTAAGGCGTGGGGGTCTTCTTCCCCTTTCTGTTTTTATTATGAAAATATGTGAATAAAGTTTTTCCGTGGATTTTATCAAGTCTTCAGTGCCGGATCTTCCTTCTCTTCTTATGTTTGCTACACATGGTGGTCAGCCATTTGATCCATAGGCACGACCGGCTTACAGGACTATTTTTGGTGAGCACAAATCCCTTTCCCTTTTCCCATTTTTCAAGCTTATATATATGATGCTGGAACCATCAGATTCCATCTTTTAGCCCCATCTGTCTTGTTTGTCTGCATATATTTTAATACAATTAATAAAGTTGTTTGTTCCTTCTTTGACCTCATGACTGTTTGGCCTTTTGACTTCCTCTTACACTAGTGTGGTTTGCGGGACATGTGGGACGCGGTGTCCACCGCTAGTCACGCTAGTGTATGTGGCTCCATAAATAGTGCTATGAACGGCGCTCAGCTAGTGATGCGCCGCGGAACCGAAAGTGACATACTGGATGTGATGTTATGCGTTCCAGTGACCGGAGGTGAAGGCGCTTGCGTTCCACATAACCAGAAGAAAGCCTTGCATTCCACTGAGTGTATGCTATGCGTTTCACAGGCAGGAAGTGGATCTGCGGTATCCATGGAAAGACTGTAAAGATATGTGTAGATCCATAAAGAGGCAAGATATGGACATCATGTGGGAAAGAGGCATGAGGAGGTCCAGGAAGGTAGTCAAGAAGAGAGACAGGTTCATATTCAATATAGATGACTCTGAAAAAGATGTAAATCATCAGTATCAAGACAATAAAATTCTTCCAAAGCATTGATATTGAGCATAACCTTTTGAACAGCTTAATACATTTGTCATAAGCACAACATAAATTAGAAAGATTATATTATGCGATTACTGGTTATCCCATCACTGCATGAAGGATTGGAGATCATAATTCCTATTCAGGTCTTTTGGAGCTAATGTCTGTAATTCATGGTTCCAGTATGCCTCTCTACATTTGAGAATGCTAATGTAAAGTTCTAGCAGGAACGCGGGATGCAGTGATGAGCAGGAGGCAGAGCAAGAGTTAACGGGTATTTTATGCAGAGGGATAACAGCAGAGAATATTTCACGCAGGGAGTGAGGGGAGTAAGGGAATCTAGCAACCCCCAGAGTAAACGGGGACAGAACAATAACAGAGGGTCAAATATCGAGTTAACTTATCAGTCTCTGGTTCCTGGTCGGCGTAGGCTGGAAAATCCCACGATGGCGCCATAGGTGACGCGAGGAATCTTTGATACGATCCCGGAGGAAAGTGTTGCACAGTCTGTGACGGCGAAGTGTCCTGGCTCCCTCACATATGGTCTTGTGATCCTGGAACGAGCTGCTGGCTGAGAGGAGGGCTGAAACTCCGCAATAGGTTTACAAAATCCCAGGGTGAAGGCTGCAGTTTCACTACTACAGACAACGCGCACCGGTGGATTAGTACTGCACAGCGTGTCGTCAGTTGTCAGCGGTAGGGATGGGCGAATCTACTCGTTAGGACTCGTTACTCTGCGAGTAGTAGGGGACTTGCAGGAGTCGGTACTCTGCGAGTTTCCAAGCGATTACTCGCACAGTAACGAGTCCAATACAAATCAATGGCAATCCTAGTTTTTTCAGAGTTTAATACAAGCAATCCTAGTTTCTTAGCGATTTTGTGTCCCCCTGCTGACACAAAATCGCTAAGAAACTAGAATTGCTTGTATTAAACTCTGAAAAAAAAAAAATAGGAGTCTCTCTCTCTCTCTCTCTCTCTCTCTCCCCAGCACAGGACTCGCTGCAATACTCGCATCCCCATTCATTAACATTGGACTCGCTAGACTTGCAACGAATAGCGAGTTTCCGACTCAGACTCGTTACAGTCTAGCGATTCCGAGTATTTCAGGATTCGCCCATCCCTAGTCAGCGCTACAGACCGGTTGGTACTGTTGAAGTCAGAGGTCAGTGAGGAAACAGTCTTTGGAGGTACCTGGTCTGTCTGCGCAAGGGATGGAAGGGTGCAACTCGGGCCTGTAGATTGGCGTCAGTCAGCGGAGAGGGAGTCAACCTTCTCCTGGAGCACACTCTGGATCCCCGCCCAAAGCCCCGTTTTCACATGCACAGTTCCCTTTATATCAGGCCCGCCCCCTTCAGTCAGGTGCCAAGTTCTGCTCCAGTTAAATAGTCCTTCCCCTGGCAAGAATGGTGACAGGCCCGACAGTTCTGGCCCAGACACGCGAGAGACACCACTAGCCCAGTCCATCCTCCTACACTAACACGGTCAAACCCCCCCCCGGCATAAAGTTGGGATGTGCTCAATAATTTGGAAACCTATTTGTGAGATCCTATGTCCACTGGAAATGAAATGGTGTGGTATGGGTAATAAGAGATTACTGCACTTTATGGTGGACTTGTGTTTTGATATCCTGCCCCTAATGGGCTGAGTGGTCTCATCATTGTACAATAGTCCACATGGACATTTGATCAGGTAAACCACGAAAGATGTATCACATGTAAAAAATTTCTTAATGGTGTGTTTTTTTGCCTGTATGGGGGTGGTAAATGATGCTCCCCTTCTGGACATTATTACATTGGTTGCATCGACTGAGTTGCACAACGATCTCTGCTCTGCTAGGAACAATCTATTAGGAACAACTCTACACACATTTTCTGTCCAGGCCATTCCTGCCCATGCATGCACTATTAGTAGCAACTCTGCACACACACTTTCAGTGTAGGTCCTATCTTCTGCACACACATGTAACAATTCTGCACACACACATAGTGACCTGTCCAGGCAATTACTGCCCATGCAAGTACCATCAGAAACAACTCTGAACAAACATTTTCAGTGTAGATTCAATCTTCGGAATACACGATCTCTGCACACCCATGCACCATCAGGCACAGCTCTCCACATGATACTTCCTTTCTGTCCAGACTTTTACTCCTGCACACAAGATCTCTGCATCCAGGTGCACCATCAGGGACTACTCTGCACACGCACTTCCTGCTCAGTCCAGACCATATCTGCTGCACACACTATCTCTACACACATATGCATCATTAAGAGCAACTCTCCAAATAAACATCATGTCCATGCTTTACCTCCTGCACACATGACCTTCAAAAATATATAGTGGTAATATTTAGCCACATTTTTCTTTGTTACTAGAAGTGCGGCTGCAGGGAGAAAACTCATATAGTCTCCCTGCAACTGCTCACTTTGAGTCATCATTATACAGGGTGGACCATTTATATAGATACACCTAAATAAAATGGGAATGGTTGGTGAAATCAACTTCCTGTTTGTGGCACATTAGTATATTGAAGTCGGCCATTTTGAATCCAACTTTTTTTCCAATGGGAAGAGGGTCATGTGACACATCAAACTTATTGTGAATTTCACAAGAAAAACAATGGTGTGCTTGGTTTTAACATAATTTTATTCTTTCATGAGTTATTTACAAGTTTATGACCACTTATAAAATGTGTTCAAAGTGCTGCCAATTGTGTTGGATTGTCAATGCAACTCTCTTCTCCTACTCTTAACACACTGATATCAATACCACAGAAGAAATGCTAGTCTAAGGGGGTCAGATTCCTTTTAGGAATGCTCGGACCTGACACCCATAATGTGGTGGTGCACCATCTTGCTGGGAAAACTCAGGGAGCGTGCCATCTTCAGTGCATAAAGAGGGAAACACATCATCATGTAGCAATTTCAGATAGCCAGTGGCATTGAGGTTTCCATTGATGAAGAATGGCCCCAATATCTTTGAATCCCATATGCCACACTATACCATCAATTATGGGTATCAGATCCAAGCATTCCTACATGAACAGTTTCCTGGAAAGTGCATTGGCCATCGTGGGCTGTTGAATGGCCACCAAGGTCTCCCGATCTGACCCCCTTAGACTTTTATCTTTGGGGTCGTCCGAAGGCAATTGTCTATGCTGTGAAGATACGAGATGTGCAGCATCTGAAACAACGGATACTGGAAGCCTGTGCTAGCATTTCTTCTGCTGTATTGCTATCCAACACAATGGGCAGCACTTTGAACACATTTACAAGTGGTCATAAACTTGTAAATAACTCATGAAAGAATAAAGTTACGTTAAAACCAAGCACACCATTGTCTTTCTTGTGAAATTCTCAATAATTTTGATGTGTCACATGACTCTCTTCCCTTTGAAAGAAATAAAGTTGGATCCAAAATGGCCGATATCAAAATGGCCGACATGGTCACCACCCATCTTGAAAAGTTTCCCCTCCCAAATACTAATGTGCCACAAACAGGAAGTGATATCACCAACCATTCCCATTTTATTTAGGTGAATCCATATAAATGGCCCACCATGTACAATGAGTGTGCTGTGATCATTGCACCTGAACCTTGTCCGACAGCCAACACTGCACACACACTGTGAAGCAGGCTGTCACTAACCTCAGCTGGCCATACTATGCCACAATCATAATCGTCACCATATCATATATTTTCTCAGTTTCTGTAATACAAAACATTTCATGGTTGCAACTATAGTGTGTGGTCTCGTTGTCATCACAGCTGGTTGGATAATCCCACGGAAAATTAGATGAAGATCATTGTACGCCGCATGTGCTGAAGGCTGGCTGGATTTTGGGATGATGCCTGATTATCTTTGATTTCACTCCCTGCCTACGTTCTCCCGGATGTGTGAAGTCACTTGCACCTTTAAAATATTTACTATTCCTGCGTCTCAACACACGGTGATCATGGCCTAAAGACATGGACTCCCTCTTGGTTCCTTTATTTCATTTTGTCTTGATCTTTTTTATAATGAGCATACTTCCAGAGATGTGATGAATAGTTTATGTGCACAGGCCTCCTAATCCGCATCACATCCTATATGCAATTGCTTATTTATCATAAACCTATATAACATGAGCATAATTTAGCGAGTAGGTAGGACGTATGTGGTGTCATATTCTGTGGGTTGTGTCCTAGTGAGGGTCAGATGAGTCTTAGAAGGCTTGTTTCCAACAAAAATCAACAACCTTGAAA
The DNA here is from genome assembly GCF_039654945.1 of Dendrobates tinctorius. Classification (NCBI taxonomy): domain Eukaryota; kingdom Metazoa; phylum Chordata; class Amphibia; order Anura; family Dendrobatidae; genus Dendrobates; species Dendrobates tinctorius. The sequence goes on along the minus strand of NW_027361682.1, from coordinate 29,564,928 downwards.
ATTTTTTGGTGAATTTACAATGATTTTGATAAAACTAGACTCTAGTGTATGAATCTGTCTTTATCCTGACATTCACTTGGGTCTCCTGGTTTTGCTTGCCCGCAGCCACAATAGAGTAAGATTGAAGCCAATATTGATTGGAAAACCAGGTTGCCCGATCTCAATAGCCATTGGAAAAGTGTCTTATGTATTGTTTTTGGGAAATGCTAATATTAAAAATGTACTTCGGGCCACATACAAGTACTTTTTATGAAAGAATTTACTGTAATTTGACCGGTGAAAAACAGAAATTGTCCATGTTTTGGCAATATTAGGGCCTTTATCAAAGTATATGTTGTTCAGAGTGGTTGGGAGACTGGAGCATTGTGGAACCAGATTTACTCCTATGTGTGCCGAAGTACCTTATTGACTTTCTCCTGTGACTATGGGTCAACCGGTTCTCAAGATTGACGGAGGTGCCAAGATCAGATTTCCAATCAGTTGACTTTTATGGCTCAGTGGACTGTCATTCATTGGAAAAATCTTTAAGAATGAGCAACAGACAGTAACTTTACACTAAAACCACCCAGCGAACAACGCACCAAAGTCTTGAAGACAACAAGAGTCAAAAAAGTTACTCTTGCTCTGTGGGACTATGGACATCTTTACATTGCAAGGGCGACTTCCATTTTTAATTTACACCTTTCCATGCCTCATTTACAATGTGTGGATAAAAGTGTGAAAAACCTCTTGCCGAAATAGGCTTATTTTCCAAAGGCCTTTTGAACTAAAAACTCTTGACCAAATTGGACAATCCTTTCAATATCACCACTCAGACTCGATAGAACAAAGCTGGTTCCTATTACTTATATTTCCACCATGACTTAGAGGGACACAGTTGGGCCTTAATTATATGTTCCACCATGTCTTGGTTATGGTCTTTGTCCTTGAGTCTCGTAAGTTCAACTTCAGCTTGAAGGTTTCATGGAGCCACAAGTGTAAAGAGTTGTGAGGGCAGGTTTTTTTTAGCAATATTGGAAGGTTGTGTGGTATAAAGCTCCTAGATCCAAGAGAATTACAACAAAAGAGCTGACCAATTTTCACATGTAATTTTTGATCTCTATGGCAAAGAGCTTTTCGGGCCCTTTGGTACCAGGCTCTGGGTTGGAGTACCATCCTTACGTCCCGTATAGCCATGCCCCTGCAGATCCTAAATACATAGGATGACCCATGGTGCGCTCGTATATTTCTCTGTATGTCATTCTATCTTGTCTTTGTGCAACAACATGGACACTTCCAAGAAACAGTAGCACGTGGGCATGGAATATTCACACCCATGACAAATACAATTGCTGTCCCATATTCCTTCCAAAAAGTGAAAGAATTTGCAAATATTTGGCTTCTTGTACAGCTATGCCATGATGGACCATCCCTGTCTCATTATGTATTGTGAGTTGTGCCAGCTTATGGGTCCAGCAATAGGAGCAGATGGCTTATGTAGAGTGCAGAAACACACAGAATGCCTTCCCAGGGAATTTTTTCTTTCCTATGGCAGCTGCCAAGCAGCATCTTAAACCAAACACTTTCCTATTTCCCCCCCTTTGGGTTGAAAAGCTGCTAATTAATCTTATTTCCAAGTGCTTTGTCCTAAGTACATAATTCAGATCCCACGCATTAGTCACAATTTCCTATGGTTTCAAGAGACCTGCGGAACTGCAAAATACAGTGGACTCTGAGCATTAACAGACTTTATACAATGAGTTGTTAATTATAACAAAAGATGACTGGAAAATCGGAAACAGCAATCTCATTTTATGAAATCGTTTAGAAAATTCTAGTGAGATAAAGGAGTTTCAAGGATGGGAAAAAACTTTGCTGACATCTTCCAAAAAAACAGCGTCAGAACTGCTTGTGGGTTATTTGTTTTTCCAGTCTAGTCCTTGACACGTCAATAGTGTAGTACCGCAACACAACCTATGATCAGGTGTGGCGCTGTTTTCCCAAATGTCCAAGAAATAAAATTAAAGGACATGTCCATGTTGCAGCTTGTTGCTGTGTACAAATACAGGTGCTTCTCACAAAATTAAAATATCATCAAAAGTTAATTTATTTCAATCCTGCAATACAATAAGTGAAATTCATATATTATGTAGAGTCATTACAAACAGAGTGATCTATTTCAAGTGTTTATTTCTGTTAATGTTGATGATTATGGCTTACAGCCAATGAAAACCCAAAAGTCATTATCTCAGTAAATTAGAATACTTTATAACACTAAAAATAATTTTAATATCTGAAATGTTGGCCTACTGAAATGTATGTTCATTAAATGCACTCAATACTTGGTCGGGTCTCCTTTTGCATCAATTACTGCATCAATGCGGCGTGGCATGTAAGCGATCAGCCTGTGGCACTGCTGAGGTGTTATGGAAGCCCAGGTTGCTTTGATAGCATCCTTCAGCTCATCTGCATTGTTGGGTCTGGTGTCTCTCATCTTCCTCTTGACAATACCCCATGGACTCTCTATAGGGTTAAGGTCAGGTGAGTTTGCTGCCCAATCAAGCACAGTGATACTGCTGTTTATAAACCAGGTATTGGTACTTGTGGCCTCTCCACTCTTCCTCCAGACTCTAGGACCTCGATTTCCAAATGAAATGCAAAATTTACTTTCATCTGAAAACAACACCTTGGACCACTGAGCAACAGTCCAGCTCTTTTTTTCCTTGGCCCAGATAAGACTCTTCTGGTGTTGTCTATTGGTCATGAGTGGCTTGACACAAGGAATGCAACACTTGTAGCCCATGTCCTGGATACGTGTGTGTGTGGTGGCTCTTGAAGCAATGACTCCAGTAGCAGTCCTCTCCTTGTGAATCTCCCCCAATTTTTTCAATGGCCATTTTTTAACAATCCTTTCAAATCTGTGGTTATCCCGGTTGCTTGTGCACATTTTTCCTTCCACTCAACTTTCCATTAATACACTTGGATACAGCACTCTGTGAACAGCCAACTTCCTTAGCAATGACCTTTTGCGGCTTACCCTAATTGTGGAGTGTGTCAAGTCAGAAGTCTTCTCCATGATTGTGGACCCTACGGGAACAGACTAGGGGACCTTTTTAAACACTTAGGAAGCCTTTGCATGTGTTTTTTTTTTAACTATTTTAGTTTACTGAGATAATGACTTTTGGGTTTTCATTGGCTGTAAGCCATAATCATCAACATTAGCAGAAATAAACACTTGAAATAGATCACTCTGTTTGTAATAACTCTATATGATATGAGTTTCACTTTTTGTAGTGAAAAAAAGAAATAAATTAACTTTTTGATGATATTCTAATTTTGTGGGAAGCACCTGTATATAAAATAAACCGGAGCCAAATAGTTCAACTGTCATAGAGAATGTTATTACTGCTTCTTTCTAGAAACAGTTCCATATAGTCTGATCACTTTAATGAAGCTGAACTGCAATACCACACACAACATAAAGGCATCTGTGGCAGTATTTTTGGAAGAAGGCTAGCATATTTTTTTCAATAATGGAAACCCCTTTGAAGATGACCTGTCACCTGATTTCACAATGCAAATTGCATTCATAACATAGTTAATTCAGCTGGAAAAATGGCAAATGTCCATCAAGTTCAACCAAGGGATGAAAAAGAACAATGAGAAGGGGGTCATGCACAACCACATTGTATATTCTGGTCCATCGGAAAAAAAGCTAATCATACCCTCTTAATTCCAAATTTCGATCAACGGGATCAAATATTCAGAAAATAACTTTACTCATTTACATTATTATTTACCGTATATTATTTTCTTCCAAAAAAGCATCTAGGCTACTTTCAGATTTGTGTTCTGAGGCGCAGCGCAGGGCCGCCACTAAGCTCCGCCCCCAGCCACACCCCCTCCGGTCAGCTCCTCCTCTGATCGCATGACGCTGCATGCGATCAGTATACCCTACAGTTAGCATTGGGTATGCTGGTCGTGCGCTGGTACACTTTTGCTGGCGCTTGCGCCCTTTCGGCGCTGTGCTGAGTGCACAAAAATGCAACACGGCGCGTTTTTGTGCGCTCGGCGCAGTGCCAAAAGGGCGCAAGCGCCGACAAAAGTGTACCAGCGCACGACCAGCGTCCCCAATGCTAACTATAGGATATGCTGATCCCATGCAGCGTCATGCGATCAGAGGAGGAGCTGACCGGAGGAGGCGCGGCCGGGGGTGGAGCTTAGCGGCATCCCTGCGCTGCGCCTCTGAACGCAAATCTAAAAGTAGCCTAAGCCATCAACAGCTCTTGCTCTAACCAGATCCTGTAGTCGACTGATCGCATTGCAGTGTACAGACTGGCCTGGCACCTCTCCTGACCTGAACGTGATGGCATGATGTTTTTCCTATGCAGCTGTCAGGCTCAGGTCAGGATTGCCGACGGTCAGTTCAAGGATTCCAACACAATCCTCACACAAGAAATTTGTTTGTCTGTCTGCCCCCTAACAGTTCTCATGATAAAGAAGACTTGTCTCCTCCAGAGACTGAACCTTTCTTTCGCTAGGCGGAGGGTGCACCCCCTTTATCTTTTAATGGATTTTTAGTTACATGAAACAGCTTTTGACCATACTTTTTATATGGGCCATTATATGTACTTGTATAAGTTAATGATGTCATCCCCTTAGCCGTCTCGTCTCAATAAATAAATACATTTCATTTGATCCTCTATACCCTTTATTAGTAGTTTTGGTGTCCAGAACTGAACTGCATATTCCAGATGAAAAAATTAAGTGATAGTATTACGTACTTGTCCCACGAGCCCATACCTCTCTTAATACGTGACTATCCTGCTGGCTTTAGAAGCCTCTGATTGACATTGCATGCTGTTGTTTATTCTGCGATCTATACGCTGTATAACCAGATACTCCTCTACAAGTGACTCTCCTAGTTTTACTCCTAATAGAACATATGATGCCCTCAGGTCATTATTACTCAGATGCATAAATAGGCCATTGAATGTCCCTCCTCCCTGCTGCTGCTGATTGTCTGCCCATCTAGCTGCTTGATTGACAGTTCCTCAGTTTCCCTTCTCCTCCTTCTGCTGAATGTCTGCCCACCTAGTCTGCTTGGCAACGCCTCAAAGTCACTCCTCCCTGCTGAGATCTCACAGCTGCTCATTACAAGCTGCAGCTGTCAATCAGGCTGGGTGGGCGGAACCTGAATACAAACTGACTCCCAAGTTCTCTTATTCTTTAATTGACATCACAATTATAACTCCAAATTGACATGGAATTTCACAGTAAGAACATAGTCTCATCGGGCCTAAGAGATATTTCTGATAATGTATACAGGTTTTATTGTGAAATTTGGTGAACTCCTTTATCCCTCTTTTATAATCATTTGGCATAGCTATAACATGGAATGATATTCTCGATACACAATATGCAAATAATTTTTTCATATTTACCCAGTTACAAACTGTGTCGTAGACAATATTTTTGCCTTTCTTGTACTTTTTTGCTTCATTATGTCTTTCCTTTATTTATTTCTTGGCAAAGTGGTCAAAATTGTAGTGCTAGAAGCTCTCATTACTACCGCCGGTAAAATAGCCCTGAGAGAGCTTTCATCCTCCCGGTGTATGCAGAGTTCTTAAGTCTATATTTTTCCTATTTCTTTCATATTTTCATTTGTTATGCTGTGACCTTCTGACTGCAGTCGCTTATGCAAACTCAGAGTGACAGCTAATGAAGCAATCCTCTCTGATCCATCAGCGCCATTATATAAACAAATAGGCTCCCTATGGTCAGGATCCGACTGGAGCGGCACGTGCGGCAAATGAATGACGCCAGGGACGTCACCCAGAGCGCTGCTAAAAGCTCCTGTTTTTTAGTAGTCGGCTATTTCCATCCCATTATTCACAGCATTACAAATCTGAACAATCACAAAAGTATAAAAGTTCCCTAAAAGTGGATCTCCAGGGATTGCTATAAAACTAATAGCACTACACTCTGAATACTGATATCATTAAAATCAGTGGAAAATTCACAAAGGGAAAAAGACAGCAGGGGCCACACAATGGAAATGGGCTACGATGTCTGGGTGACTTTGTGACTTAGTGAACATTCTATAGCTGCTGTAATACACAAGTACTAACTAATAAAACATGCAATGATTAAGGACTGTCTGAAACGCGTTTGCCCATAATCCATCTCTCTGGTGGTTGTGACATTACTTGAATATTTTTTTTCACATTCATGTTTTTTATACTTACTTAATAAATTGAGTATTTAATGAAGATCTTGACACTGGAATCCTCGTTCTTAAGAATTATAGAATGTTAAGAGTTGGAAGGGACCTCCTGGGTCATCGTGTCCAACCCCCTGCTCAATGCAGGACTCACCAAACCATCTGACAGATGTCTGTCCAGCCTCTGAAGACTTCCATTGAAGGAGAACTCACCACCTCTCGTGGCAGCCTGATCACTCTCAATGTTTTTTCTAATATGTAATCTGTATCTTCTTTCTCCCAGTTTCATTACATTGCTTCTCGTGTTTCCATTCGCAAATGAAGATAATAAAATACTGCCCTCTGTGGACAAAAATTTTACTACTATGTTGCTGTTTTTTTTAAGAATTTGAAAGGCGTCTGTTCCGACAATGTCAATTTAAAGGAAACTTTCATTGGATTTTTTTCGTTTAAAATGAGTACATCCTCCAATTGACGTCGCTCCACGGATTCTGGAACAGTTTTTCTTTTTCTTCTATGTCCCTCTGTTCCAAAGTTATGACCCCTTGTAATAATGATGCAAATTTACCCTCCAACTATCTAGGCTATCTAGAACTTCATTGAGGGCTTTTCTTTTCTGATGCTGACTAATAAATATTTAAATGTTCTATAGTATGTTCACAGTTAGTTGAAGGGAAAATTACATAACTTTGGAATGGAGGGGCACAAAAGTAAAAGAATAACTGTCCCACAAACCGTAGAGGAGCAAAAATTGTAGTACATATTAGGGTTGAATTACCGGTAAAAAAATCTAGTGAAAGGTCCCCTTTAAACTACTTATACAGTTAAATAGAGGCCTCCAGGCCTATAGAAATCATCCCTGTGGTAAAATTTTCACTTCCTTTTTTGCTCAGAAAAAGCTCTTTATTTCTTTTGCAAGTGAAATACTGAGTAAACCCTTGCTGTGGCTAAGGGCTCAGTGCACTGTTCCGCCTCCTCAATTACCACATTACTAACCTCACCTTTTATTAATTGACAGCACTCGTGTAATGACCGGAGGTCCGAATAAGATCCAGTGGGTCACAAACCGAGACTGAGGCAGAAATCCCAAGAGTCTTTACTCAAACAGCAGATAAAGTAGAACTCAGGATATGGAAGAAACAGATTGAATACCCTTATACTGTACACTCACTCAGCCGGAGCTGAAATCACTATGTCAATCCAAGGTTCCCTGAAGAGTGTATTACACAGGGATTTGACATAAATTTACCTATCAGAAAGGTCAATTCAGGTACTCAGAAAACAGGTGTAATCGAATGTAGTGATATCAAGGGACCCCCTGGAATGGCACACTGAGTATAACCTACACAAATCTACAATAACAATACATACAAATATAATACAAAGGTCCTTATGCGCTTCAACTAGGGATACCCAGGTATCTATGACTATGGTACTTTTAACCTGAGGTGAGTCTCCTCGCAGGCATATACAGTTGTGGCCAAAAGTATTGACACGCCTGCAATTCTGTCAGATAATACTCAGTTTCTTCCTCAAAATGATTGCAAACACAAATTCTTTGGTATTATTATCTTCATTTAATTTGTCTTAAATGAAAAAAACACAAAAATAATTGTCCTAAAGCCAAATTGGATATAATTCCACGCCAAACATAAAAAAGAGGGTGGACAAAAGTATTGGCACTATTCGAAAAATCATTTGATGCTTCTCTAATTTGTGTAACTAACAGCACCTGTAACTTACCTGTGGCACCTAACAGGTGTTGGCAATAACTAAATCACACTTGCAGCCACATTGAGCATGGAGAAAAGAAAGAAGACCAAAGAACTGTCTGAGGACTTGAGAAACCAAATTGTGAGGAAGCATGAGCAATCTCAAGGCTACAAGTCCATCTCCAAAGACCAAAATGTTCCTGTATCTACCATGCGCAGTGTCATCAAGAAGTTTAAAGCCCATGGCACTGTGGCTAACCTCCCTAGATGTGGACGGAAAAGAAAAATTGACAAGAGATTTCAACGCAAGATTGTGCAGATGTTGGATAAAGAACCTCGATTAACATCCAAACAAGTTCAAGCTGCCCTGCAGTCCGAGGGTACAACAGTGTCAACCCGTACTATCCGTCAGCGTCTGAATGAAAAGGGACGGTATGGTAGGAGACCCAGGAAGACCCCACTTCTTACCCCGAGACAAAAAAAAGCCAGGCTGGAGTTTGCCAAAACTTACCTGAAAAAGCCTAAAACGTTTTGGAAGAATGTTCTCTGGTCAGATGAGACAAAAGTAGAGCTTTTTGGGCAAAGGCATCAACATAGAGTTTACAGGAGAAAAAAAGAGGCATTTAAAGAAAAGAACACGGTTCCTACAGTCAAACATGGCGGAGGTTCCCTGATGTTTTGGGGTTGCTTTGCTGCCTCTGGCACTGGACTGCTTGACCGTGTGCATGGCATTATGAAGTCTGAAGACTACCAACAAATTTTGCAGCATAATGTAGGGCCCAGTGTGAGAAAGCTGGGTCTCCCTCAGAGGTCATGGGTCTTCCAGCAGGACAATGACCCAAAACACACTTCAAAAAGCACTAGAAAATGGTTTGAGAGAAAGCACTGGAGACTTCTAAGGTTCTAAGGTGGCCAGCAATGAGTCCAGACCTGAATCCCATAGAACACCTGTGGAGAGATCTAAAAATGGCAGTTTGGAGAAGGCACCCTTCAAATATCAGGGACCTGGAGCAGTTTGCCAAAGAAGAATGGTCTAAAATTCCAGCAGAGCATTGTAAGAAACTCATTGATGGTTACCGGAAGCGGTTGGTTGTAGTTATTTTGGCTAAAGGTTGTGCAACCAAGTATTAGGCTGAAGGTGCCAATACTTTTGTCTGGCCCATTTTTGGAGTTTTGTGTGAAATGATCAATGTTTTGCTTTTTGCTTCATTCTCTTTTGTGTTTTTTCATTTAAGACAAATTAAATGAAGATAATAATACCAAAGAATTTGTGTTTGCAATCATTTTCAGGAAGAAACTGAGTATTATCTGACAGAATTGCAGGGGTGTCAATACTTTTGGCCACAACTGATTGCATAGGCTGCAGCCAGTCCCAAATCTTCAGCGCCAATCAGTTACAGCAACACAAGGTTCCTTGTCTTGCCGGCAGGTGCCGAGTCCAAATGCTGGGGACTTATAGTTCTGTAGCCTCAAGATACTATCTCTCCTCCTGTAGTCCTCACGAATTCTCCTAGAAGCAATTCGCCTGTTTCTGTATAAAATGTCTGTCCAATATTGCTTCTCAGCTCATCACAACAGGGACTCCACAGAGCTACACAGTCACACAGCTCTCAGGAACACCCAGTCTTTGTTCCACAGCAAGGTCTCAGGCTCCCAAGATGAAGAGTTGCAGTACACAGTCTCTTATAACAATAATAATAATAATAATACATTTTATTTCTATAGCGCCGACATATTACGCAGCACTTTACATTTCAGAGGGGATTTGTACAGACAATAGACATTACAGCGTAACAATAATCACATAGATTATAACAAATACCAAGAGGAATGAGGGCCCTGCTCGCAAGCTTACAGTCTATGAGAAAAGAGGTAGACACGAAAGGTGGGTGGTAACAGTTGCCCTGATTGTATGGACCAGCCATAATGTTAAGTGTGTAACAGTACAGACACAGAGGGCTAATGGATGCATCAAGCATGTGGGAACATGATGCGGGGAACGTAGTTATGGTAAAACTTTTGGCTGTGCCACGCAGGGATAGATTAGGTTAATGTGTTGAGGCGATAGGCCAGTCTGAATAAATGCGTTTTCAGGGCACGCTTAAAATTGTGGGGATTGGGGACTAATCGTATTGACCTGGGAAGTGTATTCCAAAGAATTGCCGCAGCACGTGTAAAGTTTTGGAGACGAGAGTGGGAGGTTCTGATTATTGAGGAGGCTAACCTCAGGTCACCAGTAGAATGGAGGGTGCGGGTAGGATGGTATACTGAAACAAGGGAGGAGATCTAGGGTGGTGCTGAGCCATGGAGGACTTTGTGGGTGAGGGTAATAAGTCTATACTGAATTCTGGAGTGGATAGGTAGCTATTGTAATGACTGGCACAAGGTAGAGGCATCGGTGTAACGATTGGTGAGGAATATGATCCTGGCTGCAGCATTCAAGACAGATTGAAGAGGGGAGAGTTTTGTAAGAGGGAGACCGATTAGAAGAGAGTTACAATAGTCGAGACAAGAATGAATAAGAGAAACAGTAAGAGTTTTTGCAGAGTCAAAAGTAAGAAAAGGTCGAATTCTAGAAATGTTTTTGAGGTGCAGATGACAAGAGCGAGCCAGTGATCGAATGTGGGGGGCAAAGGAAAGCTCGGAGTCAAGTATGACCCCAAGACAGCGGGCATGTTGCTGGGGAGTAATAGTGGAACCACACACAGAAATGTCAATGTCAGGTATAGGTACATTAGTAGAGGGAGGAAACACAAGGAGTTCAGTCTTTGACAGGTTCAGTTTCAGATATAGAGAGGACATGATGTTAGACACAGCATTTAGACAATCGCCGGTGTTTTCTAGAAAGGCTGGTGTGATGTCAGGAGAAGAAGCGTATAATTGGGTGTCATCAGCATAGAGATGGTACTGCAAACCAAATCTACTGATTGTTTGGCCAATAGGGGCAGTGTACAAGGATAAGAGGAGGGGGCCTAGAACCGATCCTTGAGGAACCCCAACAGTAAGGGGAAGGTGAGAGGAGGAGGAACCGGCAAAAGATACAGTAAAGGAGCGGTCAGAGAGATAGGAGGAGAACCAGGAGAGAATGGTGTCCTTGAGGCCAATGGAACGGAGCATAGTGAGGAGGAGCTGATGTTCCACAGTGTTAAATGCTGCAGAGAGATCCAAGAGAATTAGCATGGAGTAATGACCATTTGATTTAGCTGTTAGTAGATCATTAGAGACTTTAGTGAGGTCAGTTTCAGCAGAGTGTAAAGAACGGAAACCGGATTGGAGAGGGTCGAGAAGAGAGTTATCAAAGAGATAGTGGATAAGACGGGAGTGGACCAGGCGTTCCAGGAGTTTAGAGATGAAGGTAAGATTAGAGACAGGTCTATAGTTAGCGGCACAGTTTTGGTCAAGGGATGGTTTTTTAAGTAGTGGATGTATGATGGCATGCTTAAATGAGGAGGGAAAGATACCAGAAGAGAGAGAGAGGTTAAATATTTTAGTTAGGTGAGGGGTGACAGCAGGGGAAAGGGACTGGAGGAGATGTGACGGAAATCTGTCACTGGTGCAAGTGGTTGGGTGAGAAGATGCAAGGAGCCTGCTTACTTCTTCTTCTGTGACTGGTTCAAAATCAGAGAGTGAGATAGATGCAGTGGGGGAGGGAGGACAGTGCATGGTATGAGGTGATTGGGAGATAATTTCCTGTTGAATCGGGTCAATTTTTTCTTTGAAGTAATTGGCGAGATCGTCAGCTCGGAGCTCCGTGGTTGGGGCCTGTACTCTTGGGTTGAGTAGAGAATGAAAAGTGTCAAAGAGATGTTTCGGGTTATTGGACAGTGAGGTGATGAGGGTGTTGAAATAGGTTTGTTTGGAGAGGTGAAGGGCAGTGTTGTATGTTCTAAGCATAAACTTATAATGGATGAAATCTTCGTGTAGATTGGATTTTCTCCACAAATGTTCGGCGCACCTGGAGCACCGCTGCAGGAAACGTGTTTGCAGGGTGTGCCAGGGTTGTCGCCGTCTATGTTGTGGTGTTCTATTTATAGGGGGTGCAAATTCATCCAGGGCACTTTGAAGTGTTTCATTGTAATGCTTCAATGCAGAATCAGGACATGAGAGGGAGGAGATAGGGGCCAATGAAGACTGCAAGTTCTTCATAAGTTTCTGGGTGTTAATGGCCTGTATGTTTTTATAAGTATGGACAGTGGGGGTGATCTGAACAGCCTGGCAGTTCTTGATAGAGAATGAAAGAAGATTGTGGTCAGAGAGCGGGAGATGGGAGTTTGCAAAATCATCCACTGCACAAAGCCGAGAGAAGACCAAGTCGAGGGAGTTAACGTCTTCATGAGTTGGAGAATTAGTAAGCTGTGAAAGGCCAAATGAGGAGGTTAGAGATAAAAGGTGAGTAGCAGAAGGGGAGAGGGGAAGAGCAATGGGGATGTTGAAATCTCCCATGATGAGGGTAGGGATGTCACAGGAGCGAAAATGTGGAAGCCAAGTGTCAAAATGATCCAGGAACTGATGGGAGGGGCCGGGAGGACGATACACCACCGTCACTCGCATGGAGAAGGGGGTGTAGAGTCTGATGGCATTGATCTCAAAAGAAGGGAAGACTAGTGAGGGTAGTTGAGGGATAACCTGAAAGGTACATTTTGGTGATAGGAGCAGACCAATGCCTCCACCTGCTCTATTGTCTGATCTTGGGGTATGAGAGAAGTGTAGTCCCCCGTATGAAAGAGCAGCAGCAGCGGTAGTGTCTGACTGCTGGATCCAGGTTTCAGTAAGAGCCAGGAGGTTAAGAGAATTAGAAAGGAAAAAGTCATGAGTGAAGGAGAGTTTGTTACAAACTGAGCGAGAAATCCAAAGTGCACAATTAAGAGAGACAGATGGCATGCAGGGAATATTAATAGGATTAGAGGGGTTTCTGAGTGTAGCAGTTGGGGGTTTAACTTTCTATAACATGGGGGATCAGGGTTGGGAGCAATGTCTCCTGCGACTAGGAGGAGGATAGAAAGAGTGAGCAGATGGTTAAGTGATTTGTGCGAGCGTCTCTTATGTTGAATGGTGGGACTGACTGGTTCTGTGCAATTTAACAATGTGAAAAGAGCGTGCGTGCTATACATAGGACAGGAAAAGAGCGAGGGGCCGATATGGATGAAGTGTAGACAGTTAATGCCAGGGCGGTGGATGTGTGTGAATGCAGCGGCAAGGATATAAATTACACAAATGCATATGGTATATATTTGTTGTAATCCAGATGTACAGGGAGTAGATGTATATAAATGTCTTACCTGTCTCCTGCCCTGTCTAACTGCCATGTTATAACTGTCAGTACTTTGATACATGTACTTCGATTACATGTGCATAAATGCCCCCTGCATAAATGCTCCCCCAAGCTATGTCTGAATATATAGGAGGCTAAGGCTTAGATTTTTGTTTTTGTGCTCTCTCTCTTCTCTTACAGCATTCAATCTCTTTGCTTATCACAAGCTGCCCCACACACGCACAGTGTCTCTCAAGGCAGTCTCTCTTCCTCTTTTGGAAGCTTCCCTTACAGCTCTAGACAGCCAACACTAGGCCCCACCCCTCAGCACATACAGATTCCTGGGCACTCCCAGCACCTGCTCTTAGCTTCATCAGGTAAACACCAAAGGGTCCTAGTGCTCTCCTGTTGTAATCACAGTTCACCCTCTTACACTCGCTTGCACTAACACTGCTGAAGCCAAGTGTGCACACCGTGTCAGAGTATGCATGCTCTCATCCTCCTCTTCTTTCTGTAGCAGCTACTGCGCCACATTGATACACAGAGGGATTGGACCTCATGTGCACTGACTCCTGCAGTGTCAGTGCATTGGGGATACAGCTCAGGCAGTGATTGGTCTGATAAAGCAATCAGTATCAATCAATATAAGGAGAGGAACGTGGAATGGTAATTGTGGGAGCAACGGTAGCAATGACTAAGGCTAAGTTCACATTAGCGGTCGGGGCTTTGCAGAGGGCTGCATACTTCCTCCGTTAAGCTCCGCCTACTTCCGCATACTTCTGCATGCGTCCTGCATACCTATCTTTAACATTGGATACGCAGGACACGCCGATGTATGTGGATATATGCGGTTGCGTTTTGCGCAGACGGCGGGCGCATCAAAATGACGCATCTGCATACATCCGCATGTCCTGCATACCCTATGTTAAAGATAGGTACACAGGATGCACGCAGAAGTATGTGGAAGTAGGCGGAACTTAACGGAGGAAGTGCAAAGCCCCCGAACGCTAATGTGAAACCAGCTTAAGAAAAAGCACACTATGTGTTCGAAACGCGTTAGAATTGTTTCCCTGTTCCATGTGCTGGATATTTTAATATTTTTCTGTGAAAATAAAGAACTGTTTTTTCATTTTTCTATATTACTAGAGTGCTGGAATTTCTGCATTTGCTTTTTGCTATAATACTGTCCCCTATGTATAATAATATAACTACTCTAATACTGCTCTCTGTGTGTAAGAATATAACTACTATAATACTGCCTCTATGTACAAGAAATTACCAAACAATGTCTGACATACAGTATACACTCACTGGCCACTTTATTAGGTACACCTGTCCAACTGTGTGTTAAGACTTAATTTCTAATCAGCCAATCACATGGCGGCAACTCAGTGCATTTAGGCATGTAGACATGGTCAAGACAATCTCCTGCAGTTCAAACCGAGCATCAGTATGGGGAAGAAAGGTGATTTGAGTGCCTTTGAATGTGGCATGATTGTTGGTGCCAGAAGGGCTGGTCTGAGTATTTCAGAAACTGCTGATCTACTGGGATTTTCACGCACAACCATCTCTAGGGTTTACAGAGAATGGTCCGAAAAAGAAAAAAAATCCAGTGAGCGGCAGTTCTGTGGCCGGAAATGCCTTGTTGATGCCAGAGGTCAGAGGAGAATAGGCATACTGGTTCGAGCTGATAGAAAGGCAACAGTGACTCAAATTGCCACCCGTTACAACCAAGGTAGGCAGAAGAGCATCTCTGAACGCACAGTGCGTCGAACTTTGAGGCAGATGGGCTACAGCAGCAGAAGACCACACTGGGTACCACTCCTCTCAGCTAAGAACAGGAAACTGAGGCTACAATTTGCACAAGCTCATCGAAATTGGACAGTAGAAGATTGGAAAAACGTTGCCTGGTCTGATGAGTCTCGATTTCTGCTGCGACATTCGGATGGTAGGGTCAGAATTTGGCGTAAACAACATGAAAGCATGGATCCATCCAGCCTTGTATCAACGGTTCAGGCTGGTGGTGGTGGTGTCATGGTGTGGGGAATTTTTTCTTGGCACTCTTTGGGCCCCTTGGTACCAACTGAGCATCGTTGCAACGCCACAGCCTACCTGAGTATTGTTGCTGACCATGTCCATCCCTTTATGACCACAATGTACCCAACATCTGATGGCTACTTTCAGCAGGATAATGCGCCATGTCATAAAGCTCGAATCATCTCAGATTGGTTTCTTGAACATGACAATGAGTTCACTGTACTCAAATGGCCTCCTCAGTCACCAGATCTCAATCCAATAGAGCATCTTTGGGATGTGGTGGAACGGGAGATTCGCATCAGGGATGTGCAGCCGACAAATCTGCGCCAACTGTGTGATGCCATCATGTCAATATGGTCCAAAATCTCTGAGGAATGCTTCCAGCACCTTGTTGAATCTCTGCCACGAAGAATTGAGGCAGTTCTGAAGGCAAAAGGGGGTCCAACCCGTTACTAGCATGGTGTACCTAATAAAGTGGCCAGTGAGTGTATGTGGAACTGGCAGTTCAAGTAAATTATACAACCACCATTCTGATGACCATTATCAACAGAAATATGAAGAGATCCAGGATATATATAAAAATACAATTTTTATTAATAGTGATATTTAAAATAACATACAAGGAGATAAAAAGGCAGAAATGTCTCACAATGAGAGACGTCACCCATTTACTATAAATAATCAATTAATTCATCAGTAAGAATATCAAAATATCCCCAGCTGTATATCAGCCAAAAAACTAATGTATTGCCACTATATCAATATCAAAGAACCTCAAGGCACAAAAGACAGTCCCCATTAAAAATGAATCTTAACAGTGAAGGGGGAAAGGATACTTCCAAAAAGATGTGTATATATGATATGTGTAAACACTTTTATACAGTGGGGAAAAAAAGTATTTAGTCAGTCAGCAATAGTGCAAGTTCCACCACTTAAAAAGATGAGAGGCGTCTGTAATTTACATCATAGTTAGAACTCAACTATGGGAGACAAACTGAGAAAAAAAAATCCAGAAAATCACATTGTCTGGTTTTTTTTCATTTTATTTGCATATTATGGTGGAAAATAAGTATTTGGTTAGAAACAAGCAATCAAGATTTCTGGCTCTCACAGACCTGTAACTTCTTCTTTAAGAGTCTCCTCTTTCCTCCACTCATTACCTGTAGTAATGGCACCTGTTTAAACTTGTTATCAGTATAAAAAGACACCTGTGCACACCCTCAAACAGGCTGACTCCAAACTCCACTATGGTGAAGACCAAAGAGCTGTCAAAGGACACCAGAAACAAAATTGTAGCCCTGCACCAGGCTGGGAAGACTGAATCTGCAATAGCCAACCAGCTTGGAGTGAAGAAATCAACTGTGAGAGCAATAATTAGAAAATGGAAGACATACAAGACCACTGATAATCTCCCTCGATCTGGTGCTCCACGCAAAATCCCACCCCGTGGGGTCAGAATGATCACAAGAACGGTGAGCAAAAATCCCAGAACCACGCGGGGGGACCTAGTGAATGAACTGCAGAGAGCTGGGACCAATGTAACAAGGCCTACCATAAGTAACACACTACGCCACCATGGACTCAGATCCTGCAGTGCCAGACGTGTCTCACTGCTTAAGCCTGTACATGTCCGGGCCCATCTGAAGTTTGCTAGAGAGCATTTGGATGATCCAGAGGAGTTTTGGGAGAATGTCCTATGGTCTGATGAAACCAAACTGGAACTGTTTGGTAGAAACACAACTTGTCGTGTTTGGAGGAAAAGGAATAATGAGTTGCATCCATCAAACACCATACCTACTGTAAAGCATGGTGGTGGAAACATCATGCTTTGGGGCTGTTTCTCTGCAAAGGGGCCAGGACGACTGATCCGGGTACATGAAAGAATGAATGGGGCCATGTATCGTGAGATTTTGAGTGCAAACCTCCTTCCATCAGCAAGGGCATTGAAGATGAAACGTGGCTGGGTCTTTCAGCATGACAATGATCCAAAGCACACCGCCAGGGCAACGAAGGAGTGGCTTCGTAAGAAGCATTTCAAGGTCCTGGAGTGGCCTAGCCAGTCTCCAGATCTCAACCCTATAGAAAACCTTTGGAGGGAGTTGAAAGTCCGTGTTGCCAAGCGAAAAGCCAAAAACATCACTGCTCTAGAGGAGATCTGCATGGAGGAATGGGCCAACATACCAACAACAGTGTGTGGCAACCTTGTGAAGACTTACAGAAAATGTTTGACCTCTGTCATTGCCAACAAAGGATATATCACAAAGTATTGAGATGAAATTTTGTTTCTGACCAAATACTTATTTTCCACCATAATATGCAAATAAAATGAAAAAAAAAACAATGTGATTTTCTGGATTTTTTTTTCTCAGTTTGTCTCCCATAGTTGAGGTCTACCTATGATGTAAATTACAGACGCCTCTCATCTTTTTAAGTGGTGGAACTTGCACTATTGCTGACTGACTAAATACTTTTTTTCCCCACTGTAAATAGTAAACATCCGCAGGCACAGAACAGTCCCCAACGGGCAAAAAACACCCATAACAGTGAAGGGGGAAAGAATGCAGCCAAATGGGGTATAGAACGATATAGCTACCTGGTAATAAGAGTGGTGTCTCCCCACCCCGACGTGCGTTTAACTGTTGGCTTCTTCCAGGGGCATGTATATTCTACTCTATGTGTACTATAATACTACCCCATGTACAAGAAAATAACTACTTTAATACTACCCCTATGTACAAGAATATAACTACTATAATACTTCTCCTATGTACAAGAATATAACTACTATAATACTGCCTCCTATGTACAAGAATGTAACTACTATAACACTGCCCCCTATGTACAAGAAAATAACTACTATAATACTACCCCTATGTACAAGAATATAACTACTATAATACTTCTCCTATGTACAAGAATATAACTACTATAATACTGCCTCTTATGTACATGAATAAAACTACTATAACACTGCCCCCTATGTACAAGAAAATAACTATTATAATACTACCCCTATGTACAAGAATATAACTACTATAATACTTCTCCTATGTACAAGAATATAACTACTATAATACTGCCTCTTATGTACATGAATAAAACTACTATAATACTGCCCCCTATGTACAAGAAAATAACTACTATAATACTGACCACATGTAGAAGAATATAACTACTATAATACTGCCCCTATATACAAGAATATAACTATTATAATACTGCTCCTATGTACAAGAATAAAACTACTATAATACTGCTCCTAGGTACAAGAATATAACTACTATAATACTGCCCCTATGTACAAGAATGTAACTACTATAATATTGCCTGCAGTGTGAATATTTTATGACAACCTAAACATCGTCATTGATTGGCAGCACATTCCCTAATGTAAGCCAGAGATGTGACGTTGTAGTGGTATGGGCATGATCCATTATACTAACGAATATTCATCTCCCATAAAGGTACAGTAAATGTGTATCTCATGCTAAATTGTCGATCAGTGTTAGTTATGATCTGATTACCTGCCCATGTAAAATTACCCTTAGTCTAGTCTGTCTGTGTCATACTGTACTCCCCTCCTCGCCTCATTTCTTCTCCTCACTTAATTAATCATTAAATGGTAGCGGTTCAGCATGTCAGTATGAAAGGCCAGTTCTCTATCCGGCTTCTCTGTCTCTTTGTCCTACTTCGTCTTTCCTTTATTCTTCATCCTTGGAGTAGTTAGACGTTACCCGTCATTGCTCCGCCGTGCTATTGTGTGTTAATCCCATTCATTCCCATTCTCTCTGTGGCTTTCATTACCGTCTCTTCACTGTCCCCCTATATCCTTCCTCCTAATCACTTAAGCTACTTGACGCTACAGTGAGGTGACCCAGCTTTCTTCCTTGAATCCCAGAGTCATGTGCCTGCGCCCTTTCTCTTACCAATTACTATATTTTCTGGATACATTGCCTCCATTAGAAAATAAGAGCTCTCGGCAGACTTACCGGCTACTGCCAGGAATTACTACTGGCTGACCTCAGTAGCTCCTGATCCATTCCCATAGGGTGAAATCTTCTGCTGTCCATACTTTGGGAGCAATAGATGGGACCAGACATATTGTGGAGGGGGGTGATGTATCTTTAGAGGAATTTTGGCTGTGATGTTCCGGATTTGTGGAGGCCGCTGACAGCAGACTTGGCAAAGCTGATGCAAATAGGGAATTAGTACTCAATAGGGAAATAAGGAAATGTAGACTGTAGAATTGCATGTACAATCAGGTTCAATTTGATGCTTTGGTAATGAAAGCATATTAGAAAAATAATGTCTGATATTAAGGATGAAGCCAAAACATGAGAATGAAATGCATCTAAATGGCCTATACTCAGTGTTATAATAAGCAATCACAGAGGTCTATAGAAACATACAGATACTATATATACATACAGGTACCTACAATAATACACAGATACAGTACATACACAGGCACACCTACATACATACATATACAGGTACACCTACATACATACATATACAGGTACACCTACATACATGAATACACAGGTATACCTACTGTACATACATACATATACAGGCACACCTACATACAGACATACACAGGTACACCTACATACAGACATACACAGGTACACCTACATACAGACATAGACAGGTACACCTACATACATACATATACAGGTATACCTACATACATGCATATACAGGTATACCTACATACATGCATATACAGGTACATCTACATACATACCTATAAAGGTACACCTGCATACATACATATACCTACATACATACATATACAGGTATACCTACATACATACATATAAAGGTACACCTGCATACATACATATATCTGCATACATACATACATATACAGGTATACCTACATACATACATATAAAGGTACACCTGCATACATACATATACAGGTATACCTACATACATGCATACACAAGTACACCTACATACATACATATACAGGTACATCTACATACATACATATAAAGGTACACCTACATACAGAGATTCAAGATTCAGATTCAAAGAAGCTTTATTGACAGGACTAAATACACATTAGTTTTGCCAAAGCAGGTGTACAGAAGGGAATAGGGATAGGGACTGTAAGGATGTTGGGAAGGGGCTGTAGGAAAGGTGGATGGGGCAGATCCAGGATGGGGCTATAGAAGTCCATGGCATAGGGAAGGTGGATGGGGGCATGGGGGCAGATCCAGGATGAGGCTATACAAGTCCATGGCATAGGGAAGGTGGATGGGGGATTGGGGCATATCCAGGGTGGGGTCCATAGAAGTCCATGGCATATCATAGTTCTCTTTCTCGCAGTCTATGGCATTCGCTCACATATTGCGCTGCTATCTCCACTGCTCTCTCTTCTTCCCCCAGCAGGATGTATGTTTTCTCTTCCTCCTTCATGGTGGTGAAATCCGGGAAGAGATGTGAGAGTCTCCTGAAGTGAGTGTCCCTCACTGCTGAGTACTTGGAGCAGTGTATTTTCTGGATTTTCTGGATTTTTTTTTCTCAGTTTGTCTCCCATAGTTGAGGTCTACCTATGATGTAAATTACAGACGCCTCTCATCTTTTTAAGTGGTGGAACTTGCACTATTGCTGACTGACTAAATACTTTTTTGCCCCACTGTACATATACAGGTATACCTACATACATACACATACAGGTATATCTACATACATACATATACAAGTATACATACGTACAGTACGTACATATATACAGCTATAACTGCATACATGACTTATACATACATGCAGTACATATACAAGTACACCTATATACATGAATCATATATAAATGATATATATAAACATACAGGTACACCTACATACATAATGGATACATACAGTACATATACAGGAACACCTATAAACAGTGCAGCACATGATTATAACATACATATACAGGTACACCTATATACATGATAGATACATAAATACACACATATACAGGTACACCTACTGTATATACATAAATCATGCATAAATGATGCATACATATACAGTTAGGCTCCTGCGTTTTTGTGCGCTCGGTGCAGTGCCAAAAGGGTGCAAGCGCGGGCAAAAGTGTACCAGCGCACGACCAGCATACTCAACTCTAAATATAGCGTACGCTGATCGCATGCAGCGTCATGCGATCAGAGGAGGAGATGACCGGAGGGGGCGAGGCCGGGGGCGGAGCTTAGCGGCGGCCCTGCGCTGTGCCCTGTAACTCTAGCGTGAAACTAGCCTTACACCTATATACACAGATACATCCATACATATACAGGTACACTTACGTACTGATTCAGCTACATACACACACTGGTATATACATGCAATTAAATAGAATTGACATGTACTGATGTATTTGCATACATGTATACACAGAGAAACATACATAGGTTTAAAGATAGACAGACAAACATACTGTACATATATCCCTACATTAATATATACACAGATGAGATGCAACCAGAAACATGTAAACTTATATATCCAGGTGCCTCTTAAGTCACCTCTTTGACCCAAACTCCTCTTTAACCCTGAATTAGAAGGTCGGTAGGTTCAGTCGGCAGGTGAGCACCATGGACAGGAATTATTAGACTCCATGTATTTTGTGCAGCTGCCGTCTGATGACTGTGACTTTGTTTGTTGCGACTGCAGCACAGAAAAGTGAAGTCTTAAAAGCATTCTTGAGTGCGCACAAGATGAGAGCTGTATTTATATGAAGTCATGCAGTGATTAAGTGCCCCCTGTGATTATCGGACCTTTTGTTGTGGATGGGGTGACCCACTTATTTCTTTCGCTGGCCATCCACCATCTTGAAATTATGTTGCATTGATGAAGTAGATGCGTTGACCTTGATTATCTACTCTCCAAGAAAAACTTAAAAAAAAAAAGAAGAAAAGAACTGTGTAATTGATGACAGAGGATTTCTTTCCTCCTCTGTAATATGACATTTAATGAGTCATTTCTTTGAGTTCTAATTGAATTTTAGTATCATGGAAGAGCGAGCCGGCCTAAGTTTTACACATGGGTGCATCGTTTCTATTCTGATTTGTGGAATTGTTCCTTAAGTCTTTCTTAATGCAAGCAATTTACTTGAAATGCTATTTACTGCAAACAAAAAAAACAGTGTCCTTAAAGGGAAGGGTAACCTCAGCAACTCGAGTTTATATTCAAGGCCTATACACAGAAAATAAAATAAAACAATTTCTGACTATATATAACTTGTATCCCTTATTATGTTTACCAGGTTTCCTTTCTGTTGGTCCAATTTCTTATTTTCAGTTGTCTCTGAGCTAGAGGATGGAGACGAGCTTCTATGGTGTCTCTCATACACAGCACACACAGACATGAGAGATTCCTACTCTCCTGTCTCTATGGAGTGCTCATTCAGAAGCAGCAACATTGAGGAAATTGCACAGCAGTACTGAGCAGTGTAGCTGTGACTCAAGTTCTGTGATGAAATATGACACTTCCTAGAAAGCAGCAGCATTGTATGTGGGTGTCTGCCTTTCTATAGAATTCACTTGCAATCTAATATTCCGTGAATTGGTAGTCTGCCTTGTTTATAAATTTTAGCTGAGTGACTAATGGGTTAAAGAGGCAGGGGGTGGAGGAGATAAAGTGGCTTATAGGTGGAGAAAGAAACATTTTTCTCTTAAAAGATATACGATATTACATTTCTTATACTATTGAGTCATTCAACAGTGACCATTTACAGGAATGTCTAACATAGATGGGGCAAGTTTTCTCTAGAAATAGTGCCTCCATTTTCCTCAGTTTTGAGCCTCTGATTGAGGAACTTCTTTATCAAGAAAAAACATGTTGACTTTATGTAAAGGAGAATTCACAATGTCCAATTTTCCCTGCATTATCTAAGAGGCACAAAGAATAGTTTCCCCCACCATTAAGATCCATCATTTCTAGTGCTGAATCTCTTACGGAACCCCTATTTGTATGGTTAGTCAGGCATCTCCGAACCTTGGAGAAGAAAACACCAGGATACATCAAAGACTCAAAAGAAACTTTAAAAATAATGTTTTACAGTGGGTATGGAAAGTATTCAGACCCCTTTAAATTTCTCACTCTTTGTTTCATTGCAGCCATATGGTAAATTCAAAAAAGTTCATTTTTTTGTCTCACTAATGTACACTTTGCACCCCATCTTGACTGAAAAAAACAGAAATGTAGAATTTTTTTGCAAATTTATTAAGAAAGAAAAACTGAAATATCACATGGTCATAAGTATTCAGACCTTTTGCTCAGTGTTGAGTAGTGTTGAGCATTCCGATACCGCAAGTATCGGGTATCGGCCGATACTTGCTGTATCGGAATTCCGATACCGACTTCCGATATTTTTTCAATATCGGAATTCGGCATCGGAATCGGAAGTTCAGTTGATTGACGGCCTGACGTCATCATGATGCGCGGTGTGTGCGCATCATGATGCGCCGTCATTTCGGGCCTTCCGGGGGTCTCTGCCGGCCTGCCGGGGGGCTGTGCCGGCCTGCCGGGGGGCTGTGTGGACTGCCCGGGGTCTGTACCGGCCTGCCGGGGGGCTGTGCCGGCCTGCCGGTGGTCTGTGCACCCTGTGGGGGTCTGTACCGGCCTGCCGGGGGGCTGTGCTGATGTCCGGGGGTCTGTGCAAGCATCGTCCGATGGGACTACAAGTCCCATCGGGCGATGCCTGCTACCATGACAGTGATTGACACATTAGCCAATGATGGGACAGTAGTCCCATCATCCGGCTAATGTGTTAAATGTTAAAAAAAAAAAAAAAAAAAATACTACATACATACTACATGCATGCTACATACATACTACATGCATGCTACATACATACTACATATATACTACATACATACTACATACATGCTACATACATACTGCATGCTACATACATACTACATACATACTACATGCATGCTACATACATACTACATATATACTACATACATACTACATACATGCTACATACTACATATATACTACATACATACTACATACATGCTACATACATACTGCATGCTACATACATACTACATACATACTACATGCATGCTACATACATACTACATATATACTACATACATACTACATGCATGCTACATACATACTACATATATACTACATGCATGCTACATACATACTACATGCTACATACATACTACATATATACTACATACATACTACATACATGCTACATGCTACATACATACTACATATATACTACATACATACTACATACATGCTACATGCATGCTACATACATACTACATGCATGCTACATACATACTACATATATACTACATGCATGCTACATACTGCATGCTACATACATGCTACATACATACTACATACATACTACATACATACTACATGCATGCTACATACATACTACATGCATGCTACATACATACTACATGCATGCTACATACATACCACATACATACTACATGCTACATACATACCACATATATACTACATACATACAATACATTCATACAATACATACATAGACATACAGTACATATAACATAGAGTAACATACTTACCAATACTTGTCACATTGTTCCCCGAAGCCATTGTCTTTTCCGGGATAAATATTAACATAACAAACCACAAAAATACTCACCCACGATCCGAAGCAGTCCACGAGTGTGTCCCACGACGATCTTGGGTAGAGAACGGCAGCATCAGATGATGCTGCCGTTCTCTACGGGCTGCAGGAATCCAATGATGGAAGGTAGGTATCCTTCCGCACTGTATTCCTCCGCCACTTAAAAAAAAAAAGTCCCTAGTCTCACTTTATGCCATTGCTGTGTGGGAATTTCCCACACAGCAATGGCATAAAGTGAGACTAGGGACTTTTTTTTTTTTAAGTGGCGGAGGAATACAGTGCGGAAGGATACCTACCTTCCGTCATTGGATTCCTGCAGCCCGTAGAGAACGGCAGCATCATCTGATGCTGCAGTTCTCTACCCAAGATCGTCGTGGGACACACTCGTGGACTGCTTCGGATCGTGGGTGAGTATTTTTGTGGTTTGTTATGTTAATATTTATCCCAGAAAAGACAATGGCTTCGGGGAACAATGTGACAAGTATTGGTAAGTATGTTACTCTATGTTATATGTACTGTATGTCTATGTATGTATTGTATGAATGTATTGTATGTATGTAGTATATATGTGGTATGTATGTAGCATGTAGTATGTATGTGGTATGTATGTAGCATGCATGTAGTATGTATGTAGCATGCATGTAGTATGTATGTAGTATGTATGTAGTATGTATGTAGTATATATGTAGTATGTAGTATGAATGTAGTATATATGTAGTATGTATGTAGCATGTAGTATGTAGCATGCATGTAGTATATATGTAGTATGTATGTAGCATGTAGTATGTATGTAGCATGCATGTAGTATATATGTAGTATGTATGTAGCATGTAGTATGTATGTAGCATGCATGTAGTATATATGTAGTATGTAGCATGTAGTATGTATGTAGCATGCATGTAGTATGTAGCATGTAGTATGTATGTAGCATGCATGTAGTATATATGTAGTATGTATGTAGCATGTAGTATGTATGTAGCATGCATGTAGTATATATGTAGTATGTAGCATGTAGTATGTATGTAGCATGCATGTAGTATGTAGCATGTAGTATGTATGTAGCATGCATGTAGTATATATGTGTTATGTATGTAGCATGTAGCATGCATGTAGCATGCATGTAGTATGTATGTAGTATATATGTGGTATGTATGTAGCATGCAGTATGTATGTAGCATGCATGTAGTATATATGTAGTATGTATGTTGCATGTAGTATTTATGTAGTATGAATGTAGCATGTATGTAGTATGTAGTATGAATGTAGCATGTATGTAGTATGCATGTTGTATGTATGTAGCATGTAATTTTTTTTTTTTTTTTACATTTAACACATTAGCCGGATGATGGGACTACTACTGTCCCATCATTGGCTAATGTGTCAATCACTGTCATGGTAGCAGGCATCGCCCGATGGGACTTGTAGTCCCATCGGACGATGCCTGCACAGACCCCCGGAGCCTGCACAGACCACCGGCAGGCCGGCACAGCCCCCCGGCAGGCCGGCACAGCCCCCCGGAGCCTGCACAGCCCCCCGGCAGGCCGGCACAGCCCCCCGGCAGGCCGGCACAGCCCCCCGGCAGGCCGGCACAGCCCCCCGGAGCCTGCACAGACCACCGGAGCCTGCACAGACCCCCTGGCAGGCCGGCACAGCCCCCCGAAAGGCCCGTACAGACCCCAGAGAGGCTGTACAAGGGCAGGAAAGGGTTTTTCTTATTCCGATACCGGAAGTCCCATAGACTTGAATGGGACTTCCGGTATCGGAATCGGCGATACCGATACTTTTTTTAAAGATCGGCCGATACCATCCGATACGATACTTTGAAGTATCGGACGGTATCGCTCAACTCTAGTGTTGAGTAGAAGCACACTTTTGAGCTAGTACAGCCATGAGTCTTCTTGGGAATGAAACAACACCTGGATTTGGGGATCCTCTGCCATTCTTCTTTGCAGGTCCTCTCCAGTTCCATCAGGTTGGGTGGTTAATGTTGGTGGACAGCCATTTTCAGGTCTCTCCAGAGATGCTCAATTGGGTTTAGGTCAGGGCTCTGTCTGGGCCAGTCAAGAATGATCACAGAGTTGTTCTGAAGTCATTCCTTTGTTATTGTAGCTGTGTGCTTAGGGTCATTGTCAACGGGGTACCTGACGTGCTTACTGCCTACTCTCTGGTTCTGAGTACTGACGGCACTCCAAGTACGCACGCACTTACACCCCTGCTCTTAATGGGCCAGTGCGCGCACAAGCTAAGATGCCCCCAGCCAACATTTGGAAGGCATCTTGTATAAAAGTCACTGTCCCCAATGGGGCCGTGCCAAAGCAACATAGAATCATTTAGGTAGTATGGTAGTCTACTAGTGAGTTCTGAGTTCCCCTGATCCTGGTGTAGTCAGTGTCCTGAATCTGAAGTCACTGGTCCTTGTGCGGCCAGCACTGAACCATAGTCCCTGGTTCTTGTGCAGCTAGTCCTGAACAGTAATCCGTGGTCTTTGTGTGGCCGGTCCTGAACCCGAAGTCCCTGGTCCTTTTGCGGTCAGTTCCTGAACCTCGTCCCCTGGTCTATGTATGGCCAATACCTGAATCAGTATCTGAGACCCATGTGTCTGAACGTGTTCATATCCGAGTATTCTGTGTATTCGGCCTGTCATAAGTGTCAGTAACTGTTCTACCCATGGACCTGAACCTTTTTTGAACCTATTTTGAACGGAGCCCAAGTCCATGTCAGTAACCATTCTGCAGAGGATCAAGAACCTAGTAGGCTGAACAGAGCCATAATCCTATCCGTGTCTGTGTACCTGACCCCTGTGGTCAGTAGTTGCAGTATCGGGGACTGCCTAGGAGTGGTACCTGGCAGCTACCTGCAGCTCAAGCATGACTGCATCATCAGGAGCTCCACTGACCAACAGGTAGCCGCTTAGCTACGCCTTCTACATGAGCCCAACACAGTACAGTGCGTCAGTGAACCATGTGCACCATCAGCATGCATAACACTTTATTGGGTCCTGGTGTCTCAATTTAGTGTGATTGATTAACGAGAAGAGAGAGAGCAAAAAAAAAAAAAAAATCTTAGCCTTAACCTCCTATATATTCAGACCTAGCTAGGGGGAGCATTTATGCAGGGGTGGCATTTATGCACATGTAATCGAAGTACATGTATCAAAGTACTACTGGCAGTTATAACATGGCAGTTAGACAGGGCAGGAGACAGGTAAGACATTTATATACATCTACTCCCTGTACATTAGGAGTACAACAAATATATACCATATGCATTTGTGTAATTTTTATTCTGGCCGCTGCATTCACACACATCCACCGCCCTGGCATTAACTCTCTACACTCCATCCATATCGGCCCCTCGCTCCTTTCCTCTCCTATGTATAGCACTCACGCTCTTTTCACATTGTTAAATTGCACAGATCCAGTCAGTCCCACCATTCAACATCAGAGACGCTCTCACAAATCACTTAACCATCTGCTCACTCTTTCTATCCTCCTCCTAGTCGCAGGAGACATTGCTCCCAACCCTGGTCCCCCATGTTATAGAAAGTCAAACCCCCCAACTGCTACACTTAGAAACCCCTCTAATCTTATTAATATTCCCTGCATGCCATCTGTCTCTCTTAATTGTGCACTTTGGAATTCTCGCTCAGTGTGTAACAAACTCTCCTTCATCCATGACTTCTTCCTTTCTAATTCTCTTAACCTCCTGGCTCTTACTGAAATCTGGATCCAGCAGTCAGACACTACCGCTGCTGCTGCTCTTTCATACGGGGGGGCTACACTTCTCTCATACCCCAAGATCAGACAATAGAGCAGGTGGAGGCGTAGGTCTGCTCCTATCACCAAAATGTACCTTTCAGGTTATCCCTCAACTACCCTCACTAGTCTTCCCTTCTTTTGAGGTCCATGCCGTCAGACTCTACACCCCCTTCTCCATGCGAGTGGCGGTGGTGTATCGTCCTCCCGGCCCCTCCCATCAGTTCCTGGATCATTTTGACACTTGGCTTCCACATTTCCTCTCCTGTGACATCCCTACCCTCATCATGGGAGATTTCAACATCCCCATTGCTCTTCCCCTCTCATCATCTGCTAATCACCTTTTATCTCTAACCTCCTCATTTGGCCTTTCGCAGCTTACTAATTCTCCAACGCATGAAGACGGTAACTCCCTCGACTTGGTCTTCTCTCGCCTTTGTGCAGTGGATGATTTTGCAAACTCCCCTCTCCCGCTCTCTGACCACAATCTTCTTTCATTCTCTATCAAGAACTGCCAGGCTGCTCAGGTCACCCCCACTGTCCAGACTTATAGAAACATACAGGCCATTAACACCCAGAAACTTATGAAGAACTTGCAGTCTTCATTGGCCCCTATCTCCTCCCTCTCATGTCCTGATTCTGCATTGAAGATTTACAATGAAACACTTCAAAGTGCCCTGGATGAATTTGCACCCCCTATAAATAGAACACCACAACGCAGACGGCGACAACCCTGGCACGGTGCAAACACGTTTCCTGCAGCGGTGCTCCAGGTGCGCCGAACGTCTGTGGAGAAAATCCAATCTACACGAAGATTTCATCCATTTTAAGTTTATGCTTAGAACATACAACACTGCCCTTCACCTCTCCAAACAAACCTATTTCAACACCCTCATCACCTCACTGTCCAATAACCCGAAACGTCTCTTTGACACTTTTAATTCTCTACTCAATCCAAGAGTACAGGCCCCAACCACGGAGCTCCGAGCTGACGATCTGGCCAATTACTTCAAAGAAAAAATTGACCAGATTCGACAGGAAATTATCTCCCAATCACCTCATACCATGCACTGTCCTCCCTCCCCCACTGCATCTAGCTCACTCTCTGATTTTGAACCAGTCACAGAAGAAGAAGTAAGCAGGCTCCTTGCATCTTCTCGCCCAACTACTTGCACCAGTGACCCATTTCCGTCACATCTCCTCCAGTCCCTTTCCCCTGCTGTCACCCCTCACCTAACTATAATATTTAACCTCTCTCTCTCTTCTGGTATTTTTCCCTCCTCATTTAAGCATGCCATCATACATCCACTACTTAAAAAACCATCCCTTGACCAAAACTGTGCTGCTAACTATAGACCTGTCTCTAATCTTCCCTTCATCTCTAAACTCCTGGAACGCCTGGTCCACTCCCGTCTTATCTGCTATCTCTCAGAAAACTCTGTTCTCGACCCTCTCCAATCCGGTTTCCGCTCTTTACACTCTGCTGAAACTGACCTCACTAAAGTCTCTAATGATCTGCTAACAGCTAAATCAAATGGTCATTACTCCATGCTAATTCTCTTGGATCTCTCTGCAGCATTCGACACTGTGGATCATCAGCTCCTCATCACTATGCTCCGTTCCATTGGCCTCAAGGACACCGTTCTCTCCTGGTTCTCTTCCTATCTCTCCGACCGCTCCTTTACTGTATCTTTTGCCGGTTCCTCCTCCTCTCACCTTCCCCTTACTGTTGGGGTCCCCCAAGGATCGGTTCTAGGCCCCCTCCTCTTCTCCTTGTACACTGCCCCTACTGGTCAAACAATCAGTAGATTTGGTTTCCAGTACCATCTCTATGCTGATGACACCCAATTATACGCTTCTTCTCCTGACATCACGCCAGCCTTTCTAGAAAACACCGGCGATTGTCTAAATGCTGTGTCTAATATCATGTCCTAACTATATCTGAAACTGAACCTGTCAAAGACTGAACTCCTGGTGTTTCCTCCCTCTACTAATGTACCTATACCCGACATTGCTATTTCTGTGGGTGGTTCCACTATTACTCCCCAGCAACAGGCCCGCTGTCTTGGGGTCATACTTGACTCCGAGCTTTCCTTTGCCCCCCACATTCGATCACTGGCTCGCTCTTGTCATCTGCACCTCAAAAACATTTCTAGAATTCGACCTTTTCTTACTTTTGACTCTGCAAAAACTCTTACTGTTTCTCTTATTCATTCTTGTCTTGACTATTGTAACTCTCTTCTAATTGGTCTCCCTCTTACCAAACTCTCCCCTCTCCAATCTGTCTTGAATGCTGCAGCCAGGATCATATTCCTCACCAATCGTTACACCGATGCCTCTACCTTGTGCCAGTCATTACACTGGCTACCCATCCACTCCAGAATTCAGTATAAACTTATTACCCTCACCCACAAAGCCCTCCATGGCTCAGCACCACCCTACATCTCCTCCCTTGTTTCAGTATACCACTCTACCCGCGCCCTCCGTTCTGCTGATGACCTGAGGTTAGCATCATCAATAGTCAGAACCTCCCACTCCCGTCTCCAAGACTTTACACGTGCCGCGCCAAGTCTTTGGAATGCACTTCCCAGGTCAATACGATTAGTCCCCAATCCCCACAATTTTAAGCGTGCCCTGAAAACGCATTTATTCAGACTGGCCTATCGCCTCAACACATTAACCTAATATATCCCTGTGTGGCACAGCCAAAAGTTTTACCATAACCAGATTTCCCGCATCATGTTCCCACATGCTTTATGCATCCATTAGCCCTCTGTGTCCGTACTGTCACACACCTAACATTATGGCTGGTCCATACAATCAGGGCAACTGTTACCACCCACCTTTCGTGTCTACCTCTTTCCTCATAGACTGTAAGCTTGCGAGCAGGGCCCTCATTCCTCTTGGTATCTGTTATAATCTATGTGATTATTGTTATGCTGTAATGTCTATTGTCTGTACAAATCCCCTCTGAAATGTAAAGTGCTGCGGAATATGTCGGCGCTATAAAAATAAAATGTATTATTATTATTATAACAGTGTACTGCAAGATGGAGGCTGAAATGAATGTCTATCCTCTACAGTGATGAGTCCAGTTTTTGTTATCATTGCAATGATAGCTGGATATTGGTCTGGTGTACACGTGGGAAACACCATGAAGAGGCCTTCATGAGCGAACGTCACATCGGACCTACTCCCGGCATTATTTTTTTGAGTGGAATAATGTATAGTAGCCAAAACCCTGTTTTTCTATGTCTCAATGATAGGCAATCACACAGGAATCTGCCAGCAGTGGATTTTAATGATTTGCCCAAGTGCATTTAGTGCAGCATAACATACCTCAGATAACCATTAGTAATTAGTATCCTCACTGATAGCAACCAAGGCTGTAAATGTGGGGATTTCTGCAAGTGGAGAAATTTTGAAAATATTTTTTCACCATTTGCATATCATAATTATGTCCATAAATCCTGTGATTTTCATAATTCCGGAACTTTACCTTTTTTTACTGCAGTTTTATTATTGAGGAGTGGTTTTACAATTACAAGGCTGCCCGGGGTACTAGTTTTTTACCATAAGTTGCCAACAAATACATTAGCTGGTGGGAAGTGAAACACATCTACAGGGCAACTAACCCTTACTGGTATGGACAGTACATTGATGATATGCTCCTAATATAGGGGGTGGGCTGATGTGGCGTCCATGCTGAAATTTGTCAAATACAGTATATAATTAGTAAAGAGAATAATCTTGTCTTTACTTCCCATTAGGAAGAAATCACCCTCCCTTTTTTGAATGCCACATTTTTATCTTGTATCTCCAGACAATAGGACTCATCAAATGTATGGAAATCCGTACCTGGTAATTCGTTATGGTATGCAAAAAGTAGCCACCTGAAACATTTAGTTAGAATCAGTCAGAAACAATTTTAGCAGTTTGAACACAACAAAAATGTCATGGAACTGACACCAGATTACAGAATAGAGGGTACAAAAAAGTAGAGTAAAAATGATAGCTAAACGGGTTGTCCGGTCTCATATGAAAAGTCTGCAGTTCTTTATGTAACGGTGTGCTTTGCTCACTCTTTCAAATTTTTCAAGTATCCCCTTTGTTAGTTGGGGGGTTTGCAGACTTATGGCGACTTTTCGACTAGTGTCACCTGACTCGTATCAATGGAATTGTGTGAAGCGCACAACACTAGTTGGCAATGACCATTAGCTGGTCGCAGGCAGGCTGACATTAATATTATAAAAAAAAATCTTCCAGTGCCGTATAGGGATCCAAATTAAGATAAAATTCTAAAGACTGCCTTCAATTTTGCAGCAACACAAGCCCCAACAATCGCAAACAGATTATCCCCAAGTCTGTGCAGTATACTGCAGACAGAAAGTCCATATAGTCCTGATTAAATACCACAGTCCGTTATAATTGCGATATAACCAATGTGGTTTATGCAAATATTTGTCTAAAACCAAAGAATTTCTATCTGATGAAAAGACAATATAAAATGAAATATTTCATTAATTGGAATACTAGACATGACATGCACACATTCCAATATGAGTTTTGTGTGCTATAAGATGTTTTAAAAAATCCGGGCACACGAAATATCTCAGGTCTCCAAAAAACATTTTGTTCCGGTTCATCATGGCGATCTAAACAGTGTAGGATAATTGACATTGAACAAGTAAAAAAAACAAATGAATGGTGCAAAAAACGTATTACTAGAGAAGCATTCGGGATATTGGAGTTGGACACTAGATTTCCCAAGGGAATGGACTGGAAGTCGGATTTATTGTGTATTTAGAGTTGAGTGAAACGGGTCAAAAAAAATTCAAAAGTCGCCGACTTTCGCCAAAGTCGGGTTTCATGAAATGAAAGCCGAACTTAGTGTGAGGTCGGCCACGAGGTCGGCGACTTTAGCGCCAAAGTCGCGTTTCAAAAGGTGCTTTAGCGCCCTTTTTCAGCCAATCAGGAAGAACGGACACTGAGGGCAACGTGATGACATAGGCAGCGGTCACCACAATCTAGGAGAAAGGCATGCAAGTGATTGGCTTGCTTTGTGTGGCGTCACAGGGGGTATAAGAGGGCGGGGACACCGACTGCCATGTTACTCATGCTGATCTCAGAATAGGGAGAGCTGCTGCTGCTGCTGATTCTGTAGGGAGAGCGTTAGGAAGGCAAAAAGAAAAAAAAAAACTGCTTCTGCTGCTAGCGCTTTTCACTGTAGTTACTGTGCAGTGAAAGGTGAAAATTTTTGCTTTAGTGCAGCAGCGCTGGTGGTGATTAGCCTGCCTTTTAAGGCTAGCTGCATTGCTGTGTGCACACTGGTGTTCAAACTGCTTTTTTAAAAGCAATCCAAATTGTATTGTTTTGTCCTGGTGAGGTAGTGAGGGTTCATTTTTTCACACACCGTACAGCGGTGTACGCTCCTCACACAGTACCGTGTAACGGCTGTTATCACAGCCAAATTGAAGCTAAGTGTGTGACTCTGTAAGGAAAAGCCATGGAGTTTGTCCGTTCTTAGACCTACACCTTATAGTTTTATCCGTTTTTCAAACAGTTTAGTATATTTGCTGTTTGATTACATTCAAAACTAGAGAGAGACAGCGTGTGTCAGTCCATATACAAAAACACAAAAACACGGAGCTTGACAATTTTACATACACCGTACAGCGGTGTACATGCACGCTCCTCTCTCAGTACTGTGTAACGGCTGTTATCACGGCCAAATTGAAGCTATCTACGTGTGTGACTCTGTAAGGAAGAGTCGAGGAGTTTGTCTGTTCTTTGTTGTGAGTTCATTTTCCCCTTCACCATTGAGGTCTGATGAACTCCCTCTTCTGGTGAAGGAAAGTAGTGAGGCTGATTACAAAGCACCTGAGCAGAATGATGATGACTGGGTGACTGGGATTGCGGACTGGATGTAAGGCAGCCGACACCCTTCTGCCCTGCGGGTGATTACTCTGAGGGATTCTTGGAGACCAGTCTGATTCCTGCTCCTCAAAAGCTAAGTTTTCTGCTCTTCTTTTTGCATTTGTGTTTTGGTTTTGTTTTGCCTTGTTTTTCTGGATTTCTGCCTTTCCCTGCTGGGTGAGCTGAATTCCTTTTTGCTCTGTCTTCAGATAATACCTGAGTACTGATATAGTCTTTTTGAAGCCTAGCGTCTTCAGGGCTTTTTTCCCTATCAGTCTGTTGGCTCTTCTTTTTTAGAGAGTTTTGGCGGATTGCAGACAGCAGCTTTTCTATTCTGTCCTATTTAGTTAGCTTGGGCCCCATCATTTGCTCAGCCTATCTTTCTATCTGTGTGAGTGTTTTTTCATCTTGCTTCACCATCATTATATGTTGGGGGCTGCCTATTGCTTTGGGGTCTGCTCTGGGGCAGTTTAGATTTCCCTTTCTGTCTTTAGGCTATGTAGTTCTCTGGCTGTGATCGAGGGGTCTAGGGCACCGTAGGAACCCCCCACGGCTACTGCTAGTTGTTGTTGTTGTTAGGTTCAGGGGTCTGCAATCCAATAGCTGCCAACTTCTCTGGTTTTCTGGACTTAGCTAGTATTTCTGTTTTTGCCTCCTACGGTGACTCATTCATAACAGACAGCCCCCAACATATAATGACAGTGAAGCAAGATGATGAAAAAACACTCACACAGATAGAAAGATAGGCTGAGCAAATGATGGGGCCCAAGCTAACTAAATAGGACAGAATAGAAAAGCTGCTGTCTGCAATCAGCCAAAAACCTCTCAAAAAACAAGAGCCAACAGACTGATAGGGAAAAAAGCCCTGAAGACGCTAGGCTTCAAAAAGACTATATCAGTACTCAGGTATTATCAGAAGACAGAGCAAAAAGGAATTCAGCTCACCCAGCAGGGAAAGGCAGAAATCCAGAAAAACAAGGCAAAACAAAACCAAAACACAAATGCAAAAAGAAGAGCAGAAAACTTAGCTTTTGAGGAGCAGGAATCAGACTGGTCTCCAAGAATCCCTCAGAGTAATCACCTGCAAGGCAGAAGGGCGTCAGCTGCCTTATATCCAGTCCGCAATCCCAGTCACCCAGTCATCATCATTCTGCTCAGGTGCTTTGTAATCAGCCTCACTACCTTGCTTCACCAGAAGAGGGAGTTCATCAGACCTCAATGGTGAAGGGGAAAATGAACTCACAACAGTTCTTACAGACCTACACCTTATAGTTTTGTCCATTTTTCAAACAGTTTAGTATATTTGCTGTTTGATTACATTCAAAACTAGAGAGAGACAGCGTGTGTCAGTCCGTATACAAAAACACGGAGCTTGACAATTTTACATACACCGTACAGCGGTGTATGTGCACGCTCCTCTCTCAGTACCGTGTAACGGCTGTTATCATGGCCAAATTGAAGCTATCTACGTGTGTGACTTTGTAAGGAAAAGTCGAGGAGTTTGTCCGTTCTTACAGACCTACACCTTATAGTTTTGTCCATTTTTCAAACAGTTTAGTATATTTGCTGTTTGATTACATTCAAAACTAGAGAGAGACAGCATGTGTCAGTCCGTATACAAAAACACGGAGCTTGACAATTTTACATACACCGTACAGCAGTGTACGTGCACGCTCCTCTCTCAGTACCGTGTAACGGCTGTTATCACGACCAAATTAAAGCTATCTAAGTGTGTGACTCTGTAAGGAAAAGCCAAGGAGTTTGTCTGTTGTTACAGACCTACACTCTAGGGAGATTCCAATTCTGCCCAATTCTATATACACCTTGTAGTTTGTCATACACTAGGCAATTTCTGCCGGTCACATTGCGGTGTTATAGACACAGGGCCTGACAGAATCCAACTGTATCCTGAAGTGTAGAGAGATTCCAATTCTCCACAGTCCTCTATCCACCTTTCTTACAACATCCAGAATCTGCCTGTCACATTGCAGTGTAAAATAAACAGGGCCTGACAGAATCCAACTGTGCCTTGAAGTCGACAGAGATTCCAATTCTCCACAGTCCTCTATCCACCTTTATTGCATCATCCAGAATCTGCCTGTCACATTGCGGTGTAAAATAAACAGGGCCTGACAGAATCCAACTGTGTCCTGAAGTCTACAGAGATTCCAATTCTCCCCACTACTATATACACCTTGTACCTTGTTTTACAGTACCATATAGTTGGTGGTTTTTTGGGTACATTTTCCCCAAAAATGAGGAAGTGTGGTGGAAAAGTCCATGGAAGTGGGCGGGGGTTGGCAGCTGGTAATGATGGTGTTGGTGGTGGATCTACTGGTAGTGGCAAAGGCAAAATAGCACCTAATGCAGGAGGTGTTGAGCCTGCATCATCGTCTGGCTCCACATGGCCTCGAAGGCTCCCTTTTCTGGGAGTAGGTAAACCGATTTTAAAGCCGGAGCTTCAAGAACAAGTTTTGGCTTACATTGCTGACTCAGCCTCCAGCTCTATCG
Source organism: Dendrobates tinctorius (assembly GCF_039654945.1). NCBI lineage: Eukaryota > Metazoa > Chordata > Amphibia > Anura > Dendrobatidae > Dendrobates > Dendrobates tinctorius. The sequence continues at coordinate 29,527,910 of NW_027361682.1, read as the reverse complement.
CCTCCTGTTCTGAAGTTTTAAAAAATAAAAGCACTGAGTCATCATTGAAGGCTCATGTTCATGAACCACACCTTTCCTTGTGTCCTTCACCCCAACCAAAATTGAAGGATGCGGCAGGCCACACTACAGATTACTCCATGGAGCTGTTTTCACATACCATGCCTGGGTTATCAAGTCAAATCGTGAATTACCCAGGCAAAGATGAATCTGACATGCAGTGTACTGATGCACAGCCACTGATAGATGATTCTGCTGGTACATTCACTCAGAGCACTACATTGTCCTCGCAGTGTACTGAGCCAGAATCTGACCCAGATGAAACTCAGGTGCCCCTTCCCGCATACTATACCACCATACACGGTGACACAGAGGAAGGTGCACATGACATTGAAGAGGAGGTGATGGATGACCCAGTTGTTGACCCAGATTGGCATCCATTGGGGGTAGAGGGTGCCGCTGCCAATAGCTCAGAAGAGGAGGAGGAGCATCCGCAGCGGGCATCGACATCGCAACAGCTGTTATCTGGCAGGCCCGGAGCAGTTCAAAAACGGGTTACAAAAACCAAAAGAGTTGCAGGTCAGCTTGGCCAGATGGTCAAAATAGCACAGCATGCAAGGCCTCAAAATGTCTTCCATAGTAGGAAGAGTGCAGTGTGGCAGTTTTTTGAACAAAATCCTAATGATCAGGCAAAGGTTATCTGTAAGAAGTGCGCAAAGACCTTTAGCCGAGGGAAAAATCTGAGAAATTTGAATACCAGTTGCATGCTAAGACATTTAACCACCATGCACTTGCAAGTGTGGACGGACTACCAAAACTCACGTACCACATGTGCTACTGCTCCCAAAGAAGGTAGTCAGCAACGCTACATTGTTTCCCCCACTGTAAGTCCACCGGTTAGCACACCACCAGCAGCAAATGTTGAGCTGTCGTCGCAAGGGCAAATCAGTCAGGGAATTACACTGTTATTGCAACAAAAGACTGAATCTAGGCCATCAGAAAGAACACCAACTCCATCATCATCATTAATTCTCTCTCAGTCCGCCATGTCCACTGCTAGTTCCACCAGTTGCAGCTCTCAAGTCCAGCTCACCCTACCTGAGACTATGAGTAGGACAAGAAAGTACTCATCCTCTCATCCGCGTACACTGGGTTTGAACGCCCACATTGCCAAACTAAACTCGTTAGAGATGATGCCCTATCGGTTGGTTGAAAGCACAGCTTTCCGCGAACTCATGGCCTACGCAGTACCATGCTATGACCTACCCAGTCGCCATCTTCTTTTCTCGCAAAGCCATCCCAGCCCTCCACCTTCATGTGAAAGACCGCATTGTCCATGCACTCAAGCAATCAGTGAGTGGAAAGGTGCACCTCACAACTGATGCATGGTCCAGTAGGCATGGCCAGGGCCGTTACGTGTCCATCACTGCACACTGGGTTAATGTGGTGGATGCAGGGTCCACAGAGGACAGCTGTGATGGCACAGTGCTGCCTAGCCCACGGTATAGGAACCAGTTGGCTGTAGGCATTCGACCCTCCTCCTCCTCCAGAAGTGAAAGCTCGTCCACAGAGCGCAGTTGCTGACAGTGGTGCACACGATGTGTCCCACTATCGATCAGCTAGTGGAAAGCGTCAGCAGGCTGTGTTGCAGATGATGTGTTTGGGCAACAGACAAACGGCGGAGGTACTGGCCAACTACTTTCAGCGACAAACTGAGTCATGGCTGGGCAGTCTACATCTTGAGGCAGGCAAGGTAGTTAGTGATAACGGCGGGAATTTTGTGGCAGCCATAGCCCTTTCAAAACTCAGACACATACCTTGCTTGGCTCACACCTTGAACCTGGTGGTGCTGTGCTTCCTCACTAATTATCCGGAGTTAACAGGCCTGCTCCATAAGGTTCGAAGACTGTGCTCGCACATCCGCCGGTCGCCGGTACACTCCAGTTGTATGCAGAAGCTGCAGCGATTGCTCCACCTTCCCAAGCACCGCCTAATTATCGACGTTGCAACAAGGTGGAACTCCACCCTGCACATGGTTGAGCGGCTGTGCGAACAGAGGCAGGCCGTAATGCATTTGTGGGAGGATACACGGGCAGGCACTTTGAGGGCAGACATGGAGTTGACAAGTGTGCAGTGGTCGAAGCTGAAAGACCTCTGTAAAGTCCTTCAATGTTTTGTGAAATGCACACGGCTGGTAAGTGCAGACGACACCATCATAAGCATGAGCATCCCACTTATGTGTCTGCTCATGCAAACTTTGACGCACATCAAGGAGCAGGCGTCTGCAGCCGAGGATGATGAGGAAGAGGAGGAGGGAAGCCTTGATGACAGTCAGCCATTGTCTGTTCAGGGAACTGTCGTGGATGAGGGGGAGGAAGAAGAGGAGGAGGATGATGATGGGGATGATTATTTAGGGGAGGAGGATGCTTCTCGTGGGGCAAGAGAAAATGTTGGCGTGGCAAGGTCTGGTACTGGGTTTGTGCGTGACTGGAGGGATGTGGATTTGCCTGAAAGTGCTCCTCCACCCAGCACTCGCAGTGCATCATTGACACCGGGAACATTGGCCCACATGTCTGATTATGACTTGCAGGTCCTAAAAAGGGACCCCCGCATTGCCAAAATGATGAACGATGATGACTACTGGTTGGCCAGTATCCTGGATCCATGCTATAAAGGCAAATTCCAAAACATCATGCCACAGGAGAACCTTGACCTAATATTGGCTAACAAACAAGCAACTCTGGTAAACCGGTTGGTTGAGGCATTCCCAGCACACAGCAGCGGTGATGGTTGTCACACGAGCCGTAGGGGCTGGGGGCAACTTGGAAGAGGTGTTGGTGGTGCACACATCAGAAGTGGCGCTGGAGACAGGGGTTTCATGATCATGTTGTGGACTGATTTTTCAAGTCCCGCTCACACAACTGGTAATACTGCATCAATTGAAAGTGACAGGAGACGGCACTTGTCAACTATGGTTACAAACTACTTTTCCTCCCATATCGATGTTCTCCCTCACAGGTAATTCCCATTTGACTATTGGGCAGCTAAACTGGACACCTGGCCTGAATTGGCACAATATGCCTTACAGGAGCTCACTTGCCCAGCTGCAAGTGTGCTATCGGAAAGAGTCTTCAGTGCTGCTGGATCAATCCTGACAGAAAAAAGGACCCGTCTGTCGACCCAAAATGTGGATGATCTAACCTTCATTAAAATTAACCATGCATGGGTTTCCAAGGATTTTGTCACACCTTACCCTGATGACACATAGGTTGACAGAAAAATGGCTTTCTTTGGTCCGCCTCTTCCTGGGACTTGACCAATTTCACCTTTAGCAGCAGGTGAATGTCCCACATCAACATATGCCATTTTGTAAACCTCCCTAACTGGGCTGCCTCCTCCCCCCATGGCTGGGGTCACCACCTAGCGCACGCAACCATGTGAGTGCTGTTGCCCTGGACAGGTGGGTGGGCCGACTCTTGGGCGCGGGCACTGGCACAGGGTCCCTCATAGTGTAATGAATTGTCTCTGACGGTGGGGGTGCAGACTCACCGCCGTACTATGAGGGGCCCAGTGCCAGTACCGACGCCCATGAGTGGGCCCCCCTTGCTTGGGCAGGGCCCCAGCATTTGCAATGTTTACCTCTCCCTGCTCCTCCTCTGTGTAGTCTGGGCTGTCAAATCCTTCACTGGGACTGCCACTACAAACTTGGTGAACTGATAGAAGATGATGGTTAAGACGTAGCTATGCCCTGTCCCCCTGGCCGGGATCTAGCTTCAGATGATCAATGGCTTCCATTTCTTATGGACGTCGACTCACAAAGAGATGCAGTGGTGGTTTCTCATCAGCTTTCACAGTTTTCCTACCCACAGACGTGTGACATTCCAGCGCACATTTTTAAATGTGCCCTCTCATGCCAATCCAAATGAATCCCCTTCGGCCTGTGGCTTCTGTCTTTTGCACTCAAAAGTTACGTGACAGAGCATGATAGGCAGTGAGCACCATGTTTACATCTCTCCCTGTGATCAAAATTATATGGATATGAGTAATGGCGATGGGATCAACGGTACTGCGATACAGCAACACTTTCTTCACAAAGAAAGGTTTTCGCTGTCTCCACACACTAATTAATTGAGGGTCTGCATCGCCTCTGAGAATTGTGACGGAAGTTTATCACGTGAATAGGAATTCCTAGATTTCTGCAATCACTAGAATTTATGTCAGTAATTGTATGCATCTCATTTCCTATTGCGGAGAGTCTGAACTGTCTTACTGAGACAGAAATATATATGAAGATTTAAAAATACCACCAAAAGTGTATACTGGTGTATGCTTCAAATACATTTCCTTTTTTCTACTTTTTAGATTGTTGTCTAATCCATACTGAGAACATGGAGATTTTAAATATTTAAACTACGCTATATATACCTGCTATCCAGTGATAATGTACCCTTTCTCAACTTTGTACAAGCTGGTCAAATCCATACTGGGCCTGAGACCGTCTGAGCCTGCCTCCTGATCTATAGACATAGGTTTTTAATGTGTAAACTATGCTATACATACCTGTAATCCGGTGATACGTTACCCTTTCTCACCTTTGTCCAATCACGTCCAATCCATACTGGGCCTGAGACTGTCTGAGCCTGCCTCCTGATATATAGACATAGGTTTTTAATGTGTAAACTATGCTACATATATACGTGTTACCCGGTGAAACTGTACCCTTTATCAACGTTCTAGAATCTTGTCGAATCCATACTGGGCCTGAGAACGGCTGCCGAGCTGTTAAGCAAGCTACAGCAACTGTGGTTTGGACACATAATTTTTTGCATTTTTTCAGGAATGCCGGTTAGGCCTAATTCAGGAATTGCGGTTGACCTGCACTTACTGGGAAATCATCGTTCGCGGGGAATAATTGGAATCACAGATCCCCATCACTAATGGTGTTCTGCTGGTTATCTGCACCTGTAAGCGAAAAAGTTGGTCCTTTCAGTGTAGCGCGCATGTAGCCCCGGACATGTAACGCCATGATAGACCATGATAGTGCCAGAGCCTCGCGTATCCCTCTAGTAAGCTTGACGCGTACCGCGGGGGCATGCCGGAGTCTCGTTCGTTAACGGAATAAAGCTGAAAAATTGCTAGCACAACTACAAACGGACATACCACACCACACACACAATCGAAAAAGCTTTCAATATGTGCATCTCTTCTTGAGGTGGCATGGTTGTGGTTTCCCGGGTGGAGTCCAATTAAGCCGCAGGCTCCACTCCTGGTGTTGCCCTTTTGGACATTCCTTTAATGTTCAGCTTTGCAATCATACTGCCCCCGGAAAGCAAACACTTTGCCTTCATGGACGCTGTTTGGAGGTTCGTGGGAATAACGCCGCCCGATCGCCAGTTGGCATAATTTATTGGTGGGAAGTCCAACGGTATATGATCGTGTTCGATTTCAGACATTTTTTTTTTTTGGTTGGTATTTTACATTTTTATTCCAGCCTTTCTTGACTTCATAAGGGAATGACAAACCTATATCTGTGTCTCCTCCACCTCCTCCTTTTACTCCACCACCTCTTTTCTAAATGTAGCTGCCCTTTTCCATATGTAATTTTTGTCTTCTGAGCATTTTCTCTGCTTTGGGACACCTTTTAAGGTGTTTTGTAATTGTTTTCTATGTGTTTGTATGTGTTTGTGTTTGCCTGCCATTGTTTTCAATAGGGTTCGACGAACATTCGACGAACTTGCCTCCTGTGTGACGAACCAAAACACCAGCGTGGTGGCTCAACAATACTCCTGATTTATAGACGTGCAATATTAATGTTTAAACTATGCTATATATACCTGCTATCTGATGATACTGTACACTTTGTCTACTTTTTATATTCTTGTCTAATCCATACTGAGCCTGTGAGCGTCTCTGTGTGACTGATGGAATATATATGGAGATTGACAATTATCCTTTGACTGAATAGAGCTGTACATTTCTGATACAGTGACATACATCTGATGTTATTTTGTGTCTATTTTGTGCAAAATTTTGAAGTTTGGTGGAAGAGGCCGCGGACGTGGGCGCGGGGGGCCAGCTGGTGATGATGGTGGTGGTGCATCTGCTGGTAGTGGCAAAAGCACAATAGCAGCTAAGGCAGGAGGTGTTGAGCCTGCGTCATGGCCTGGCTCCGGAACGCCTGGAATGATACCTTTTCTGGGAGTAGGTGAACCGCTTTTAAAGGCGGAGCATGAGGAACTGGTTTTGGCTTACATTACCGAAACAGACTCCATCAAATATGCCCGCCTCTTCCGAAATTTCAAAAAATGCAAGCACTGAGTGGTCAAGTGCTGGCTCCTGGTCAGGAAGAACCCCTTTCCTTGTGTCCTGCACCCCCACCCAAACTGAATAAGGCAGCAGGCCACAGTTCACATTAGTCCATGTAGCTCTTTCTATCATACCATGCCTGGGTTATCAAGTCAAATCATGAATTCCCGAGTCCAAGATGAATCTGACATGGAGTGTGAGTGGCCAGCCTGGGCAGTGGGGTTAATCGGTACTGGGCCGGTGTCTCACACGGATGTGTCACGGTGGTAGTGACCCGTTCCGTGGCCCTGGGCATCCATGCAAAGGGGTGAATTATGTTTATAGGTGAATGATACGTGACGCCACCTCTGGTTTCTGATTAGATTGACCAGCACTGCAGTATCGCTTCTGTGGGACAGACGTTGTGGTTCAGCTAAGATGTAGAAGACCTGCACAGGTAGGGCCGTAGTCGCAGGGCAGATGAAAGAGTTGGGAGAAGGTGTGCAGTGCAGGATGTAGCTGAGCCGTGCACCAGGCGCAGGAGAAAGATGACAGACACAGTCGTGCAGTTCCTTTACCTGTACTTGGTAGGTGCTGTTCAGGACCCAGAGTACAGATGGAGAAGGAGTTGGTCAGCCTGGAAGCCTATTGATTTCTCTCTCTGCAGATAGGTAGTGTGGCCTCCGTTCTAGCGCTTATCTGAGGTACTCGCAGTGCTGAGTTCAATGAAGTTCCCCCTGACTCTCTTATGGAACTTTCTCGTATGGCTGGCAGCCGTAGCCTTTTCCTTCTGGCTCACACATGTCGATGCTGGGGCCTCCGAGCCTCAGTTGGGTACAGAGCATTTACAGCTGCTACTTCCTCCGGATTCTGCTGCAGGAACGTCAGTGTCCCTACAGACTCGGAGACTGGAATCCGGACCATGTGCTCCAGCTAGGACTGAGCCTTAGCTCTGCTCATCCTCCAGCTCCCCTTCTCACGTCCACACACTTCCCCTTCCCTGCACAGAATGGCCTAACTTACCTCCTCCCGACCACAGAGAGCAGCTCCTCAACAGTCATGTTCAGAGGTCTCCCTGCTGGCGTGGAGTGGGAAATGTGTTGTGTGTTGGTTTAACTGCTAGATAAATCCTTCGTTGCTCCCAAGCATGACATCACACTCCCTAGGAGGAAGGTAATGCCACTGTGGCGACCATACTCCTCGGGACGCCACAAGTGCACTGATGCCCAGCCACTGCTAGATGATTCTGCTGGTACATTGACCCAGACCACTACATTCCCCTCACACTCTACACAGCCAGAATCTGACCCAGAGGAAACTCAGGTTCCCCTTCCCGCATACTATGCCACCTTACACGGTGACAAAGAGGAAGGTGCAGATGAAAGTGCAGGTTCCTTGAGCTGGTGGGGGGGGCATTCTCATGGGCGACAGCACTGGCACATGGCACCTCATAGTATGCAAAAGTGTCTCTGCCGGTGGGAGGAAACTCAGCCCACCCGCCGTCACACACCGCCATACTATTAGAGGGGCCCTGTGCCACTGCCGTCGCCAACGAGTGGGCCCCCCCTGCTTTCTCAGGATCACAGCACTTGCAAAGTTGAAATACTTTCCTCTCCCTGCTCCACCGCCATGACGTCTTCCGCATTTCCTGACAGTGATAGTCTGATCAGAGAGCGCAATGACATCATATCTGTACGCCCTCTGCCTAAACAGCCAAGTGCAGTGAGATGGACGATGGGGACGACGAGAAGTCTAGACTAGTACAGGGTTTTCATAGCGAGGAGACTTATTTGTTTTCAATGTTGGGACAGCAATTTTTGGGGAGCACTATACTCTGGTGAATGATATATGGGGCCCACCATACACTGGAGCATTTCAAAGGTGGACATCAGACACTGGAGCAGCATTTACAGGGCACATTATACACTACAGCATTAGAAATGGGGCCCATTATGTATGGAGCATTATTTGGGCCCATAAAACAGTGGAGCTTCATCCATGGGGACCAACATATATTGTAGCATTATGTGGAGCTGTTTCAAACATTATATGGGACCAATGATTCTGTATGGAGAAATATATGGGCCTCATTACTCTGTATAGCGCAATATGCGGTGGCCATAATACTTTATGGAGTAATATACTGTCCGTTTTTGGAGCTATTAAAAATGGATATCAGTCATGAGATGTAAAAGTGAAGTATTTTTCATTGTACTATGCCGCTATTCCTCTGCGGTATCGGAGCATCATGAGTTGTGGTATGTGTTAAAGGGGCGCTCTTTGGCCCAGGGCACATGAAAACCTGGAGCCAGCCCTACCCCCCCACAAATTTAGCCAAATAACCCCCATTTTTCAGTGCGTAACTAGTATTATAAAGTAAATTCAGGTTGAAAAGCTTCAGTAATCAGAATTGATGTTTTTGGCATTCAAAAGGGCACTGTAGGTGTGTTTCCTGTCCTCCACTCCCTACCGACTTTGCTTCCCCATTGACTTGCATTGGGTTTCGTGTTTCAGTCGGCCTTCGACTTTTCACGATAATCGGCCGATTTTGTTCGACCCGACTTTTGCGAAAGTCAGGTTTCATGAAACCTGACTCGACCAGAAAAAAGGCAAAGTCGCTCATCTCTATGTGTATTTATTAGGGCATCATTGAGAATCTATATGTGTATTGTGAATTGTGTTCAGTGGCTGATCAGCTATAAGACTCTCACCTCAACTATCAATTCGTACAATAGCTTTCTTATATTTCTTACACATTTATACAGTATATTATGCAGCTTATGTCACGCCTGTGGTCCAGATTTGTAGGTGCTTCTCCTTGGAGAAGTTGATATTTACATGTGGTCCCTGCCTTATGATTACTCTACAGTCGCATGCCAACCAGAGGGTCGCAGCCACACTGCAATGCTGCATTATGATGTCAGATGGAGTCTGCGATGTGACGCCCACGTGCGCTAATAGGCCCGAGTCTGTAGAGTAAGTGCCGGGCTGGGAGTCAGCTGAGAAAAGAAGGCAGAGGACAGGGCCACTCAGCGAGGGACCAGAGACAGGTGAGTCAGTGATTGGGTTGTATTTCAATAGTTGTGCACTGTGGGGGCACACCACGGTGGAACAATGAGGGTCACTTTGAGAGGGAAATATTAACTTATGGGGGCCAAAGTTGGGGGACATTATTACTATATTGGGCACATTTATGGGGGCATCATTAATGTATTGGGGCCACATAAACAACATTATTACTATATGGAGGTCACATAGGGGAACATTATTACAATATGAGTATAACATAGGGAATATTATTGATTTATGGGGAACACTATAAGTACATGGGGGACATTATTGATTTATGAAGGTTACAAAGGGAACATTCATTTATGGGGGCCACTTATGGGATATTTATAATGTATAAGGGCCACATAAGGGACATCATTGCTATATGGAGGCTATATAGTGGAATATTATTACAATATTAGGATCACATAGGGCTGTGGCAGGGCTCAAGAATAACGTAGGCACAACAATGTGCTGTTGTGTTGCTCCTAGGTGGGACCAGTAGGAGGGCATAAGAAGGCGAAGGAAGAAGTAGGGGGTAAAGTGGTAGTGATCATATGTAGTGCCAGGGGAATTTACTGCATCTATTGCAGAAGAATTGGTCTGTTTCATAAGACAGTATGCTAATTCAAAAAAAGAGAAGGCCACTGAGAGTCTTGGTGGAGCATTGTTAAGTTCACCTGGTGAGTTGAAATTTCCAAAGTCAAGATCACAATGAACACATGGAGTCATTGCAGCTTGCAGTTGAGACATGGGGAGAGAGGTAGCAGAAGTACTGGAGACTGCAGGCAGACAGGAGACTGGAAACATTTAGCTGAGCTGCTGGAAGCCATAGGCAGACAAGAGACATCCTGGAGACTGTAGACAGGTAACAGAGGTAATGCAGACAGGTAGCAGAGGTCCTGGAAGCAACATGCAGACAAAAGAAATCCTGGAGACCACAGACAGGTAACAGAGGCCCTGGAAGACCATGAATTAGGTAGTAATGGTTCTGGAATTCAAAGGCAGACAAGTAAAAGAAATATTAAAACTATAAAGACAAAGAGTGCAGGGTCTTATCTGATAACCAAATAACTAAGTGGAAGACATTTTTTTTTTACTTACACTCACCTGATAGGGTTGTGACAGTCACAACTTCAATAAAAGAATGTAAAGGCTGCAGCAGGACCACCAAGGAGACACGTTGCAATAAATGAGAAATATGGTGGTTCAGAATTTGCGCTGCCCAAGGTTCAAAAATCCGATCACACACGAATGTGAAGCATCTCAACACGTTTCAAGGTTTTCAAACCTCTTCATCAGGACCAAACCACAATGATAGGATACAACTCAAAAAGTGCGGGAATATATAGACAATCTATAGGAAAAAAAGGCGTGCAGCAACGAAACGGTGCGGTCTTATGATGCTACGTCATTGTAGCAGATACAAAGATTGCAAGCAGAAGCAAACAAAATATATTTCTTTAAAAATAAATGTATGTACACTCACTGGCCACTTTATTAGGTACACCTGTCCAACTGTGTGTTAAGACTTAATTTCTAATCAGCCAATCACATGGCGGCAACTCAGTGCATTTAGGCATGTAGACATGGTCAAGACAATCTCCTGCAGTTCAAACCGAGCATCAGTATGGGGAAGAAAGGTGATTTGAGTGCCTTTGAACGTGGCATGATTGTTGGTGCCAGAAGGGCTGGTCTGAGAATTTCAGAAACTGCTGATCTACTGGGATTTTCACGCACAACCATCTCTAGGGTTTACAGAGAATGGTCCGAAAAAGAAAAAAAATCCAGTGAGCGGCAGTTCTGTGGCCGGAAATGCCATGTTGATGCCAGAGGTCAGAGGAGAATGGGCAGACTGGTTCGAGCTGATAGAAAGGCAACAGTGACTCAAATTGCCACCCGTTACAACCAAGGTAGGCAGAAGAGCATCTCTGAACGCACAGTGCGTCGAACTTTGAGGCAGATGGGCTACAGCAGCAGAAGACCACACTGGGTACCACTCCTCTCAGCTAAGAACAGGAAACTGAGGCTACAATTTGCACAAGCTCATCGAAATTGGACAGTAGAAGATTGGAAAAACGTTGCCTGGTCTGATGAGTCTCGATTTCTGGTGCGACATTCGGATGGTAGGGTCAGAATTTGGCGTAAACAACATGAAAGCATGGATCCATCCTGCCTTGTATCAACGGTTCAGGCTGGTGGTGGTGGTGTCATGGTGTGGGGAATTTTTTCTGGGCACTCTTTGGGCCCCTTGGTACCAATTGAGCATCGTTGCAACGCCACAGCCTACCTGAGTATTGTTGCTGACCATGTCCATCCCTTTATGACCACAATGTACCCAACATCTGATGGCTACTTTCAGCAGGATAATGCGCCATGTCATAAAGCTCGAATCATCTCAGATTGGTTTCTTGAACATGACAATGAGTTTACTGTACTCAAATGGCCTCCTCAGTCACCAGATCTCAATCCAATAGAGCATCTTTGGGATGTGGTGGAACGGGAGATTCGCATCAGGGATGTGCAGCCGACAAATCTGCGCCAACTGTGTGATGCCATCATGTCAATATGGTCCAAAATCTCTGAGGAATGCTTCCAGCACCTTGTTGAATCTCTGCCACGAAGAATTGAGGCAGTTCTGAAGGCAAAAGGGGGTCCAACCCCTTACTAGCATGGTGTACCTAATAAAGTGGCCAGTGAGTGTATGTACTTGTGACAAATCTATAAGGATAAAAAAAAAATTAAATATGTATGTATCCTTTTTCAGAACTATATGTTGCAATGTGTAAAAAGAGGGGGGATCAAACTCATTCTTGAAAAGTTGGAATGTTTGGTGTTAATGCCAAGTGGATGGAGCTAATGGAGACAGAAGGGCAAGATAAGGGAAGAGGGGCAAACAGAATAGTACAAGAGTAATGTGGCGTGAAGAGAAACAAAGGAAACGAGAGAAGAATAGAAGTTGAGGTTAAAAGCAGAAAAAAGTGAAGTGATGTATAATGCAATAATGCCAAAATATATATATTGTTCCTGTGGCTGTTAATCTCAATCTTGTTACCTCGGCACCTCCTGTAGCTAGTGCTATCCCTGGCAGCACCGATTCTGGTGGCACTTGCAATAACATGCCAGGTCCCCTTTAAAACTGCAGACTAGTATTTTGGGCATCTTTTTTGACTCCTCTTTTGGGTAGAAATATATTGTTGTCCATCAAATAGTAAATGAGATCCGTTCTCTTAGAAATGATTGAATATAGCCAACTCAGTGCCTCTAAATGGTGTGGCAGAAGCCTCGTCCATTTAGGATCATGCTTCATTTAACATTAGCAGAACATTCCTGAAGTCTCCGAATCCATCCCATGGCTCAATTTCATACCATTCCATCCATGTGTAAAATTACATCATTCTCTACTTATAAGGGGAGTTTTTTCTTTTGGCAGAGGGAAGGCATGGATTTTCCACCTTCCCTGGGGAGCGTGAACGCTGGTGGGAACGCGGCCAAGTTAAAAATGACCCGAATTACTGTTATTTCTCATTTACAATCTTATCGACATCAGACAAAAGAATGTGGCTTGCTAAAGTCACCCGGTAAACCTCATTATAGGTTGTGTTCCTATAGAACCAATTATTGTATTCTCATTATGAATCCGCGAGTACACATGTTGTAATGTGACAAGAATAGCACACAGGTATCCACTGACAGGCCTATTAAATGAAGCAATTTGCATAAATATGAACAACATGGAAACAAAGAATATTATTCTGTGTAGGAAGGCTTAAAGACAAAGGAAAATGGTAATAATGGTAATAATGCATAGGGGGTTGATGCCGATAACTGACAACACGGGGTAACAAAGTCAAGGTTTTTTTTGCTGTAGAAATCATTTCCAGGGGGAAAAGTTGACTGAAGCTGACAAGAGATTCGAAAAACTAAGAAAAAGTATAAATCAGCATCATGTGTCTGAAGCAGGCAAAATCTCCAAAGGGGAAAGTTGGTTGACACTGATAATTGACCCACAGTGATTGGCATGGCAGGATCCAGAGAAAAATATCAAACACAGGCATCATTTGAAGCGGAAAAACACAATTTCTGTAACTGGTGCCACATACTGGGCCATATTTTCCACTAGGCACTTGAAGGCACGTGCCTAGGGCGCCAGGATGCAGGGGGTGGCACCTGAGCAGCTGAGCAGGTCTTTTTTTAGTCTGGCAAGTTTTTTTTAAAGGGGGGTATTTCGATATGCAAGCGCACAGCAGAGGCAGGGGAGCACTAACCAGCTCCCTGCATAAATGGAAGAAATTACATCTGAATGGATGGTACAGGACCTGTGATGACATCATAATCATGTGACTCAAGGGGGAGGAGCCACAGAGTTTTGCAGGCTGGAAGCTGCAGGAGAAGCTGAAGGAGATAGGAAACTTGTGAGAGGTAATGAGAACAGGGTACATGGGGAGTGCAGGGTGTATGTGATAGTGGGATGCAGGCTCTGTGGGCTATGCGGGTGCACACTGATAGAGGGATGTGTGACATTACAGGCTGTGGGAAATAGAGGGGTCCAGACTGTGACAGAGAAGTGCAGGGTGTGTGAGATAGAGGGGTGCAAGAGGGTGCATGAGACAGAGGGATGCTAGAGGGTGTAGGGTGCATGAGATAGAGGGGTGCAGAGTGTTTGAGATAGAGGGATGCAAGAGGGTGAAGGGTACATGAGATAGAGGGGTGCAAGAGGGTGAAGGGTACATGAGATAGAGGGTGCAAGAGGGTATAGGGTGCGTGAGATAGAGGGGTGCAGGGTGAATGAGAGAGGTGCAGGGTGCGTGAGATAGAGGGGTGCAAGAGGGTGCATGAGATAGAGGGGTGCAAGTGGGTGCAGGGTGTGTGAAATAGAGGGGTGCAAGTGGGTGCAGGGTGCATGAGATAGAGGGGTGCAAGAGGGTGTAGGGTGCGTGAGATTGAGGAGTGCAAGAGGATGCAGTGTGAATGAAATAGAGAGGTGCAAGTAGGTGTAGGGTGCGTGAGGTAGAGGGGTGCAAGAGGGTGCAGGGTGTGTGAAATAGAGGGATGTAAGTAGGTGTAGGGTGCATGAGATAGAGGGGTGCAGGGTGCGTGACATAGAGGGGTGCAAGAGGATGCAGTGTGAATGAGATAGAGGGGTGCAAGTACATGCAGGGTGCGTGAGATAGAGGGTTGCAAGTAGGTGTAGGATGCGTGAGAGAGAGGGGTGCAGGGTGCTTGAGATAGAGGGATGCAAAAGGATGCAGTGTGAATGAGAGAGGGGTGCAAGTAGGTGTAGAGTGCGTGAGATAGAGGTGCAGGGTGCGTGAGATAAAGGTGCAAGAGGGTGCAGGGTGCGTGAGATAGAGGGGTGCAAGAGGGTGCAGGGTGCGTGGGACAGAGGGATGCAAGTAGAATCATAGAATCGTAGAGTTGGAAGGGACCTCCTGGGCCACCTGGTCCAACTCCCTGCTCAGTGCAGGATTCGCTAAATCATCCCAGACAGATGTCTGTCCAGCCTCTGTTTGAAGACTTCCATTGAAGGAGAACTCACCACTTCTCGTGGCAGCCTGCTCCACTCATTGATCACTCTGTCAAAAAGCTTTTTCTAATATCTAATCTGTGTCTCCTCCCATTCAGTTTCATCCCATTGCTTCTAGTCTTTCCTTGTGCAAATAAGAATAAAGATGATCCTTCTACAATGTGACAGCCCTTGAAATATTTGTAGACAGCTATTAAGTCTCCTCTGTCTTTTCTTTTGCAAGTTAAACATTCCCAAATCATGCAACCTTTCCTCATAAGACTGGGTTTGCAGACCAGTCACCATTCTGGTCGCTCTTTTCTGAACTTGCTCCAGTTTGTTGATGTCTTTTTTAAAATGTGGTGCCCAAAACTGGACACAGTATTCCAGATGAGTTCTGACCAAAGAGGAGTAGAGGGGGATAATGACTTCACGTGATCTAGACTGTATGCTTCTGTTAATACATCCTAGAATTGCATTTGCCTTTTTGCTGCTGCATCACACTATTGACTCATATTCAGTCTGTGATCTATTAGTATACCCAAGTCTTTTTCACTTGTGCTGTTGCTTAGCCCTATTCCTCCCATTCTGCCTATGCTTTTTTCATTTTTATTGCCCAGATGTAGTACGTTGCATTTTTCCCTGTTAAAAACCGTTCTGTTAGTTGCTGCCCACTGCTCCAGTTTATTGATATCTTTTTGAATCCTCTCTCTCTTCTCTAGTATTAGCTATCCCTCCTAGCTTTGTGTCATCAGCAAATTTAATAGGTTTACCCTCAATTCCTTCATCTAAATCGTTACTAAAGATGTTGAACAATACAGGGCCCAGGACAGAGCCCTGTGATACCCCACTTGAGACATTCTTCCAACTGGATGTGCAGCCATTTACGACCACTCTTTGGGTCTGATCACTAAGCCAGTTATGAATCCACCTAACAGTTGCCTTGTCCATTCCATACCTAGTCATTTTTTCAATAAGGATTGTGTGAGATACTTTGCCAAATGCTTTGCTGAAGTCAAGATATACTATATCTACAGCATTTCCTTGATCCACCCAATCAGTGATTCCATCATAGAAGGAAATTAAGTTAGTCTGACATGACTTATTAGTTACAAACCCATGCTGACTCTGTTTAATCACTTCATTCTTATCCAGATACTGACATACATGTTGTTTAATAATTTGTTCAAAGATCTTTCCTGGTATAGAAGTCAGACTCACCGGCCTATAGTTGCCTGAGTTCACCTTCTTCCCCTTTTTGAAGATATGAACAACATTTGCTCTCCTCAAGTCTTCTGGGACTTCTGCTGTTCTCCAAGAATTTTCAAAGATTATGGAGAGGGGTTCAAAAATTTCTTCTGCTATCTCCTTCAGTACTCTGGGGTGTAAATCATCTAGACCTGGAGACTTGAATTCATTTAGGTTAGCTAAGTGTTTCCTCACTATCTTTCTGTTTATAGATATCCTGGATTCCTCTATTCCCTTAATAGGACAGTGACGAACAGTTGATGTTACATTTCCTTTTTGAGAGAAAACAGATGCAAAATACGAATTTAAAAGTTCGGCCTTCTCAACATCTCATCTTACCATTTCATCATTTTCATCCTGTGAAAATCCTATAGCATCTTTGACTTTTCTTTTACTTTTGACATATCCCCAAAATCCTTTATTATTGCTTTTGACGTCTCTTGCAAGCCTCAATTCATTGTCAGCTTGAGATAATCTGATTTGTGCCCTGCAGGTTCTGCAGACAGCATTATATTCTTCTTTAGATATGCCTCCCTCTTTCCATTTTATAAACATTTCATTCTTCCTTTTTAGCATGTGCTTAAGTTCTTTGTTCATCCATCCTGGTTTCCTTAAATGCTTCCTATTCTTCCCTCTTTTCGGAATTGTTAACAATTGTGCTTTGAGAATTTCATTTTTCAAGATTTCCCATCCTTCCTGGACATTTTTGTCTTTAAGGATATCCAGCCATTGGATCCCTCCAATTCTCTTTCTGAATCCCTTAAAATCTGCCTTTATGAAATCTAACCTTGACGTCTGAGTCTTCACAGGTCTTCCTCCTCTAGTTATCCAAAATTCTAAAATAGCTTGGTCACTGGCTCCTAGGGTCCCAGCCACTTTTACCTCCTCAACCATTTCCTCCCTGTTTATAAGGATTAGATCCAAGGTAGCAGATCCCCTTGTTTTCTCCCCTACCTTTTGGAAGATAAAGTTGTCAGCAAGAGCGGATAAGAATTTCCTTGACCTGTTAGTTTTGCCTGAGAGAGATTCCTAACAAATGTCAGGATAGTTGAAATCTCCCATGACAACTATGTCATATTTTTTTAAGAACTTGGCCATTTGATGCATAAAGAGTTCATCCATATCTTCAGCTTGCACAGGCGGCCTGTAGTAAATGCCTACAATGGTGTCCTTTCCATTGTTCTGTCCTTGTATTCTTACCCAAACAGTTTCCACAGAACTCCCGGTCTCTGAAGCTTCAATCTCTGTGCAGATATACACATTTCTAACATACAATGCGACACCTCCTCCTTGTTTATCAAGTCTGTTTCTTGCAAATAGGTTGTATCCTTCTAGCCTTGTATTCCAATCATGTGTATTGTCCCACCAAGTTTCAGTGATTCCAATGACATCATATTTCTTTTCCTGTGTTAGTAGTTCCAATTCTCCTTGTTTGTTGCCCATGCTTTGTGCATTAGTATAGAAACATTTTAGTTTGTGATTGGTTTCTCTTTCTCCAATATTTTTATTATTTAGATTTTTTTGTCTTTGTTCTTTCCTCCCACTTCTAATAGCAGAGTTCTCAATAGCATTTGCCAGGTGTATGGCTTTTTCTGGCCTTTTGCTTCCCTTCCCACATTGTCCTAGTTTAAAGCTCTCCTGATGAGTGTAGCAAGGTGACTTCCAAATACATGTTTTCCAGTCTTGGTAAGGTGCACCCCATCTTTAGCAAGTAGTCCATCGTATAGGTAATTCACTCCGTCATCCAGATATCCAAATCCTTGCTGATGGCACCATCGATGTAGTCAGTTGTTCACCTGCAGAATCTTATTCCACCTCCTTGTTCCATGGCCATCCACTGGGATGATGGAAGAGAAGACCACCTGCACTCCCAGTTCTTTCACTTTCTTGCCTAAGTTTTCAAAGTCACTGCAGATGGTTTCCAGGTCGTTTCTTGCTGTGTCATTTGTCTCCACATGTATTAGCAGGAATGGGTAGTCATCTGTAGGTCTGAAGAGTCCTGATATCCTGTCAGACACATCTTTAATTTTTGCACCTGGAAGACAGCACATTTCTCTTGAAGTTATATCCGGTCTGCAGATAGCGGCCTCTGTTCCTCTCAACAGGGAATCCCCCATGACCACCACTCTCCGTTTCTTTTTCACAACATTTTTCTGTCTCCATCCAGGAGGATTCTGAAGGCGTACAAGGTTGCTGTTTGTGGGCAAAGTCTTATCCTGATGTATTTCTTCATCGTTCTCCTGTGTAAGAGCCTGGTACTGGTTCCTTAGCAGCATGGGCGCTGACTGCCTCCAGATCCTCCTGCTTCCTTAGGTCACATGTTTCCATTCCTCTGTTTCTTCAGGTGCACTTTGAATTCTCTTTCTGTAACATGAAGAGATAATTCTGCTCTGTCTAAGAACTCTTCACCTTCCTTAATGATCTTCAACGTAGCTAACCTCTCCGAGATTTTGCAACTTTTCCTCCAACAGGGACACAAGCTTGCATTTGTGGCATGTGAAGTTTGGCTTTTCCACTGGTAAGGCTGTGAACTTGTAGCAAGAAATGCAGCTCACCAAATGGCTCCTGGCCGCTTCCATATTTAGATTTCAAAACAATGAAAAATGAGCCAAAATTCGGCACTTTTTACCGATTTCCTCTTTTCAGCTGCAACGGCCAAAATCCAGTGATCATTGAGCTCGTGGAGACTCTTCACTTATCCCAAAAGGCACTGGGAATATGCAAATGATCTCCTCAGGACTCTTCCCCTGGTTTTCCGATTTCCTCTTTTCAGCTGCAACGGCCAAAACCCAGTGATCGTTGAGCTCGCGGAGACTCTTCACTTATCCCAGAAGGCACTGGGAATATGCAAATGATCTCAGGACTCTTCCCCTGGTTTTCCGATTTCCTCTTTTCAGCTGCAACGGCCAAAACCCAGAGATCGTTGAGCTCGCGGAGACTCTTCACTTATCCAAGAAGGCACTGGGAATATACAAATGATCTCCTCAGGACACTTCCCCATTGCGTAACAAATTGTATGGTCCATTTTCTCCTATTATCCCTTTTGTAAATTTAAAACTTGGGGTCCAAGCAACATTTGTGTAAAATTGGTAATTTTCCATTGACTCAGCCCAAGGTTTTACAATGGTATACAATTCTGTGAATTGCCTGAGGGTTAAAAATGCTCACTACATCAGTAGATGAATTTCTCAAGAAGTGTAATTTCAGAAAATGGGTCACTTGTGGAAGTTTCTGCTGTTTTGGCATGTCCCTACCAGTTACAAACAGTAGTTTTTGGTCACATATGGGGTATCGGCATACTCAGGAGAAAATGGGCCATTCAATTTGTTGTGCAATTTCTCCTGTTTACCCTTGTGAAAATGAAAAATTTGGGGCTTAAGCAACATTACTATGATAAAAATCTGATTTTATTTTATTTTCATGCCGTAACGTTATAAAATTCTGTTAAGCACCCGTAGTTCAAGGTGCTTACCATACCTCTAGATAAATTCCTTGAGAGTTGTAGTTTCTAAAATGGTGTCACCTGTGGGGGGGTTTCCACTGTTTAGGCACATCACGTGCTCTGTAAACAAGACATGGCCAATTTTGTGTTCCAAAACTTGAATGGTGCTCATTCCCTTCTCAGTCCTACCATACGCCCAAACAGTAGTTTTCTACTACATATGGAGTATTGGTGTATTCAGGAGAAACTGAACAAAAAACTATATGGTCTCCTGTTACCCTTTTGAAAATGCAAAAATTTGGAGCTAAAGCAATATTTTTGTGGGAAAAAGTAACATTTTAAATTTTTCCTTCCACATTGCTTTAATTCTGGTGAAGCCCGTAAAAGGTTAATTAACTTCTTGGTTTTGAGCACTTTAAGGTGTGCAGTTTTTAAAATGGTGCCAGTTTTGGGTATTTTCTGTCATTTAAGCCCCTTAAAGTCACTTCAAATGTGATGTTGTCCCTGAGAAAATTGGTTTTGTAAATTTTGTTGGAGAAGTGAGAAATTGCTGATAAACCTTTAAACCTTTAAACTTCCTAACATTTTTTTAATTCATGTTTCAAAAATGATGGTGATGTCAAGTAGACATGTGGTAAATGTTATTTTGTTACCTATTTTGTGTGGTATAAGTGATTTAACACTAGAACTACCGGAGGGCTCATTTTGACCCTTTTGCTATTTCTTTTTCCTATAATTTCTAAAATTTTAACAAATGAGTTTTGACTTTTTGTGACTTTTATTTATTCATGGTAGTGTATATTTTAGGACACAAAAATGAATTGTAACTTTTTCAGGGGCCTGGATTTTACAATTCATACCTATAAGTACTGAAGGGGTCAATTTGACCCCATACATAAAAGTAGTAGCAGGCAAGTCACCTACAGTGGGGAAAAAAAGTATTTAGTCAGTCAGCAATAGTGCAAGTTCCACCACTTAAAAAGATGAGAGGCGTCTGTAATTTACATCATAGGTAGACCTCAACTATGGGAGACAAACTGAGAAAAAAAATCCAGAAAATCACATTGTCTGTTTTTTTTTCATTGTATTTGCATATTATGGTGGAAAATAAGTATTTGGTCAGAAACAAAATTTCATCTCAATACTTTGTGATATATCCTTTGTTGGCAATGACAGAGGTCAAACGTTTTCTGTAAGTCTTCACAAGGTTGCCACACACTGTTGTTGGTATGTTGGCCCATTCCTCCATGCAGATCTCCTCTAGAGCAGTGATGTTTTTGGCTTTTCGCTTGGCAACACGGACTTTCAACTCCCTCCAAAGGTTTTCTATAGGGTTGAGATCTGGAGACTGGCTAGGCCACTACAGGACCTTGAAATGCTTCTTACGAAGCCACTCCTTCGTTGCCCTGGCGGTGTGCTTTGGATCATTGTCATGTTGAAAGACCCAGCCACGTTTCATCTTCAATGCCCTTGCTGATGGAAGGAGGTTTGCACTCAAAATCTCACGATACATGGCCCCATTCATTCTTTCATGTACCCGGATCAGTCGTCCTGGCCCCTTTGCAGAGAAACAGCCCCAAAGCATGATGTTTTCACCACCATGCTTTACAGTAGGTATGGTGTTTGATGGATGCAACTCAGTATTCTTTTTCCTCCAAACACGACAAGTTGTGTTTCTACCAAACAGTTCCAGTTTGGTTTCATCAGACCATAGGACATTCTCCCAAAACTCCTCTGGATCATCCAAATGCTCTCTAGCAAACTTCAGACGGGCCCGGACATGTACAGGCTTAAGCAGTGGGACACGTCTGGCACTGCAGGATCTGAGTCCATGGTGGCGTAGTGTGTTACTTATGGTAGGCCTTGTTACATTGGTCCCAGCTCTCTGCAGTTCATTCACTAGGTCCCCCCGCGTGGTTCTGGGATTTTTGCTCACCGTTCTTGTGATCATTCTGACCCCACGGGGTGGGATTTTGCGTGGAGCACCAGATCGAGGGAGATTATCAGTGGTCTTGTATGTCTTCCATTTTCTAATTATTGCTCCCACAGTTGATTTCTTCACTCCAAGCTGGTTGGCTATTGCAGATTCAGTCTTCCCAGCCTGGTGCAGGGCTACAATTTTGTTTCTGGTGTCCTTTGACAGCTCTTTGGTCTTCACCATAGTGGAGTTTGGAGTCAGACTGTTTGAGGGTGTGCACAGGTGTCTTTTTATACTGATAACAAGTTTAAACAGGTGCCATTACTACAGGTAATGAGTGGAGGAAAGAGGAGACTCTTAAAGAAGAAGTTACAGGTCTGTGAGAGCCAGAAATCTTGATTGCTTGTTTCTGACCAAATACTTATTTTCCACCATAATATGCAAATAAAATTAAAAAAAAACAGACAATGTGATTTTCTGGATTTTTTTTTCTCAGTTTGTCTCCCATAGTTGAGGTCTACCTATGATGTAAATTACAGACGCCTCTCATCTTTTTAAGTGGTGGAACTTGCACTATTGCTGACTGACTAAATACTTTTTTCCCCACTGTAATATTACAGAGTACAGAAAATTACAGTGTCTCTCCCTAGTTGTGGAGTGTAATTGTATCTTTGCATATCAGGAATGATTCAGCATTTTGTTTTGTCTAAACTTGTCTGAACATGTTTGATCCATGTCTCTTGTAGCGATTTCTGTCTGCACTTCAGTAGCAAACATTACAATTGAAGCTACAACTCTGCATGCTTGTACAGTGTCGTTTTATTACTTCTGCGATCTTACAAGTCCCTTTTCGCGACGTATATTTGAAGCATGAGTAAGCAGAGGGGTCTGACAAGTGATGAAATTTTGAAATGTCTTCAGAATTTATCTGAAAATGAGTCAGAAGAAGTGGCCCATCATCCGCAATGTCTGAACCACAAACAAAAGGACAAGAAATTCACAAGCATCGAAAATGTGGAGTTGGAAGATGCAACGAAAGCAAAACAACTAAAACTTGCTCAAGCTGTAACAAACCAGTTTTTGGAAAATGCACTGGGAAAGTGGAAGAAAGTACTGTTTGTGTTAACTGTTGGACACCGCATGCTATGACCATGTAAAAGGAAAATGTGTGCTGTACTTGATCTTAACACTGTTCCTACTACGTTAAAATAAATGTTCTTTAATTTGTTGGCAGCAAAAAAGTTATTTTTACTCCAGAGTCAGTACTTTTGAATGGGGGTGGTCAAAATGACCCGTAATGGTAGTTATAGGTATTAAGAAACATGCGGTAGTTCTAGTGTTAAGGGCATAAAAATAAAAAGTTTGAAATTTGCTAAATTTTCTAATTATTTTTCAAATTGTCGATATTTGCATAAATAAAACCAAACCATAAAATTAGCACTAACATGAAGTATAACATGTCACGAAAAAACTGAATCAGAATCACTGGGAAAAATTTTCCATGATCATTGCCATATAAAGTAACAATGGTCAGAATTGAAAAAACTGACCTGGTTAGGACGGTGAAAACAGACTGGGGAGTGATTGGGTTAAAGTGACAGAAAAAATAATATATGTAATAAATTAATGGGGATGATGATGATGAATGACAACCAAGAATGAAAGTCAAAGATCAGCATTATACATTGGTGAAATAAATACATTTGCAGTGGAAAAAGTTGGCTGAAGCTGACAAATGATTAAAAATGAGTATCTTGTGTCAGAAGGAGGCAACATCTTAAGAGTAGAAATTGCCAGTAGTCAGTGCCACAGTGAGAAACGAAAATTAAATATTAAAACCGATATCGTTCAAATGGGAAAAAGACAATTTTTAACACACACATATTTACCGTATATAAAACTATATAAAATAATTAAGATTATTAACATTATTAATTATTAGTATTATTAATATATTAATTATCAATACTATCAGTAATAATATTCTTATATAATTAATCATAACAATTATTACTATATTAAGATTATATAAATATATATATTATTAATATAATTATTAGATAAATATATAATATTCATATAGTTATTAATAGTAGTGTTCTTTAATATACTATTAAAATGATATAACATTACTTCATAATACAATTTATTAATATTAATGTGGTTTAATATTAATTGTTAGTAATTTGTGATGAGCGAATGTGCTCGGATAAGATGTTATCCTGCATGCTCGTGTGCTACCCGAGTGACTTCGAAAAATACACTACCGTTCCAAAGTTTGGGGTCACCCAGACAATTTTGTGTTTTCCATGAAAACTCATACTTTTATTAATCAAATGAGTTGCCAAACGAATTTAAAATCTAGTCCAGACAAGGTTCAAAGAAAAGATTTTTATTTGAAATAATAATTTTCTCCTTTAAACTTTGCTTTTGTCAAAGAATGCTCCATTTGCAGCAGTTACAGTATTGCAGACCTTTGGCATTCTAGCAGTTAATTTGCTGAGGTAATCTGGAGAAATTTCACCCCATGCTTCCAGAAGCCCCTCCCACAAGTTGGTTTGGCCTGATGGGCACTTTTTGCGTACCGTACGGTCAAGCAGCAAACACAACTGCTCAATGGGGTTGAGATCTGTTGACTGCGCTGGCCACTCCATTACAGATAGAATACCAGCTGCGTGCTTCTTCCCTAAATAGTTCTTGCATAATTTAGAGGTGTGCTTTGGGTCATTGTCCTGTTGTAGGATGAAACTGGCTCCAATCAAGCGCTGTCCACAGGGTATGGCATGGCGTTGCAAAATGGAGTGATAGCCTTCCTTATTCAAAATCCCTTTTACCTTGTACAAATCTCCCACTTTACCAGCACCAAAGCAACCCCAGACCATCACATTACCTCCACCACGCTTGACAGATAGTGTCAGGCACACTTCCAGCATCTTTTCAGTTGTTCTGCACAAATGTTCTTCTGTGTGATCCAAACACCTCAAACTTGGATTCGTCTGTCCATAACACTTTTTTCCAATCTTCCTCTGTCCAATGTCTGTGTTCTTTTGCCCATATTAATCTTTTCCTTTAATTAGCCAGTCTCAGATATGGCTTTATCTTTGCTACTCTGCCCTGAAAGCCAGCATCCCGGAGTCGCCTCTTCACTGTAGACATTGACACTGGTGTTTTGCGTGTACTGTTTAATGAAGCTGCCAATTGAGGACCTATGAGGCATCGATTTCTCAAACTGCAGACTCTAATGTACTTGTCTTGTTGCTCAGGTGTGCAGCGGGGCCTCCCACTTCTCTTTCTACTCTGGTTAGAGCCTGTTTGTGCTCTCCTCTGAAGGGAGTAGTACACACTGCTGTAGGAAATCTTCAGTTTCCTGGCAATTTCTCGCATGGAATAGCCTTCATTTCTAAGAACAAGAACACATGCAAGGCCTTTTTTTCTGGCCATTTTGATGTTTAATGGAACCAACAAATGTAATGCTCCAGATTCTCAACTAGCTCAAAGGAAAGTCAGATTTATAGCTTCTCTAATCAGCCAAACTGTTTTCAGCTGTGCTAACATACTTGCACAAGGGTTTTCAAGGATATTCTAACCATCCATTAGCCTTCTTACACAGTTGGCAAACACAAAGTACCATAACAACAATGGAGTGATGGTTGCTGGAAATGGGCCTCTATACACCTATAAAGATATTGCATTACAAACCAGACGTTTACAGCTAGAATAGTCATTTACCACATTAACAATGTATAGAGTGTATTTCTGAATCATTTAATGTTAGCTTCATTAGAAAAAAATGTGCTTTTCTTTCAAAAATAAGGAAATTTCTTAGTGACACTAAACTTTTGAACGGTAGTGTATGTTCGAGTCTATGCGCCTGCATGTCTCCTGGGTGTTCAACAGCCACAACACATGCAGGGATTGCAATGCCTAACACTTTATCCAAGCACGATCGCTGTTCGCTATTAATATTATGTTAATATTCCTCATATAAAATGATTTTATTAAAACATTTTAATAATAATTTTAATCCATGCAAAGAGAAGAGGTCGCACTCATCGTGATGAAAGTTTCACTGATTTATTGACATATCATGAACATGTCAAGTCGGGGGAGTGACATAAGGAGGGCTAGAAAGGCTGACAACGGCCGTTTCGCGCTGCTCGAGCGCTTCAACGGGTCCGATATGTCAATAAATCAGTGAAACTTTCATCTCGATGAGTGCGACCTCTTCTCTTTGCATGGATTCCCAGGATTGACTGTTTCCAGGTCTGGCACCCGAGATTCCCAGCTGCTGGGCTTCTGTACGCCGCACATCATTTGAAGTCACACGGTAACAGCGGTGCCGTCCGCTTTTTATCTTGAGTTTTGTGATATAATAATTTTAATAATTTAATAATATTTTTTTCCAATTTCAACGATGTCTTTGTTGATGTTATAGACCCCATTTACAGTGGAAATGTGACCTGCCACTTCCAACTGAGTGACAATTTCAGGAACCAGTATCATGTTTTTGTATTTAGCTAGAGCAGAAACTATCATTGACAATGTGAGAAACCAATCAAATACGTAACCAGCATTAATATCAGTGAAAAACAGGTTCATGCGGATAAGTGACAAAAATGATTGAAAAGTCGGGACTATGTGTCAGAGATAGGCATAAGAGGAACTGGAAATGTATTATGATGCTATCAGTGCACACGTTCTCCATTGACTTGGTTATTTAATAAAACAAAGTGCATAAAAATTAACAACATAGAAAGGAAAAATGTTTTTCAGACAGACATAATAATGTGCAAGAACCGAAGCTGATAAATGACAATCATGACTGACAAAGTTACCTGTTGCTAGAAGGATCTGGAATGGAAAATTGGTCTGAGACTGACAAATGAATAGAATGATTGACAATGTTAGAAATCAAAATCATTTGTCAAAGTCAGGTATCAGGTTGTCCGACACTGATAAGTGACACAACATGATCGACATAGGAAGGAAATCAAGTTTCATGTAAGAGAAAGACATAATTTCAAGTAGAAAGTATGGAGATGTTCATAAGGGACAACTATAATTGACAAAGTCAATGATCAGAATCAAACTTTGTCAGTAATTCCAGTCACATTTCCGTAGCAGTTTTTGCTGTTGACTGGTCTTTTCCTCTGACCAGGGCCGGCGTTAGAGGCAGGCAGACCAGGCAGCTGCCTAGGACCCCCGCTCCCCCAAGGGCCCCCAGCCAGTGGCAAGCCGCTAATAGCGGCACATCACCCAGCCGCTATTGGGGCCTGTGAGTCAGGGGGGCCCGCCTGCCGCCAGCAACGACTCCTCCCCGCATTCAACTCTACCGGCGTCTATGACGCCGCTACAGTTCAAAGCAATGATGGAGGATAGAGCGTCAGATGATGCTCCCTCTCCCATCATTCCCCTCTGCCTTTGACAATGCGGATGCACAATGACATCACTTCATCGCGTACCCACTGTGTGCCGCTGCTGAGACCAGAGCAGAGCCTGGAGCAGCGCAGGGCACGAGGAGAGGTGAGGATTGTGTGGTTTTTTTAAATACATTGGTGAGTGAGTACTGGACTGTGGGGCCATTCTCGGGTAGGGGGTACATTATATTCTATGGGGAGGTGGGCTGTGTTATATTCTATGGGGAGGCTGTATTATATTCTATGAGGGAGAATTGCATCATACTCTTTGATGGGGCTACATTATATTCTATGGAGAGGTTGGCTGTATTATATTCTATGGGGGGCTACATTATATTCTCTAGGAAGGCTGTATTATATTCTATGAGGGAGGATTGCATCATACTCTTTGATGGGGTTACATTATATTCTATGGAGAGGTGGGCTGTATTATATTCTATGGGGGGGCTACATTATATTCTATGGGAGGCTGTATTATATTCTATGAGGGAGGATTGCATCATACTCTTTGATGGGGCTACATTATATTCTATGGGGAGGTGGGCTGTATTATATTCTATGCGGAGCTACATTATATTCTATGGAGGGGGGTTATATTTATTATATTCTATGAGGGGTGATTGCATCATACTCTATGAGGGGGCTACATTATACTATATGAGGGGGCTACATTGTATTCAGTGGGGGATGCATTATATTCTATTTGGGACTAGATTATATTGTATGGGGGGCTTCTTTATACTCTATGAGGGGGCTACAGGAGGTACACTATATTCTATGGGGAGGTGGGCTGTAGTATATTCTATGGGGGGCTACATTATATTCTATGGGGAGGTGGGCTGTATTATATTCAATGGGGGCTACATTATATTCTATGGGGAGGTGGGCTGTCTTATATTCTATGGAGTGCTACAATATATTCTATGGGGAGGTGGGCTGTCTTATATTCTATGGAGGGCTACATTATATTCTATGGGGAGGTGGGCTGCATTATACTATATGAAGGGGCTGCATTATATTCTATTGGGGTTACATTATATTGTATGTCAGGGCTGCATTATACTCTGAGGGGGCTACATTATATTTTGTGGGGTGGCTGCATTATACTCTGTGGGGTGGCTGCATTATACTGTGTTGAGGACTATGGAGAATATATTATGCTATATGAAGAACTATGGGGTGCATTAGACTATGGGGAGTGAATTGTACTACATAGAAGACTATGGCAGTGCATTATATTATATGGAGCACTATGAGGAGTGTATTCTACTATATGGAGGACTTAGTAGTGTATTTTAATATATGGAGAACTATGAGGAGTGTCCACTGGGCTGCAAGGGAAAAGACGGATGGCACCGCCAATACTGCTGAAATCCTATGCTGCCGGTATCATACCATGCTGCAGGCTTGACCCGTGGAAGCGCTAGTCAGGCGCGAAACGGCCGTCATCAAGTTTCTGCCCACTTCCGTCCTCACTCCCCCTGCCAACATGCTTTTTTATTGCTAATAAAGAGCGTAATTTCTTCAAAAGACCAGTGAGTGCTATCTGCTTTTCTTTGGAAGACTATGAGGAGTGTATTATACTATCTGGAGGACTGAGGAGTGTATTATACTATATGGAGGACTGAGTGTATTTTAATATATGGAGGAGTATGTGGAGTGTATTATACTATATGGAGGACTGAGGAGTGTTTTATACTATATGGAGGACTATGGGGAGTGTATAATACTACATGGAGGACTGAGCAGGGTATTTTAATATATGGAGGACTATAAGGAGTGTATTATACTATATGGAGGACTGAGGAGTGTATTTTAATATATGGAGGATTATGAGGAGTGTATTATACTATATGGAGGACTATGGGAAGTGTGTCATACTATATGGAGGACTGAGGAGTGTATTATAATATATGGGTGACTATGGGGAGTGTATAATACTATATGGAGGACTATGGGGCACATTATATTATATGGAGGACTATGGGGTGTGCATTTTACAAAGTGGAGGACTGTGGTGCCCATTATAATATATGGAGGACTATGAGTTGTATTATACTAAACAATTAAAATGCTGCATATTCATCGAGTGATTGGATTGTTTATGTTGGACAAAAATCATTGTTCTCAGCAGCTGCTGACAACATGATAAAGTATGGGGACAGAATGATCTTTTAGTGATCATTCTGTCCCCATCATTATTCCTCAGCCGGTGGAAAGAGGCCGGGAAACAAGCGTCGAACGACTTCAACATTGTCGATCACACTCATTTAGTGGCCTGAACTCAGCGCACATAAATACAACCAAAATCTTCTGTGTGATGTGCAATATGCTAGCATTTGGGGCTCCATTTTAAACTTTTGCCTAGGGCCCCACTTTGCCTAAAAACGGCCCTGTCTCTGACACGTGAGCCTAAGTTCTTACTATGTTACTCATGCTCAGTATCAGGTTTCTTGAGATGATAAACACCTTTGAAACATGCTACAGATTTCTAACTTCAACAGTCATAGTTTTCATGGTTGTCAGCAATAAATATCTTTTTCCACTTTAAATTATTTCTGCCACCTGTAATGTAGGTGGTCAGATGCAACATGCAGAAGACAAGGCAGGAACAATCAATGATCTATATATTTCTTCGGATATGGCGGGAAATTGAAAGTTATAATAACAATTAACAAGATACAACAGGTGTATCACAGATAAATTATACAATACAGAGCATACAATGAGTCTTTCAAGTTCACTAAAAAGTTAGGGAAGCTTCTTGAGTGTTATGCTTATGTCCCTCTAACAAGAGTAAATATACCCATTCTGATGGGAACTACTGCACAGACTATTCCCGTAACAATGTTACTGAAAGGCAGCAAGTCTTCCTGACAAAGTCTACCAAAGCACGCTGGGACTCCTTCACCTCAGTTGACCACTGTCGTGTCTGCTGTCTCTGCCCAGGCCAACCCTTGTACCATGCATCTTTGCTGGAAGCGACAGCTCGACTCACTCATGTTCCGCGTTCACCATTGTATGTGTCCTCTTCTAGGCAAAGTCTCCTTACAGATCTTCGGTGCTTTACCGACATCGGGTGTCTTCCAGGTCTGAGGGAAAGAGGGCTAGACTCTGGGTTTTCACTGGAGCAGGTCTGGGATTTGGGTCTTGAATGGCGTAGTTGGGACTCCGTGTTTGACTGGCGCAGATTGGATCTTTGAGTCTTGATCAGCGCAGTCTGGATGCCAGGTCTCACTTGGTGCTGCTTGCATCCTGTTTGTAACTGGACAGCAGCCAGCTGGCACACACTTCTCTACAGTATCTGGCCTGTCACTCCTGCTGTAGTGCTTTCTCATGAGCACGTTTGGTCCACTTTCTCCTTTGGCACTAAAACCAGCTCCGGTTTGGCATGCAGACCATTTATATTGAGGAACTCCGTCATCAGTCGCACCAGACTGGAGGTGCTACCTCCAAGCTCGTCCCCCTACAACTCCTCCTTTTCCGGTTAGTTCCGCATGCTCCCGTCTGAACAGTAGGTGGCTGCCTTCACGCACCAATGATACACAGAGCCAGAGTTTTTCAGGAGTATTGTCTCCTCCTCTTACACACCAGCACTTGACTCTGACCATTGACATTGTCAAGAGGGGAAATTAAACTCTCAATAACAAAGTGATAACCAAAAATCAGGATTCAGTGACAAATGTCTGGGACAAATGACAGAAAAAACTGACGGCACATCTAGAACTAGTCTGAATAGGTGCATACCAAAAAACAGCTTACACATCAAAATAAGGAAATGGTTGCACTCAATTGCATTAAGGCATGTCAATATGAAATATATGAAGAACGAATAGCATAATGGCTTTTGGAATTTAGAAAAAACATATGAGATACTTAGCACAAAATTTGGCCAAAAGATGTGAGCCCATTCACCAACGTCAAGGTAATCTCATAATCGAATGGGTCCCTATTCTAACTGCCTAGTGTGAACTACTGGCTAATAACATGGTAAAGCCTGTATTTATAGGAAGATAGGAACCAAAATGTGATTGGATTTAATTAAAATCACAGCTTGATGAAGGGCGGAGTGCTCAGTCAGAAAGCTAACATACAAATGACAGAAAAAACTGAAGGCACATCAAGAACTAGTCTGAATAGGTGCATACCAAAAAACAGCTTACATATCAAAATAAGGAAATAGTTGCACTCAATTGCATTAAGGCATATCAAATATGAAATATATGAAGTGTGAATAGCATAATGGCTTTTGGAATTTAGAAAAAACATATGAGATGCTTAGCACAAAATTTGGCCAAAAGATTCACACTAGGCAGTTAGAATAGGGACCCATTCGATTATGAGATTACGTTGACGTTGGTAAATGGGCTCACATCTTTTGGCCAAATTTTGTGCTAAGTATCTCATATGCTTTTTCTAAATTCCAAAAGCCATTATGCTATTCACACTTCATATATTTCATATTTGCTATGCCTTAATGCAATTGAATGTAACCATTTCCTTATTTTGAAATGTCTGGGACAGACATAACTGAATTGGAAGAAGAGGGCAAATGCTGTCAAGTAATAACCACAAATGGTCTAAAAACCAAACAACCTTAAGAGTAGAGTTGAGCGACTTTGGTCGGATCGGGTTTCGTGAAACCCGAATGAAACAAAATAAGTTTCAGATGAAACTCGTCCGACTAGAGCAAAAAAAAAGTCGGAGTTTCGTCCGACTTTTATTTCCCATTGACTTGCATTGGGGTCGGGTTTCGGACGAAACTCCGACTTTGTTTTGCTCTAGTCGGACGAGTTTCATCTGAAACTTATTTTGTTTCATTCGGGTTTCACGA
Source organism: Dendrobates tinctorius (assembly GCF_039654945.1). Taxonomy (NCBI): domain Eukaryota; kingdom Metazoa; phylum Chordata; class Amphibia; order Anura; family Dendrobatidae; genus Dendrobates; species Dendrobates tinctorius. The sequence continues at coordinate 29,496,212 of NW_027361682.1, read as the reverse complement.
AACCCGATCCGACCAAAGTCGCTCAACTCTACTTAAGAGTGAAAGGTGTGCGCTCGAAATGATAAATGACTGATAAGTGACTTGGTGGAGTAATGTCAGAGACGGATATCGTTTTATGTGAGAACCAAATGTCAGGATACAATTTTGTCATAGTCGATATCAAACACAATATAACTCGCATAGCAGAATTCCTCTTCCCTATCTATCTGATTCCTAGTGGGTGCAACATTCACAGGAATATTGATGTCATTAAAGTGGTTCTGATCAAGTTACAATCTCTAACGAGGGTCAATGGGTTTTCCTATTAGGTCGAAAGTCTTTCTAACAAAGAAAATTAAAGCTTTCTGGGCCTTCTTCACACTGGCTGGCACCCATTCCGTCTGCAGATCCTCCCTGGACCGAACCTTGTATCGTACATCACTGTTGGAAGTAATGACCCTGCTTATTAGCATCTCCCGATCACTGCAGTGGACGTTCACTTCCAGATTGGAGTCCGCAATCGGTCTTTGGTGCTTGACCTGTAACGGTCGTCCGTTGGTCAGGACGGATGAGGGCTGGGCCTTGGGTCTTGACAGCCATAGTCTAGGTCATGGATCTTGACCGGTGCAGGGCTATGCTCAGGTCTTGACAGGCGTAGCCTAGCTCATGAGTCTTGACAGACTCAATGGCATGCAACGCCCACGGACCCATAATGGTGACTCAGTCACAGTGTCCTTCTCAGCACACATCCTGCTGGTCTCACTTATTGACACCACACTGCTTCCTGCCATGTCACTCTGGTCTTTTATATTGGGGAGCAGAGTCACAGATGTCACCTGACCCGGCGCTCACTTTGGACCAGTCCTTCCCGAAACACTTCCTCTTTCTTCTAGTTCTGCAAGGTTCTGTTTGAGCAGTAGATGGCAATCTCTGGTCACAAATGGTGCACACGTCTGGGGAATCTTATCTTCTAATGTACACTCTTTTACACAACCATGATTGGAAAAGTTAGAAATCAATGCCACGACAATCGAATTTTAGGCTCTACATTTAGTATTAAATAAGAGAGTAATGCAAAAACATAGGAGAGCCCATGTTGGGTAACAAAAGTAGGAAACATAATCTAATGTCCCAACAGCAGGATGCCCCAAAAAGAACTGTTTCAAATGAAAATAAAATCTGCAATTAAAGGGAATCTGTAGCCTAGAAGAAAGCCTGCATTCTACAAATGTCTTCAGACAATCCCTTGTTGACTGCTGTTTTTCAGAAGCTTATTTATATTTCCTATTTATATGGCAGCATAGCACCTGGGAGAGGATACAGATCTTAGTATATGACTCTGATGTTGATTGCAGCAGTTTGCGCTATGATACACTCTGAATCCCGCTATTGAGCCCAGCAAAATGAGGAGACTGAGGATGTGAAGAGACCTCAGGAGCTGATTCTCTGAGATCACAGGTTAATTATGAAAGCTGAGAAATGCAAAGAGGTGAGTAAAAGCCACTTCTATCTCAGTTCAATCAACTTTTTCTTGAAGAGGAGACAAGAATTACCATTCACGATGGAGAAATTGTTAACTTTTCAAATGATTCAAAACTGGCACAATACAGTGTCACTGGCATCACTTTTAGTATTATTTTCTTCTAGATTTTTTTCTTGCTTTTTGTCTACTCGTCACTATTTGGGAATATTGTGCCTATTGACTTTTCATTGTGCTCTACAAAGTGGTTCTTATACTGAAAAATATCACAGACTGACCATATCTATGGAATTATTGGTAACTTGCAGTTACAGTTCTGGGCCTTAATGAAAACTATGGAATGGGCTTCCTCATATAATATGCAATTAATTATTCTGGTGCGTTATAATGTTTAAAAAGGTCTCCTTATGTAGGAAGGCTCCACTTATAACTATACAGCAGGGATAAAAAAAAAACACACCAAAATTCAACCTCCGCTAGTTTCTAAAAGCCTCTATTGCCAGCTGATGTTCTTCTTACGGACTCCACTTATAACTGCATACCTGGTTCATAGGAGCTTTAAACTCCTGGCAGCAAATGCAAAGTTTGGAATGAGCACCCACTTATGTGCCATGCAGAGCCATGAGTCAGGAGCAGCGTCGGGACTGGGGTACCAGTAACATTGACTTTGGGGGGCCCACTTTTCACCAACATACAAATATTGCACTACCCTTGTTCACAAATTTACCTTTATCTCTATATAATAATAAACTGGGTAGTTTGATTAATGAATAATGAGATGCTGCTTTTTTCTGTACAGAATCAATTGAATTATGCCAAGTATTGCCCATACAGTGGGGTTGGTGGCACAAATCTGCACAGGGGCCCACCAGGGGGATTCACCTGTTCCCCTATGGGCCAGTCCGAGCCTGGCCAGTAGGGTCCAATGCCAACACTCCCCCCTCATCCCGCCTGGTGTCACACCTTCAACGGTATCTGCATCCTGGATTAAATATAGTCGAAAACAATGAAAGAACAGGGGATGTCATCTGCTTGCTTCATCATTCACTCAGGGTGTTTGAGCTATGACGTCTAGGTCCAGCAGGAGCAATAACATAGCTCCATCGTGCCTGCTGTACGGAGCTCCAGACTACACACTGCAGAGAATGTAGCAGTGGGGTAATAGCTACAGGTGCTTGGGGGCCATCAACTGTACATGAGGATGACCACACTGTGTGTGGGGCTGTATGAGGGCCATAACACTGTGTTGAGGGCCGTATGGCGCAATTATGTTGCATAGGGGCAAATATACTATGTGGAGGTCTGCGTGGAAACCATAATACTGTATGTTAGCCTTTATACTTTATAGAGGACTGTATGTGGGTCATTATACTATGTTGTGGGGATATCCTATTGTGCTATGGGACTGTGGGGCTTATACTGTGTTGTGAAACTGTGAGATTTCATCATGCTGTGTTGTGGAACTGTGGGGACCATTATACTGTGTGGGGTCCATTACACTCTGTTGTGTGACTATTAGGGCTATAATACCTTGTTGGGGACACTGGGGGTCTCATAATTTGTGTGGATTAACTGTAGGGACATCACTGTGCTGGGGTCATTATGGGAGTATCATCAGGGACGGTTTTAGACAAAGTGGGGCCCTGGGCAAAATTTTAAAGTAGGGCCCCAATTGCTCACATATTGCTCCATCACACAGAAACATTTCTGTTGCATTTACATGCTTTGAGTTAAGGCCGTTAAACGAGCGTGATTGACAATATTGAAATCGTTCAACGCTTGTTTCCCGGCCTCTTTATTCCGGCTGAGGAATACTGCAGCATACTGCAGTCCCTCCACACACAGTATAATACAGCTACCCAACAGATAAGGTGCAATCCCCCACACACAGTATAGTGCAGCCATCCCACACACAGTATAGTGCAAGACACATACACACACGGTATAATGCACACACACACAATATTTACCTCTCCTCCTTGTTCCCCCACTGCTATGGCTTCTGCAACAACATAGTAACATAGTAACATAGTAATTAAGGTTGAAGGGAGACTTTAAGTCCATCTAGTTCAACCCATCCTATCCTAACTTGCCCTAACATGTTGATCCAGAGGAAGGCAAAAAAACCCATGTGGCAAACAGTAAGCTTCACATTGGGGAAAAAAATTCCTTCCCGACTCCACATACGGCAATCAGACTAGCTCCTTGGATCAACGCAACACTAAGGAAACTAGTGTATATACCCTGTAATATTATACTTTTCAAGAAAGGCATCCAGTCCCTTCTTAAATTTTAGTAGGGAATCACTCATTACAACATCATATGGCAGAGAGTTCCATAGTCTCACTGCTCTTAGGCTAAGTGCACACGTACCGGAACTCTCGCGGAAATTACCGTGAGAATTCCGGAATTCCATTCCGCGGGAAAATCGCATTTTAAATTCCCGCGATTTTCCCGCGGAAAAACTAGCATTTTGCAAGCGTATTTAGCTTGCAAAATGCTAGCGTTTTCCAAGCGATCTGTAGCATCGCTTGGAGAACTGATTGACAGGTTAGTCACACTCGTCAAACATAGTGTTTGACTGGTGTGACCAACTTTTTACTACTGAGGCCGCCTATGCAGCATCAATAGTAAAAGATAAAATGTAAAAAAAAAATAAAAAATAGTGTTATTCTTACCTTCCGATGTCCTGCGCAGCCGTTCCCAGTAATCCTTTGCGAAAATGCCCGCGATGACGTCCGTTCTCGCGGGATCGCGATGTCTCGCGGTAATTCGCGATGACGTCACGCGAATGACCGCGAGACTTCTGTTCTTTTTTTCTGTCCACTCTTTCTTTGTTTTTTTTCTCTCTTTCTTCTTTCTTTCTGTTCTTTTTTCTTTCCCCTCTTTCTCTCTCTGTTCTTTCTTTCTCTTTGTTCTTTCTTTCTTTCCCCTCTTTCTTTCTCTGTTCTTTCACTCTGTTCTTTCTTTCCCCTCTTTCTTTCTCTCTAATCTTTCTGTCTTTCTCTCTCTCTCTGTTCTTCCTTTCTTTCTCTCTGTTCTTTCTTTCTTGCTCTGATCTCTTTCTTTCCCTCTCTGTTCTCTTTCTTTCCCTTTTCTTTCTTTCTGTTCGTTCTTTTTTTCTTTCCCCTCTTTCTTTCTCTCCCCTCTTTCTTTCTCTCTCCCTCTCTGTTCTTTCTTTCCCCTTTCTTTTTCTTTCTCTCTGTCTGTTCTTTCTTTCCCCTCTTTCTTTTTTTCTATCTCTCTGTTCCTTTTTTTCTGTCCCTTTTTCTTTCTCTCTGTTCCTCCTTTCTTTCTCTCTGTTTCTTTCTTTCTCTCTGTTATTTCTTTCTTTCTCCTCTTTCTTTCTCTCTCTCTTTTCTTTCTCTCTCTCAGTTTTCTTTTTTCTCTCTCTGTTCTTTCTTTTCCTCAGTACCAGTCAGTGTGCCCACAGTACCAGCCACTGTGTCCTCAGTACCAGTCAGTGTGATCAGTAGTGCTAAATGGGTGTGCTTGGGGCATGGACATGGGTGTGACTAGTTGTGAAATGGGTGTGGTCGGGGCCTGGCTCAAAATTTGCTGCAGTATTTGTCCCTCTTTCCCTTCTTCAAAAGTTGGGAGGTATGCTATTGCGTTCAAGTGAGCACCATCATTTAATCAAAAGTTCCCTTCACCGGACTCCAACTCATGATGTCTAACGCAAATATCCCTATTCCTGGACACAAAAGTCGATATCTCCCTACTCAACTTCACCCTTCCCCTGTTGATCCCCTTTTTCTGATCTTGCTGCCCTCCATTTTTTTGCTTGGTACAATGTCTGACTAAACTGTTAGAATCCCCGAGAAGATTGTCCACAATCTCAGCAGTTCAAAGCGAATATCCCTCATTAATTCCCTCACAGGCCTTGCTCCCAAATCATTCCCTCCCATGTGTATGACCAAAATATCTGGCATCCTATCCCAGTGAGCCATTTTATGTATTTCTGATAACACCCTGCTCCACAACATTCCTCTAAAACCAAGCAACCGAATTACAAACCACTCTCTCCTAAAGCCTAATTGTCTACCATCTGGCTTGACATCAGCATGCAGTGCTCCCCAATGCAAGAATGAGTGTCCACTGTCCAAAGATAAATGCTAACATCAAAAAGCCACCTGCAAAGGATAACCACAGGACCAAATCTTAAGAAATAATCAATTAAAACACATTAATTTATCATCACGCAATCAACGACAAATAGTGATTAGAACTCCATCTCCAAATTTGCCTAATGACCTCCTGACCAAGGCCCATGTTCTCTGCCTCAGTTGCAGATCCTGAATGAACAAGAACCATACACGGCCAGATCAAGGCCCAATTCCTGCAATTCCCTTCTCAAAACCGCTGACAACTAAATACGGGATAAAAATAAACCATTCACATGACACAGCAACGGGCCCTCCCCTGCCCGACAAAACCTACCAATATTCCAGCAAACATTTTCTAGGGCACATCATTGCTTCATCAACCCTACCTAACATAAGGAGGTTGTGGGGACCCTCAATTGCCTCCTCTCTCTCCTACACACCAAGCCCATGTGCCACCCCAATGGTTCCCTTATGTTTTACATTGTTATGCCGTGTATTACCGTGTAATGTGCTGTATATGTTATGTGACTGCATTTGTACGTAGTTAGCTTAGGTATAGAAGGAGATAAGAAGGGGACTGATCCAACAGGCTTACAGTGAAACGATTTCCCATTTTTGCAGCAGTGCCCAGGCAAGCATACCTAGTGCAAGATGCTCTCCACAGAGGGTGCCCCGGTCGGGGGGATACAAGCTTCCACGGACTGTCGGGCAGTGTGGACAGGCCCTGGTACTGTGGGAATGTCACCAGAAGTACTGTTGTGGTTCTCAAATCTGGATGGGAGCCATTGATGCTGGACAGCCTCCAGAAGTTGCAGGGACAGAGAAGGAAGCATTGGGTTGTTTACAGTAAAGTTTTCCCGTTGGAACAAAACTGTGGCCTGTGGTGTTTTCCTGAATACTCATCCCCAGTGGCTGAAGTGAGCATGTGATGAAGGAAACTGACTGTACCTCAAGACTTGTATTTCACTTGTCTTTATGTGTGCAAGGGGCCAGGGTGCGCACTGACTGTTGTTTAATGGACTCGGCCATGACTACCACCCCATGCCCCCTTGTTACACTAACAACATATGTCTCGCTCTCCCTAACTGGTCATTTCTTTGATCTCCTGGTCCAAAAATCTATCCTCCCAGCCCAACAACTGACATCTTCAGCAAACAAAGCTCCAACCCTACTTTTACTGGGAGCTACCAGCTTCCCCACTCTCAACACCCCAAAAAATGGCAAAGAACAAGCCAATCTAAACAATACCAATTCATAGTCAGAACAGTAAATAACTTCCATTGCTACTCCTAACCTTTCTAAAACTCCAAACGACACAAGCCTACACTTATCCTTTCCCCATGCCATGTCCTGAAATCTTCAAGGCCTGCCTAACCAAAAACCACTTAGTAACATCACTCAGACCCTGTAATTTAAAACCAACAGCAATACCTGCAATGAACTTATTAACCATGGCCACTGACCAACCCATATCTGCTAGTCTTCCCACCAAATCAAAACCACCAATATCCTGTACATTTCTGATGCAACATTACTCCAATACAAAACCCAGCTATCCCATACTCACCATGCCACCTCATATGAGACCCAGATCTGACATGAATTCGAATTTTGAATCAGCTCCAATAGATGTGAAGAGAGACTCCACTCCCGAAATCTCTGCTTTTGGTGCAAGCATGCAGGAAATGATCCCACTAAAAACTAGATAAGGCATCTGCAATGCAATTTTGTAGTCCAGAAACATGCACTGCTACGACAAAAGCATTCAACTCAAGACAACGCAATACCAATTCCCTGGGCGCTTAGCGGTGAAGATGAGGCAAAAAGGCTATTGATACTTGACACCAGACTCATATTGTTGCAATGAAACCTCCTCTGATTTCAAAAAACTTCCCCCAACATTGAAAAAGCAAAAAACAGTTCAAGCATAGCAAGATTCCTAATAAAACTGAGCTCCTTCCAAGAATCCGGCCATTCACCCACACTCCACTGACCCTTGCAATGAGCTCCATAATCGGCCCCTCCCGCCACATCTGTATAAATCTCACAATCAAAGCTCTCTACTACATCATTTTGAATCAATGACTCTCAATTTTAATTTTCCAAGAACATTTTCCAAACTAACAAGTCCTCTCTGTGATCCTTTTTCAGCCGTATATACTGATGGCCAGTGCTTCACATATGTTGTTGCCCCGGCTAATCTTCAAAAAAATATTCTGCCCATAGGCATAATCATACAAGCAAAATGTAATCTTCCCAACAAGGACTGCAACTCCATCAATGTGACCTTATGCAACTTTTGCACTCTGTCCACATCCTTCCTTAGCACGGACAATTTATCCTCTGGCAATCGATATTCCGTACAAACCAAATCAATTAAAATACGCAAACTACGTAATATCGTACAAGAGCAATCAGTGTTTTCCTTCGTTAAGGGGACCCCTACACGTTTCACTACCCATGCCATAGTTGACAATAAATTCTTAAAAACCGACGACTCCAGGGAGCCTATGAATAGAAAATCATCCAAATAATGGATGAAAGACTGTAAAGCTGAACCATCTATCACCACAGACGACTTCAGCTGACGAATATCTCCTGAAGGCCCCTTGCCAGGCACGTCCCCATACTGCTTGCCGCAATCCTTGAATCCTGTTGCCTTGTGGAGTCAGGCAGCATCTCCTCACCCCCATGCTGCCCGCCTGCCTCCTTCAAAGTACTTGATTGGCTACTGTTCCATCTGGCAGGCACCTCAACCAGAATATTGCTGGGTGTGCCTGTCGCAAGGATTCCCAAAGCAGCTGATCTAAGTGCCACAGGCTGCACTTCCGGTCTAGGCCACAGCCTGCTCACTCCTGCAGGCCAGCTGATTCGACTTCTGTCGTGTCTGGAGCACCTGGCAGCGACAGCCCTACAGCTCTACTGCATCCACCACCCTTAAAGTCCCTGGAGGGGCTGCTTAGCCTGGTTCTTCTGAACCACCTTTGGGCCCCCTCAGGCAGATCTTGCCCCTTGATCACCGGGCAGCATCCTGGCAATCAGATCCTGCCGCCAACCCTCACCCCGCAACCTCTCCACTGGCCGAAGCTGCCCCACGAAGGACTCAACATCTGACATCAGTTAGTGTGTTGTGGGCTGTAGGGGAGGGATACTTCTCCATAGGATTATAAACCCAAAATGGCCGCTTTCCCACCCTTTTCCCTATATACCCCCAATCCCCACCCAATACTATATTCCCCCAATCATCAAAATGTTATTCTATAAATTTGAATCCTCCTGCCGTTTCCTGTCATGTGGGTCCTCCTCCTAACTCGGTTTGTATCTAGCCCCCTCCGGTATGTTACAAAAACCTCCATAATAAGAGAAAACCACATAAAGTATTCACAACACAGCAAAATATAAAAAGTAATAATTTTATTAGATCAAATATATAAAACTAAGCACATATACACAAGGACACTTAAAACATATAAAAAAGAAAAAAAATGAGGGGGATGGGTATGTTCCAAGTAAATTGTGGAAAGAAATATATTATAATACCTAGTGAGATAGTACATAAAATAAATTAAAATAGGAGCTTAATCAGAATTCAATACAGAAAAATATCTCCTGCTGTATAGCATAGAAATTGTATAAAGCTTAATAGCAATAGTAGGAAATAACCTCACAGAAGTCATGGGATGGTAAGTATATTCTGGAAATTAAAATAAGTTAGTGATAGTAGCCTACAATACATTAACAATGATCACATTTGGCAATGCAAGCCCACAGATATATGTAAGGGCACCAAAAATGTAATACTTGTCAAATCATTAATCAAAGTATTGAAAGTACAGTATGTAATAGTTAATAAGACATTCCACCAGTTCCCTCACACCACTCCAATACTGTTTCGCTGTTGCTTCTTCCTTGAAGAATATTCTTCCCTGAAGAAGTAGCAGCGAAACGTTGTTGGAACGTACTTGGGACATACCCATCCCCCTCTCATTTTTTTTTCTTTTATATGCATTATCTGTCCTTGTGTATATGTGCTTGGTTTTGTATATTTGATCTTCTAATAAGATTATTACTTTTTACATATTGCTCTGTTGTGAATACTTTATGTTGTTTTCCCTCCTGCATATGGTGTGCATATGGTTGCTTGCATTACTTGGTGAGCGTGTATGAATCCTGTTTCCAGCAGGTGTGCATGTGTTCATGCATGTATCTATATGTCCATCTACGTAGTGAATGTATGTAGTGAGTGTGCATTACATAGGTAGCAAGTATCCATGACATATGTGCTTGTGTGTCTTCATGTAGCTATTCTGTTTTTTTTCTTTTTACTTTCACTAGAATTATAAAATATTTTGAGCGTTACAGAAATACTTTTGTTCAATAGATTCATCAGTGTCTTGACTTATTTTAATAAAACCAGCATTTAGTTCAGGGATTGTTTCAAGTTTTAAGAGATTTTGTTTCCTATTTTTTGGACATCTTTGATTCTGTAAAATACTGCATAAGAGATTTGTTTAATGGGTTAGATATGTATCAGGGCCTCTGGCCAGCCTAGGGCCACATTTTGACAAGTTTTGATTCAGGTCCTACCAGGGTCTGAAGATTACATTTATATGTAGCTGTGCTTTGATGAGAAGCTTCCAGGAAACAGAGCGCGCAACCAGTCACATACGCAGAGTGGGACATATTTCATGTGGTTCTCTTGATCAGCTCCTCCTGTAGTTAGAGACGACCATAAACAAATATATGCGGTGGCAGTGGCGGTTTGACGTATACTGGATGGCTAAAAGCAATGCTGGGATCTTATCACAGACGAGGCACCACCTGGTGGGACTCTGACCCTCGTCTGTAAAAATCTTTCCTGTTAAAACATTGGGGATGAATCTATAGCTCAAATAAGACATCAAGAATATACTCTAAATGATAAAAACAAGTTCATTCTTAAAGAGAACCTGTTGTTTGCCATATAAATGTTCTTTTTTACTTGTGCAAAGCCCGCTGTTCTCCTGAATCTGCCGTTGTTTTGATTTTGTCCCTGTTCCTCTCCATTCTTGAGATATGACCCCCTCTATCTATTTTTTTTTTTTTAGTCAACTGGGCATGATCCCCAAGAAGAGATCCGATCTGTGGGAGAAGCCAGATTGATAACAAATTTTTTAAAGCCAAATGAAACCTCAAAAATTGGATGGAGTCTTGTGGGATGCTTGTGCAATGCCTCCTCTTTTTTGGGACAGAATTCCTGAACCGAGAGATGTTGGTTTATCACTTTAAGCTACAGGTGTAGGCCAATATGTCAGCACTGTTCAAAGTCACGTGTATTAGTGGTTGGGAATGACAGCAAGAGGTGCACGGAGGAGAACCGCTGACAGTTGCAGATTGTCAGATTTGAAGAATGTCATGTAGTGATCTATTCTGTACAACAGGTGAAATTGGGTGTCCCATACCGAGTGTAACGACCCCCTGCGCAACCTACCGCAGGGGCTGCACACTGAAATAGGAGAGGTGACTCGGGAACGAAGGTGAACTCACTAGACTGTGCACAGGACCTGTCCCACGTGACTGAGGGGGAGTGGCTGGGGGCGGAGCCAGGCACCGGCGGCCAGCGGAGACAAAGAAAACCAGAGACACGTCAATGCGTACTGAGGTCAAAACCGAGAGATACGGGAGGTACCATGGACTGAGATGTAGGGGTAGTCAAGTCAAAGCCAGAGGTCAAAAGCCAGAACAAGCAGTGTGGTACAATAGGGACAAACTGTAAAGGCCTCGTCACACACAGCAAAATCGCTAGCGAGATCGCTGATTTTGTGATGTCACAGTGATCTCGCCAGCGACATCGCTGTGTGTGACACACATCAGCGACCGGCTCCCGCCGGGTATCGCTGATCATGCAGGATCGTCCTGGGCCATTTTTTGATCGTTGGTCTCCCGCTGGCCAGCACGCATCGCTGCGTGTGGCAGCGGGAGACGAACGATCAGCGGCGCTGCACACTGGTATCTAAAGTAAACAGCGGGTTTCTAAGAGCCGCGCGGCTCTTAGAAACCAGCTGTTTACCTTAGATACCAGCTTGCTCGCTGGTCCTGATCGCTGGAGGAGCTGTCTAACAATGTCCCAGCGATCCCATCCATGTCGGATAGTTGATGGGATCGCTGGGACATCGTTATGTGTAACGGGCCTTAACAGAGTAACAATAGCCCAGCCAGGAGGTCAGAACCGAAGAAGACAATAGTACCAAAACGTGAGACAGAGAACAGAGTGAACGGACAGACCAGGTCATACACGGGAGGCTATCAAGCAATGCAGTATACACGCACACCAGAAGGTCAGGCACACAGTCAGAACAAAAGTATAACTGACAGAGAATCCTAGTCCAGATTGGGTATAAATATCCCTCCCAGATCCAAAAGGAGGCCACAACAATTAACCCTGAGTGGACAGGGCATTAACCCTGTCCAAACCATGACACCGAGCCTATGGTGTCATACAGCATCTACACAAACCATCAGAAGGTGTTTGTACAAGTCAGATGTCCAGTTTCAGATCCATTCCCTTAATGCCACCACTCTCAAAGGCTATCATGTTGCAGAGCAAGATGACAAAGGAGGCTGGAATGGAGGTCTAGCCTCTTCAGAAATGAGTCCCACTTTTGTGATGTAATGATATCTGTAGATGGGTCTGAAGACCATGTAGGCAACGCCATAAAGATGCCTCCTAGAGGGAACATCAAAGTGGTCCTACTTCAGGGACTATGATGTGGGTTGACATAATGTATGATAGTTGGACCCCTCTAGTCTTCATTCCAGGTCACTAACAGCTCAGTGTTACATTGATTTGGTGGTGGAACCAATGGTGCATCTATTTCTCCAAAGTGTCCTAGGAGTTATTTTTCAATAACTGGTGTAATGGTGCTGCAGTGCAGTACATCGCAACCTCCACCAGGGGGTACTGGTGAGGGAAGAGAGACTGCCCACACATCGCAGCACCACTGAGCAGAAGCATAGGCGCCACCTGGTGGCGAAAGAGAGGTCAGATGAGCCGAGTCAGAAACCGAGAGGGAACGGAGTACCAGAGGTCACAGCAATATACATAGTCAAATACGAGCCAGAAGTCAGAACCTGATGGGAGCAGAGGTAACAGAGAAGTGAGAAAGTCAAATAGGTCAGAAGACAAGCCGGGTCACATACCAAGAGGTCAAAACACAGGGTGCAAACACTAATTCAAGCGGGATTGCAGGAAAGGGAAGTTACAAGATATTTGTAAATGGGCAGAGGACAAAACACGGTATCAAGGGGTCAGCAGCTCTAGCCTGAGAGCGTGAGCTATCACTGACATTGGTCAGCAGGCCATAGCAGACTGAAATAGCCCCACAGAACACAAAACGAGGCAGAAAAGGTTAACTCCCGCATGACCAGACTGGGGAGAGAATAACATGAAACAAACCCCGGCCTGGATCATGACAGCTGGGCTGCAGGTTGCTCATTCGACTGTGAGCAGCTTGAGTGGCCTAAGCGTGCTACCATGGCCTGTGGCGTCTCTGGACTTTTCTCCCATTTGACAAATCTGGGACATCAATTGTCTACAAAGGGAGCTGCCAGCAGCGGATCTTGTTGATTTGGCAAAATGCATTCAGCGCGGCAGAACATTCCTCAGACAACCATTTATAACATCACTGATAGCAGCCAAGGCTGTAAGTGTGGGGATTTTGAATGAATCGAGATGTTTTGAAAATTTTGCTTACATATTTTCATAATTTGCATACCAATAACATGTCCAATTTGTTGCTATCTTATGTATGGGGGCTCTAGAATTCCTGTATTATTTAGAAATTATTAAGGGTCCACTGTGGGACAATCCCTTATTGAGTCATTGTGGCTTGCTCTCTTGTAGAGGCACTGTAGCTTGTTCCTCTATGTGTGCACTGTGGTTTGCTCTTTAAGTGAGAAGTGTGGCTTACTCTATTAGAAGCACGCTGCAGGTCACACTCTCTTATGGGGGTCAGTGCCGCACTGACAGTGCGGTCTACTCTGTTATGGGAAACTGTGTAGAAAGCTCTCTTATGGTGTCATTGTGGTTTGCTCTCTTATTGACACTGTGAAGCAAGCTCTCTTATTGGGGCACTGTGACTTGTTTCTTAGGTACGTACTTGGGATTGCTTTCTTATGTGGACACTATGGCTAGCTCTTTTATGGAGGCCTAATCACTTGCTCTCATAATTCAATGTGTGAATTGCTCACCTACTAGTACAGTCTGGGTTGCTGTCCTGTTACTATTTATTCTATAGCACCCTTAATTCTGCAACTATACAAGCAAAAAATGAGTTTACAGTACATGACAATCAATTAACAATACATAAGAAGGAATAAGTAAAGCTAAACATGGCTGAGTAAGTGACAGACAGGTGTAAGGGGGTGAACAGAAGGAGGAACTTAAATGGGGTTACTTCTTCTGCCCCGTGTCTGGAACCACCTGGCCAGGCAGCAGTGTCTCTTGGGGGAAGGTAATCGGACCTGGACCGACCTTTTCTTGCGAAAGCTGGTGGCAGTGACCTGTTAAAAGGGGCTTAGCGCAGGAAGCCAAGCAGAATCAGGGCGGGAAAGTACAGCGCAAAGGAGAGAGAGCTGTCAGCTGCGCCGCATTCCCTAAGCGTGAGGGCCCTTCGGCTGAGGACTGAGACAGACAGGCAGTACACTGTGAGCGCCCTTTGTGTGAACGTGGACCCGTCAGCCTCCGTGACCAGAGGAGACTTCCCTGACAGGTCAGAGATAGTCCCTAGTGTGTGCAGGCCTGGTGTATGCAGTGACAGGCCTGAGACCCTGGGAGAAGTAGCTGGACTGTCCGAGGAGCGCAGCATCGTTCCTGCGGTGACACGTTCTGAGTGTAAACTTGTGACTAAGAGTGGTGAGAGCAGGACCCCCTCTCAATGCCCAGCATCCTGTCGTTTTCCCTGGAGGCAATTTCTTCATCGTGGACAGACTTGAGAGTCTGCACGTGCCGCTGTTGATGGTGCCAACGTTGGAGAATTAGACACTTCAATCAAGCCTTCTACAGACTAAGTTTATTCCTGCCTTCGTTTATATCCTTAAATACCGTATTAACGTTTACTTGTTGCAATTATCCCCCTTGTTGCTCCTCCCTGCGTGGAATGAATATCCTTGTAAATAAACCTTTAACTCTTGGTCTGCCTCAGATCCATGGCGACATCCTCCATGCCTGCGGGCTATTACAAGTGGCGTAGTCGGCAGGATGTCGCACAAAGGCGCGGAGGCGGCAGACCAAGCAGTTGGGGGAGGCCCCAGGTCTAGCATCTCCATGGGAGCCATGCTAAATAATTTGCTAATTCTCTGGGAACAATGTTATGTTGTGGAGTTGTACAGAGCTCATCCGAGGGATGATGCAGATGTATCCCATGAAGCCGGCCCTGGAAGCAGAGATAGCAGTGATGGCTCTAGAGGGGAAGGCATGGGACCCTGTTATGCTTTGACCCCCCCAGGCGAGAGATACCCAGGACAAAGTTCTACTTATACTCGAGGAGACGCATGGGGACCCCACTGATGTAGGGGAGCTGCGCATGCGACTTTTCCACAGGGGTCAAAGAGAGGAGGAGACGGTGAATGCTTTGCAAGAACTCCATACTGCCATTACCCAGAAGAATGGCATAGGCTTAGGGCCGATTACGGCTGTGCTGCTAGACCAGCTGGTGACGGGTTTGCGTGACGTGATGATAAAGCTGGCCCTGCGAAAGCGCATGCGGGTAAAGCCAAGCATGACTTTCTTTGAGCGGGAGTGAGGCGCGCATGCGCGAGCAGGAGCAGGGAGTGATAGTGCCGGTGGGGAAGGTTTGGAGTGAGAAGGTCGCTGCCACCACAGCCGCTGCCCTCAATGAGTGGAAGACTTGAGAAAGGAGATAAAACAGATCCATGGAGAATTGCCTGAATCCAAGAAAACCCCTGTAGTAGAGTCCAGTCCACTGGTGCGAGACAGAGTGACCGTTCCTCATTGTGAGACTAGTGTCACCCGGTGAAGAGGACCTCCCACGTGTAACAGCAGTGGAAAACCAGGCCATATAGCTCGGCAGTGCACCCGCTGGAGCTGACCTTTCCAGCACCATCCGTTAAATTAAATGGCTCCAAGCTCGGGGGGCACTGCCCGGAGTCTGATAATTTGAGAA
The DNA here is from genome assembly GCF_039654945.1 of Dendrobates tinctorius. Classification (NCBI taxonomy): domain Eukaryota; kingdom Metazoa; phylum Chordata; class Amphibia; order Anura; family Dendrobatidae; genus Dendrobates; species Dendrobates tinctorius. The sequence continues at coordinate 29,480,484 of NW_027361682.1, read as the reverse complement.
GAAGTATCGAAAGTCCCACCAACCTCGTTTCCACGTGTCCCTTGGTCTGGGCCGAGATGAACGGACGAGCGCCTAGTAGACACAAGCTCTCAGGTTACCACCATGCTGAGGGATATTTCCGCCGACACTTCACGGAAGCGATGCGGCCAAAATGGGGGCCGGTGATTAAGCTCACGGCGGCTAACCATTTACCCATCCCGGTCGCAGGGGTGGTATGGATGAACATAGTGGTCTGCGGTAAAGATGTAGGCAGAAGAGGAGTAGTGCTGGTAGATGGAGAAGTGGCCAAGCATCATACCGAAACCTTGGGCTTAAAGTCTTCGGGAGCCTTCTCATCAATGAGTCCCCAGACCAGTTCCTGTGACAGTGAAGAATCCATACCCCTCAAAGGAGGATCTTCCAGCAATTGATACGGACGGCACAGGCCCAGGAAACAAGCCGTGATGGGAAGTCGCTTGGCAAAATAATTGTGCTCGCTTCTGTCAACCGAGTGTTGCCCCCTGGACAGACCGTGCTTCCCCTGCCCGTCTGGGCTTGTACCCCTCTGGAGGGGGTCAAAGTGCAAGTTGAACCTAGCAAGGCCGACCAGCTCCCGTCAGGAATTTTAGTTGCGCGGACACGCTATGGTGCGAAATGGAACTGTCCTCGTTCGATGTGTAAACTTTGGAGAGAATGACGTGACCTTGCCCCCCAGAAGTGAAGTGGCCCAGATCCTAAGCATGCCTGATGAACTAGTTCCGTCTGAAACAGTGCAGCTGACTGTGAAGCCAGAAGACCCATTGATAGTGACTGTAGATGCTGAAGTGACACCGGACCCCCTATTGCTGAAGGAGGGGCGACGGCTACTGGAACACATGCAGGCGAAACTCTCGGAACTGACCCCCCAATAAGTTCCCCAGGTGGAGTTCCTGCTAGGAAAATACCAGTATGTGTTTGCAAAGCATGAGGACGATTTTAGGTGCACCACTGCAATATCAAATGAGATATCCACTGGGGGTGCGACGCCTATCAGAGAAAAGTACTGTCAAATACCTCCACAAATGTACCAAGAGGTGAAGGGGACGCTGTTGCAAATGTTGAAAAGCAGTACATACAGTAAATGTTTCGGTCAAAGCGACATTCGTCAATGTACTATGTAATGTACTGAATATACTTGTTTATAGGGCAACCTGTCCATAAAGAATAATGCCAGAGCATGGAGGATTGATTGTTGGATCAAGAGAGCCGGTTAAGAGGGTGTGAGGTGGGTGTTGGTCTGGACACGGTTTCCACCGCTTGACTCCCGAGGCCTTTTCATTAAAATACTTCTTCTCACCTTCATAACTCACGTGTGTGTGCCAAGTTAGTTTATACAAATATACAGATCGGGATCCTACTTGTGCACCACCATCTTAAGAGTTGTGCCAACGGTCTCTATACAACGTTGGAGAATTAGACCCTTCAATCAAGCCTTCTACAGACTGATAAGTTTATTCCTACCTTCGTTTATTTCCTTAAATACCGTATTAACGTTTACTTGTTGCAATTATCCCCCTTGTTGCTCCTCCCTGCGTGGAGTGAATATCCCTGTAAATAAACCTTTAACTCTTGGTCTGACTCAGATCCCTGGTGACACCCTCCGTGCCTGCAGGTTATTACACAGGTACAATGAGAGACTTAATAACTGACTCTACAAATCTTGGATTTTAACATCTTAGCAAGTATTTAGCTACCTATTCATCATTGTTTACCTGTGACTAACCATTTGTCTGCTGTAAGCATAATGAACTCTTCTCTGCTATACTGGTGCTGTTCACATTACAATGCTACTGCAACAGTGTGTAATCTGTTCTTTAAGAAAGTATTCCATTTGTCTATTCATCACTTCTGTCTGTAGTTAGCTGTTTGTTTCCTGAACCTATGTCATTGTCATTAACCATTTGTCTGCTGATAGCAGACAACTTTGCCATTAACGATTTGTTCGCTGCAAGTTCTGGATTGACTAGAAAATCCACAGTTCCCCTGTATATGTATGCTCACTTCTGGCCCTGAGAGTTCTGGTGTTTTCAGCTTGTCAGTGGCTCAATGTGTGTTTCATTATAACACACTCCCGATGCACATAGTGGAGGAGGGGTTCTTTCTGCATGTGGGGCACATATAAGGCCCTTCATGCTGTTGTACATCTGATAACCTTTTAGTTTTTTTTAATTGTTTTTAAAATTGTCTGTTGCTTGTCTAACTTTAATTGTCTCAATAAAAATTAAAATTGTTATTTGTCATATCGTTTGTGGTGTTCCTTGCCTTTACACGCTACTTTTTCCCGTTTTTTTTGTCTCTTGATTGTCCATTTATTACAGCACTGTATAGATTGTTCTCTCATCAGAGCATTGTGTGAATTGCTGTCTTATTAGAACACTATGAATTACGCTCTTATTAGAGCACTAAATGGATTGTTATCCTATTTGAATACTGGGTGGATTGCTCTCTCTTTAGTGAGAATTGCTCTCTTACTAGAGCACTGTGTTGATTACTCTCCTATTAGAACACTGTGTGGTTTACCATCATATTAGAGCACTGTGTAGATTGCTCTCTTACTGTCACGAGTGTGCCATGCCAACCAGGTAGATCTGGGTGTAGAAGATCACTGCGTATTTTGAATCGCTTATCTTCCATTTAGCATGTGTATTTGGATCCCATATTAAATTAATTTGGTTTCCTTTGGTGCTGAAGAGGTTAACGACCCTTTCTATGCTGATCAGAAACATGCAGCTCCATTTCAGCCGCTTCCTATAAAACCTGGCCAGAACCTCTCTGTCCTGCAAGTGAAAGTTCTGCTTCCTTGCTCTTAGGATATGCTGTGCTGAATAGGTTTGTTGTTGCTATTGGAGATTTGTCTTCTTATGCTGTGTGCTAAAGCAAAGTACTTGAAGTCTGGAGTTGGAGTTGTGGTGTTCTGTAGTTTGCTGATCCCTTTTCCCATTTAGCTTATTCCTCCCTGTCCCTATCCTCCTCCCTATTGTTTGTTAGTGCTTTTGTATGATAGAGGTTTTCTGTTATCCCTGTTTTGGCTTTGTGCCTGGCTTACCTTTCTTTTCTGTCCCAGTCCTCATTGGGTGGAGGAGGGGACAGAACAGGGTTTTTACAGGAGCATATTAGGGTCAGAGTCTCGGGCCTCTCTACCTTTAAGAGTACCCCCGAGACAGGGACAGTTAGGGTAATAGCTACTGGGACAATTTGAAGCCCCTCTTCCTTACTGTAGTCTGTCACAGTGTGTCACTTATTAGAACACAGTGTGAAATACATTCCTATTAGAGCACAATATAGATGTCTCCCTTATTATAGCATTATGACGGTTGCTCTCCTATTAGAGATTTATGTTGATTGTCCTCTTATTACAGCATAATGTTGCTCACACATTAGAGCACTTTGTAGTCTGCTCTTTCATTAGTGCTTTGTGTGAATTGCTTTACTATTAGAGCTTTATGTAGACCGCTCTCTTATTATGGGACTGTGTGGATTGCCCTCTCATTAGAGCATTGTGTGCAGGGCCGGCGTTAGTGGCAGGCAGACCAGGCAGCTGCCTAGGGCCTCCGTTCATCCAGGGGCCCCCAGCCAGTGGTGTGCCGCTAATAGCAGCACATCACGCAGCTGCTATGAGGCCCCTGAGTCAGGAGCAAAGCAATGATGGAGGAGAGAGCGTCAGATGACACTCCCTCTCCCATCATTCCCCTCTGCCTCTGACACTGCAAGTACGCGATGACGTCACTTCATTACGCACCCACTGTGCGCCGCCGTTGAGACTGGAGCAAAGCCTGGAGAAGCGTGGGCACAAGGAGAGGTGAGGATTGTGTTTTTTGTTTTTTATATATATATCAGTGCATGAGTACTGGACTGTGGGGCCAATCCATGGGGCTGCTACATTATATTCTGTGGGGGGGCTGTATTATATTCTATGGGGGGTACATTATATTCTATGGGGAGGTGGGCTGTATTATATTCTATGGGAGGTACACTATATTCTATGGGGAAGTGGGCTGTATTATATTCTATGGCGGGCTCCATTATATTCTATGGGGAGGTGGGCTGTATTATATTCAATGGGGGCTACATTATATTCTATGGGGAGGTGGGCTGTATTATATTCAATAGGGGCTACATTATATTCTGTGGGGAGGTGTGCTGTATTATATTCAATAGGGGCTACATTATATTCTATGGGGAGGTGGGCTGTCTTATATTCTATGGAGGGCTACATTATATTCTATGAGGAGGTGGGCTGTATTATATTCTATGGGGAGGTGGGCTGTATTATATTCAATAGGGGCTACATTATATTCTGTGGGGAGGTGTGCTGTATTATATTCAATAGGGGCTACATTATATTCTATGGGGAGGTGGGCTGTCTTATATTCTATGGAGGGCTACATTATATTCTATGAGGAGGTGGGCTGTATTATATTCTATGGGGAGGTAGGCTGTATTATATTCTCTAGAGGGCTACATTATATTCTATGAGGAGGTGGGCTGTATTATATTCTATGGGGAGGTGGGCTGTATTATATTCAATAGGGGCTACATTATATTCTATGGGGAGGTGGGCTGTATTATATTCAATAGGGGCTACATTATATTCTATGGGAGGTGGGCTGTCATATTCTATGGAGGGCTACATTATATTCTATGAGGAGGTGGGCTGTATTATATTCTATGGGGAGGTGGGCTGTATTATATTCAATGGGGGCTACATTATATTCTATGGGGAGGTGGGCTGTATTATATTCAATAGGGGCTACATTATATTCTATGGGGAGGTGGGCTGTCTTATATTCTCTGGAGGGCTACATTACAGTGGGGAAAAAAAGTATTTAGTCAGTCAGCAATAGTGCAAGTTCCACCACTTAAAAAGATGAGAGGCGTCTGTAATTTACATCATAGGTAGACCTCAACTATGGGAGACAAACTGAGAAAAAAAAATCCAGAAAATCACATTGTCTGTTTTTTTTTCATTTTATTTGCATATTATGGTGGAAAATAAGTATTTGGTCAGAAACAAAATTTCATCTCAATACTTTGTGATATATCCTTTGTTGGCAATGACAGAGGTCAAACGTTTTCTGTAAGTCTTCACAAGGTTGCCACACACTGTTGTTGGTATGTTGGCCCATTCCTCCATGCAGATCTCCTCTAGAGCAGTGATGTTTTTGGCTTTTCGCTTGGCAACACGGACTTTCAACTCCCTCCAAAGGTTTTCTATAGGGTTGAGATCTGGAGACTGGCTAGGCCACTCCAGGACCTTGAAATGCTTCTTACGAAGCCACTCCTTCGTTGCCCTGGCGGTGTGCTTTGGATCATTGTCATGTTGAAAGACCCAGCCACGTTTCATCTTCAATGCCCTTGCTGATGGAAGGAGGTTTGCACTCAAAATCTCACGATACATGGCCCCATTCATTCTTTCATGTACCCGGATCAGTCGTCCTGGCCCCTTTGCAGAGAAACAGCCCCAAAGCATGATGTTTTCACCACCATGCTTTACAGTAGGTATGGTGTTTGATGGATGCAACTCAGTATTCTTTTTCCTCCAAACACGACAAGTTGTGTTTCTACCAAACAGTTCCAGTTTGGTTTCATCAGACCATAGGACATTCTCCCAAAACTCCTCTGGATCATCCAAATGCTCTCTAGCAAACTTCAGACGGGCCCGGACATGTACAGGCTTAAGCAGTGGGACACGTCTGGCACTGCAGGATCTGAGTCCATGGTGGCATAGTGTGTTACTTATGGTAGGCCTTGTTACATTGGTCCCAGCTCTCTGCAGTTCATTCACTAGGTCCCCCCGCGTGGTTCTGGGATTTTTGCTCACCGTTCTTGTGATCATTCTGACCCCACGGGGTGGGATTTTGCGTGGAGCACCAGATCGAGGGAGATTATCAGTGGTCTTGTATGTCTTCCATTTTCTAATTATTGCTCCCACAGTTGATTTCTTCACTCCAAGCTGGTTGGCTATTGCAGATTCAGTCTTCCCAGCCTGGTGCAGGGCTACAATTTTGTTTCTGGTGTCCTTTGACAGCTCTTTGGTCTTCACCATAGTGGAGTTTGGAGTCAGACTGTTTGAGGGTGTGCACAGGTGTCTTTTTATACTGATAACAAGTTTAAACAGGTGCCATTACTACAGGTAATGAGTGGAGGAAAGAGGAGACTCTTAAAGAAGAAGTTACAGGTCTGTGAGAGCCAGAAATCTTGATTGCTTGTTTTTGACCAAATACTTATTTTCCACCATAATATGCAAATAAAATGAAAAAAAAACAGACAATGTGATTTTCTGGATTTTTTTTTCTCAGTTTGTCTCCCATAGTTGAGGTCTACCTATGATGTAAATTACAGATGCCTCTCATCTTTTTAAGTGGTGGAACTTGCACTATTGCTGACTGACTAAGGCTAGTTTCACACTTGCTTTTTTTTGCAGCGCATTTTTCCCGCAAAAAAACGCATTGAAAAAACGCATACAAATGCATACAAACGCTGCGTTTTTTTCAAGCATTTTTATGCGCATGCAGGAAAAAAACGCAGCGTTTTTGTGCGTTTGTATGCGTTTTTTGTGCGTTTGCGTTTTTTTACAGATTTTGGAAAAACCCCACAAAAAAAGAAAAAACAACCATTCAACAACACACAAGACCAATGGGACTTCATTGTGGGTGTGGTATGTTAATATATAGACCCTGTCTACAGTATTCTTCACATTTGCTTGATTCTTCTCGTGACCATGGATCTACGCTGGAAGAGTTTTCACTTCAACTTGGATTTGGACATCGCGATGGCTCAGGCGTATGCAGTTGCTTGCCATGAACAAAGGAAGAGAGAGAGGCAGCGAAGACGGCGGCGTATGTGGATACATCCGATTGTTGAACTCCGGGAGAGCCGTGGGGCATACCACACCCTCTACAGCGAGCTCCAGTCAAACCCGGAGAAATTTACAGATTATATCCGGATGTCCCACGAAAGTTTCATGGATTTGCTTGCTCGTGTCCAACAATCCATCCGGAGACAGGACACACAGCTCCGTCGTGCGATTCCTCCTGAGGAACGGCTACTGGTGACATTACGGTATGTTTTAAAAACCAAGGGGTGCGGTCTGATGTTTTTTTTTTAAATTTAGTATTCAAAACCTTGGGTAATTAGTTTTCGTGAATGTACTAATATTTTATTTTATAGTTTTTTAAAATAATATACATAAATATTAATTTTACTTCTTTGTCTGTTCACAGATTCCTGGCGACTGGAGAAACCCTATCTTCACTACACTTCCAGTACCGTATTGGAATCTCTACCTTGTCTGGAATTGTTGCTGACACCTGCCGGGCTCTCTGGAATGTTCTTTGTCCAGAATTTATGCCCCTGCCCACCGCTGAAAAGTGGATGGAAATTGCTGACAAATTCTGGACAGTATGCAATTTTCCCAACTGTTTGGGAGCTGTTGATGGTAAACACATACGGATCATCAAACCCCAAAGAACGGGATCTGAGTACTATAATTACAAAAAGTACTTTTCAATAGTACTCATGGCGATTGCGGATGCCGGATGTATGTTTGTAGCAGTGGACATTGGAGCATTTGGCCGTGGTAATGACTCACAGGCTTTTAAAAACTCAGACATGGGCCGGAGGTTGTATGGCAACCAATTTAATTTCCCTATGCCACGGCCTCTTCCTCACACCGAAGCTCCGCCACTGCCCTTTGTAATGGTTGGCGATGAGGCTTTTCAAATGTGCGGAAACTTACTGAAATCCTACTCCAGCCGGGACTTGGACCACACCAAAAAAATATTTAATTACAGGCTGACCAGGGCCAGAAGAACTGTCGAGTGTGCTTTTGGGATTCTTGTCTCCAGATGGCGAATTCTGGGCACGGCCATTAATCTTAAACTTGAAACAGTCGATGAGGTGGTGAAGGCCTGTGTGGTTCTACATAACTTTGTGATGGCTAAAGAGCACCCGACCTTTGAACTGGACGATGATGCTCCTAACCCATTGCCTGAATTCACTCAGCACACTCTCAGGTCATCCGTTGAAGTTGGCCAAATGACGGACCAATTTGCGGCCTACTTTATTTCTGATGTAGGGCGGGTGCACTGGCAAGATGAAATGGTGTAATGTTTTTGTTTGTTTATGGTAATAAAAACCTTATTTGATACCATTACTGAGTGCACTATATTTTTTAAACTCCAATTAAATAAAAAACTTCCCATGTATAACTTAATTTTTTGATGTTCACACACCTGGGCAGGTAAATACACATATGAGTTAAAATGCAGCATTGCTAGTCTGCGTGAAATACATTGGAACGAGCAAAGCTGCAGGCCATGAATCAGGAAACCAATTTTTTTCAAGAGAAAATTGTGCAACTAGTTGAAAAAAAAGTATGTGATTTTCTCAAAACACAACCCTCAAAACCCAACCCCAATGAAAGTCCATGGGGAATACAAGTCAGCATTGAGTGGATTAATGTAATCTGCTCCATTCCAACTTACAAGTTATTACACTAGGCCTTGGAATGACTATACTAGGCCGTGGTATTTCAAATATGAGTATAGTAGGCCTTGGGCCTAATAGTATAGTCATATGTGAAATACCACAGCCTAGTATAGTCATACCAAGGCCTACTCGATTTTTGCCAACTAGGATCTTGTTTCACGAAAAACAAACTGGTGAAACTTGACAAGTTTCAACAGTTTGTTTTTCATGAAACCAGATTCTAGTTGGTAAAACTAGAGTTATTACACTAGGCCTTGTAATGACTACACTAGGCCGTGGTATTTCAAATATGAGTATAGTAGGCCTTGGGGCTAGTAGTATAGTAATATGTGAAATACCACGGCCTAGTATAGTCATACCAAGGCCTACTGTAATAACTCGATTTTTAACAACTAGCATCTTGTTTCACAAAAAACAAACTGGTGAAACTAGAAAGAAACTTATTTTTTAGACAAGTTTCAACAGTTTGTTTTTCATGAAACCAGATTCTAGTTGGTAAAACTAGAGTTATTACACTAGGCCTTGGAATGACTACACTAGGCCGTGGTATTTCAAATATGAGTATAGTAGGCCTTGGGGCTAGTAGTATAGTAATATGTGAAATACCACGGCCTAGTATAGTCATACCAAGGCCTACTGTAATAACTCGATTTTTAACAACTAGCATCTTGTTTCACAAAAAACAAACTGGTGAAACTAGAAAGAAACTTATTTTTTAGACGAGTTTCAACAGTTTGTTTTTCATGAAACCAGATTCTAGTTGGTAAAACTAGAGTTATTACACTAGGCCTTGGAATGACTACACTAGGCCGTGGTATTTCAAATATGAGTATAGTAGGCCTTGGGGCTAGTAGTATAGTAATATGTGAAATACCACGGCCTAGTATAGTCATACCAAGGCCTACTGTAATAACTCGATTTTTAACAACTAGCATCTTGTTTCACAAAAAACAAACTGGTGAAACTAGAAAGAAACTTATTTTTTAGACAAGTTTCAACAGTTTGTTTTTCATGAAACCAGATCCAAGTTGGTAAAACTCGAGTTATTACACTAGGCCTTGGTATGACTATACTAGTCCGTGTTATTTAACATATGACTATACTAGGCCTTGGGTTGGTTTTTAACATGTATTTACCCATCAGTGTGTGTGAGCGGCGCAAACAACATTAATGAAACTTTGTAATGGTGAACCACAAATGTAAATTTATTTTTAATCACAAAAATAAACCAAAAAATTATTTTTTCCGGCGTTTGGGGGCAGATGGTTTCAATTTGGGGGTGTGCAGGGAATATGCAACACTTGCAGTTGAAGACGGTGTTTGAGGGGAAGGGGCAACAAAACTTGTGGGGGAAGGTAGTCCAGTTAAGGGAATTAAACTAGGAACACTTGGAGGAGAGGAAATCTGTTCAGGTACATTAGTTGTAATGGCATGTCGCCGTAGGCTTGTGTGCCTGGACCGACTTTGGCCCAATGCCCGCCTTGATAGATTTCGCCTTGAACTAGGGGCAAATATTGAGTGTAGGTCCCCCGTCTGCTGGTGTGGCTGCTGCTGCTGCTGAGGTGGCTGCTGCTGCTGCTGCTGAGGTGGCGGCTGCTGCTGAGGTGGCTGCTGCTGCTGCTGAGGTGGCTGCTGCTGCTGCTGAGGTGGTTGCTGCTGCTGCTGAGGTGGCTGCTGCTGCTGCTGAGGTGGCTGCTGCTGCTGCTGAGGTGGCTGCTGCTGAGGTGGCTGCTGCTGCTGAGGTGGCTGCTGCTGCTGCTCTTCGTTGGCAGTGCTCGTCCTTGCAGGAGGACTGGTGGCGGCAGTGATGGTCCAGGTTTGCAGAGTGGTGGTGGCAGGGCTACTACATGTTGTTGTAGCGGCAGGGCTGTTCCATGTTTGCCTAGTGGTGGCTGAGCTCCACGCATGCATGGGAGTGGCGGTGGTGCTCCAGACAGGAGCAGCGCTTGCCATGGTGGTGTCGGTGAAGTGACCAGCTGCACTCAGACTTGTGGTGGTGTAACGGTGGGTGTCCTGGCTTTGAATAGAGGTGTCCGTGCAGTGGTATGCAGCACAAGTCGGTAGTGAGGTGAAGCGAGTCAATGGTGTCACAGGTGGAAATGACACCACTGACTGCTGACCGTACCGATTATGCTGCATAGCCTGCAAGAAAGCATTGTTGCAGGCCTGCAGCACATTCAGCTGTTGCTCAGGACTAAGGTGTTCCACCATGCCCTTTTCAATCTTACTAAAAAAATGGTGTGCTGGTCTGTTGAGGTCGGCCTCCAGATGGTCAAGGCGCTGTTCTACAGAATTGAAGCGGTGTTCAAAGTGGTTAAAACCACGTTCCATGAGTGCAAAACCGCTTTCAACTCTGTCGGACAGTGACTTGAGGCTGGAATTAAAGGCCTCGCTCAAATGCATAAGCTCGGGCAAGACATTCCTGTCCAAGGCCCTCTGCCGCTGGCGGGTAGTGCCCGCATAACCAGTGGCAGAGACCTGGGACAGGGGAACACCTGATGGCCCAGCTTCCTGGTCACCAGCTGTGTGTGTGGCTGACCTGCAAGGTGCTTCCTGGCTGTCGGATGGCTGGGACGGGTCAGAGGACGTCCGAGGAAGGACCGCTCCAGGGCCAGGTTGCAGGGTGCTGCTCCAGGTGCTGTGGAAGAAAGGAAAATCATTACTACCATGCCTTTACAAGAAGCATCAGCTGTGGATTAGAAAAACACAGATTAATAATAATAAAAACCCAAAATTTATAATACTTACGATCTCGTGGCAAGGACCGGTCTTAGGAACTGCAACGCGTGATAGTGACGGTATCTAGTTCTGGTCCTTGACGCAGATCCACTGCGAACCTGGCCCTCAGCACGAACATCACTGTTGAAGCGGTCCTTGATCGAACGCCAACGTGTTCGGACTTTGTCCACTGTTGTTAAAAAAAAAACAGTGCCGTCAAGGACAACAGTCACTGCGGCACAATATAGCAATACAATACTCAAAGCAGTCACTGTAGACCCCGATGACACTGTTGGGTTTCCTGCTAGAATACACCTAGCACGAAACCCAACAGTGCCGTCAAGGACAACAGTCACTGCGGCACAATGTAGCAATACAATACTCAAAGCAGTCACTGTAGACCCCGATGACACTGTTGGGTTTCCTGCTAGAATATGCCTAGCACGAAACCCAACAGTGCCGTCAAGGACAACAGTCACTGCGGCACAATACAGAGCAGGGAAATACTCACTAAACGCCTTTTTGGAGGATGCTGTGGCGCTGTCCCAGCCATCCATCAACGCTGCGGCCACCTCATTCCATAGCCGCCGGGTCACCACAATGTCCTTGTGCAGCCGGTCACGGCTGTCCCACAACGGCGAACGCTCCTGGACCAGGCTGATGAGCTGCTCATTATCCAGGTAGACGTCTTCATCCCGTTGTGGAACCTAGACAAAACACATTCATTAGAATAATCAAATTTAAATTGAATAAAAAGTTACAAAAAAAGAAACATAAAAAAGAGTAAAAATAGAAGATAAAAAATAAAGAACATTACAAATCATTTGATACATACATTCCGTATCACCACCGGGACTTGGCTTCGCTGCTCCTGCTCTTCGCCCTCACTAGTCCCGTCCGCAGAAGAAGATGATGATGACGATGTCTTAAAAAAGTTGAAAAAAACGTAAGAGATTTGGAGAAGCAGCAGATATACTTACCAGATGCATGAAAATAATCACCTCACGGTCTGCTTGCGCCAATTCCTGCCGCGATGGGGAATACTCGGATTCTGAAGACATACTGCATGTAAAAATAATAAAAATCATTAGTACATACATAATTTAAAAGGACAGGCATATAATGTAATATACTCACATTCTTCGCTGATAGAAGATGGGTTCCTTGTTGACTGTCTGCTCTCCAATCTGTCAGTGTAGTAGTGGCAGAGTTTTGGCAGGCACCTCCTTTATATAGACTTTTTTTTTTTTACTTTAGAAGATTATAACTAGTACAACAAGTGGACACCACCAAAAAAACGCAGCGCTAAAAAAACGCATACATGCGCATGCCAGTGAGCACGTATGCGCATCCATAGGCTATAATGGCCATTTTTAGCGCAAAACGTGCGCATACGTGCGCATGCGCTTTTTTGCAGGGCCAAAAAATGCAACATGCTGCGTCTGTAAAATACAAACGCACACCCCAAAAAAACGCAGCGCATGAAAATCGCATACGTGCGCATGCCAGCACGCAGGTATGCGCACCCATGTTAAATATAGGGGAAAAAACGCATGCGCACGTATGCGTTTTTTTCCAGCGCAAAAAAACGCAAATGTGAAACCAGCCTTAATAATTTTTTTCCCCACTGTATATTCTATGGGGAGGTGGACTGTCTTATATTCTATGGGGGGCTACATTATATTCTATGGGGAGGTGGGCTGTTTTATATTCTATGGGGGTTACATTATATTCTATGGGGAGGTGGGTTGTATTATATTATAGGGGGGCTTCATTATATTCTATGGGGGACTGTATTATATTCTATGAGGGAGCATCCATCCGAAACGTATGTAGAGGTTGCAGGCAGGTTCTCTGCTGCCAGACTTTGATCACTTTGATTGCAGGTAAATTTACCAGTTTATACATAGTTATGATTTATTTCTCTGTCCTCATGAGTGTGATGTACACACCTTACTTACCTCTATGGGCAATTATGCTCTTCTTACCATTACTTGTATGAGGGTTTAGTATACATGTTCTCAGGCCACTATTTGCCTGTATTCAATTTGTATGTGCACCCTGCCTGCCCTGGTCCGTGAGAGTTGTGAAAGACCCATCTTAGTTGTGACCACCTGTTATTTGTGTTCAATATTCTAATAAAATTTTGTAAAATTTTGTAATTTTTCTATTATTTTTTGTGTCAATTGTTTCTTTGTTGGTTTTCCTTCCCCCTTATATTCTATGGGAAGGCTACATTATATTCTATGGGGAGGTGGGCTGTATTATATTCTATGGGGGGGGCTACATTATATTCTATGGGGAGGAGGGCTGTTTTATATTCTATGGGGGTTACATTATATTCTATGGGGAGGTGGGTTGTGTTACATTCTTTGGGGGCTTCATTATATTCTATGGGGGACTGTATTATATTCTCTGAGGGCGAATTGTATCATACTCTATAAGGGGTCAACATTATACTATGTGAGGGGGCTACATTATATTCTATGGGGGGCTGTATTATATTCTATGAGGGAGGATTGCCTCATACTCTTTGGGGCTACATTATATTCTATGGGGAGGTGGGAAGTATTATATTCTATGGGGGGGTTACATTATATTCTATGGGGGCTGTATTATATTTTTTATATTCTATGAGGGGTGATTGCATCATACTATATGAGGGGGCTACATTGCATTCTATGGGGGGCTGCATTATATTCTATGGGAGGGGCTAGATTATATTATATGAGGACTGCATTATACTATATGAGGGCTACATTATATTCTATGGATGGGCTACAGTATATTATATAAGGTGGCTGCATTATACTCTATGGAGGGGCGGCATTGTATTCTGTGAGGGGCTGCATTATACTCTATAAGGGGGCTACCATATATTCTATGAAGGGGCTTCATTATACTATATGAGGGGAGCTGCATTACATTCTGTGGAGGGTTACGTTATATTGTATGGCGGGGCTGCATTATACTCTGAGGGGGCTACATTATATTCTGTAGGGTGGCTGCATTATACTCTGTGGGGTGACTGCATTATAATCTGTGAGGCTGCTGCATTATATTCTCTGGGGTGGCTGCATTATGCTCTATGGGGTAGCTGCATTATACTATATGTGACCTGCATTATACTGTATTGAGGACTATGGGGAATGCTTTATACTATATGAAGAACTATGGGGTGCATTATACTTGTTAGGGCTGGCGGAACACACCTAATTATAAAATAATAGTAAAATAAAATAATAGTAGGTGCGTTCGCAGACCGGGGTCCACCGTGCAGAGGTGGTACACTGCTGCTAGATAATGGTGGACGCTCAATATGGCGGTATAATGGCGAAACACACGCTGGTTAAGCGTCACCCGGTGTGCACAGGGCAAACTCTGTTGCTTCACAGAGCCGCCGGACCGCTAAACACAAATACCGAGCCTGTTCAAGCTCACAGAGCTCGGGGAGATAAATGCTCAGTATATGGTCACAGGACTCGGGCCCAAGGACACAGGACCAGCGTCCCTCTAGACCTACTGAGCGTGCGGCGTCGCAACCGCGAACGCCGCTAACTGAGGCTGAGTGCAGTGGAGCAATAGTGCCCTATAGTAGACGACACCATCGGAAGCTAGTGCTGTGGACTAATGTGCACTCTGGCCTATAGTTTAGCCACTGACTGGTACTGACTCTAATACTGATACCCTAACCACATGCGTAATATCCAAGGGAGGGGAATCTTAATAAGTCATTCACCAGGTACATGCATCCGTCATCATCCACACATATAGTAACTAGAGTCTATACTAGCGCATGGCCAAGTGGCCATGTGAGTCGTTTATAGCCGAGACCTTCCGAAACCTTCCAGATCCCCCTGATGGACCAATCAGAACTGGAGAAGGACCTGAGCATGTGACTCCCGATCCCCAATGGGGAATCGTCCCATGAGCATGCTCAGTGGAGCGACGGAAGGACTTAGATTCTGGAGTCTTTTGCTGCTGGCCAGGGTGCATTGTCATACCTGAACCAGAGGTGGCAGCAACAACCGATCCCATGCTGCTGGTCTGGGCAGAGCGCCGGGACTGACGAGACTGCTGAGCAGGCTCCAATGCGGCCGAAGGAGAATGGGAGACTGCAGAGTGCAAGGCTCTGGATTCCTGCTGTGCAGTGGCAGGAACCAGACGCCTAACAATACTATTGAAAGTGAATTGTACTACATGGATGACTATGGCAGTGCATTATACTAAATGGAGCACTATGAGGAGTGTATTATACTACATGGAGGACTGAGCAGTGTATTTTAATATATGGAGGACTATGAGGAGTGTATTATACTATATGGAGGACTGAGTGTATTTTAATATATGGAGGGCTATGAGGAATGTATTATACTATATAGGGGACTGAGGAGTGTATTATACTATATGGAGGACTGATCAGTGTATTTTAATTTATGGAGGACTATGAGGAGTGTATTATACTAAATGGAGGAATATGGGAAGTGTACAATACTATATGGAGGACTGAGGAGTGTATTTTAATATATGGAGGGCTATAGGGAGTGTATTATACTATATGGAGTACTATGGGGCACATTATATTATATGGAGGACTATGGGGTGTAATATACTAAACTAGCAAAATGCTGCATATTCATCGAGTGATTGGATTGTTTATGCCAGAACAGAAATCATTGTTCTCAGCAGCACATCGCCGGTGTAAACTGTAGATGTGCTGCTGATAACATGATACTGTATGGGGACAGATTGACCTATTAGTGTTTGTTCTGTTCCCATCATTCTTTCTCAGTTGGTGTAAAGAGGCCGGGAAACAAGCGTCGTACGACTTCACTATTGTCAATCACGCTCGTTTAGTGGCCTGAACTCAGCGCATGTAAATACAACAGAAATGCTTCTGTGTGATGTGCAATATGTTAGCATTTGGGTCCCATTTTAAACTTTTGCCTAACCGGCCCTGATTGTGTGGATTGCTCTCTTACTAGAGCGCTATATGTATTGCCATCCTATTAAAACTCTGTGGATTGCTCTCTCATCAGAGCATTGTCTGAGTTGCTCTCTTTTTAGAGCACTGTAAGAAATGCTCTCCTATTAGAGCTCTGTATGGATTGCTCGTCTATTAGAACACTGTGTGGATCACTCTCACCCTCACACTCTCATTACAGCACTGTGTAGGCAGTGTCAGACTGAATATCATTGGGCCCACCAGAGGATTCTGATTCTGAGGGCCCACCTTTCTCCCCCACTCAAGGTTTGCACTATGAACCCACCTGAAGATGAAGCCAGGGCCCAGCGGAGGATTCTCCGGTTCTCTGGTGGGCCAGTCCAACTCTGTGTGTAGGATGCTCTCTTATTAGAACACAATGTGGATTACTTTCTTATTAGAGCACAATATGGATGTCTCTCTTATTATAGTGTCATGTGGATTGCTCTCCTAATAAAAGACTAAGTAGATTGTTCTCTTATCCAAGCATAATGCTGCATTCTCATTAGAGCACTGTGTGGACTGCTCTCTTATTACAACTTTGTGTGGATTCTCTACTTATCAGAGCATTGTGTAGATTGCGCTCTTATTAGAGCGCTGTATGGATTGCTGTCCTTTTAAAACACTGTAGATTGCTATCCTATTTAAGCAATGAGTTGATGGCTTTCTCCCTAGAGCTTTGTGTGGATTGCTTTCTCACTAGATCAC
This sequence comes from Dendrobates tinctorius, assembly GCF_039654945.1. Classification (NCBI taxonomy): domain Eukaryota; kingdom Metazoa; phylum Chordata; class Amphibia; order Anura; family Dendrobatidae; genus Dendrobates; species Dendrobates tinctorius. The sequence continues at coordinate 29,463,566 of NW_027361682.1, read as the reverse complement.
TGTATTGTTTGTTCTCTTTTTACAGCATTTGTGGATTGCTCCCTTATTAGAGCACTGTATTCATTACTCTCTTGTTACGGCATTGTGTGAATTGCTCGCTTAGCAGAGTGCTGTATTGATTACTGTATTATTACAGCTCTGTATGGCTTGCTTTGTTATACGAACAGTGGGAATGATTCACTGTTCTCAGAGCCCCTTGAGTATGGGGCCAAATACTGCTACATTTAGAGCAATTTGGTTATCTATTTTTTAATGTATTTATTATCTATCTAAAACAAAAAGGGCATGTGAGCTAAGATGTATCCGATGTTTATTGGTATGGTGCTGTATTACCCATTTCTTTTCAATGTTGGATATTTATTGTATGCAGCATGTTAATTTATGATGTTTTCATCATTACCCATTTATTTGACATGAAATAAATTCTGGAACTGAGACAGTGAAATATTAATGAGAAAAAAAACAAATGTTTTCCTGCATATATCAACACAAGCTGCACATCTCAAGGCTTTTGCAATCAGGGATGTGAGATATTTCTGTACATTCTGCCTTCAGAGAGTAGTATTGCATGGCGAGTGCAGAAGACATATGTAATGAGCACATGTAGGCCTGTAGACAGGCTGGGCTAGTGCAGAGGGGTATAATAGATATTCTTCATGGTCACTTAAGCTGAAGAAATGTCTACAAAAATGAAGTCTATCAATTCAGATGGATCTAGGCCCCATGTGTTTTGCCTTATCAAGAATGGACAACTTTGTAATTTGTGATCTACCATGGAGTATAGTATAGTCACCTTGTGGTCAAGGTTATGGCTGCCTTTGCTGTACAAGTAGTCCCCTTTGGATATCCCCCATAAGCCTTTGAGTATCAGATGCTCTTAGTAGCTAAGGTTCTCCCACTGCACAGGAGGAATCTCAAGCCATGTCCTCTGCTGTCTCCCATTCCTCTACGGCCACAGAGGTTCCTGCTCATCAGAGATGTCGGTCCCATCGTCTTGCCCAGGCTAATGTTAGGCAGCTGGTTGTGTCTCTAGGCTCAGCTATTGTACTATGTATGAGTCAGCGGCGAGCAGACGCTCCTGGGACTAAGTCCTGCTTTTCTCCTACTGAGCATACCTGTGGGACGACCTCTCATTGGAGGTCGGAGGTCACATGCTCAGGTCCTATTGCAGCTCGGATTGGGCCATCAAGAAGGTCCCGGAAGGCTGCGTCTATAAAAGGATCGAACGACCGCACGGCCGTGCGCTAATAAAGAAAAAGATTAGACCATATGGACTGAGTGTTGTATGCAGGTATGAATGTCTCTCGTGAATGACTCATTATGAAACCCCTACCCTTGGTACACAAGTGTTGTGTAGCCTAGCCTGCTAGCGCCCAGGCTGAGGTCCAGATAGAGGCAGAGTCAGAGACTGGCATCAGCATCTACCGGTGGCTTTGTCTGTACGCCACAGTGCACATAGTCTGCACTCCATGGTGGTCAGCATTCATTAGAGGAGTCCGCAGGTGCGACTCCGCACGCTCAGTAGGTCTAGAGGGACTTAGACCTCGTGTCCTTGGGGCTGAGTTCTGTGACCATACACTGAGTGCTCCCTTGCCGAGCTCTGTGAGCTTAAACAGGCTCCTGCATTTATGTTCCGCTGTACTGCGGCTCTGTGACGTAACAGGGTCCGCTCCTGTTCACACCGGGTGACATTAACCCACGTGTGACCTTTTGCTTACCGCTATATACTGTACATCCGCCATTACTAAGCAGCAGTTTACCACCTCTGCACGGTGGACCCCGGGCTGCGAATGCACCTTACTATCATTTTATTATTTGGTGTGTTCTGCCAGCTCTAACAGATTGTGTCATCTGCACCTTAGCCTTAGGGCTCACACCCATCAACATTAAAAAAAAATTGGTCCGATGTTGTTCCTGAAAAGTCAAACGAGTGTCATGCAAGTGGCATGTGCTTTTCATGAGAGTACAATGCGATTTTTTTTTTTTTATCACCTGGCAATCCGATTTACATGCGAGTGCAATGCAATCTCAACATGAGCTTTTACATAGAGAAATTCTCTATGGCATTTAAAGATAGGAAATATTGTTTATACATACATACATACAGATTAAATGGATAGATAGAAATATGCAAGATATATATAAACTTCTGTGAAGCACTTTGGAGTTCAAAGTGCTCACCACACATCTAGATAAGTTCTTTGGGGGGTCTAGTTTCCAAAATGGGGTCACTTGTAGAGACTTTCTACTGTTTAGGCGCATCAGGGGCTCTCTAAACCTAACCTGACGCCCGCAGACCATTCCATCAAGTTAGTATGTCAAAACGTCACTACTTCCCTTCCAAGCCCCGACGTGTGCCCAAACAGTGTTCCCCCTGGGGTACCAGCGTACTCAGGACAAACTGGACAACAACCTTTGGGGTCTAATTTATCCTGTTACCCTTGTGAAAATAAAATATTGCGGACTAAAAAATCATTTTTTGAGGAAAAAATGATTTTTTATTTTCATGGCTCTGCGTTATAAACTTCTGTAAAGCAACTGGGGGTTCAAAGTGCTCACTATGCATCTAGATAAGTTCCTTAGGGGTCTAGTTTCCAAAATGGGGTCATTTGTGGGGGAGCTCCAAAGTTTAGGCACACAGGGGCTCTCCAAACACGACATGGTGTCCGCTAACGATTGGAGCTAATTTTCCATTCAAAAAGTCAAATGGCACTCCTTCCCTTCTGAGCCCCGCCGTGCGCCCAAACAGTGGTTCCTCCCATATAGGGGGTACCAGCGTGCTCAGGACAAACTGGAAAACAACTTTTGGGGTCAATTTCTCCTGTTACCCTTGGGAAAATAAAAACTAGCAGGCTAAAAAATCATTTTTGAGGGAAAAAAATGATTTTTTATTTTCACGGCTCTGTGTTTATAAACTTCTGTGAAGCACTTGGGGGTTCAAAGTGCTCACCACACATCTAGATAAGCTCCTTGGGGGGGTCTAGTTTACAAAATGGGGTCACCTGTAGGAGGTTTCTCCTGTTTACGCACATCAGGGGCTCTGCAAACGCAACATGATGCCCGCAGAACATTCCATCAAAGTCTGCATTTTAAAATGGCGCTCCTTCCCTTCTGAGCTCTCCCATGCATCCAAACAGTGGTTCTCACCCACATATAGGGTATCGGTGTACTCAGGACAAATTGCACAACAACTTTTGTGGTCCAATTTCTCTTGTTAGCCTTGTGAAAATAAAAAATAGCGGGCTAAAAAAATCATTTTTGAGGAAAAAAATGATTTTTTTTATTTTCACTGCTCTGCGTTATAAACTTCTGTGAAGTATTTGGGGGTTTAAAGTGCTCACTACACATCTAGATAAGTTCCTTAAGGGGTCTAGTTTTCAAAGTGGGGTCACTTGTGGAGGGTTTTCACTGTTTAGGCACACAGGGGATTTTCAAACGCGACATGGTGTCCGCTAACGATTGGAGCTAATTTTCCATTCAAAAAGTCAAATGGTGCTCCTTCCCTTCCAGGCCCTGCCGTGTGCCCAAACAGTGGTTTATGACCACATATGAGGTATCGGTGTACTTAGTAGAAATTGCCCAACAAATTTTGTGATCCATTTTATCCTGTTGCCCTTGTGAAAATGAAAAAACTGAGGCTAAAAGAAAATTTTTTACGGATCAATTTGTGAAGCACCTGGGGGTTCAAAGTGCTCACTATGCATCTAGATAAGTTCCTTGGGGGGTCTAGTTTCCAAAATGGGATCACTTGTGGGGGAGCACCAATGTTTAGGCACACAGGGGCTCTCCAAACGCGACTTGGCAACTGCTAAATATTCCAGCTTTTTTTCCATTCAAAAAGTCAAATGATGCTCCTTCCCTTCTGAGCTCTGCCATGCGCCCAAACAGTGGTTTATGACCACATATGAGGTAATTGCCCAACAAATTTTAGGATCCATTTTATCCTGTTGCCCATGTGAAAATGAAAAAATTGAGGCTAAAAGAAAATTTTTCTTGTAAAAATTAAAATGTCCATTTTTTTCCTTCCACGTTGCTTTAGTTTCTGTGAAGCACCTGAAGGGTTAATAATCTTCTTGAATGTAGTTTTGAGTAGCTTGAGGGGTGCAGTTTTTATAATAGTGTCACTTTTGGATATTTCCTGCTATATAGACCCCTCAAAGTGACTTCAAATGTGAGGTGGTCCCTAAAAACAATTGGTTTTGTAAATTTTGTTGGAAAAATGAGAAATCACTGGTCAACTTTTAACCCTTATAACTTCCTAACAAAAAAATTTTGTTTCCAAAATTGTGCTGATGTAAAGTAGACATGTGGGAAATGTTATTTAGTAACTATTTTGTGTCACATAACTCTCTGGCTTAACAGAGTAAAAATTCAAAATTTGAAAATTGCAAAATTTTCAAAATTTTCGCAAATTTCCGATGTTTTCACAAATAAATGCAAAAATTATCAACCTAAATGTACCACTAACATGAAGCCCAATATGTCATGAAAAAACAATCTCAGAATCGCTATGATCCGTTGAAGCATTCCAGAGTTATTACCTCATAAAGGAACACTCGTCAGAATTGCAAAAAATGGCCTGGTCATTTAGGTCAAAATAGGCTTGGTCATGAAGGGGTTAATAACCAGTAAAGGCTAAGTATACAGCTGTGAGCTGATATTAATTGCCTCCATATGTATTACCCACTTCCCAGGCTATAAAAATCAGCCCCCCAGGCCCCAGCTGTCTGCTTTCCCTCTGCTGGTTAATAACATTTCAAGGAATCCCACAAACATCTTTTCTGAAATTTATGTATTTAGTAATTAATTACATGTACAGTAAGTTACATATGCACTGGACTAATTATATATGTCACTGTCATCTTTATATCTATCTATCTATCCTTCATGTATATATCTATTCTATCTATTCCATTCTGTCAGGTCATGTTTAGATTTTACTGTATGTGGCTGATGAAATGTCGGGTTTTCAAGGTAGATGGATCGATAAAAATCAAATGGCGTGGTCCGTGTGCTGTGCGATTTTTTATTATTTTTCTCAGTCTGATCTGAGCTGAGAAAAAAATTGCAGATGAGCAGGGACTCATAGATTAGCATTTAATCGGATTATACTCTTCCATTTTTCTTGCAAATGAGTATGAGCTCTTAAATGTATCCCAACAGTTCAGGCTACATATCAGACCCTACCACATACATAAAATGCACAAATACCCCCAAAAAACAAAACAAGAGCAAACAGTAATAATAAAATATTGCTCTATGTTCTATTACTCCTAAAGAAGACTACAGTATATAATAACTCAAGCCTATATAATATTTACTTGTGTCTTCAGAACCCCACACAGAAGAACAAAGTAGATTCAGACTGTAAATAGACATTGCATTTTTGCTTCCATTGACCCCAAACTCCCTCATGGGTTAATAAATTGGGTGCGGCAGGAATGCTTTGAAACTGCTCCTTTAAATCACAGAGGACATACCATGTACAAGATTCGATTCTTTCCCCGTTGAGGGAAATATTTTCACCTCTTATTGAATTATGGCGAGTCTGCGAAACCATGAACTCAGCTCTGAAACCCATTTTCTCCCCACATAACCCAATTTATCTGCGAAATCTGTGATTCCGTGCAACACATTTTTGCAGTAAGTGAATTAGAATCCACTCAAAGATGAATTCTGCGGAGTCCTTTTGTGACCATGGAGGATACATTGACAAAAATGGAAAGTCGGCATCTAAACAAGACCACATTGTTAAAGGAATCCAACCGAATTAACGGTTGGAAATTGGATAGATGGGAAATCAAAATCTGTTTTTTGTATCCTCCCACCCTCCTCCTGTCTGTTTGGGGACTTTGTGACATTTTTTATTCTGTTATATTTAGAATTAATGATGTAAATGGAGAGATGAGCCGTGAAAACAGCCTGGCACATGCCCCCCGCTGGGAATATGTCCCGTCAGAACAGCTTCCAAGAAGATTGTGTGAAAATATAAGTTTACTCAAAGTTTCAATTAGAGGAAAAAAATGTCTACAGATTCAGCACCCGGTGAATATAACACAATAATGGAAAATATGTCAAATAAATATAAAAGATATAGTAAAATAAAAGCCCTCCCGCTTAATCCTAATTTTGCCAGTGTTTGAGGAATAATGAGATCTTCTAATATAGGCTAGGATAGTGAATAGGAGAATGTCAATCTCTCTGAAACCTGCATAGTGAAGGGTTAAAATCCACTTCAATGGGGTCTATTTTCTTGTTGGAATATGGTAGTACAAGTCTCCTTGGTTGGGATATAACCTATTACAGTTGTATAGACATGTGACCGCTGCAGCTAATCACTAGCTGCAGTGGTGATGTGTTGTTCACCTGTGCAACCACTGATTGGCCTCAGCAGTCACATGATTTCCCCACTGAAAGGCAAGGGACGAAGACCCGTGGGGGTCTCTGCAGTGGTACAGTGGAGAATAGCAGGAGCTTATATATATATTTATATATATTTATTTATTTATTTATTTATATGGCCACGTTTATACCTCATCTTCCCCTCTCCTCAATTTAGAATTACAAATATATGGTATCTCCAGTGGAATGAATGTACTTTTCGATAGTCTTTTTTTGCAGTAGGGATTTATTAAAGATTTTGTACCATTTGCCTTTTATAGCCTTTGTGTTGCGCTGTCTATTGCTGTCTGATGAATGATATAACTGCAGATCTGTTAATGAGATCATTCTGAGGATCAGGTCTCATTCAGATGTTTGTTTTTGACGGATTTGTGATAACCTAGGGGACCACTCACATGTCCGTGATTTTTCGCAAACAAAGAGGGCCACAGAAAATCGTGGCGACATCCAATTTTCATCTGTGGTTTGGATAAAAATCGGCAATGCAAGCCAATTTGTCCATGAAAAAATCTGATAGCATGAGTGAGGTCCATTTTTCCTGGACTGTCAGTAAAGAGAAGGTTGAGAAAAAGTATTTTTTATTTAAATTTCTCCATGTAGAAGAAAATCAGATGACACTTGGACCAGACTGATCAGAATAATTGGCCCTTTTTTCTTATACGTGGAGAAATTGGACATCTAAATAAGCCCTCAAATGTGAAAGCTTTTAACTCTTCCACTTATTTTTCCAAGTATGACCTCCACTGAAATTACTAAAACAGTTTGGACTCCCCGAGTCCAGGATGGATGTTACCGTCTTGTGGATGTTTTGTAGAAGGAACAGGCACATGCGAGAAACTCAGACAAGTCTCGCAAGTCAATACCAGGCACTGCCTCTGGCACTCGGATCGGAGTGTTCAGATGCATAGAAATACATGCAGATGAACGCTCCAATCCGAGTTCCAGCGGCAGTGCCTGGTATTGACTTGCGAGACTTGTCTGAGTTTCTCGCATGTGAATATGAGCCCTTATACAAGCATGTCAAACATGGAAAGAAAAGAAGGTCAAAAGGAAGGAAAGAAAAGGAATTGCCCCAGGACGACCATCAAACTAAAGAGCTGTTTGAAGTATACTTTCATTTTTACAAAACCTTTGACTTGTTAAAGGTTTTGACCAGGGAGGACCGAGGTACTAAGACCTTAAAGGGAATCTGTCACCCATTTTTAGTGATATCATGTAAAGATATCATTCAATTCTGTGTCACATAAGGATTCCATTAGGACTTTTGACTCCCCCTGATCCGCACCTTTGATGCATAAATACCTTTTTTATCTTGGTTGGGGATGTATGGAAATAACCGCTGTCCGGTCCGATGGGCGGGGCTTATTCGCCTCCCCCCTCGGCTTGCTGAATGTAATCTTCATTTGTGAATATCACAGATGCCGTGGGTTATCCGCGCTTGCGCATTGAAAAGGCCTCCGGCGCTTGCGCAGTATGCTTTGCCCAACTGTAGGCAAAGCATATAATCGGTACTGCGCATGCACCAGTATTTTTCAGCTCAGTCTATGCCCCGGAAGTCTTCACATGCATGACACACTTCCAGGGCCTAGACCGCGCTGAAAAATACCGGCGCATGCGCAGTACCAATTATATGCTTTGGCCATAGCTGGGCAAAGCATACTGCGCCAGAGGCCTTTTCAATGCACAAGCATGGAAAACCTATGGCATCTGTGATATTCTCAGATGAAGATTACGTTCAGCAAGCCGAGGAGGTTGGGGAGAAGGCGAATAAGCCCCGCCCATCGGACCGGACCCGGGCGATTTCCATACATCGCCAACCAAGATAAAAAAAAGGTATTTATGCATCAAAGGTGCGGGTCAGGGGGAATCAAAAGTCCTAATGGAATCCATATGTGACACAGAATTGAATGATATCTTTACATGATATCACTAAAAATGGGTGACAGATTCCCTTTAAGAGGGACATGTATTTACACAATTATGATATGTCCCCACAACATCTTTACAGATGCAGCAGGGCGCCCAGGGTTTTCCTAGGTTATGCCGCTTTCCAGAGGCAGCTTCGTTAGTGGTTTTGCCATCAATTTTTTGGAGCAGCTCCACTGCCAGTTTCTTTTTCCTACAGTTTTGACGCGAAGGCCTGAATCACACTAGCTTTGAATACAGACGAGTGCTATGCGATAAAACATCGCATAGCACTCGGACCAGTATTAATCTATGAGGCAGCTCCCATCACCGTTTTTTTTCTCTGAGTATTCTACGTGCGAGTGAAATCGCAGCATGCTGTGATTGTACTCATATATGGGCCGAGTCTCGCCAATGCAAGTCTTTGGGTGCGAGCAAAAAATGCACACCACACGGACCATCAGTGTGACTTGCGAGAAATAAGCAAGCATTTTCCAGGTGACAGGAAATTGCCTCATCCATTATTAGGAAGCTTTGGCATGCAAATTTCACTGGCAAACTCTAGAGAAATCCCAGAAGCACGCCTCCATGGAGTCCAGCAGCATGGCCACACACATGAATGTCGAGATGCTGATAGATCTGGTTCAGGAAAGGCCAGAAATATGGGACCAGCGTGATGCACATTATTCTGACCATGCACGAAAGGATGCCACATGGAAGAGAATCTGCACACAAATGTTCCCCAATTATGAGGAACATCCTCGTGAGGTGCAGAAAGAAATTAGTAAGTACAATCAAAAAACAAAAAAAAAGGTGAAAATGAAGCAACAAATGTGATGTTGTTTGTAATATCCTGCCTATTTCACACTTTACACTTGCCAAGTAGCAGGCCACATTACACTGTAGCCTACATTTGGCAAGGCAAACACTGTGATTGAAAGTTAAAGCCTTTATTGTGTTACTTTGCAGTGTCTGATGTCACTGGATGGTGGCGCAGCTGCAGAAACCAGTACCCACGTGAGCGACAGCAGCGGGCCAGGAATGGTGCTGAAGCGCAAAAAAAAAAGGAAATATATTACGACATACTTTTTCTTAATTTTCTGACTCCTGTTATGGATCTCAGACTGTAAGTGCATGCATGACCCCACATTTTACACAGGGCCTTAAGGGCAAAACGTAATTTTTTTTATTTTCTACTTTGTGCTTAAAAACAGAACTGACTCAAACCTTACTGAGAGGGAAACTGCTTCCAACTCTCAGGTAAACATTGACCCAGTGGGTGAAGGTGAAGAAGTGGCTGGCCCATCTTCAGCAGCATCATCCTCCACCCAACCACCACCACCAACAGGAGGCAATCCAGAGGACGAGGACCAGGACCACTGTAGCTGTCCAACATTACCACTGGATACATCACCCCAGGCTGCCGCCATCCCACTCTGTGGCTGACGCAGGAGGGACCTTTCAACCACCAGCAACAGAAGACAAGTGGACACTGGGGTGTGGGACTACCTTTCAAGAACTGTAAATGATGATGGTGAGGAAGCTTATGCACGCAGTCTGGCAAGCTATCTACGTACACTTCCCCGTGAGGTGAAGCTGTGGGCCAGAGGGGCAATCCAAATTTTAAAAGATGCTTGTACCCCACCAAATAATCCCAACCCGGTATTTGTATTCCTAGGAAGGTGGCAGGAGAGGAGAAGCGAGGAAGCTAGAGGGCGCCAGAGAGCCAGAGCGAGAGCCAGAACCAGAGCAAGGAGAGCAGTGCAGCGACGGGAGAGACTGAAGGGAGACTCACCACTAACAGAAGGGAGATGGTACCGAGCCGTCCAATGGAGAGACACCGCCCGGCTCCGCCCCGCGGGTGTGGCCTGTCCGCTGCCGCCCACGGTCGCCACCTCCTGACTTCACCCCGCGGGTGCGACACTGCCGCACCCATCTGCGTCAGCCGACGCCCAACTCCACCCCGCGGGTGCGACCCATCTGCTCCCGCCCGCGGCAGCCACCGCCCGACTCCACCCTGCGGGTGCAGCCCATCCGCTCCCGCCCGCCGCCCGCCTCCAGCCCACGGGTGCGGCCCATCCGCTGCTGCCTGCGGCCGCCGCCACTCCACTCCAGCCTGCAGTTGCGGCCTACGCCATCCGGACCCTGGGCAAGGCCGTCCCACCTCCGCCGGGAGGTGCGACGCAGTGGAACTCTTCAGGGGCCTGCTGTGCCGCCACTTCTCCGGAGCGTAGGGACGCCCAAAGTCTCCACCAAATCCTCGTCGGCTGGGCCCAGTGGCTGATACGACGAAGCATCATCGACCATCGCTCTGCCGGACGTCAGAGAGGATAAGTGACACGTTGTAGTTAACATTCTGGACCCGTAGCCGGCCATACCGCGGCCCTATAGTGACCAGTCTTTGCCGGGTTAGTCGTGTTTGTGTTACCAGTGTATTCTTGTGTTGATCCCTGCGAGGATAACTGCTGGTTGCTCGAGATAGCCCCTATAGGCATATATATATTCAAAAGATACATCTTAAAGTTCCTCCCGTCTCGTCACTGCATCCTGCGTACCTGCGATTACTACACCAACACTTCAGCCACAGCACGCCCCAACCCAACATCAGCAAACACATGTACAATTTCCAGATACTGCTGCACCTGCCCAATGTGGCCACTTGAGCAGACCCACTGTTGGAGAGTGGTTCCAACATCAGTATGCTCGACATGGCCACATTGGTGAGTATGAACAAATGGGCCACGCCACTACACAGGATTACCAACATCCATACCATACTGCACAGTACCATGCTCCCCAACAGGTACCTTCCTTGGACCTAAATCCTGGTTCATCATCAGCCATCTCACAAGGTCACTCTCAGGTTGCCACACAAAGTAGCCAAACCTCGCATGCTGTCCTCCCGCCATCACCACCCCAGCCTACCATAATTTATAAGTTAAAGTGTCTTCGTGTCAATTTTTTTGGTTTGTTTTTGTGCTTTATATAGGCCCAGTTTTATTGGCCCAATATGCCATATGATTGAAATATGTTTTTTATTGTTGTCAAAAAACGTGTTTTGGTTAAAACAAAAAACAACTTAATTCAATATGAGTGGTTTGTGGTGTTATAACAATATAGATGATGTGTTTATTATCAGTTTCTTAACATTATTAGGCCAACACAACACACACTTTAAACATTAACATAACTTTATTTTTGACCAAAAAAAAATCATAACATAGAGACTGCATTGTCTTGCTATGGAGTATATCCCTCTGGTGAAACAAAATAATTATTAAACCTTCCCTCACTTTAAGTCCAGAGGGCTGAGGACATGGATGAAGTACAGGTGTAGTAGCCATGCCATTATTTCCATCTGTCACCATTTGAAGTACAGTCATGGATTCTGGTGAAGTTATGAAGTATCACACAGGCTTTAATAACCTCATTGACATTTCCTTCACTACGTTGAATGGCTGACTGCAGGACCTACCATTTGGCACAGAGAATGCCAAAGGCATACTCCACCAGTCATCATGCGCGGGATAGGTGTAAATTAAAGATTCTGCGCCGGTGGTCCAGGGCTCTACGTGGATAGGGCCTCATGACGTGGCGGGTTAATTGAAAGGCCTCATCAGCAACCAACACATAAGTGTAGACCCTGGTAGCTGACGTGGGGGTGGGAGGTCCAAGTCATTAGTGCGCAGCCGCCGATCCATTACGGAAGAACTGAAGACTCTAGAGTCTCCAGTTCTTCCATAGGCCCCAATATCTACAATTATAAACCTGTAGGCACTGTCGACCAGGGCCAACAGCACTACAGAAAAATACTGTTTATAATTATAATATTGGGACCCTGAGTTTGGCGGCTTATGCACACGGATGTGCTTCCCATCTAGGGATCCAATGCAGTTTGGAAACTGGCACGTTTCCTCAAAGCCATGGGCTATCTGCAGCCAGTTTTTTTTTGGGCTCAGGCATTACCGATTGATGCAGTCAGGACCATATTTCTGAGCATATAGAATGGACAATGCCTGAGATGGTGGATTTCCCAATTAAAGCAATTAAAAATTCAAGATGAAGAGCCATATAGGAGAGCCCAGTGGATAGGAATCTATAAGTGTATAGAAAAAAAATAGAAATTGATATATCCATGCCTCAACTAAACAGTTTAGGACTTCCAAAAAGTTATGGGCAGTGCACACTAAGCCCTGCCTAAACAAAACACAACACAATTCAATGCCTTTGGAACGATTACAAACAACATGGAATGTCAAAGGCAAAATGTGATCCAAAAAATTATTTTTAAAAAAGGAAACAAACCACTACAACAAAAAGAATGGATCAGTGTATTTAGCTAAAACACAAGGAAAATACATTGTCAACATAGAGGATGAATACATACCGTAAAGTAAGTAAAAGGCGCTCCTCGGCGGAAATACACTTGCGCATTTTGGTGTATTTGAAGGTTATCCCGCACAGTCTCCAGGAGAATGTCAAATGTTGGCACACTCATGGAGTAGCATACAGATGGTGGAAATGCCCTTTAGTCAGCTGTCGCCTCAACAGTGGATGTACCCACATTCGTCTCCGCCTCCTCGCAGGGCCGCCATCAGGGCATGACAGCCCTTACAAGTGTATGGGGCCCCAGTGATTAGGGGGGGCCCGCCCGGCGCCCGGCGCCCGGCGCCCGAGCACACTGGCAGCCCGAGCTCTGTCTGCTGTGTGCGCACAGGACCTGTGATGAGGTCACAAGATGGGAGGAGTCCGGTGTCACATGATCAGGGCCCTGGACGTATTTAGGACTCTGCTGTGCTTGTTGTCGTGTACTGCTGGATGAGGTAAAGTTTCTGTGCGGGGACCCCGGTGATTAGGGGGGCCCGGTGCCCGCCCGGCACCTGAGAACAATGGCAGCCCGGTCCACGCTCGGCCCCGGGCCCCCCTACGTTTTGTTCAGGCTCCTCCAGCTCCGTCTGCTGTGTGCGCACAGGACCTGTGATGAGGTCACAGGAGGGGTGGAGTCAGGGGTCACATGATCAGTGGCCTCATGTCTTCAGGACTCTGCTATGCTGGTTGTCGTGGTGTACTGCTGGATGAGGTAAAGTTTCTGTGTGGGTTCAGGAGGGGTTTACAGGGTGGATGTAGCAGAGCCGTGTGTGTACGAGGAGTACGGAGCGAAGCCGTGTGTGTACGAGGAGTACGGAGCGGAGCCGTACGTGTACGAGGTGTACGGAGCGGAGCCGTACGTGTACGAGGTGTACGGAGCGGAGCCGCGCGCGTACGAGGTGTATGAAGCGGAGTTGCGCGTGTACGAGGTTTACGGAGAGGAGCCGCGCGTGTAAGAGGAGTACAGAGAGGAGCCGCGCGTGTAAGGAGTACGGAGCGGAGCCGCGCGTGTACGAGGTGTACGGAGCGGAGCCGCGCGTGTACGAGGTGTACGGAGCGGAGCCGCGCGTGTACGAGGTGTACGGAGCGGAGCCGCGCGTGTACGAGGTGTACGGAGCGGAGCTGCGTGTGTGCGAGGTGTACGGAGCGGAGCCGCATGTGTGCGAGGTGTACGGAGCGGAGCCGCGTGTGTGCGAGGTGTACGGAGCGGAGCCGCGCGTGTGCGAGGTGTACGGAGCGGAGCCGCGCGTGTGCGAGGTGTACGGAGCGGAGCCGCGCGTGTACGAGGTGTACGGAGCGGAGCCGCGCGTGTACGAGGTGTACGGAGCGGAGCCGCGCGTGTACGAGGTGTACGGAGCGGAGCCGCGCGTGTACGAGGTGTACGGAGCGGAGCCGCGCGTGTACGAGGTGTACGGAGCGGAGCCGCGCGTGTACGAGGTGTACGGAGAGGACCCGCGCGTGTACGACGAGTACAGAGAAGAGTCGAGCGTGTACGAGGTGTACGGAGAGGAGCCGTGCGTGTACGAGGAGCAAGGAGCGGAGCCGTGTGTACGAGGAGTACGGAGCGGAGCCGTGTGTAGGAGTTGTGCGGAGAGGAGCCATGCGTGTACGACGAGTACATAGAGGAGCCGTGCGTGTACGACAAGTACGGAGAGGAGCCGTGCGTGTATGAGGTGTACGGAGCGGAGCCGTGTGTACGAGGTGAGCGGAGAGGAGCCGTGCGTATACGAGGTGTACGGAGCGGAGCCGTGTGTACGAGGTGTACGGAGCGGAGCCGCATGTGTACGAGGTGAGTGGAGAGGAGCCGTGCGTGTACGAGGAGTACGGAGAGGAGCCGTGCGTGTACGAGGTGTACGGAGCGGAGCCGTGTGTGTACGAGGTGTACGGAGCGGAGCCGTGTCTGTACGAGGTGTACGGAGCGGAGCCGTGTGTGCGAGGTGTACGGAGCGGAGCCGTGTGTACGAGGTGTACAGAGCCGCTTGTGCATTTTGGCACTGGGGGCCCATTAGAAAGTTATTATGCAACGTCGGCGGCAGGCGCTTATGGCCGTGTGAAGGGGATAAGGGAAACCGCGCTTCAGATAGGAGTTCTGCAGCAGCTGCGATATGACTGCGGCTCTCATGCTGGGAGAGCAAGGCTCTGTGGGGCAGCGGTTCCGTCCAGCTCAATAAACCTGTCTCCCCCTGAGGGGCTGCAGTGCCATTGTGAGGTTGGGAGCCTTAGGGTACATCCCCGTGTTGTACCCCACAGGGGCAGACTCCCACCCACCTGCCCTATATTCTCTGCTGCAGAGCCGGCTTCTTCCCACTTACCCTACTGTTTCAGGTTGCCCTATGTGCATGAGATGTCATCTTCTAGGGGTCTTTCACTTGTCCCCAGATGACTCCCAATACAGTAAATAAAGCCCCCCAGTCCTCTCCCTCCCCTGCACTAGCTGAAGGGTTCAGAGTCAGACATAGGGGAGGGGGTAATATTATCTAGTCTTTTCTTACCTCAGGGATTTTTTGGGGTCACCTTTTGACAACTCTTATAAAGTCACCTGCTCTATTCTCACAATGTGCAAGGCAGCGGAGAAGTCTGCAGTGTAAAATTGACTGGGGGCTTTATAGCCCCACTGGTTCTCAGTCCACTCTGTGCCATTTTTAGGGTCAGGGCTCTTTTGCAGGGTTTTGACAGAACAGATTTGTGATGGTAATGTAACATAAAGCGCAGTTCTGGGACCATTAGATACTTATAAATATGCATTTCTATTCCTCCAGGAAATGTGTGAGGAAATACAAATGAGTGGGAGATTCCCACTCAAATGTGCATTTTAAAATCCACAGTGTGTCACTTGTATGTGACAAGATCCACACGTGCCACATGATTTTGTTGAGGAAAGTCCACATTGAATGTGCTGCTCGTGCACTTACTCTTAGGGCTGACCCTCACTACAGGTCTAGTGCTGAACATTGGGGATTTTCCAGTTCCCCTATGTCAATGTCATTCAGGTAAATTGATCTGATTGGCAGTTCACTATCAGATCTGTAGCAGTGGGGACATATTAGTCAGGGACATGGCAGCCCCTCCATTCTCATCTTGTCATCTTTGACCGCTGGGACCTCGGATACCAGTGTCAGTGCTGATCACTGGCGATTTGTTAGCACAGTCCGTGTCTACAGAAGCATGTCTGGTCTGAAGTGCTGATATCTGCGATCTCATGTTTTGGGGTACACATACACCTTACATACCTGGCAGCCAAAAGCCCTTTTCTGAGAAGTTGGGGTCCTAAAGCCATGTTTGAATGGAGCATGAGGGATTTTGTGTGACCATCACCCATAGGCTGTGCCAGCGTGCCATGTGGTGGGACCAGGCTGGGAGCAGAAGATGGTGACCGTGGACGGCAGCGGGACGGTGGATGGCGAGGCGCAGACGGTAGGCACTGGCAGACCAGTCACGAGGCGGCGAGTGAGCAGGGTGAGTAGACTGTCTGTCTCTGACTCTCTCCGATGTCTCCGTCTCCGGTGGCATGGTGGCGGTGCCCAAAGAGCCATGACGGGAGAGGGAACAGAATCTGGGGGTCTCATGGGGGGTACAATTACATTGACTTAATATGTGACCAACCTAATATAAGGTACTGCCTTTGCCACCTTGCTGGAGTATGTTAGAGTTAGATGGGCACTGACTCAGTATCATCTGGTCATTGTCTGAAGATGGATGCACAATAATGGTTAAAAAAAAGTTACCAAATGTTTAATAGGTTAGAGTAGAGTAGGGCCCTGTCAATAGAGTCTACCTTGTCATGGTGGCAGGCTTAAAAAATCTTTTGGTCAAAACTAAAGCTGATGGCTATGTATGTGATATGGTGTTGATGTGAGATTGGTGAGGGTGTGGTGTAGAAGTGAAGTTTTTCCAAGAAAGGGCGGAGGGATTTTGGAAGGTTCGCATGGTGGAGGAGGAGCTAGGGTGGAGGCGGAGCTGGGGGTGGAGCCTGGGCGGAGTCTCAAGGGGGGCCCCATAAATTTTGCCAGTATGGGGCCCCGAAATTCCTAGTGGCAGCCCTGCCTCCTCGCATCCACAATCACTGGGTATGGCTCCCCAAAACATCGGGACAAAGCCCAGTGGAAAAGAACCCGCTCAGTCATGTTGAAAGTATGCCTGTCTGACATGTCTGAAATAAAGCAGCAATACCAAAACACAAGCAGGGACTCTACTAGAAAGATTGGAGGGTGGAACCTGTTGTTGAGCCAATAAATATGGTCCTTGATTAGGGTTATAATTCATTTCAGGGCATCGATCCATTATATGTTCATTTTGCAAGTCTGTGATAAAATTATGGCATACGCATGACATACGGATGCCAAACGGATGTCATACAGATACTAGATGCGAGGAAATCGCATCCTCGCATTGCAAACAGATTACATTCGGATCACCATACGGAGAACATTGGTGCGATTCTCGGCCGAGAAAATCGGACCGATTTTTCATACAGCAAGTGTGACGCCAGCCTAAAGAAGAGGAAGCCACCAGAAGAACGATCTTTTAACCCTTTCAGGACCTTATTATTTACTTTATTTATTTACTAACTACTTTTGGTGACATATCTCTCTGATTTAAGGGCATAAAAAAGAAAAGCTTGAAAATTGCTAAATTTTTGCTAAATTTCCATTTTTTTCCACATATATACACAAGTAATATCAAACGAATTTTACCACTATCATGAAGTACAATATATCACAGAAAAACAGTCTTAGAATGAGTGGGATCCTTTGAAGCGTTACCACTAGTGTTGAGCATTCCGATACCGCAAGTATCGGGTATCGGCCGATATTAGCGGTATCGGAATTCCGATACTGACTTCCGATAGTTTTGTCATATCGGATTCCGGAATCGGAATCGGAAGTTCAAAGTTGATTGACAGCCGAAATGACGTCATCATGATGCGCGGTGTGTACCATACCATACCATGTGGTATGCCTGCACAGACTCCCGGACATCAGCACAGCCCCCCGGCAGGCCGGCACAGCCCCCCGGCAGGCCGGTACAGACCCCCACAGGGTGCACAGACCACCGGCAGGCCGGCACAGCCCCCCGGCAGGCCGGTACAGACCCCCACAGGGTGCACAGACCCCCGGACATCAGCACAGCCCCCCGGCAGGCCGGCACAGCCCCCCGGCAGGCCGGTACAGACCCCCACAGGGTGCACAGACCCCGGGCAGTCCGCACAGCCCACCGGCAGGCCGGCACAGACCCCCGGCAGGCCGGCAGAGACCCCCCGGAAGGCCCGTACAGACCCCCGAGAGGCTGTACAAGGGCAGGAAAGGGTTTTTCCAATTCCGATACCGGAAGTCTCATAGACTTGAATGGGACTTCCGGTATCGGCATCGGCGATACCGATACTTTTTTAAAGATCGGCCGATCCATTCCGATCCGATATATTGAAGTATCGGACGGTATCGCTCAACTCTAGTTACCACATAATGCGACACTGGTCAGAGTCGTAAAATTTGACCTGATCATGAAGGTGAAACGAGGCTTGGGGATTGAAGGGGTCAAAGGAAATCTGTCACCAAGTTTTTGCTATCCCATATGAGAGCAGCAAAGTGTAGGGGCCGGGACAATGATGTGTCACATACTGTACTAGGCTGCTCGCTGTCATTTTGATCAAATTCCAGTTTTGTCTGCTGCAGATCTACCACTTCCCTGATTGTTGAACTCTGTTTAATCCCGCCCCCACCACTGATTGGCAGCTTTCTGTGTATGCAGAGAGGTGTACATAGAACACTGCCAATCAGTGGTGGGGGTGGGAATATATAGAGATTATGAATATGGAGGACTGCATGATGGCAGGTTTACTAGTCCTCTAGTGATAATCTCCTGCTGATAAAATGTAATTTTATCAAAGCTACATTAAGAAGTCTAGTAGGTAAGTGACACATTGCTGGAATCAAGGTCTAAGCCCCTACATCATGTTGCTCTCAGATTAGGTGACAAAAAAATTGCCTTTAAGACCCTAGCCATGCCGCTGACTACTAGGTATTCAAATAAGTTAGCTGGGGTATGAATGAGTAGGAATAAAACGTAAACATTTTTAGAATCTCCCCAATTTCCCTTCTCCCCTTTCCCAGTATGACCAGTATGGTTTCCAAATATATGAGTGGTAATATAAACTAATATGAGGCCTGTACGTGGCTCACAGTTTATCATGCCTGGTATATACTGTATAGTATTATGTATATTTCTCTCCGGGAACGTCATGTCCCCTCAGAAGGAGGCTGCTCTATAAATAAAATTAATATTAAACTTTATTTCTATTTATGATAATAAAGATAATAAATGGCTGGGCACATTTGGGATTCCTTGGGAAAATCAATATAATGTACTCCATGTCTGAATATAATTCAAGTTATATATTACCTGAGTGATATGAAAAGCTATATCAACATAGATATATAGCGCGTTTCTCCGGGGGATTTATAGAGCTGTACAAATATAAAAGAAGAGATGAAATGTAATGATAATGTAAAACAGTGAACAGCGGAGCTCGCTGGATTGATTAAAAGACATTCACAATGTTCTCTGCATGAAATGCACTTGGGATGAAGTCCAAGTTTGGCTGCCAGGAGATCACAGAAGGTCCCTTTACCTCATTCTCCTTCCAATGCATATATCTTGTGTGGCACGTGAAGAAAATACATCTATAAACTCTTCTAACCCCTAGATTTCACATGGTAAGATGGTGTGTAATGAGCCTGCTGGATCCACTGGTCTGGCTTGGGGCTAAATCATGGAGCAGCGTTTGAGGGATTGTGAGTTATATCTCCATAAACCCCCACAGAGGAGTCTGGACTTTCACCAAAAAAATTATTGGGGCCACTATCCCCTAACTATCCCTGGTATGATGGGGGTTTAGTATGAGGATGCAACCTCAAACATGGCCCAGGTTACTTAGGAGCTTGTTATCATGCCACTCCCAGAGGGAATGTGAGTGGGTCGGAGCAACACTAGCATTGCGAGCCTACGACTAGTAAGTGGGGGAAAGTAGTATGCCTACAGGCTGTGTAGGGGCTAGTTTTCATGTCACTCAGGGTCAGTTGCAGAGGGAATGTGAATAGTTAGGGGCTACATCAACAGTGTAAGGCCACACTCACACCTGTGTACAAAAATGGCTCCAATGTTGATCCAGAAAAGTAGGACGAGTGTCATGCGTAAGTTATGCGTATGTCATACGAGTGCAGTGTGAGTGTGAGTAGATAGAATAACTAGATGTCCTGTGGATATATTATGCCACAAGTCCCCTACATGTAATAAACTTGCACCCTTTAGTGCCTTTCATGTCTTTAGCCTTAGGCTAGGTTTACATACTGTTTCAGCAGCCCATTCAACGCATAGCGCTGACAGGCTGCTAACGGTATAGCATAACGCGATCGCTTTATGCTATACCCGCTAGCGCAGATAAATCATCTGTGCTAGCACAGATGATTAATCTGCGCTTGCTGTGATGGAGCCTTAGACGCTGCAGCCCGCGTCCAAGGCTCCGTCAGCGAATGGCGGCACATCGCGAATGCGTGCCACTTTACGGCATGCATCGCAATGCGCCCGACAATGGGGCTCAATGGCAGAGTTAACGGACTGCGTTACACCGCGTTATACAGCAGTGTAACGCAGTCCGTCAATGGACTGCCTAAAACGCAGTGTGACCCTGGCCTTATTTAACCTATTAAATAAATAAATAATTAAAAAAAAATCCCAGCTGGAGCCATCCTGCAATTCCTGTGTGCTCCTGTAGGGGTGCCCCACACCATCCAGACAAATATACAAGTGGAGTCAAATGCAAGCTTGCAAGTAATAGCACACCTTAAGAGTAAAAAGTGAGATGCAGCAGGAGAGCAGTAGTCACTGGTGTAGAGCAGGAAAGAAGCACAGAAGCTCAAAAAATTGTGGTGCAAGAGCGATAATCAATTTTTAGAGCTCCCATACAGTATAAATTAATGCAGAGAACCACACATGCACACCCACTAGTCCTTTGACAGCGGCACACATCAGGGCCTCCTTCTTGACGTAGAAGGTGGTACCAGCATATAATATTATAGACGGGTGTAACACTTTAAGGGGTTAACAAATTAGATCACAAAATTGAATATAATGGAGGGATTTCTCACAGAAAACCTACAAATGACACCTACAAATAGGTGTCTATAGCTCTTAAAACTTTCGGGATTTCATGGCAATTTCAATGCTGAGACATTTTCTTATTGAACATCTGCCAGCTTTGATTGATACATCTCAAGGAAGATACAGGGCCGGTTGCTGTGGGCCGGAACGGAGTTCTCTTCACCCTGAAGCTGTTCTAAACAGGAATCTAACTTGTGTGTGTTGTGCTGTAGGATCCTTTTCTCACTTGTGGGCTGGAAGTCTCTGTTACATCTGTGTCTTAGGGACTCAGATTAGTAACACACATACCAGGAGACCTTGGATCCCGTTCAACAATTTCAGTTTTACTGGAAAGTTCAGGTACTTTTGGCTTTGGCACACAGTATGGGGCAGAGCCCCCCTCAGTTATTGTTCCCATTTCAAAATACGCTTCTAGGTCTTGTCTCCGGCCTGTCCGAACTGTTCCCTCCTCAACAGCTCCTGTTGGCACTAGGGACTTCCTGTTCGGCAATATAGCTTTCCTGTGGATCATCACCATTTCCTCTGCCTCTTCCCGGACCAACCGCTTCCTCTTAGGAGAGAACGAGACATGCACATTGCTCACTTCGGCATGCCCCCTGACAAATACAAGCCCGAAATGCGCATCGGGGCACTTGAGGTTGAGCTACCTTCCAGTGGCATCCTTCCCTAGGTATTGTACTCTTGATATCTTGATATATTTCATTTTGTTTATATCTCTATTAGTGGCCTTGATCACTATGCCATTGGTGGACATGGATTGCTGTTAAATAAGCCACTCGGCTTCTATGGAGGGCACATTGAGATATACGTATATATACACTGCTCAAAAAAAAAAAGGGAACACAAACAACAGAATATAACTCCAAGTAAATTAAACTTCTGTGAAATCAAACTGTCCACTTAGGAAGCAACACTGATAATCAATTTCACATGCTGTTGCGCAAATGGAATAGACAACAGACAGAAATTATTGGCAATTATCAAGACACACTCAATAAAGGAGTGGTTCTGCAGGTGGGGACCACAGACCACATCTCAGTACCAATGCTTTCTGGCTGATGTTTTGGTCACTTTTGAATGTTGGTTGTGCTTTCACACTCGTGGTAGCATGAGACAGACTCTACAGCCCACACAAGTGGCTCAGGTAATGCAGCTCATCCTATGCGCGCTGTGGCAAGAAGTTTTGCTGTGTCTGTCAGCGTAGTGTCCAGAGGCTGGAGGCACTACCAGGAGACAGGCCAGTACACCAGGAGACGTGCAGGGGGCCGTAGGAGAGCAACAACCCAGCAGCAGGACCGCTACCTCCGCCCTTGTGCAAGGAGGAACAGGAGGAGCACTGCCAGAGCCCTGCAAAATGACCTCCAACAGGCCACAAATGTGCATGTGTCTGCACAAACGGTTAGAAACCAACTCCATGAGGATGGTCTGAGGGCCCGACGTCCACAAATGGGGGTTGTGCTCACAGCCCAACACCATGCAGGACGCTTGGCATATGCCACAGAACACCAGGATTGACAAATTCGCCACTGGCGCCCTGTGCTCTTCACAGATGAAAGCAGGTTCACACTGAGCACATGTGACAGACATGACAGAGTCTGGAGACACCATGGAGAGCGATCTGCTGCTTGCAACATCCTTCAGCATGACTGGTTTGGCAGTGGGTCAGTAATGGTGTGGGATGGCATTTCTTTGGAGGGCCGCAAAGCCCTCCATGTGCTCGCCAGAGGTAGTCTTACTGCCATTAGGTACCGAGATGAGATCCTCAGACCCCTTGTGAGAGCATATGCTGGTGCGGTTGACCCTGGGTTCCTCCTAATGCAGGATAATGCCAGAACTCATGTGGCTGGAGTGTATCAGCAGTTCCTGCAAGATGAAGGCATTGAAGCTATGGACTGGCCCGTCCATTCCCCCGACCTGAATCTGATTGAGCACATCTGGGACATCATGTCTCGCTCCATCCACCAACGTCACGTTGCACCACAGACTGTCCAGGAGTTGGCGGATGCTTTAGTCCAGGTCTGGGAGGAGATCCCTCTGGAGAACATACGCCACCTCATCAGTACCATGCCCAGGTGTTGTAGGGATGTCATACACGCTACTGAGCATCATTTCCTTGTCTTGAGGCATTTCCATCAGTTGCATCAGTCTGTAATTTGATTTTCCACTTTGATTTTGCGTATCATTCCAAATTGATATCTCCATGGGATATTAAGTTTGATTTACGTTGATCATTTTTATGTTTCAGTGTTCTCAACACACCCCATTACGTAATGAATAAAGATTTGCAACTGGAATATTTCATTTAGTAATATCTAGGATGCAGTATTTTAGTGTTCCCTTTATTTTTGTGAGCAGTGTAGTTTATATTGCTATGAATGTTGAAATGTCTCAGCTCTCCCTCCTGCGTCCCAAGCACTTTTGTTCCGCACATATGCTCCTTGTTTCTTCCCCTTGGCTGTACAAATTGAATGTGTCAATAAAAGGATTTCATTTTTTGTATTACATCCTGGACATTTTGATCGTTTTTTTCTTTTTCTTTCTCGTGGTCATATATGACGATCTGTCCACTACATCACTACATATCTGTCCACTACAGTCCGTACTTTAGGGTAACATCATGTATTTTTATTAATGAC
Organism: Dendrobates tinctorius; assembly: GCF_039654945.1. NCBI lineage: Eukaryota > Metazoa > Chordata > Amphibia > Anura > Dendrobatidae > Dendrobates > Dendrobates tinctorius. The sequence goes on along the minus strand of NW_027361682.1, from coordinate 29,440,098 downwards.
TATCGTTATAAATTTTTTTGACCATGCTACCAATACACTGAGTACAGAATTATTAGGCAAGTTGTATTTGAGAGGATTCGTTTTATTATTGAACAACAACTATGTTCTCAATCAACCCAAAAGACTTATAAATATCAAAGCTTAATATTTTTGGAAGTTGGAGTGGTTTTTTTTTAGATTTGGCTATCTTAGGAGGATATCAGTTTCTTCAGGTAACTATTACTGTGCAGAATTATTAGGCAACTTAATAAAAACCAAATATATACCCATCTCACTTGTTTATTTTCACCAGGTAAACCAATATAACAACACAAAATTTAGAAATAAACATTTCTGACATTCAAAAACAAAAAAAAAAATCAGTGACCAATATAGTCACCTTTCTTTACGATGACACTCAAAAGCCTTCCATCCATAGATTCTGTCAGTTGCTTGATCTGTTTACGATCAACATTGCGTGCAGCGGCCACCACAGCCTCCCAGACAATGTTCCGAGAGGTGTACTGTTTTCCCTCCTTGTAGATCTCACATTTTATGAGGGACCACAGATTCTCTATGGGGTTCAGATCAGGTGAACAAGGGGGCCATGTCATTATTTTTTCTTCTTTTAGACTTTTACTGGCCAGCCACACTGTGGAGTATTTGGATGCATGTGATGGACCATTGTCCTGCATAAAAATCATGTTTTTCATGAACGATACCGACTTCTTCCTGTACCACTGCTTGAAGAAGGTGTCTTCCAGAAACTGGCAGTAGGTCTGGGAGTTGAGCTTCACTCCATCCTCAACCCGAAAAGGTCCCACAAGTTCATCTTTGATGATACCAGCCCATACCAGTACCCCACCTCCACCTTGCTGGCGTCTGAGTCGGAGTGGAGCTCTCTGCCCTTTACTGATCCAGCTTTGGGCCCATCCATCTGGCCCATCAAGAGTCACTCTCATTTCATCAGTCCATAAAACCTTAGAAAAATCAGTCTTAAGATATTTCTTGGCCCAGTCTTGACGTTTTATCTTATGTTTCTTGTTCAAAGGTGGTCATTTTTCAGCCTTCCTTACCTTGGCCATGTCCCTGAGTATGGCACACCTTGTGCTTTTTGATACTCCAGTAACGTTGCAGCTCTGAAATATGGCAAAACTGGTGGCAAATGGCATCATGGCAGCTTCACGCTTGATTTTCCTCAATTCATGGGCAGTTATTTTGCGCCTTTTTTATCAACACGCTTCTTACAACCCTGTTGGCTATTTGCCATGAAACGCTTGATTGTTCGGTGATCACGCTTCAAAAGTTTGGCAATTTCAAGACTGCTGCATCCCTCTGCTAGATATCTCACAATTTTTGACTTTTCAGAGTCCGTCAAATCTTTCTTCTGACCCATTTTGCCAAAGGAAAGGAAGTTGCCTACTATTTAAGCACACCTTATATAGGGTGTTGATGTCATTAGACCACACCCCTCCTCATTACAGAGATGCAAATCACATGATATACATAATTGGCATTTGGCTTTCAAGCCTATACAGCTTGCAGTAGGACAACATGTGTAAAAAGGATGGTGTGATCAAAATACTCATTTGACTGATAATTCTGCACACAGTGTATTCCTGTTGAACACATTTTAGCATTCACATCAGGCAAGAAAAAAAATTCTTAGTTATCTTAAGTCATAGAAACTTTTTAAAAGGGGTTGTCCAGAATTTAAAAAAAAAAAAACTTGGTTGCTTCTTCCAAAAACAGTGCCAACAGTGTCTTCAGGATAAATCTAATATTGTAGCTGAGCTTTACTGAAGTGAACGGCGCCGAGCTGTAATGCCACACATAACCTGTAATGAGAGGTGGCACTGTTTTGCAAGAAAACGGTGTTGTGTCTTTAATTCTAGACAACCTCTTTAATAGTCCAATAGAAACTGTCGATATGCATTGCTCTACTCCATATTAACCTTTCCACAGTCACTATTTAATGGCCCAGCACATTAGTCAAGGATGTTTTTTCCGGTAATATAAACTTTGGAGGCCTCTTTATCAGTCATCCGCTCCTGCGTTGTATAAACAAGCCCATTACATGAGGATGGGAACTTGTCAGAGCAGACGTTTGGTTTCTCGACTCTAATTAAACGAGTTCTAATTACTTATGGATTTGTACGAGCGTTTATTAATGAGTCCCAGGAAGATATTGTTAATGTTTTATCGAGGGTCTATTTTTGTCCCGAGTGGCGCTATGCTCAATAGTAAATGAGATACTGTTCACATGGTAGCGCCTTATCTCTTTTGTCACATGACAGCGCCACATTAATTAATTTCCTTCCCGGGCTTTTATTTCAGAGAAGTGTTCATGTACATGTCTCTGCCACAGGGACTGCAAAACGCAGGTGTAAGGAGAAGATTTGCTTAGGCAGCATCTTATATCCAGATCCAGGTCATATCCTGATGTGTCGCATGGCAGTAAGCTGCGAATCGTCAACAGGCCATTGTTATATTCTACCTCGAAGACAGAAAATAAAGCCGACATTGTACTATTTTCTCATTTTTTATCTGTACGTATTAAGGATGAGTGCATGTCCTGAAATTCATATCAAGCAGATGCACTCTTATTTAGCTGGCTGAGTCAAATTGGTCCAAACCAAAGGTGGCTCAGATACCGTGAAAAACTGTTTATTATGCTCTGAGGACTTTCCAGATCTCAAAGTATATTAAACAAACAGAAGGGTTAAAAAAATTATAAAAATCACAACATTACATTTAAACTGTCCTTACACTGCCGCCACTTTGGCTCCCCGATGTTCCGCCCCAATCTTTGGTTCCTCTGGTGCTCCCTTCAAGCTCTGAGGTCAGTGATTAGCCTCATGTAGTCATTTGAGGTGGCAACACAAGTCATTGACATAAATGACGTGCAAAGTCCCATCACGTAACCAAAGTCATTGATGGCAATGATGTGCTTAGTCTCCCACTGGCCTCAGTGCTACAAGGGAGCAATGGAAGAACTGAACTCCGCCGCAGAGGATTGGGGAGCTGCAGCAGTGAAGGAGATGGAATAAAGACAAGTGAGGGCTTAGGACAGGTGTGTATAATGTATTTCATCCCTTCCCGAAGCTCAACAGAAGAAAGCAAAATGGCAGAAATTAGTATTATTAGTTATGCATCAATTCGCTCATCACTAGTATGCATGTACAATACCAGTCAAAAGTTTGGCCACACCCTGCTCATGCAATGGTTTTTCATGTTATTAGAATGTGCACATTGTAGATCAAGACTGAAGGCAGCAAAAGTACATATATTGATATGAGGAATAAAGAAACTTATGAAACAAAACAGAATGTTTGTTGAACCTCACATTCCTCAAAACTTTGATGACACACTTGGCATACTCTAAAGCAGCTTTGCCAAGTTATTATCTAGTTTGCAATGAACAAGTATGCCTCATCAAAAGTTCATTTGTGGAATCCTTGGTCTTTGGAAAGTGTTTCTGACCATCAAATGGGTTTTGCAGAGGCCGTGTTGGTACACAGTTCCATGGAGCAGCGAGCCCTATTCCCTAACTGATCAAGACCAGAATATGGCAAGAATTAGTCAACTAAGAAACACAACAGTCCATCATTACTTTAATACATGAAGGTCAGTCAATTCAGAAAATTGCTAGAAACTTGAAGGTATCCTGTAGTCATGAAAGCCATTAGTTGCTTTGATGAAACTACACATGTGATCAAAATTGTTGGTACCCCTCGTTTAATGACAGAAAAACCCACAATGGCCACAGAAATAACTTGCATTTGACAAAAGTAATAATAAATTAAAAATCTATGAAAATGAACAAATGTAAGTCAGACATTCCGTTTCAACCATGCTTCCACAGAATATAAAAAAAAACCTCATGAAAGAGGCCTGGACAGAAATGATGGTACCCGTCACTTAATATTTTGTTGCACAACCTTTTGAGGCAATCACTGCAATCAAACGATTCCTGTAACTGTCAATGAGACTTCTGCGCCTCTTGACAGATATTTTGGCACACTCCTCAAGAGCAAACTGCTCCAGTTGTCTTGTGTTTGACGGTTGCCTTCTCCAGACGGCATGTTTCAGCTATTTCCAAAGATGTTCAATAGGATTTAAGTCAGGGCTCATAGAAGGCCACTTCAGCATAGTCCAATGTTTTCCTCTTAGCCAGTCTTGGGTGTTTTTAGACATGTGTTTTGGGTCATTATCATGTAGCAAGACCCATGATCTGCGACTGAGACCAAGCTTTCTGACACTGGGCAGCACATTTCTCTCTAGAATCTCTTGATAGTCTTGATATTTCATTGTACCCTGCACAGATTCTAGACACCATTTTGCCAGATGCAGCAAAGCAGCCCCAGAACATAACAGAGCCTCCTCCATGTTTCACAGTAGGGACAGTGTTCTTTTCTTGATATGCTTCATTTTTCTGTCTGTGAACATAGAGCTGATGTGGCTTGCCAAAAAGTTCAATTTTGTCTCATTTGCCAATAGGACATCCTCCCAGAAGCTTTGTGGCTTGTCAACATGTAGTTTGGCAAATTCCAGTCTGGCTTTTTTATGATTTTTTTTCAACAATGGTGTCCTCCTTGGTCGTCTCCCATGAAGTTCACTTTGGCTCATACAACAGTGGATGGTATGATCTGGCACTGATGTTCCTTGAACTTTAAGGTCACCTTTAATCTGTTTAGAAGTTTTCCTAGGCTCTTCTGTTGCCATTCATATTATCTGTCTCTTTGATTTGTAATCAATTTTCCTCCTGCGGCCCTATCCAGGGAGGTAGGTTACAGTTGCATGGAGTTTAAATTTCTGAATAATATGTGCAACTGAGACAACTTTTTCCTTTGCTTCCTCTGGTAAATGTTGAGTGTGATACACACCATGTAACTAAACAGCACAGTGAGTATCTGTAGCCCTCTATACAGGCCCACTCACTAATTCCAAGATTGTAGACACCTGTGATACTAATTATTGGACACACCTTAATTTAAAATGTCCCTTTTGTCACATTATTTTTAGGGGTACCATCATTTCTGCCCAGGCCTATTTTATGAGTTTCATTTATTTTTTATAATTCTGTGGAAGCATGGTTGAAAAGCAATGTCTGACTTTAATTTGTTCATTTGCATAGATTTTTGATTTATTATTACTTTTGTCAGATTCAAGTTATTTTTTTGACCATTGTGGGTTTTTCTGTCATTAAACGAGGGGTACCAACAATTTTGACCACGTGTGTAACTCTCATGAGGAAGACTATGAATAAGCTCTGCTCCAGAGGATAAGTTCATCACAGTTACCAGAAGGGCTGTGGAGTTGGTAAGCCAAACCTCCAACTCCGACTCCTCAATTTCCCTGACTGCCGACTCCGACTACACAGCACTGCCTCACTACTGAGCATGAACGTAAAGTGCCGAGATTCATATCAACTAAAAGCCGAGATCCTTACATCAGGATTAGGACAGACATTTATAGGACATTTCATAGCTTTCCCAAATTCTTCTGAAAACATTTACAGCACATACTGCATTGTACTACTGTACCCAATTTATTATATAATTAGAAGTCAGAGTCAGTCCATTTTATACTGACTCCGACTCCATCAAAATGGATATTCAGATATACCAGCATTCAGAAAACGGAAATTGATAGTATCTCAGATAACATCCCTCATAAATGATGCACAGACTTCAAGTAGCAGATATAACTGACCATCAACTGTGCAGAGAAGACTGCGAGAAGCAGATCTTTATGGTCGAATTACTGTAAAGAAACCACTACTGAAGATCACAAGCAAGAAGAGAATTGTTTGGGTCAAACAATGAAAGAACTGGACAATGGATCAGAGGAAATCTATACTGTGATCTGATGAATTGATGAATCAAACTGTAGGCTTTTTGGTTCTAACCCCATTGTCTTTGTGAGATGCAGAAAAAGTGAGAGGATGGTTTCTACATGTATGGAGCTCATTGTGATGCATGGAGGGATAGGTGTGATGATATGGAGGTGTTTTGCCGGTGATACTTGATGATTTGTTGCAAATTCAAGGCACACATACTCAACATTTCTACCACATTACTGTGAAACAACACGCCAGCCCATCTGAATTGCTCTTAGTGGGACAATCATTGTGTTGCAACAGGACCAAGGCCGAAAACCACCTATATGCTATGTAAGGCCTATTTGACGAAGGAGAGCAATGAAGGCTATGTCAGATGATATGGCCTGTGCAAACTATCAAATCTCAACCTAACTGTGATGCTTTGGGGTGATTTGGACGCAGAGCGAAGGCAAAGCAGCAACAAATGCTCAGCGCCTCTGGTAACTCCTTCAAGATTGTTGGAAGCCATTCCAGGTGACAACCTTATAAAACTGCTTGAGAGAATGCCAAGGTGGTATAAAGCAGTCTTAAGAATAAAAGGGGGTTCTTTTAGGAATCTAAGGTATAATATAGTGCTCAAAGCTAGGCTTTATTCACCAGTAGAAGAGAGACATATATAAATACATACATGGTGAAAAACAGAAGAAAGAGAAGCTGTGCACCAGAGAAACACCTGTCTCACAGCTACATAGCAAGTAGGGGTAAGCGGTGCTCACTCCTAAGAAGTACTTTTCCTAAAGCAGCATGAAATCCAGCTTGTTGCTTGTTTCCTATTCGGATGAGACAAGAACTCCTGCATAAGAGTACCGCTATTATAAGAGAGCTTGGATGCCATAGAAGGGAACATAGTGGCTTATTCCTGACTGTAAAAAGGGTATTCACATATTCCTTCCAATTTTGCTGTGACAATTTTCACAAACCAGCCTGCAAAAAAAGTAGGTTTCAACTAACAGTTTAGGTGTTTTCCCTGTTAGGGGTATGGCTTAAATGTCCTTAGTTTGAGCATTAAAATGTTGTTGAGGGATTAGGAGTAACCACACTAATAAATCTATAAAGCGATGCCTGGATTTGAAGAGTATTGCCACACCACAAGACGGAACGGAGACTGATGCCTATTTGTGAAGGACTGTGACACATAACGAGTAGGTTGAAACTGTGTGCAAAGTGTCAGACAACTATTGCAGAACAAACTGATGGGCTGTGATCAGCGCGGTGAGTGTGTACTGTGAGAGAGAGAAGTTACACAGGGACTGCTGTAGACGGAGATGATGGAGGTGTTGCTGACTGAAGAGAGTATATTCAAATTTTCACAAAGTCCCAAAAGTCAGAATAAAGTCACAAGTGTTAGCTCAAGTTCCAGTTATTTCACTAATCTGGTTGCTTCTTGTAAGACTGTAACAATCAAGCGTATTGCCTACTTGTACATAAACTTTTTGAACAGACCCAGAACTCCTGAATGGTGAATCACTGTACCATCAAGAGTTACTACTTACGATAACGGCTACAATATCTAAAGGGCCAAATTATTTTGTAAGAGGATTCAATGTCCCCTTGAAAACAAACAGCCCCTGTACTCTAGGACACTTTTAAACATATAAATAATGTATGAGCACTTGTATGTGTCATGTCATGTGGTCTGGGGGTACTTGGTAGCCAGGCAGACTATCAGGAATATAACAGTGGTGATTGCTGAGACCTGAGGCCCTGATTGGACAAGTGAAAGGGGAGTATTTACAGAGTATAATAATTTATGATTTTATTGTGAAACCAGCTGAATTGTCTGGCCAGCGCTGCATGTGGAGTCCCCAGGGGATAGATGGTAATGCAGCCAGATGGATCATTCCACTCAGCAGGAACATGCCCCTGGGGCAATGATGAGAGTTGTAGTGAGCAGTGCAGCAGAAAGAAGCAAGGAGTGGAAGCAATTCAGTCTCTATCTTTACTGATGATGGATGCAGGTTGAATCCAGGGCTTCTGGTCACCAAGTCCAGGGTCCGGCTGGTCTGGAAGCAGCTGGTGTCCACTCCACTAAGTGGGTAGAATAAGCCTTCCTTTCTATGCCCATCTCTTTGGAGATTCAACAGCTTATGAGCTGATCTGTACTCCCTGCTTGTGTTCTGCAACAACTTCAGCCAGCATAAATTGTGAGCTCGTTGTAAGCTGTTCTCTCGGTCCCAGCTCTGAACCCTCTATAATGTGGTGCTTCTAGTGCTGCAGGGGTGGCCAGAGGACCTGCAGTCCCCCCGGTCTCCAGATTCTGTTCTCAGGGTTTGCAATCCCTGGTAGCCCAGGACTCTGGTCTCCTGTTCTCTTCCTAATCCTAGGGTGAGCCTTCCATCGCTCCAACCTCTGCAAACTCCATGTGCTCTATTCCCTTCCCTTCCTCACACTGTCCTCTCCTTACTCCTCCCCCAGCCAGAAGTGGCAGTCACCCTCCAAACTAGGGGCTTGTGCTCCCCCTTCTGGTCAGGGATGGGGCTTGTGTGTGGATGCATGGTTTACTTAGTGTAGGGAGCTTCATTTACTTCTAGACATGATACCACCACCTGTTAGGGAGGTGATACTATGGAGGCGGCCGGAATACAGGGGCGCCACATATGCACTTGTCTGTATTTATGGGTAGACTTGTTCTCTACCTCCACAGTTATTGCGTCCCATAAAGGCCGAGCCCATGCCTGGCATCCAATCACAGTACTTCATTCCAACATTACACTTTCACATTTTGTAACCCCCCCCTCCTGCCTTTGTACCAGTAAGCAGATATGGAACGGTAAATTCTTAAAGACATGATTTGTCAGTTCCAGAATAGTCCATAAATAACCCAATTCTTGGAGTAAAGTGGCAGTGCGGGCAGGACGCTAGCAGCAGTAAATTGAGAAATGCACGGATGTAAGGAGTTTTACCGTACCTATAATTCCACAGCAATATCCACTTGAGAGAAATAGGGCAATTGTTTTATTGTATTGTAAAGCGAGTTCATTCCCCGGAGACGCTGGAACAGATATACAGATCATACAGGATAGATACTGCTAGATGTGAGAAAGATAAAAGATAAATTATAGAGATTAGACAGAAATAAAATAAATGAATATTAGATATGTAAAAGATACTATATAGATATGTAGAGTGGAGATAAAAAGTCATCGCACCTCTGTTAAAATACCAGGTATTTGTCATGTAAAAAAAATCATACCAGGGAGAATAATTTTAGCACTTTTTCCATCTTTTATATCGCCCATAATCTGTACAAATCCATTGAGAAACAAGCTGAAATCATTTTGAGGAGGAAAATAAAAATAACAAAGCTAAAATAATGTGGCTGCATAAGTATAAACACAACATATAATAGAACCACTAATGGTGCTTCCTCCTGCTCAAAATTGCCGCACAGTAAGTAGTTATCCACCAAATGCGATATATTTAGACATATAAAAACAAGAAAAAAAAAACTTGTGCTTATGTTGAAAAGATGAAATAAGTAGAGAATTGCCCAAATCTGATTGTCACTCAGGCTAAAGGTAAAAAACAGTAATGATATTGCACAAATAAAATCCAAAGGTAATGCTGGTAAGTGCATATAAAGCTTAACTAAAATACTTGAAAAAAAAGTTTACCCAGTGTAAGTGTTTGTGGGTGAAAATGCACTGGGGGGGATATTACTGTGTGGGTGAAAATGCACACTGGGGGCATCTTACTGGGTGTGTTAGGCACTGTGGGGCTTCATATTGTGTTTGAGGGACTGAGGGTGCATCGTATCGTGTGAGGGGGCTGTGTGGTCTTTATACTGTATGCTGGAGAATGCATCATACTGAGTTTGGGAGACTGTGAGGGAATCATACTATGTAAAGGGACTGTAGGAACATCATACTGAGTTTGGGAGACTGTGGGGATATTATACTGTGTGTGGGAGAATGCACTACGGGGGCATCATACTATTATACTATGTGTGGGAGACTCTGAAGGCATGATCGTGTGAGACTACTGAGTGAGGTGGACTGGGGCATCATGCTGCGTAAGGAGGGCTTTTGAGACAATGTAGTGTGTATGGGAGATTGTTGGGGCATCATACTCTGTGTGAGAGACCATGAGGGGCATCATACAATGTGATGGGAACTGTAGTGCGTCTTATTTTGTGTGGGTGATTGTGAGGGCATCATGCTGTGTGTGAGATAATGCACTCTGGACAGGGGCGTAACGAGAACTGATTGGGCCCCATAAACTTTTAAACGGGGCCCCCTCAAAGACACACCCTATCAAAGACACACACCCTTCAAGACACACCTCCTTCAAGACGCACCCTCTTCAAGACGCACCCTCTTACCGATAATGCATTCATAGTGTTGGCCAACCACAGCACCTGCTGGAGCGCCGCAGTAATGTACTTAATTCAGGGGCGGACACAGACTGTAGTGGGCCCCTGTGCAAGAAATTTTTCGGGCCCCCCCCTTCATAGGGCAACAAAGTCATTTGTTATTTGTTGTTATCTAATATTGAGGCTATGCAGGGCTGGATATAATATCTGTATAGAATATAATGTAACCCCCATATAGTATAATGCAGTCCCCCCATATAGTATAATGCAGCCCCTCCATAGAATATATGGCAACCCCCTCATAGGATATAATGTAGACCCTTATATAGTATAATGTAGCCCCTCCATAGAATAAAATGTAGCCCTCCTCATATAGTATAATGCAGCCCCCATAGAATATAATAAATATAATACAGCCCTCCTATAGAATATAACGTAACCCTAAATAGAATATAATACAGCCCACCTCCAAATAGAATATAATGTAGCCCCCCATATTATATAACACAGCCTTCCCTTATAGAATATAATGTAAAATGTACCCCCATGGTATATACCACAGCCGCATAGTATATAGCCCAGCACCACATGGTATATAGCCCAACCCACCATGGTATACAGCCCACCATGGTATAATACAGTCCAGCATGGTATATAGCCCCCCCAGAATGGTATAATACAGCCCAGCATGGTATATAGCCCCCCAGCATGGTATAATACAGCCCAGCATGGTATATAGCCCCCCCAGCATGGTAAGATACAGCCCAGCATGGTATATAGCCCCCCCAGCATGGTATATAGCCCCCCAGCATGGTATATAGCCCCCCCAGCATGGTATGATACAGCCCAGCATGGTATATAGCCCCCCCAGCATGGTCCCACAGTCCAGCATGGTATATAGCCCCCCAGCATGGTATAATACAGCCCAGCATGGTATATAGCCCACCCAGCATGATAAGATACAGCCCAGCATGGTATATAGCCCCCCAGCATGGTATAATACAGCCCAGCATGGTATATAGCCCCCCAGCATGCTATGATACAGTCCAGCATGGTATATAGCCCCCCCCAGCATGGTATAATACAGCCCAGCATGGTATATAGCCCACCCAGCATGGTAAGATACAGCCCAGCATGGTATATAGCCCCCCAGCATGGTATAATACAGCCCAGCATGGTATATAGCCCCCCAGCATGCTATGATACAGTCCAGCATGGTATATAGCCCCCCCAGCATGGCCCCACAGTCCAGTACTCACACTGATTTAAAAAAAAACAAAAAACAACACACTCCTCACCTTCTCGTGCCTGCGCTGCTGGCTGCTCCTGTCTCCTCTCCTGCACTGCCTGGTACTAGTGATGTGTTGGTCGCGAACGATCCGACACAAAGAGACGGCTCCCCGCGGTGAATGATGGGAGCCGGCACCCCAGTGAGAGCCACTAAAATCCTTGAATAGCTCTCACTGGGCCTAAAATCCTGGTGTTCGGCAGACGTAACTCCGCCTACCAGAACAAAACTCCGCCCACTAAGCAATATAATTGGTTCCTAGTGAGTGGGCGGGGTTTATGCGGTAGGTGGGCGGAGTTTAGAACGCCATAACACATATACAATAGGGATCCATTTAGGATCCAAAAGGAGTCGAAAAAGAGCCGGCTCTTTTTGGTGAGCGGAGCCGTGAGAGTAGGATCACCAAAAAGAGCTGGACTGCCCATCACTACCTGGTACACAGTGAGAGCGCGATGACGTCATCGCGCACACGCTGTGTCAGAGGCAGAGCGGGGAATGATGGGAGAGGGAGCGTCAGCTTACGCTCTCTCCTCCAGGCTCCATCATTGCCTCCTTCAATGCAGGGGGTGGAGTCGGAGCTGGGGGCAGGCGGGCCCCCCTGCCTCACAGGGGCCCCCTTGCCTCCCGCAGCGCTGCTCTTCTGCTTGAGCAACACATGGCTAATTTGAATTTTGAGATAATTAGCCATGTGGTGCTGGAGGGGCTCCCTCTCCCCTGGGGCCCCCCATGCAATGCACGGGGCCACGGGCTGCACGGGCGGTAGGTCCGCCCCTGACTTAATTAAATTGCACTACCGGGTAGCACCGATCGGAGCCGGGGACCCGGGCCCCTATATGGGCCGGGCCCCAAAGCAACCGCTTCGGCTGCTACCCCGGTAGTTACGCCAGTGACTCTGGAGCAGAAGCGTAGCTAGGGTTTTGGTTCAGGGGGAGGCAAAACTTTTCAGTGGGCCCCTAACCAGATAACCTTGATTACAACTTGGTGACGTGCCCTAATAGTGGATGTAGGAGAACCTGAGCAGATGACTGCACTCTTACTGGAAATAATCTCTATGCAAAGACCAACATGGATATTACCGCCATATGGTCAGTGGTGACTTACAGAGGATGTTCTTTCTGATGGAATCGTTCACTTTGCACGTCTTTTCCATCTGGCCTAGACCGATATGACGACTCCTCCAGCCAGGACTTGGCTGCAGAGAATACAATAAAGACACATTTCACTTCTCACATTTTCAGCACTGTCACCAATGGGACTATTCCCAACCTGCACAGATGCCTCATCCTGCTGATACCCCAATACTGAGCCACTGCTGCCGTATGTGTCCCTATTACTGCACCTGATACTCCAATACTGAGCTACTGCTGCCGAATGAGACCCTATTACTGCACCTGATACCCCAATACTGAGCCGCTGCTGCCATATGTGTCCCTATTACTGCACCTGATACTCCAATACTGAGCCACTGCTGCCGAATGTGTCCCTATTACTGCACCTACTGTGTGGTTCTGTGTTGCCTCTAGATGATCAAACAAAACTCAAGAATAAAATAATGCTGGATGCAAGTGCTCTAGAAAACAGTGCCCACATTTTGTCCCCTATAAAGTAATAATGCCCTCTGTGTGCCCCTTTGACAGTCACCGTAACCTGAGTTACCCTATAACAATAAGTGCCCACTTTACATTTAATAATGTCCTGAGTCTCCCCCCTTTACAGCTCCCTATACACAGTATAATGCCCCCTCACTGTATATATACTGACCTCTTAGTATCCCCCAAACTGTTTGACAGCTTCAACACTGTAATCTCCACACTGTATGATGGTCCTCTAGATAGCCTCCATATAGTATAATGCACCAGATAATCCTCAATATAGTCCTCAATATAGTATAATGCACTCCCATTGGCCTCCATATAGTATAATGCATCCAGATAGGCAGACTCTACAGTATAATGTACTCCCCATAGGCAGACTCTATGGTATAATACACTTGCCATAGGCAGACTCTATAGTATTATGCACTTCCCATAGGCAGAAGCTATATAGTATAATGCATCCCCATAGGCAGACGCTATATAGTATAATGTACCCCCATAGGTAGACTCTATAGTATATGCAGACCTTAATGTAATGCCCTTAATATAATGCAGCCCCATAGGCAGCCTCTATAGTATAATGCAACTCCTAATATAATGCACCCCATAGGCAGATTCTATAGCATAATGCAGCCCTTAATATAATGCACCCCCATAGGCAGACTATAATATAATGCAGCCCCTTATATAATGCACCCCCATATGCAGCTTCTATAGTATAATGCAGCCCCTATAATAATGCACCCCCATAGGCAGACTATAGCATAATGCAGCCCCTAATATAATGCACCCCCATAGGCAGACTATATTATAATGCAGCCCCTTATATAATGCACCCCCATATGCAGCTTCTTTAGTATAATGCAACCCCTATAATAATGCAACCCCATAGGCAGACTCTATAGCATAATGCAGCCCCTAATATAATGCACCCCCATAGGCAGACTATATTATAATGCAGCCCCTTATATAATGCATCCTCGTATGCAGCTTCTATAGTATAATGCAGCCCCTATAGTAATGCACCCCATAGGCAGACTCTATAGCACAATGGAGCCCTTAATATAATGCACCCCCATAGGCAGATTATATTATAATGCAGCCCCTTATATAATGCACTCCCATATGCAGCTTCTATAGTATAATGCAACCCCTATAATAATGCACCCCCATAGGCAGACTCTATAGCATAATGCAGCCCCTAATAAAATGCACCCCCATAGGCAAACTATATAGTATCAATCTCCAAAGCAAAGGGAAAAAGTGAACGGCACTAGGGAACACAAATCATCACTTAACAGACAAGGAACCAAATAAATCTGAACACCACGCAAAGCATAGCTGGTATTGGTGCTTGACGAAAACAGACGAAATCCAAGGAACAGTAGAAGAAAAAACGTAGCACTCACCAGCATAAATCAGATCCAATAGTCCTTTATTGACATAAGTGCCATGGACAGCAAGTGGACATGCAGTACATGTGAGACGAGCAGGGGAGGGAGGACGAGGGCCGTTTTGCGATTACTCGCTTCTACGTAGGGCATGGAAAGGGGTGAATATCATTTCACTTTAGTGGTCTCCGGTCAGTGACACAGTGTTAGCCACAGCAGCCAGCTAACATTGCCCACTATCAGGACTGGGGGACCACCTCCCCCAGGGGCCCCCAGCCCAGGCAGCCGCTATGTGGCAGTAAGTCAGGGCCAGCGCCGCCCTCAATTGTAATGGATGACGCTATCTCTCCCATCAGTCCCCTCTGCTTCTGACACACAGCCGATGCGCGATGACATCACTTCATCGCACACACGCTGTGTGTCTGGCAGACGGCAGCGCAGCTCCTGACACTGAAGCAGAGCCGCCACTGGAATCAGCATGGGAGCGAGGAGGAGAGGTGAGTATTGTGGGTTTTTTTATATCTCTATATCTATCTCCTCTATATCTATATTTATCAATCTATACCTATCTATTTATATCTCTATCTATCTATCTATCGCTATCTTACATAGAGATAGATATAGAGCTAGATACATAGATATAGATAGATATAGATAGATAGATAATAGTCTATATCTATATCTATTTATCCATTATCTATCCTTTATCTATCGCTATCTATATCTATCTCTATCTATTATCTATTTCCATCCATTTATCTATCTATCTATCTATCTATCTATTTATCTATCTCTATCTATATATCTATCTATAGCTATATATATATATATATATATATATATATATATATATATATATATATATATATATATATATATAGTATTATACCCTATGGGGGGGGAGCATTATATCCTATGAGGGGGGGAGCATTATACCTTATGAGGGGGGCAGCATTATACCCTATGAGGGGGGCAGCATTATACCCTATGAGGGGGGCAGCATTATACCCTATGCGGGGGAGCATTATACCCTATGAGGGGGGACAGCATTATACCCTATGAGGGGGGCAGCATTATACCCTATGAGGGGGCAGCATTATATTCTATGGAAGACTACATTATATTCTATGAGGGGCCTATATTCTATGAGATGGCTGCATTATATTCTATGAGGGGGCTACATTACATTCTATGTGGGGGCTGCATTATACTATATGAGGGGGTGCTTTATATTCTATGAGGGAGGTTATCCCGACTCCTGCTACATAATTAAGATTTGTACTACCTTATATTATACCCTGATATTAGCATGTTTTACCACACAATTGGTGGCCTTGTATATATTTCTATGTAGCTACATACTGTAGTGTGCCTCAAGAATGATTTTCTCTGGTGGGCCCAAGGTGTTCCAGTCCGACGCTGAGTGTCAGCTAGAGAAGTGGAGGGTGAAGGCCAAGACCAGGTGTGGTGGCTTGCTAGGAGCAGCATGGGCCAACCGTCGAGGCAGTAGGAGGCCAAATGGAGTTCCCTGATGAACATTCCAACAGTATCTGGAGCCTAGGGCTTGGGCCAGGTACGAAGGAAAGGGCCTGATTTTCTGACCTCACGAGGTCGGTGAACGTGGAATCACATGGGAGGGGGGCAGATGGCCGGTCCCGGGAGCACTTTTAGTGGACAACGAATCCCTGAGGCTAATGAAGACAGTGGGCTTGGGGGTAGTCCAGAATGAATCAGTGACGGGACAGAAGAGGAGTTTTACTAAGGAGGAAGGAAGTGCGAATTGCCGTGTCCTATCCCGCTTGTGCCCACCTGATGAACTTGGACTGTTTAGTAATAGTTTGGCTATTAGAAAGAACCTGGTGTCCCATGCGGACAGAGGCCACGGAGGCCTGCGGCCTACAAGTGAGTGTGATGTACCCTACAGCACACTGGGACTGGGACACCACTTGTCTGTAAAGTGCCAGAGCACAACAGGATAGCAACTCAGTCACAACTACAGCTCTTGGACACTTTACACAGCTTTAATATTGTATACCGCTCGGTTACCAGATAAGACAATATTTGCGCTTTTTTGTCTCCAGTTTTTTTCTATTTGATTTATTATAATTATGTCTTGTTCTAGTAGCGGGGCCGTCTCTGGGAAGATTAACTTCTCACGCTCCGGCCTCTTTGAAAATCACAACTCAAGCAAAGAGGACATTAAATGAAATTACCATTTTAAATATGCTTCTGTTTCTCGCGTTTGTCCCCCCCGGGGTCAGGGGAAGTGTTATTAAAAGCTGCTTCGGCTAAGGTCTAGAATTGGTTCGATTTCACAAGCAACCTGTCAGAGGAGATGCTTATTGCAGGCGGCCTATCCACGGCTTTGAAACAGGGGCCCCAGGGTGTCCCTTTATTTCAATTTCAAAGCCAGCGTGAAAGATAAAGAAGGATGAAAATGATATAGATATATATGTGACGTGACGTTTCAATCTTCTTGCCTGCTCGTGAAGGAAAGCGGGGTCTCTATGTCGCAGACAGGGATCTGACTATCAGTGAAAGAAGTCGGACCTGGATGTGCGCATTACCACATGCTGCTGGCACGCAATATTAAATGCTATTTCACCAACCGGTCCCCCCGCGCTGAGACGAAAGATCAGATCAATCCTCAGTTTTATAAAGTGTTTGTCTCAAACAACTGTCTAATACTTTAGGTATCTGCCTTTTCCTATAAATCTCTCTAGATCAAACTCAGGTCTTATTTCCTCCACCATATGTTGGTAGATTTTTAAATAGAGGTTTCTAGACATATTGGTGCTCACAAAATGCCCATTTTCCCTGCATTATGTAATCTGTCCAGGGTTTTAAAAATAATAGCAAAATCGTGGCTAAAAGGGTTCTGGTTTGGAGTCTATAATAAATAAGGTGATTGTCATGAGGGCAGTGCGTGATATCCTGGCCGGTGGAGCTGGCTGGCAAAGAATTGTAAGGGTGGTGGACTGTACTGACGCGTTCCTACCCCTGAAGACACCAATAGGGTTGTGCATTATATCCCATCTCTTTTTTATATATACTGTATAAATTGTGTCATGTTATATGTTGTTGTGTGATGTTGTAATGTTAGTAGTGTACAGTGTAGGATGCGACAATATAAGATAGGTAGCATAGGATAGGCATAATGACTGCAGTTTAAGCAGCGATGTTAGGGTAAAATAGGATAGTGTTAATGTTTTGGACTAGATAATAGTGAGGGGGGTTAGTATTAAAGGGAACCTGTCACCCCCCCAGGGCATTTTTAAGTAAAAGAGCCACCTTGTGCAGCACTAAGGCTGCATTCTGTCAAGGTGGCTCTGTTACTTAGCTTTCGTTCCACCACAGAAATAATCATTTATAAAATTGTTCAAAAATACCTGAAATTTGACAGGGGGGTAGGTCTTTCCCCCTCTGATAGACTCCTCGCATCCGTCACTCATTTCGTATTTGGCGCCGCTTCCTCAGTTTTCTTTTGAAATGCGGCGCCTGCGCTGTACTTTATCTTCTTGGGCATGCGCAGTCAGCGCTGCCCGACGTGCCCGTGCTCTCAGATCACATCTCAGCCTTTGTGCTTTCTATCCTTTGTTCATAACCCTTACCAATGTACTGTTCAGTAAAGACTGTATTTTAGAACAGGAGCCTCCTTTGTTGAACTGCGGAACCTATGTTACTGGCCAGTCAACCCCACGGGCTACAAGCGGCCTACACGGGCATAAGGTCCTTAAAGCAATAAAACCAACACCCAATCACAACCCGCACTTTCATTTAGTGTGCCAGGTCATAAAAAGAGGAGACAAATGCCTCACTTGGTATATTCAGCAGGATCGAGTCTTGCATCCAGGGCTGTGAAGTCGGTAAGCCAAACATCTGAATTTAACTCCTCAACTTCCCTGACTTCCGAATCTGACTCCAACTCCACAGCACTGGTCACTACTGAGCATTTATATAAAGTGCAACACAGATTGATCTCAACTAAAAGCCGAGATCCTTAGAGATCAGAACCAGAACAGACATTTATAGCCCATTTCTGAACTTTACAAAATTCTTGTGAAAAAATTTACAACACATCATGCAATGAACTACTGTACTCAATTTATAGTAAATTTTAGGAGTCTAAGTTGGTCCATTTTATACCGATTCCCAAGACCGTCATCAGGACATTACTGCCCTGTCTGGCGTATGAGGCCCGATCAGCAGAGGGGGCCCACATTGGGCCCCGTCTCTTCTGCTGATGAGGCCCCAGCAGCAGGATTCTGCTGGTGCAGTAACTGAACCTGCGTCCAAGACGCAGGTTCAGTTACTCTATTGCTGTGCGGGCCCGCAAGGCAATAATAGTTAAAGCCGCCAGCCAATCGGTGGCTGGCAATGACATCAACGTGCATGTCGCCGGTGTATGACGTCATTGTCATTTGCCGGCAAGTGCGTGCTTGAAACGCCGGGAGAGATCATTAACGCAGGAGCGTGGCCAGGTAGGAGGAAAGGGTTTTTTTAATTTTTATTGAAAGCGGCAAGCCGCACTTTGTTTCACCGGCAGGATGGAGACACATGAACCATGTGTCTCCATGCTGCCTGGGGCAGAATGGAGAAAAGGGGCAGAATGGAGACAAGGGGCAGAATGGAGACACGGGGGGCAGGATTGGAGACACAGGGCAGGATTGGAGACATGGGGCAGAATGGAGACAAGGGGCAGAATGGAGACAAGGGGACAGGATTGGAGACACGGGAGCAGGATTGGAGATAAGGGGCAGAATGGAGATAAGGGGCAGAATGGAGACAGGGGGCAGAATTGAGAGAAGGGGCAGAATTGGAGACACAGGAGCAGGATTGGAGGAAAGGGGCAGAATGGAGACGGGGCAGAATGGAAACAGGAGGCAGAATGGAGACTTGGGGGCAGGATTGGAGACATGGGGGCATGATGGGAGACATGGAGGCAGGATGGGAGACACGGGGGCAGGATGGAAGACAAGGGGGCAGAATGTAGGCAAGGGGCAGATTGGAGACACACAGGCAGAATGGAGATACAGGGGCAGATGGGAGACACGGGGGCAGATGGGAGACATGGGGGGCAGGATTGGAGACACAGGGGGCAGGATGGAGACATGCTGCAGGATGGAGACAGATGGGGCAGTAATATGGGGCAGGATGGACAAAGGTGGTGCAGGATTATGGGGCAGGATGGAGACAGATGGGGCAGGATCAAGGGGCAGGATGGAGACTATGGTGCAGGATCATGGGGCAGGATGGAGACAGATGGTGTAGGATCATGGGGTAGGATGGATATGATGGAGACAGATGGGGCAGGATCATGGGGCAGATGGGGCAGGATCATGGGACAGATGGGACAGGATCATGGGCAGGATGGATATGATGGAGACAGATGGGGCAGGATCATGGGACAGATGGGTCAGGATCATGGGGCAGATGGAACAGGATCATGGGACAGATGGGGCAGGATCATGGGACAGATGGGGCAGGATCATGAGCCAGATGGGGCAGAATGGGTAGATCATATGGGGCAGGATGGGACATCACATGGGGGCAGGATAAGAGAACATATAGCTGGAGCCATGAATGAGACACATGGGGGCCAGGATGGGGAATATTATTACCATAGTGGCTAATTAAGGGATATTATTACTGCAGTGATGTATTTACTTTATTTTTTGAGGATACTGTTTTAAATGGGTGGGCGGTCCTGTTACTGTGCAGAGCAACACTGTCGCCTTTTTTTCTTCATCTGGTGTAGTTTAGAATTTGGGAAAAAAAATAAGTAATGTGTTCTGCAAGCGGTGCTCTAGATAACTGTGATATTTCCTGCAGAGACGAGCCCTGGCTAGAAGAAGAGACTGAAGTCTGTGCTGGATGAAGATTAAAAGCGAAGATGAAGGACTTCACCTAGAAACGTCACTGGTGATTCAGTGTGTAACCTGTACACTGACACTATACACTGTATACTGTTATGATTGGGTCACCGAGGAGGAAAGCAAGACCAAGCAAAGCCACAGAAAACCAGAGCGGTTGGTAACTAAGCGGATTGCAGACCCCTGATCCTATCCACACAACTAGCAGTAGTCGTGGAGCATACCTACGATGATTCTAGATGCCTTGACACAGCCAGAGAACTAAATAAGCCTAAAGCAAGAAAGGGGAAATCTAAACTGCCCCAGAGCAGACCCCAAAGGAATAAATAGCCCCCAAACATATATTGTCGGTGAGACAAGATGAAAACACAAACGCAGGTAGGAAAATAGGCTGAGCAAACGATGGGGCTCAATCTAACTAGACAGGACAGGAAAGGAAAGACACTGTCTGCAATCACGCAAAAAACCCTGCAAAAAATGCCCAACACGTAAGATAGAAAAAACACTGAAGTCACTAGACTTCGCCCACTATATCAGCATTCTGGTATATTCTGAAAGCAGAGCAAAGAGAAGCCAATCTAATAAGGGACAAAAATAAACTGGCACAAACAGTAACATAAGGATGGAAATTCAGCACAGCCCCAGCCAGGGCTGGCTGACCACACAAAACTGAAATAAACAAAACCAAATCAAATGTGAACAATAGCAAAAGAACACTTAGCTTGAGCATGCAGGGACTGAGCTGGAAACTAAGACCTCAGGAGGCAGGAAAAAATCACCAGCAGGGATAGAGGGAGTCGGCTGTCGTAAATCCAATCAGAAACTCTAGATGTCCAAATGTCCTCCTCATTATCAGGTGGCAGACCTCTGTTAATTAGATCAGCTCCATTACCTCCTGTAACCACCAGAGGGATCCCGGAAAGAGAACTTGCGACCCCTCCGTCAACACAACCAGCTCCACCACCCTCACCAGCAACCAGAGGTAGGCCAGAAAGTGAATTCACAACAGTATACTATATACAGCGGTCCTGTGTACAATGTCACAAGTGATCACTGTATTACCTTTACATTATACACTATATACAGAGCTCCTGTGTATAATGTCACCGGTAATCAGTCACTATGTGGTGGTAATATGTTGTCTGACCATGGTGTGGCGGTATTTGTTCTTTGCATGTGCTATTATTTGGTCATCATATGGTGGTAATATGTGGTCTGGACCTGGTGTGGTGGTATTTGTTGCTTGCATGTGCTATTATTTGGTCAGTATGTGATGGTAATATGGTGTCTGGTCATGGTGCGGTGGTATTTGTCTCCTGTATGTGATATTATTGATTATATAAAAAATGTAAAATTAAATAAAAATTTACCTAAATTGTATTGGATATTTTAACAAATGTTTAATAGGTTAGAGTAGAGTAGGGCCCGGCCACAAAAGTCTACCTTGTCGTGGTGGCGGCTTAAAAAAATCTTTTGACTGTGGACAGTTCGAGGAGTGGGGCTGGGGTGGAACCTGGGTGGAGTCTCAAGGGGGCCCCGAAAATTTTGCCAGTATGGGGCCCCAAAATTCCTAGTGGCAGCACTGCCGGCTACGACTGCACCAAAATGGACACGGACTCCGACTCCATGACTCCACAGTCCTGCAAGGACCATGTTGTGCAAAGAAAACTTGGGTGATGTTGAAGAAGGCACTGAGCAAGGACTGCAAGGCAAGAACCACATTGTGGTTCTGATGAAGAAGTTGATTCAACTTTGAAACGTGTTGAGAATAAACAGAATGATCTAATCCCTCAAGATGCCTTCCGAATCTCTTGAATTTAGTATAGCAGCACAAACTATTACTCCTATCATCCATCAATTGTTCTACATGGGGAAATCTCCCTACCTGAGAGTACAGCAGCAGTAGTCACACCATGATTTCTCAGTTGTGTGTTAAACATCCCCAAAGATTACCAATTATTAATTAATTATACCTCTTATGCCTCTCACCTAGAACAATTTCTCTACTAGATAAGACCCTATTGCCCTTGGTGCATTCCCCTCTTTCTATTAGGAGATTTATAGTTATTTAGAGCATCTTGTGTCTGTATCTTGGACTTTCTGTTGTGAGAGGGTAAGAGAGCGCTGTTTTTATTCACTCTAATCTGTTCACATAGCTATAGAAGGTATTATATACTGGTAAATTTACCTCCATAGATTTTCATGAGCACCTGCTGCCTCTCCTTTCTCAGCAATAGGAAAAGTCTGCATACACCGAAGACACATTTTACCTGTGAAAATTTTGAGAATGAATGAAAAAGAAGCATATTTATTTGATAAGTTATATCATATAGTTTCCTATCTTCATGTGTATGATCAATTTATTAAATAAAAATTAAATCTCTTTAAAAGGAGTAGTTTATTTTTCGACAGGACACTTTTGTTAGTACAGAATATACTGATGTTACTCATTATATACCTCCTCTATCATGCCTCCATCTACAGAGAGGCTGCCTATAAGTGCAGAAACAATAGGCTAAAATGTTTGGTTTAAATTAGGATTTCCTTTAACCTCTTAATCCACAGACCATTTTCCGTTTTTGCTTTTTCGTTTTATGCTCCCCTTCTTCCAAGAGCCATAACTTTTTATTTTTTGGCCAAAATGGCAATTTAGGGTCTTGTTTTTTGTGCTGATGACCTGGCCTCCCACTTTACAGAAAAATAGATAATATCTGTCAGGAAATCTGCTCCCAACCACAAGTGCTGTGACTCCAATCCCTTCTTGCATCTCCCCTGGGTTACTTTCCACATTTGATCCCATCACAGAAGAAGTCCCCAGACTCCTCTCGTCCTCTTGTCTGACCACATGCACTACCGACCCCATTCCCTCACATCTCCTCCAGTCTCTCTCTCCAGTCATTACAGCTCACCTAAATGCAATCTTTAATCTCTCCCTCTCCTCGGGCATTTTCCCATCCTCCTTCAAACACGCCATCGTTACTCCATTACTAAAGAAACCTGCTCTCGACCCATCCTGCACAAACAACTACAGACCAGTCTCCAATCTCCCCTACATCTCTAAACTTTTGGAGTGCCTAGTTTACTCCCGCCTTACCCGTTACCTCTCCACTCACTCCCTTCTAGACCCTTCATAGTTCCGCTTCCTACATTCGACTGAAACTGCACTCATCAAAGTGACCAATGACCTTCTGACAGCAGAACGTAATGGTGACTACTCTCTTCTTATTCTTCTCGACTTATCTGCAGCTTTCGACACTGTTGACCACCATCTCCTACTCTCTAGGTTCCAGTCACTAGGCATTAAGGACACTGCTCTCTCCTGGTTCTCTTCCTAGCTTTCTGACCGCTCCTTCAGTGTTTTGTTCTCTGGCTCCACGTCATCTCCTCTTCCTCTCGCTGTCGGGGTACCTCAGGGCTCAGTCTTTAGTCCCCTTCTCTTCTCTCTCTACACAGCCCCAATTGGACAGACAATCAGCAGATTTGGCTTTCAGTATCATCTTTATGCTGATGACACACAACTGTATACGTCATTCCCCGACCTTACCCCCGCTGTACTACAGAACGCCAGTGGCTGTCTGTCCGCAGTCTCCAACATCATGTCCGCTCTCCATCTGAAACTCAGCCTCTCCAAAACTGAACTTCTTCTGCTCCCGCCGTCTACTAACCTCCCGAAATCTGACATTTCCTTCTCCGTGGGTGGCACCACAATAACACCCCGGCAGCAGGCACGCTGTCTGGGTGTTATGTTTGACACCAATCTCTCCTTCACATGCCATATACAATCTCTTGCCCGCTCTTGCCACTTACACCTAAAGAACATCTCTAAAATCTGCCCTTTTCTCAGCATGGAAACAACAAAAATCCTCACTGTAGCATTGATTCACTCCCGCCTGGATTACTGCAACGCTCTATTTATTGGCCTCCCCGTTACTCGACTATCCCCTCTCCAGTCCATACTTAATGCAGCAACCAGGGTCATCTATCTGGCTAATCGGTACTCGGACACGTCCGCTCTTCGCCAGTTCTTACATTGGCTGCCCATTCACTATAGGATCCAAGTCAAAGTACTTGTTCTCACCCACAAAGCTCTCCACAGTGCAGCACTCCCCTACATCTCCTCCCTCATTTCTGTCTATTGTCCTAACTGACCGCTACGCTCTGCAAAAGACTTTCTACTAACCTCTACACTAATCCATACCTCCCACTCCAGACTCCAAGACTCCTCCCGCGCTGCGCCAATCCTCTGGAATGCTCTACCCCAAGAAATTAAGACTATCCACAATTTGCATAGTTTCAGGCGCTCCCTCAAAACACATTTGTTCAGAGCGGATTATCACGCTCACTAATCAAAGTCATTCTATGTGTAAGTGTGCATGTGTAGCCCATTCACTATCTCCATCCATCTCTCACTCCCTCAAGATGGCTGGACCATCATTGTAAATACACCATTGTAAATACACACCTGTACTTTGTATCTCCCCCACCTCATTGTAGATTGTAAGCTCTCACGAGCAGGGTCATCTTATTTTGCCTTAATCATTGTATTGTTAACGTTGTTACTTATGACTTGTTTTTGAAACTCTTAAACTGTAATGCACTGTGGAATATGTAGGCGCTATATAAATAAAGATTGTTATTATTATTATTATTTTGTGGGATGAGTTGCACTTTTGAACGACACCATTGATTTTAACATATCGTGTACTGGAAAACAGACAAAATTCCAAATTTGGTGAAATTACAAAAAAGTGCAATCCCACAGTTGTTTTTTTTTTTTTTTTACAATGATCATTAAATGCTAAAACTGACCTGCCATTATGATTCTCCATGTCATTTCGAGTTCACAGACACCAAATGTGTCTAGGTTCTTTTTTACTTAAGTGGTGAAAAAATTTTCCAAAGTTTGTTAAAAAAAAAAAATTGCGCCATTTTCTGATACCCGTAGCGTCTCCATTTTTCGTGATCTCAGGTTGGGTGAGGGCTTATTTTTTGGGCTCCGAGCTGATGTTTTTAATGATACAATTTTGGTGCAGCTATGATCGTCTGTTATTGCATTTTAATACAATGTTGCAGCTACCAAAAAAGCATAATTCTGGCGTTTTTACATTATCTCATTACGCAGTTTAATGATCAGGTTAACTCTTTTTTTATATTGATAGATCAGGCGATTCTGAACGTGGTGATACCAAATAAGTGTATGTTTGATTTTTTTATTGTTTTATTTTGAATGGGGCAAAAGGGGGTAATTTGAACTTTTTTAAAAAAATTTAAAATATTTTTAAAAACTTTTTTTTTTACTTTTGGCATGCTTCTATAGTCTCCATGGGAGACTAGACGCTACCATAATCTGATCGGCTCTGCTACATACAGATGATGATCAGATGGCCTGTATGTAGCAGAAATGCTCACTTGCTGACCACCGGGCGTCGCTCATAGCAATCCGGCAGTGAAAACCATAGAGGTCTGTTGGAGACCTCTGATTGTCATGCCAACCCATTGGTGACCTGCGATCATGTGACGGGATCACCAATGAGTGGAATTTTGGCACACTTTAAACTAGTTAACAGCCGCGGGTGGATCGCGATTCCACCCACGGCTATTGCGGGCACATGTCAGCTGTATATATCAGCTGACATGTGCCTGGAAAGTTGCGGGCTCAGCGCAGGAGCTTGCACCAAACAGGTAGAGTCCGATATCAGCATACTATTACGCCCAATGTTGGAAAGGGGTTAAAGAGTAACCATGGTTCTAATGTTTTTCTCCGTAACTCAATAGTGCAAGCAAAAGTAAGAAACTTTGTAATATATCTTATAATAATAATCTGCTTCTTTCTCCTCCTGGATAGATAATTAATTCTCAAAATTATAAATTCACAAGTAAAATGTGTCTTCAGTGGAGACAGACTTTCCCATTACTAAGATAGGAGATGACAGTTGGTGCAGTTTCAAGAGAACTTCAGTTGAATGTCTGTTTCGTCCTCTAGCTCCTCCCTCTCCATAGAATCCTTTAAGCACCAACTGTCATCTCCTATCTCAATAATGGGAAACTTTGTCTCCACTGACTACAGATCCCACAGATTTTTTCCATGAATTCTCAGACAAATGGATCATCAGGGGATCATCAGTCCAGGATGATAAAGAAGCAGATTTCTCTGGTAAGATATATTACAATGTTTCCTATTTTTATGTGTTCTGTTGATTCATGGTGGGTGAGCCCCTGACTGCTGGTAATTTAGGCATTAGAATAAAAGCTATAACACCATAATTATAGGACTTCGTAGGGAGCGTCATCATCTGCTTGAACACTTTGTGTTAATACATCTGCGAGACACCCGACAATCAGGGCACGGCTCAGTTGTACAAACCTTGTTTCAAGTGCAAATGGAAATTAGAAAAAAAAACATAATTTGTTTAGCAAATCAGCGCTAATTATCCAATTTCTTTGGAAACACGGACTTGGTAAACAAACACTTGATTTTTCGAGCAGGGTTGCGGGGATAGCTTTGTGAGAAAACATAATATGTAATCATGCAATTATTTTCGCATGTGCAAATTGAATCCAGGTGAAATATTTCATTCATCGACATCGGCAAAAACATGAATATAATGTATGACTGCAGAATTCTACACTGTGCCCCTGTTTGAGAGGACTGGACACAGCCAAGCGGACATTTGCTTTCTAATACAAAAAAAATACCTATGAGCCGTTCAGTTGTCCCCTTGCCTTGTGTCAAGATCCCGGACATTGGAAGACTACTAGTATGGGGGTCATTTTGCCGGTCATGTGTTGTGCAGGTCTGGATCCTGAGTAGTTGTCACTGTTATAATAGGCACTTTGGTTGCATTATTGTGGTACTATTATGAGTACTCTTTGGCTGGCTCTTGGGGATGAGCAGATCGACCTCCGGAGCATTGAGGTTGACTACTGAAATCAGTGGTTTCATGTGAATTCGAACATTTTAAGATTTGATTAGCATTTTGCAACAAAAACTTACTTGACAGCATTTCCCCCACTGCTGAAGCATCAGAGTGTTCTCACATCATTTTGCATTGCTGCCTGGGCCTCCCCATAATGCCCTGCAGTTATGACATATAGCGGATGATCACAGCTTGTACAGGGGTGGTCAGTACCTGGATCATCATAGATTAGCAGTTCCCAGTGGAGCACAGTTTCTATGGCAGTCTTTTTCAATCTCCCTAGTCACCGAGTAAATTTCTCTCTCCTGTAGAGTGTAAGCTCTTATTGTCAGCAGGGTTATCTCTCTCTCCTGTAAAGTATAACCTCTTATGGTCAGCAGTGTCCCCTCTGTCTTTTTGAGTGTTAGCTCTTGTGGTCAGCAGGGACCTTGCTCTCTCCTATAGAGTGTAAGCTCTTATTGTCCGCAGAGTTCTCTGTTTCTCCTGTAGTGTAAGCTCTTACGGTCAGCGGAGTTCTCTGTCTTACCTGTAGAGTGTAAGCTCTTGTGGTCAGCATGGTCCTCTCTATCTCCTATAGAGTGTAAGCTCTTATAGTCAGCAGTGTCCTCCATCTTTCTCCTGTAGCGTGTAAGCTATTATGGTCAGTGGGGTCCTCTCTCTCCTATAGAGTGTAAGCTCTTATAGTCAGGGGAGTTCTCTGTCTCTCCTGTAGAGTGTAAGCTCTTGTGGTCAGCAGGGTCATCTCTATCTCCTATAGAGTGTACGCTCTTGTGGTCAGCAGGGTCCTCTCTATCTCCTATAGAGTCTAAGCTCTTAAGGTCAGCAGGGTCCTTTATCTCTCTCCTGTAGCGTGTAAGCTCTTATAGTCAGCGGAGTTCTCTGTCTCTCCTGTAGATTGTAAGCGCTTATGCTCATCAGGGTACTCTCTTTCCTGTAGAGTGTAAATTTTTATGGTCAGCGTAGTCCTTTTTCTCTCTCTTTCGCTTTCCTGTAGCGTGTATGCTCACATGATCAGTGA
Organism: Dendrobates tinctorius; assembly: GCF_039654945.1. Taxonomy (NCBI): domain Eukaryota; kingdom Metazoa; phylum Chordata; class Amphibia; order Anura; family Dendrobatidae; genus Dendrobates; species Dendrobates tinctorius. The sequence continues at coordinate 29,411,841 of NW_027361682.1, read as the reverse complement.
GAGCCTCTTTCTCCCTCACTCTCCTCTCTCCTCTAGAAAATAAGCTTTTATGGTAAGTGGGGTCCTCCCTCTTGAGTAGAGTGTAAGCTCATATGGTCAGCAGGGTCTTCTCTCTCTCTCTCTTCTGTAGAGTGTAAGCTCGTTATGGTCAAGCTGGGTCCTCTCTCTCTCTATGTGTGTTTTCCAAGTAATTACAAGATTTCCAGTATTTTTCAGCAAAATCTGTCTAAGTGGTCGTATTTGAATTTCAAAATATCCGCTTATTTCTGCTGGCTCTGTTATGGGGTCACAATGGCTGTGCATGTTATGGGTGTCCTGTGATTGTCACTTTAGGAGCACCAAATGATGAACGCCTTCTGATCCAAGTCACTACATCCAGGACTTTTTGATGTTGACCTTATTAGCCAAGGTTCTTAGAAATTTACTTGGATGTAGAACCATTTTGGACTAAAGATGTCTATTGGCCTTAGATAGTTCTCAACCAAATGCACTTTCTGCCAAAGGGCATCTCTCTCACCTTCCTCCTCCCACCTTTTTACACATGGATGCTCAGTTGGGCCAAGGATGTATGTGACCTGCATGTGTAGAATATACTGTATTATCATACACAGTGTAATAGTGATCAGACTTGTAGGGTGGAGAATTTTAGAGTGGTCCCAATTGTGTTCCCCCTGCTTGTCTCCAATGCGCTCTTAAGATATTAATGCAAATTCTAAAATATGTCAGTTTCCACAAACCATCCAGATGATATTTCTGGACGCATTAGCATAGTAATGACATACTAAATTTTTGAGGAAGAGTTGCAAGCTGCAATGAAGAGCAACAACAGAAGAGTTGATGCATGAATCATCAGACAATGGGAGAACGTTCCTGAAACATTGTGTTCTGATTATGTACGGAAATTCATCACATCTATAATAATAAATGCCCTAAGCAACTTCCGGTTGTAACAACTTCCGTCCAGTTGTAACCGGTGACGTCACTGCACACCTCTTTCCATGTTAACCCTCAACACACACACTCCACTCACCTTTCACCATCTCCACTCACGTCCACTCACTCTTTCACTCCACATACGACCCTTTCTCTCACTCCGTCTCTCATACTCTCGCCGTCATCGCCGCTGATCCACGATCCCCGACATCTTCTTCCACCGGCGCCATCCTGGATCCAGACGTCCTCCACGCCGGCGACACGTTCTTGCGGCGACGCCATTTTGGATCGGCGAAATCCCGCGATAGTCAAGATGGTGTCGCCGCAAGAACATGTCGCCGGCGAGGACGACGTCGAGATCCAAAATGGCGTCGGCGAAAACTCGCGAGATTTCGCCGACGCCATTTTGGATCCCGACGTCGTAATCGCCAGCGACATGTTCTTCCAGCGACGTCATCTGGACTATCGCGGGATTTCACGATACTCAAGATGGCGTCGCCGCAAGAACATGTCGCCGGCGTGGACAACGTCTGGATCCAGGATGGCGCCGGCGGAAGAAGATGTCGGGGATCGTGGAGCAGCGGCGATGACGGCGTGAGTATGAGAGACGGAGTGAGAGAAGGGGTCGTATGTGGAGTGAAAGAGTGAGTGGAGATGGTGAAAGGTGAGAGGAGTGTGTGTGTTGAGGGTTAACATGGCAAGAGATGTGATGCTATCGCATCCTCCCGATGCGATAGCATCGGGCCATAATCTAGATACATATAAGCTGTTCAGCATCTTCTGCTAGCTTCCTAATTGCAATTGCTAATGTAAGGGGGCCCATGGGAGACTGCTACAGTCAATCAGGGATGAACAACTCGGCGGTATAGTTACCATATTAAACAACATGAAAAAGTCACTGTTGCTCTTATCTATTTTAGCTACATTGTATATAGGAGTGTAAGGTGGTCTGAAATGTATCCCCTGTATTATCGGGGTGGTTCTCTAGTCTTCTTTATTGCCGTCTGCTTGTCTAGATTGGCTTCTCTACATAAGCCCAAGCCCACCAAAAGCTCACGAGATAGTGCACATACTGTGATAGATCAGCTCACTCAGCTGCTCACAGAGGTATGCACAGGAACACTTTCTATTTAAGTTTCAACTCATTTATTGAAAAAAAACCATATTGCATAAACCAGTGCAAAAATAGATAAACAAACACGGCCCTTCTGGCATAACGGGAAAACAAAATAGCATATAGTACAGTCTGTGTGACTGCAGGGATCTGCCCACTCATGGAAAAAAACAAGGTCCAGCTCTCTTTAACACAAGCACAACTCTCATCTCATCTCCAGAAACACCGAACGCTGAAAGAATCGGAAGGCTGCCTATTTACCTTCTAGACCACACCCTGGGGTGGAGATATGGTGAACAGCCTCCCACTCACTCTTCACCTATCCACAAAAACCCAGCCCTTAACATGGCAGATTAAGCCCTCTCAGCACTTAGTGTTGTGAATTCCTTGGCTCAGACTTCTGAGCCAAAGTTCCCCCCGCTCCCTCCAGTGGTTACTGGAGGTAGTGGAGCTGGCCACATTGACAGAGGTCTGCCACCTGATGATGATGATTGGAGATCTGGGGTTACTGATTGGAGTATTTAAGTCTGCAGACTTCCTTCAATCCCTGTGATTGCTTTCCTGTGCATTCTGAGGTCTGATGTCTCCTGCCCTGATCCTGCATTGTTCAGCTAAGTGGTTAATTTGCTAATCCTTTGCATCTGATCTGTTTTTGACTCTCTCTGCTTGTTGTGCGGGTTCAGCTTGCTCCTCCTGGGGCTGTGCTGGACCACCGCTCCATATGTTACAGCCTGTGTCAGTTTGTTCAGTCCCCTGTTATATTGGTCTCTTTTGCTTTGCTTCCAGTTCATACCGGAGTGCTGATATAGTGGGGCGAAGTCGTGTGACTTCAGTGTTTTTTGTACATCAGACGTGTTGTATTTTTTCAGGGTTTTTGCGTGATTGCAGACAGTGTCTTTCCTTTCCTATCCTATCTAGTCAGTTTGGGCCCCATTATTTGCTCAGTCTATTTTTCTGCCTGCATTTGTGTTTCATCTTGTCTCACCGACAGTATATGTTTGGGGGCTATCTATTCCTTTTGGGGTCTGCTCCGGGGCAGTTTAGATTTCACCTTTCTTGCTTTAGGCTTAGTTAGCTCTCTGGCTGTGCCGAGGCGTCTAGGGCATCGTAGGTATGCTCCACAGCTACTGCTAGTTGTGTGGATAGGATCAGGGGTCTGTAATCCGCTTAGTTACCAACCTCTCTGGTTTTCTGGTGGCTTAGCCTGTTCCTGCCATCCTCCTCGGTGACCCATTCATAACAGAATCACCAGCCCTACTGTAGACTCTAGGGTACTCCAAAGAAGGAAAGAATTGTTACAAAAAAAAAACAAAAGTGTCAAAAATTTTTTTTTGTATATTTTTTCCTCTTTTTCTCTGATGCCGTAGGAGGATTTTTTTGTCTAAATGGAGACTAAGCAATTGTCCGATCGTGTTAAGCAGTTTGCTGCCTATCTCGCTCAATCATCTGCTGTTGAACCAAAAATCCCTACTCCTGATGTGTTTTCTGGGGATTGGTCTAAATTTTTGAATTTTAAGAATAATTGTAAACTATTTTTTGCTTTGAAACCTAACTTATCGGGGTGCTCTGTGCAGCAGGTTAAAATTGTCATCTCCCTGCTGCGCGGCGATCCCCAGGACTGGGCTTTTTCTTTGACACCTGGAGATACTATTCTGGCTAATGTGGATGCGTTTTTTCAAGCCCTGGGGTTGTTGTATGATAAACCTAATGCTATTGATCAAGCTGAGAAAACCTTATTGGCATTGAACCAGGGTCAGGATTCTGCAGAGTTAAATTGTCAAAAATTCCAAAAGTGGGCGGTCCTTACTAAATGGAATGATGATGCCCTAGCAGCTCTCTTTCGGAAGGGTCTGGCAGAAACTGTAAAAGATGTTATGGTGGGATTTCCTATCCCCCCTGGTCTTGACGACTCTATGTCATCGGCCATTCAAATTGATCGGCGCTTACGTGAACGTAAAACTACACGAGAGGCGGTGCCACCTTTCGAACGAACTTCTGAACCCATGCAATGCGATAGAGTTTTGTCTAGGGCATAACGTCAGGAGTTTAGAAGGTGTAATAAGTTGTGTTTTTTTTGTGGGGATGCCTCTCATACTATTTCTGTCTGCCCTAAATGAGAAAAGTGTTTTGCTCACGCATTTGCGGTGGGCAGTGTACAGCCTAAGTTCCTTTTGGCGATTACCTTGATCTGCTCCTTGTCTACATTTTCCGCTAAGGCTTTTGTTGATTCAGTAGCAGCTTTGAATCTGATGGATTTTGACTTTTCCCAACGTTGTGGTTTTCCCATGATACCCCTGCGGACTCCTGTCCCTTTGAGGGGTATTGATGCTACTCCAGTTTTGGACCCAGTTGATAATGCGGGTCGCCCTGGGCCACCAAGAGAATTGTAAATTTTTGGTGTTGCACAATTTGCATGATACTATTGTTCTGGGTTTTCCTTGGTTGCAAACCCATAATCCTGTTTTGGATTGGAAATCTGTGTCTGTGGTGAGTTGGGGTTGTCAATGTGTTCTTAGAGACACTCCTGTTTTCTCCACCTCTCCCCAGTCTCATGATATTCCTGACTATTTGGCTGATTTTTCTGATTTATTTAGTGAGAGTAAGTCTGCGTCTTTGCCTCCTCATAGGAGTTATGACAGTGCAATTGAGTTAATGCCCGGGTGTAAATTTCCCAAGGGTCGGCTTTTCAACTTATCGGTACCTGAACATGATGCTATGCGATCTTATATCAAGGAGTCATTGGAGAAGGGTCATATCAGACCATCCTCTTCACCTTTAGGTGCTGGGTTTTTTTTTGTGGCCAAGAAAGATGGCTCATTAAGGCCATGTATTGACTATCGTTCCCTTAACAAAGTCACTGTTAAATATCAGTACCCGTTACCCCTGATTTCTGATTTATTTTCCAGAGTAGTGCCTGTTGGTTTACCCAACTTGACCTGAGCGGGGCGTATAATCTTATTCGCATCAAGCACGGGGATGAATTGAAGATGGCGTTTAATACCCCGGAGGGACATTTTGAGTACCTAGTGATGCCTTTTGGGCTCACTAATGCCCATTCCATCTTCCAATCTTTTATGAACAATATTTTCCGGGACTTTGTGGATAAGTTTTTGATCATTTATCTGGATGATATTTTGATCTTTTCCAGTGATTGGGATTCTCATGTGGAACATGTCCGGACTGTGCTCCGGATTTTGAGGGAAAATGCTCTGTATGTTAAGGGATCAGTGTCTCTTCGGAATACAGAGGATTTTGTTTTTGGGATTCATTTTGTCCCTGTCTGCTATTGAAATGGACCCAGCCAAGGTACAGGCCATTTATGATTGGGTTCAGCCGACTTCTTTCAAGGCTCTCCAGAAATTTTTGGGTTTTGCTAATTTCTACCGTAAATGTATAAGTAATTTTTCTGGTATTGTTAAACCACTGACTGATTTGACCAAAAAGGGCGCCGATGTGGTGAATTGGTCTCCAGAGGCAGTCTTGTCATTTCAGGAGCTTAAGCAGATATTCACTTCTGCTCCAGTTCTACGGCAACCTGATGTCTCACTCCCATTTCAGGTGGAGATAGATGCTTCTAAGATTGGTGCAGGAGCCGTTTTGTCCCAAAGAGATCCAGTAACTTCTAAGATGAATCCCTGTGCCTTTTTTTCTCGAAAATTTTCCCCATCTGAACGTAACTATGACGTGGGGAATCGGGAATTGCTGGCCATGAAATGGGCATTTGAAGAGTGGAGACATTGGTTGGAGGGAGCTAGACATCAAGTTGTGGCCCTCACCGACCACAAGAATTTGATTTATCTTGAATCAGCCAAACGCTTGAATCCTAGACAGGCTAGGTGGGCCTTGTTTTTCACAAGTTTTAATTTTGTGGTCTCCTTTCTTCCGGGCACTAAGAATGTTAAGGCGGATGCCCTTTCCAGGAGTTTCTTTGCGGATTCTCTTGATGTGACCGAGCCTACTACCATTCTAAATGAAGGAGTAGTTCTTTCCGCCATCTCTCCTGATTTGAGACATGTCCTGGAGGAATTTCAGGAGGATAAACCTGAATGATGCCCTTATGGGAAAATTGTATGCCCCTGACCAGTGAAGGAAAAGAGAAATGTCTGAAATTCATTGCTCCGCGTTGGCTGGTCATCCAGGTATCTTTGGTACCAGAGATTTGGTGAGTCGGTCTTTTTGGTGGCCTGCCTTATCTCGTGATGTCAGGAATTTTGTGCAGTCCTGAGGGACTTGTTCTTAGTCCAAGCCCTGTTCTCGTGCTAGTGGTTTGTTGATGCCTCTGCCAGTGCCCAGGAGGCCGTGGACCCATATCTCAATGGATTTTATTTCTGATCTTCCTGTCTCTCAGAGAATGACTGTTATTTGGGTGATCTGTGATAGATTTTCTAAGATGGTTCATCTTGTACCACTCCCAAAGTTGCCATCTTCTTTTGAGTTGGTGCCAGTGTTTTTACAACAAGTGGTTCGTCTGCACAGGATTCCTGAGAACATTGTGTCGGACAGAGGAGTCCAGTTTGTTTCCAGATTTTGGAGAGCTTTTTGTTCCAAACTGGGAATTCAGTTGTCTTTCTCCTCTGCATTTCATCCTCAGACCAATGGGCAGACTGAGAGAACAAACCAGACTTTGGAGTCCTATTTGAGATATTTCATATCTGCTGATCAGGATGATTGGGTCTCATTTTTGCCATTGGCCGAAGTCGCACTAAACAATAGGGCTAGTTCTGCCACTTTGATGTCTCCTTTCTTTTGTAACTTTGGGTTTCATCCTCGATTTTCTTCGGGGCAGGTGGAAGCTTCTGCCTGCCCAGGTGTGGATTCTGTGGTAGAGAGAATGCAGCAGATTTGGGACCAAGTAGTGGATAAGTTGTCCCACTTTCAGGAAAAGGCCCAATGGTTTTCCAACCGGCATAGGACCATTGGTCCCTGGTTTAAAGTGGGTGATATGGTTTGGTTGTCCTCAAAAAATATTCCCATGAAGGTTGCATCTCCAAAATTCAAGCCAAGGCTTATTGGACCTTATAAGATTTTGGAAATCCTTAACCCCGTTTCTTTCTGTTTGGCTCTTTCAGTTACATTTAAGATTCATAACGTTTTTCATAAATCTTTGTTGAAAAGGTTTGTGGAGCCAGTAGTTCCGATGGCGGCGACCCCTGACACTGTACTGGTTAAGGGTAATTTGGAGTATGAGGTAGAGAAGATATTGGATTCTCGTCTGGCTAGACGGAGACTTCAGTACTTGGTCAAATGGAAGGGTTATGGCCAGGAGGATAATTCTTGGGTCTCGGCTGCTGACATCCATGCCAAGAGATTGATTCGTGCCTTTCACCGGGCCCATCCAGATCGACCTGGTGGCGTGGATGAGGGTTCGGTGACCCCTCCTCAAGGTGGGGGTACTGTTGTGAATTCCCTAGCTCAGGGGTCTGCAATCCGCTTAGTGACCAACCTCTCTGGTTTTCTGGTGGCTTAGCCTGTTCCTGCCATCCTCCTCGGTGACCCATTCATAACAACTTAGTATGCTGGAGCATTTTTACAGGTTCATATCACTGAGGCTAACATCCTGAATGACACACATCTCCCCTCCAGTATTTTACCAGTGACCTTCTCTCAATATGTATGGAGAGCCTTTTAGAGGACACAGTGCAATAAACTGGAGCACCAGTTAGCTGCAAAATATAGACACAAAAAGAAATGCCATACTAATGAGAGCATCTTGCATATTCAACTTATGGAAGTGCAGTGGCATATATAATGGTTAGGAGACCAAATAGCAATTATGACAGTGGATACCTCTTTTGGTGGTGGCAATCAGCCCATCACCCTTAAAGGCAATATCCTAAATAAAAGATGCAGATCATAATGGGGCATTTTGGGGCTAATCCTGGGTAATTCTAAGGACAGGCATAAATGTCTTCGTTTGGGGAACTTAAAAGTTCATTAGTATACTATTATCCCGAAAATAGTCTTAGGTAGTAACTTGCTTAGCTATCTCTCTAACTCCAACATAATTCAGTGGAGAGTGTCACCCAGATACATGAGCACTTCTCCTATATATGGCTGCTATAAGGGATGGAGAAAGAGGCCTGCAAAATGTTTTGCTTTTCCAAAGAGGTTTATTTAAGCACCATATTTTGCTCATAAATGGTCCATGTCTGGACTATATTTTGCAAAGCAATGGACTACTACCCAAACTGACATACTGCAATCCATCTTCACCATTTTCACCAGCTTTTATCCATCTTCACCATCTTTGATCCTTCTTCACCATCTTTGGACCACATTCACCATCTTCAATCGATCTTCCCCTTTTTGATCCAGCTTCACCAACTTTGTTTCATGTTCACTATCTTCACTAACTTAGCCTTTGATCCATTTTCAATCCATCTTCACTCTCTTCACCTTTGATCAATTGTCGCCATCTTTTATCCATTTTCACCATCTTGAATAAATCTTCACCAGTGTTGAGCCATCATAACCATCTTCGATCCATCTTTACCATCTTCGATCCATCTTTACCATCTTCGATCCATCTTTACCATCTTCGATCCATCTTTACCATCTTCGATCCATCTTTACCATCTTCGATCCATCTTCACCAGCTTTGATCCATCTTCACCAGCTTTGATGCATCTTCACCAGCTTCTTCCAAAACTACATATTAAAATATAAAATGCAATTAAAAAGATACAATGAAAATGTTAAGGAACTATTTCATTTTCACATTTGTAATGGCGTAACTAGATATTCCACAGAGAACTGATAAATTTGGTCATCATACACCACGTTTTCCTAGAGTCACGTTCTTCCAGGTCTATCACTTGCCCTCATGTTCTAGTATCCAGATCTTGTATGCACAGCGAGAGACTATACTTAAACATGTAAGATTTCCCTACAGAAAGTCTCTGGGGATGGAGATAAAACTGTATTCCTGCCTGGGGACATTGAAATAATACAGTGATTATTTGTTCAGCTCCATTACATATGAAAACGACGTCCCAAGGGTCCCACTACGAGTGGGTCTATATGGACAGTGCCATTTTTCGCTTTGCACCCCCTCGTCCTGCCCCAGTGCCTGCAAATGATTCAGACAGATGTATTAAAATGTAAATTTCCTCCTTTCTCACAGCTTTATCATCTGGCTCGTTATGCAATTTGCCAGTTATAGAAGGGAGAAATTACCATAATGGGCCTCTGGGGAGAGATCAAGAAAGGAAGACCAAACACAACATGTCTAAGCGTTCCAAAACAATTATCCGGCACTATTGTTTTTCCCCTGGAATTCTGCAAGTCCAAAAGAGCTGATGTTGTTTTGGTATCTGACAAGGCTCTATACCCTCATCATTTCTTTCATGGCACATTACATAATGAAGGTGCATTCTGTTACAAAGGTAGAGCAGAGATGAGTTTGTCAGATGTAGCAGGGCTATGTTTTTTCTTTGGGCAAACTGTTACTGATACTCTAATGTATCCATTGCTTTAAAGGGGTATAAAGAATACATAAAATATAACTGAGTTCACTCACTCCTGTCCTGAGGTAGATGCTAAATCCAGGTGAAGAAAAAATGTCTCTTTCCCTTAACCTGCTGTGGATTGGCTATACATTTCTGAAAGGAAATAAATGGAAGCTTGGTTCAATGGCAAATTCAGCTCTGGTACATTCGTATCTTTAAATCTAAGCCATACTTACAAACTTTCACAATTGGTCATGCGGTACATGTATTGGCATCTGAACCCAATTTGTTTTTGTCCATTTTATAGGCAACAGCCCTTACATGCATATTCCACTCTCATTTTCCTAACCCTTGAAAGTGCGATTGAACACAAGCCTCCATCTGCTTATGGGACATCCCAGCATCAAGCATAAAGTACCTTCCAGAAGCAATGGTTTCCAGGACGTTTCAGGAGGTCTTCAGTGATGACGTCTATTTTATGAATCCAGGAGGTCTCCTCTTTTTCTAAGAGACCACTGTAAGTTCCAGGAAAGTTGATAAGTATGATCCAAACTGATCCTTTAAGAACATTTCATATATTTTTAGTTCCCTCTATCCAATTTACTTTGTTTGGATTTTTTACCTATTGTTGTTCCTTTGTTAGGCCGCCACTGGACACCATAGATAGACTATAGTAACTACTGGATGCTATGGCTGGTAAGAAGCCATGAGACACAATGGATAGATTCAGGTAAAAAAACACAGTACATGATGGATAAATCAGTCTCACATGGATGGTAAGAAACCATAGCACACCATGCATGATTAGAAACCATAGTACATCATGGATGGTAAGAAACCGCAGTCCTTCATGGCTGTTAAGAACACTTAGTAAACAACGGATGGTAAGAAACCATAGTACAAAATGGATGGTAAAAACCGCAGTACACCATGGATGGTAAGAAAACACCGTACACAATGCTTGATAAGAAATCACCATACACCATGGTTGATAAGAAACCACCATACATGTGGATGGTAAGAAAACATAGTACACCATGGATGGAAAGAAACCAAAATACACCAAAGATGGTAAGAAACCACAGTACACCATGGATTGGTAAAAACCACAGTACACAATGGATGGTAAGAAATCACAGCCTACCAATGAGTGGTAAGAAACCAATGGACCCCATGAATGGTGAAAAACGAAAGTCCACCACAAATTGTAAGAAACCTTTGGTCACCGTGGATAGTGAGAAACCACTGAACATCAAATATGGACTTGGGGGGATAAAACACCGAACACCAAAGCTGGGTCCAGTTAGTAAACAGCATGATATAATGGATTGACTGGTAGGAAGCTAGATGACAGCGTGGATTCAATCTAATATATAAAGTTGAATGTGTGTGTGTGTATGTTTGTATGTATGTATGTATGTATGTGTGTATGTCCGGGATTAGCATCTGCACCGTCGCAGCTACAGCCACAAAATTTTGCGCAGTCACACGTTTGGACCCGGAGAGCATCATAGGCTATGTTGTGAGGCGAAATTTTAACCCTATGCATTCCAATTCACCAAACAATTTTGCCCCTAGGTACATAATGGGGAAAAGGTGTTGTCAGGAACACCGCACTGCACCTGCTCACTGAGCCAGTACGCGTGTCCTGAGTACAAAACTGTGCACAAAGATACCTGTGGAATGGGGCAGCAGAGGTGACGATGCATGCTCCAGGCTCACAGGACCTGAAGAATGTGACTGCTGAGGGCGTGGTCTAAACTCCTAAGAGCTAGGAGCTGAGGAAAACTCCTAGAAAGGTAACTACAGGACAATGTTACCAAGGGGCATAGACAGAGACAGAAACCAGATCAAGCCAGGGTCAAAACACAAGATAGCACAACAGTACCAAAGGGTTAGGCAGAATGGATAGTCAGGACATAGCAATAGATCAGAAAACCAGAACGGGCAATAGACGGTACAATAGGGACAAACTGTAACAGAGTAACGATAGTCAAGCCAGGAGGTCAGAATCGGAAAAGACAAAAATACCAAAACGAGAGACGGAGTACAGAGTGAGGGGACAGACCGAGTCATACACGGGAAGCAAACAAGCAATGCAGTGCACACGCACACCAGGGGGGTCAGAAACACAATCAGAACAACAGTATAGCTGACAGAGAACCCTGGTAAAGATTGAGTATAAATACCCCTCCCAGATCCAGAGAGAGGCCAAGTACACTTAACCTTGTGAGTGCAGGGCATGAACACTGTCCAAACCATGACAGTACCCCCCTCTTAACAGGGGGCCACTGGACCCCCAGGCTTGTCTGGGTATCTGGCGTGGAAAGCCCGCACCAGACGATCGGCATGCACCGAAGTGGCCGGAACCCATGACCGATCCTCCAGAGAGTACCCCTTCCAGTGTATCAGATACTGGAGTCTCCAGCGCACCCAGCGGGAGTCAACAACGCGCCCTACTTCATACTCCAGCTGCCCCTCTACCAGCACTGGAGGAGCATTGGATGAGGAATCCTCTCTCACAGTCCCCACAGGCTTTAACAGGGACCTGTGGAAGACATCAGAAATTTTAAAGGAGGTGGGCAGCTGCAGTCGGTAGGCTACTGGGTTAACAACCTCCACAACTTTGTATGGGCCAATAAACTTGGGGCCCAGCTTTATAGATGGTATCTTAAGCTTGATATTGCGGGTGGATAGCCACACCTTCTCCCCTACTGCAAATGCTGGACATGGCCCCCTCCTCCTGTCAGGAAACCGCTTATAGTTTTCCTGGGCCTCGGAAATATTCCTCTGAACCTCCCTCCAAAGAATTCTAAGACGTTGTGTCGTATCCTCAGCACCAGGACAACCTGAATCCATGCGGGAAAACTCTCCAAAATGTGGGTTAAACCCATAGTTGATCTGAAAGGGAGATTTCCCAGTGGATTGGCTCACACGACCGTTGAACGCAAACTCTGCCATGGGCAATACCTCACACCAGTCCTCCTGCCTGGATGAGGCCAAGCATCTCAGAATCTGCTCCAATGATTGGTTCGTGCACTCAATCTGTCCATTAGACTCTGGGTGATAGGCAGAGGAGAAGGACAACGAAATCCCCAGCTTTTTGCAAAAAGCCCTCCAGAACCTGTCCAAAAACTGTACCCCTCTGTCTGACACCACATTCATAGGCACTAGAGTTGAGCGAAATGGGTCGAAAAATTTCAAAAGTTGCCAACTTTTGGCAAAGTTGGGTTTCATGAAACGAAACCTGACCCTAGGATGAGGTCGGCCACGAGGTCGGCGACTTAAGCGCCAAAGTCGCGTTTCAAAAGTTTGTTTTGCGCTCTTTTTCAGCCAATCAGGATCCACGGACACTGTGGGCAACGTGATGACATAGGCAGGGGTCACCACCATCTTTCAGAAGGGCATGCAAGTGATTGGCTTGCTTTGGTGGGCGTCACAGGGGTATAAAAGGGCGTGCACGCCGACCGCCATGTTATTCATGCTGATCTCAGAATGGGGAGAGCTGCTGCTGATGATGATTTTGTAGGGAGAGCGTTAGGCAGAGAAGAAGACACCAAAAACCGCTTCTGCTGCTAGCAATTTTGCCTGTACATCACACCAGTCACTGTGTGTGCAGTGCAAGTGGAGGCTATATTTTGCTGGATCAGCGGTGTTGGTTGTTAGGCTGCCTTCTAAGGCTTCCTGACGGCTGCATTGCTGTTTACCCACTGCTCTGCAAACTGCTTTTTTAAAAGCAATCCCAATTTTTTTTTTGTCCTGGTGAGGTACTGAGCGTGCATTTTTTCACACCATACAGCGGTGCACACTCCTCACACAGTACCGTGTAACGGCTGTTATCACAGCCACAGTGAAGCTATCTGTGTGTCACTCTGTAAGAATAAGTCGAGGACATGTTCCGTTTTTACAGACCTGCACCTTCTAGTTTTGTCTAGCTTTCAAACAGTTAAATATATTTGCTGTTTGATCACATTCAAAACTATAGAGAGACAGCGTGCGTCAGTCCGTATACTTAAAAAACACGGAGCTTGACAATTTTACGTACACCGGACAGCCGTGTACGTGCACGCTCCTCTCTCAGTACCGTGTAACGGCTGTTATCACGGCCACAGTGAAGCTGTGTGTCGCTCTGTAAGGATAAGTCGAGGACATGTTCCGTTCTTACAGACCTGCACCTTCTAGTTTTGTCTAGTTTTCAAACAGTTAAATATATTTGCTGTTTGATCACATTCAAAACTATAGAGAGACAGCGTGTGTCAGTCCGTATACTTAAAAAACACGGAGCTTGTCAATTTTACGTACACCGGACAGCCGTGTACGTGCACGCTCCTCTCTCAGTACTGTGTAACGGCTGTTATCATGGCCACAGTGAAGCTGTGTGTCGCTCTGTAAGGATAAGTCGAGGACTTGTTCCGTTCTTACAGACCTACACTCTAGGGAGATTCCTATTCTGCCCAATTCTATATACACCTTGTAGTTTGTCATACACTAGCCAATTTCTGCCTGTGACATAGCGCTGTGATATTCAGTGGGCCTCACACAATCCAAAAGTGTCCAGTGTCCACAAGTGTGTGCAGAAATTCAAAATCTCCATTATCCTCTAGTGACATTTTTCACACCTGCGACATCGAGCCTGTGACATAGCGCTGTGATATTCAGTGGGCCTCACACAATCCAAAAGTGTCCAGTGTCCACAAGTGTGTGCAGAAATTCAAAATCTCCATTATCCTCTAGTGACATTTTTCACACCTGCGACATCGAGCCTGTGACATAGCGCTGTGATATTCAGTGGGCCTCACACAATCCAAAAGTGTCCAGTGTCCTCAAGCGTGTGCAGAAATTCAAAATCTCCATTATCCTCTAGTGACATTTTTCACACCTGCGACATCGAGCCTGTGACATAGCGCTGTGATATTCAGTGGGCCTCACGCAATCCAAAAGTGTCCAGTGTCCACAAGTGTGTGCAGAAATTCAAAATCTCCCCTGTCCTATAGACACCTTGTACCTTGTTTTACATTACTATATAGTTTGTTGGATTTTGCCTACATTTCTACCAAAAATGAGGAAGGCTGGTGGAAGAGGCCGTGGAATTGGGCGGGGGTTGGCAGCTGGTAATGATGGTGTTGGTGGTGGATCTGATGGTAGTGGCAAAAGCAAAATAGGACCGAATGCAGGAGGTGTTGAGCCTGCATCATCGTCTGGCTCCACAAGGCCTCGAAGGCTTAGTTTTCTAGGAGTTGGCAAACCGCTTTTAAAGCCAGAGCTTCAGGAAAAAGTTTTGTCTTACATTGCTGACTCAGCCTCCAGCTCTATCGCCTCCTCTTCTGAAGTTGTAAAAAATAAAAGCACTGAGTCATCATTGGAGGCTCATGTTCATGAACCACACCTTTCCTTGTGTCCTTCACCCCAACCAAGATTGAAGGATGACGCAGGCCATACTACTGATTACTCCATGGAGCTGTTTTCACATACCATGCCTGGATTATCAAGTGAAATGGTGAATTACCCAGGCCAAGATGAATCTGACATGGAGTGCACTGATGCACAGCCACTGATAGATGATTCTGCTGGTACATTCACTCAGAGCACTACATTGTCCTCGCAGTGTACAGAGCCAGATTCTGACCCTGATGAGATTCAGGTGCCCCTTCCCGCACACTATACCACCATACACGATGACACAGAGGAAGGTGCACATGACATTGAAGAGGAGGTGATAGATGACCCAGTTGTTGACCCAGATTGGCATCCAATGGGGGAAGAGGGTGCTGCTTCCAATAGCTCAGATGAGGAGGAGGAGCATCCACAGCAGACATCAACATCGCAACAGCTGTTATCTGGCAGGCCCGGAACACTCCAAAGACAGGTTCCAAAAATCAAAAGAGTTGCTGGACAGCTTGTCCAGAGGGTCAAAATATCACAGCGTGCTAGGCCGCAAAATGTCTGCCAAAGTAGGAAGAGTGCAGTGTGGCACTTTTTTGAACAAAATCCTCATGATCAGGCCAAGGTTATCTATAAGAAGTGCGCAAAGACCTTTAGCCGAGGGAAAAATCTGAAAAATTTGAATACCAGTTGCATGCTTAGACATTTAACCAGCATGCACTTGCAAGCGTGGACACAACACCAAACCTCAAGTAACACATGTGCAACTGATCACAAAGAAAGTAGTCAGCAACGCTACATTGTTTCCCCCACTGTAAGCCCACCGGTTAGCACAGCAGCAAATGTTGAGGTGTCTTTGCAAGGCCACAGCAGTCAGGGAATCCCACTGTTATATCAACGAAAGACTGAATCTAGGCCATCAGAAAGAACACCAACTCCATCACCATCATCAACCCTCTCTCAGTTCGCCCTGTCCACCGCTACTTCCACCATATGCAGCTCTCAAGTCCAGCTCACCCTCCCAGACACTATGAGTAGGTCAAGAAAGTACTCAGTCTCTCATCCGCGTACACTGGGTTTGAACGCCCGCATTGCCAAACTAATCTCGTTAGAGATGATGCCCAATCGGTTGGTGGAAAGCGCAGCTTTCCGCGAACTCATGGCCTATGCAGTACCACGCTATGACCTACCCAGTCGCCACTTCTCTCGCAAAGCCATCCCAGCCCTCCACCATCATGTGAAAGACCGCATTGTCCATGCACTCAAGCAGTCAGTGAGTGGAAAGGTGCACCTCACAACTGATGCATGGTCCAGTTGGCATGGCCAGGGCCGTTTCGCGTCCATCACTGCGCACTGGGTTTATGTGGTGGATGCAGGGTCCACAGGGGACAGCGGTGGTGGGACAGTGCTGCCTAGCCTACGGTATAGGAAACAGTTGGCTGTAGGCGTTCGACCCTCCTCCTCCTCCAGAAGCGAAAGCTCGTCCACAGAGCGCAGTCGTACGAGCACTCCATCTGCAGCTGCCACTATTGCACACGAGGTGTCCCCCTATCGAGCAGCTAGTGGAAAGCGTCAGCAGGCTGTGTTGCAGATGATGTTTTTGGGCGACAGACACACCGCCGAGGTGCTGGCCGAGTACTTTCAGCGACAAACTGAGTCATGGCTGGGCAGTGTACATCTTGAGGCAGGCAAGTTAGTTAGTGATAACGGCCGTAATTTTGTGGCAGCCATAGCCCTTTCAAAACTCAGCCACATACCTTGCTTGGCTCACACCTTGAGCCTGGTGGTGCAGTGCTTCCTCAATAATTATCCAGAGTTAACAGCCCTGCTCCAGAAGGTGCGAAGATTGTGCGTGCACATCCGCCGTTCGCCTGTACACTCCATTCGTATGCAGAAGCTGCAGCGATTGCTCCACCTTCCCAACCGCCACCTCATTATCGACATTGCAACAAGGTGGAACTCCACCCTGCACATGGTTGAGCGGCTGTGCGAGCAGAGGCAGGCCATAATGCATTTGTGGGAGGATACACGGCCAGGCACTTTGAGAGCAGACATGGAGTTGACAGGTGTGCAGTGGTCGAAGCTGAAAGACCTCTGTAAAGTCCTTCAGTGTTTTGAGGAATGCACACGGCTGGTAAGCGCAGACGACGCCATCCTAAGCATGAGCATCCCACTTATGCATCTGCTCATGCAAACTTTGACGCACCTTAAGGAGCAGGCGTCTGCAGCCAATGTTGACGAGGAGGAAGAGGTGGAGGGAATCCTTGATGACATTCAGCCATTGTCTGCTCAGGGACCTCTCCTGGACGAGGTGGAGGAAGAAGAGGAGGAGGAGGATGATGATGGGGATGATTACTTAGGGGAGGAGGATGCATCTCGTGGGGCACGTGAAAATGTTGGCGTGGCAAGGTCTGGTACAGGGTTTGTGCGTGACTGGAGGGATGTGGATTTGCCAGAAAGTGCTCCTCCACCCAGCTCTCGCAGTGCATCATTGACACCGGGAACATTGGCCCACATGTCAGATTATGCCTTGCAGATCCTAAAAAGGGTCCCACGCATTGCCAAAATGATGAACGATGACGACTACTGGTTGGCCAGCATCCTGGATCCACGCTATAAAGGCAAATTACAAAACATCATGCCACAGGAGAACCTTGACCTAATATTGGCTACTAAACAAGCAACTCTGGTTAACCGGTTGGTTGAGGCATTCCCAGCACACAGCAGCGGCGATGGTTCTCACACAAGCCGTACGGGCCGGGGGCAGCTTGGCAGAGGTGTTCGTGGTGCACACAGCAGAAGTGGCATTGGAGACAGGGGTTTCATGACAATGTTGTGGACTGATTTTTCACGGACCGCTCACACAACTGTTAATACAGCATCGATGGAAAGTGACAGGAGACAGCAGTTGTCAACTATGGTTAACAACTACTTTTCCTCCCATATCGATGTTCTCCCGCACAGGTCATTCCCCTTTGACTATTGGGCCACTAAACTGGACACCTGGCCTGAATTGGCACAATATGCCTTACAGGAGCTCGCTTGCCCAGCTGCAAGTGTGCTATCGGAAAGAGTCTTCAGTGCAGCTGGATCAATCCTGACAGAAAAAAGGACCCGTCTGTCAACCCAAAATGTGGATGATCTTACCTTCATTAAAATGAACCATGCATGGGTTTCCAAGGATTTTGTCCCACCTTCCCTTGATGACATATAGGTTGCCAGAAAAATGGCTTGCTTTGGTCCTCCTCCTATTCCGCGAACTTGACCTATTTCGCCTTTTGCAGCAGCTGAATGACCCACATCTACATATGCCACTTTGTAAACCTCCCTAAGCTGGCGGCCCCCCCCATGGCCGGGGTCACCACCTAGCGCACAAAACCGTGCGAGTGCCATTGCCCTGGACAGGTGGGTAGGCCGACTCTTGGGCGCGGGCACTGGCATAGGGTCCCTCATAGTGCAATCAAGTGTCTCTGACAGTGGTGGTGCACACCCGCCGTCAGACACACCGCCGTACTATGAGGGGCCCAGTGCCAGTACCGACGCTCACGAGTGTGCCCCCCTTGCTTGGGCAGGGCCCCAGCATTTGCAATGTTCACCTCTCCCTGCTCCTCCGCTGTGTAGTCTGGGCTTTCAAATCCTTCACTGGGACTGCCACTACAAATTGATTGAACTGAAAGATGATGGTTAAGATGTAGCTATGCCCTGTCCTGCTGGCCGGGCTCTAGCTCCAGATGATCAGTGGCTTCCATTTCTTATGGACGTCGACTCACAATTACATGCAGTGGTGGTTTATCATCAGCTTTCACAGTTTTCCTACTCACAAACGTGTGACATTCCGGCGCACATTTCAAAATGTGCCCTCTCATGCCAATCAAATAGAATCGCCTACGGCCTGTGGCTTCTGTCTTTTGCACTCCAAAGTTACATGACGGATCATGATAGCCAGTGAGCACCATGTTTACATCGCTCCCTGTGATAAAAATTGGATTGAGATGAGTAACAGTGATGGAATCAACGGAAGTGCAATACAGCAAGACTTTATTCACAAAAAAATGTTTTCACTGTCTCAACACACAAATTAATTGAGGGTCAGCATCGCCTATGAGAATTGTGATGGAAATTTTTCCCGTGAATAATAATTCCTAGATTTCTGCAATCAATAGCCTTTATGTCACTAATTGTATGCATCTCATTTCCTATTGCGGAGAGGCTGGACTGTATTACTGAGACAGAAATATATATGAAGATTTAAAAATAACACCAAAAGTATATAGTTGTGTACGCCTCAAATGCATTTCCTTTTTTCCACTTTTTAGATTGCTGTGTAATCCATACTGAGAACACGGAGATTTTACATGTTTAAACTATGCTATATATACCTGCTATCCAGTGATAAAGTACCCTTTCTCAACTTTGTACAATCTGGTCAAATCCATACTGGGCCTGAGAACATCTGAGTCTGCCTCCTGATCTATAGACATATATTTTTAATGTGTAAACTAGGCTACATATATACGTGTTATCCGGTGAAACTGTACCCTTTATCAACTTTCTACAATGTTGTTGAATCCATACTGGGCCTGAGAACGGCTGCCGAGCTGTTAAGCAAGCTGCAGCACCTGTGGTTTGGACACGTAATTTTTTCAGGAATGACGGTTAGGCCTAACTCCGGAATTGCGGTTGACCTGAACTTACTGGGAAATCATCGTTCGCGGGGAATAATCTGAATCCCAGATCCCCATCACTAACGGAGTTCAGCAGGTTATCTGCACCTGCAAGCGACAAAAGCTGGTCCTTTCAGTGTAGCGTGCATGCAGCCCCGGACATGTACTGGAATGCTAGACCTGTTATTGCTCGATCTCACGTGCCACATCCTCGCGTATCCCTCTAGTAAGCGTGACGCATACCGCGGGGCCATGCCGGAGTCTCGGTCGTTAACGAAATAAAGCTGAGAAATCGCTAGCACAACTACAAACGGACATACCACACCACACACAGAATCGACAAAGCTTGCAATCTGTCCATCTTTTCTGTAACTTGTATGGTAGTGGTTTCCCGGGTGCAGTCCAATTAAGCCACAGGATCCACTCCTGGTAGTGCCCTTGTGGACATTCCTTTAAGGTTCAGCTTTGCAATCATACTGCCCCCGGAAACCAAAAACTTTGCCTTCAGGGATGCTGTTTGGAGGTTCGTGGGAATAACGCCGCCCGATCAGCAGTCGGCATATGGGTCGCCCTCCCAGGGCTGTGGGGTACTCGGTACCGGGCCGGTGTCAGTGGGATGTGTCACAGCAGCGGTGACCAGGACGGTGGCCCTGGGCGCCCATGTAAATGGCGTGGTATAATGGTAAAGAGTTTATATAGATAGTTTGACGCCACCTGTGGTGTTCGGCAACATAGATGTTAGGCCGACGCTGCATGCAGATCCTCTGGGACTGATGGTGTTGTGCAGCAAAGATGGTGAAGCTCCCTACAGGTGGAGCTGGAGTCCCAGGGAAGTGTAGATGTAGTGATGGGGGAAAGGCACAGGCAGTGTAGGTGCTGGTACCCAGATGAAGCTGTGCTGGAATAACTGTAGGACACCAGAGCGTGCAGTTCCAAAGCTTTACTCACAGTCTGCAGGTTACACAGATGCCTGCCTCTGTGCTGTGTCCTCCGGGTCAGGACCTCTGCCAACCTCCGGGACCAGAATGGAAAGCTCCCTTCCAACACTCCGCCAACATGTACCTTCCTGAACGTCTCCTTTCTAGCACTTGTGGGGGAAGCACTCACAGGACCGTGGTTCACTGAAACGCCTCCTGTCTAACAGATGTTCCTCAGACTTTACTTGTATGGCAGACAGCTGTAGCCTTTTCCTTCTGCCTCGCACACGTCGATGCTGGGGCCTCCTAGCCTTAGTTGGGTACAGAGCATTTATAGCTGCTAGTTCCCCCGGTTTCTGCTGCAGGAACGTCAGTGTCCCTACAAACTTGGAGACCGGAATCCGGACCTTGCGCTCCAGCTAGGAGTGAGCCTTAACTCTGCTCATCCTCCAGCTCCCCTTCTCACGTCCACACACTTCCCCTTCCCTGCACAGAGTGCCCAAACTTACCTCCTCCCGACCACAGAGAGCAGCTCCTGAGCAGTCAGGTTCAGAGGTCTCCCTGCTGGCCTGGAGTGGGAAATGTGTTGTGTGTTGGTTTCACTGCTAGAGAGATCCTTCGTTGCTCCCAAGCTTGACAACACACTCCCTAGGAGGAAGGCAATGCCACAGTGGCGACCGTACTCTTGGGGATGCCACAAGTGCACTGAGGCCCAGCCACTGCTGGATGATGCTGCTGGTACATTGACCCAGACCACTACATTCCCCTCGCACTCTACACAGCCAGAATCTGACCCAGAGGAAACTCAGGTTCCCCTTCCCGCATACTATACCACCTTACACGGTGACAAAGAGGAAGGTGCAGATGAAAGTGCAGGTTCCTTGAGCAGGTGGGGGGCATACTCATGGGCGATGGCACTGGCACAGGGCACCGCATAGTACGCAAAAGTGTCTCTGCCGGTGGGAGGGCCTAAACAGCCAAGTGCAGTGAGATGGAAGATGGGGACGACAAGGAGTTCAGAGTAGTGCAGGGATTCCCTAGCAAGGAGACTTATGTAATTGTTTTCAATGTTGGGACAGCAATTTTTGGGGAGCACTATACTCTGGTGAATGATATATGGGGCCCACCATACACTGGAGCATTCCAAAGGTGGACATCAGACACTGGAGCAGCATTTACAGGGCCCATTATACACTAGAGCAGTAGAAATGGGGTCCATTATATATGGAGCATTATTTGGGCCCATAAGACAGTGGAGCTTCATCCATTGGGACCAACATATACTGTAGCATTATGTGGAGCTCATCATATAGGGTTTGAAACATTATATGGGAATAATGATTCCGTATGGAGAAATATATGGGCCTCATTACTCTGTAGAGCGCACTTAGCGCTGGCCATAATACTGTATGGAGTTATATACTGTCCGTTTTTGGAGGTATTGGAGAATTTAAAATGGATATCAGTCATGAGATGTAAGAAGTGAAGTATTTTTCATTGTACTATACTGCTATTTCTCTGCCGTATCGGAGCATCATGAGTTGTGGTATGTGTTAAAGGGGCGCTCTTTGGCCCTGGCCCCACGAAAACCTGGAGCCAGCCCTCCCCCCCCCACAACTGTAGCCAAATAACCCCCATTTTTCAGTGCGTAACTAGTATTATGAAGTTAATTAAGGTTGACAAGCTTCAGTAACAAGAATTTATGCTTTTGGCATTCAAATGGGCCCTGTTGGTGTGTTTCCTGTCCTCCTTTCACTGCCGACTTTAATTCTCCATTGACTTACATTGGGTTTCGTGTTTCGGGACGATCCCGACTTTTCCCTATAGTCGGCCGATTTTGCTCGACCCGACTTTTGGAAAAGTCAGGTTACATGAAACGAAACTCGACCCTAAAAAAACAAAAGTCGCTCAACACTAATAGGCACTCCATGCAACCGAATTATATGCTGAATAAATAAACGGGCCAGCAGATGGTAACGTGGGGAGAGGTACAAAGTGGGCTTGTTTTGAAAACCTATCCACCACCACCCATATCACCGAGTTGCCCCTGGAAGGAGGAAGATTTGTGATAAAATCCATGGACAAATGTGTCCATGGTCTATCCGGAATTGGCAAAGGCATCAACTCCCCGGCCGGCCGGACCTGGGAACTTTTAGAACGAGCGCACACCCCACATGCAGTCACAAACTTTTTAATATCTGTTACCATAGAGGGCCACCAGAATCCCCTCGCAATTGCCCCCTGGGTAGCTGTAATCCCAGGATGAGCACGCAGCATAGAATCGTGAAATTCCTGCATAAGTCCGAGACGAAAACGTTCCGGTACAAATTTATTTACCAGGGGGTTTACCACCCGGAGCCCGAGCCTTGGCTTCCAAAATCCCTCTCTGTAACTCAGATGAGATTTCGGCCACCACTACTCCTGGCTGAAGAAAGGAGGAGGGAGGTTCTGGAGGGGACACCGAATCAAAGCTTCGGGATAAGGCATCAACCTTGATGTTTTAAGATCCCTGGCGGAATGTGATGGTAAACTGAAATCGAGAAAAAAAAAGCGCCCACTGAGCCTGTCTGGGGGTCAGTTTCTTGGCAGTCTCGATATAAGCCAAATTTTTGTGATCAGTGATGACTGTAATGGGATGAACGGCCCCATCCAGGAAATGCCTCCATTCTTCAAAAGCCAACTTTACCGCCAATAACTCTCTATTCCCGAAATCGTAATTTCTCTTGGCAGAGGAAAATTTTTTAGAGAAGAAGGCGCAAGGTCTCAGATTAGTAAGGGTAGGAGGGCCCTGAGACAATACTGCCCCCACCCCTACTTCCGAGGCGTCAACCTCCACGACAAAAGGTCTTGACGGGTCGGGTTGTACCAATACAGGGGCTGGAGAAAAGCATTTTTTTAATGTCATGAATAGTGTTGAGTGATACCATCGTGAAATATCGGATCGGATTGGACCGATACCCAAAAAGTATCGGATATCGCCGATTCCGATACCGGAAACCAATGCAAGTCAAGGGGACAGAAATATCGGAATTAAAAAAAACCCTTTCTTTTCTTGTAGGTTAATTCTACATGAAGAAAAACAACAAATAATAATGTAGAATGTATTGGGGGAGGTGGAGGAGACATTAAAGGCATAGAGGTTTAGCCCAATCAAATGGAATAGCAGGAATAAATTTTTTTTTTTAAAGACGTTCGGAGTTACAAAGATATTGACTATGTTAACCTTTTTTATATTTTGTCAGATATGTATGTTTCACTACTTCCATGGTCTTCACCTTCTTTTTTACTTCTCCCACACTTTCTCCTTCATGATCCTCAGCAGCAGCATCTTTTTCATCAACTTCTTATTCACCTTATTCATCTTCTTCTACTTCACCTTCTTCCTATTATTCTTTTTTTTTTTACATTCTTCATATTCTTCTTATTCAACTATTATTCTTTGTTACGCTGCGGATGACGGTGGCGAGAGTGGACCCTCTGGGCCGTGACGCCGAGCCCTCCCCGAGCGAGCGCACCAAGTGGACCGACCCCTATACAGGGACCGTTAGGGAACAGACTCGGGAAGTTCAAGCGCCACAGCAGCCAGGACCAGGGGTTGGCTCAGGAGGGAGAGCAGATGATGAGGAGCAGAGGAAGATCCGGAGAGGAACCAGGAAGACCAGGGTCCAGAAACTGAGGGAGGTGGAGAAGGACGGAAGAGGATGGCGGGAACCAGGAGAGGCAAACTGAAAAGGGAAGGAGACACAGGGGTTACCAGGAGGCACAGGCAGGAGTCTCAGGGGGAACACAGGAGACACAGGTGGGAGACACAGGGATTATCAGGAAGAAGAGGTACAAGACACATGGGGTTAACCAGCGTGCAAGCTTGCAAGAAACTAGCAGCAGAGAGCGCTGCCTAGACATAAGAGAGGTAACTCAATAGTCAGGCGCCTCCACTGAGGGAGGGCGGCCTGAAATACCTGGTGGTGGGCTCTGATAGGTCAGGAGGCTGGTCCGGGTCAGGTCACGCCAGGCGGGTGGCTGACGGCAGAGGCGCGCGGCTTAACCCCCCAGCGCTTGCGCAGAGGCATAGTGCGCGCGGCCGAGGGAAGTGGAGGAGTGCATCGGGACACCGGCCGCCGGAAAGCGAGGAGAGCGGGGGCACGCGTCCAGGACGCGTCAGAGGAGCGAGTCGGACCAGAAGCGGAGGTGGTGAGTATGGCAGCGGGAGCGGGAGCAGCGGAACGGGGAGCGGTGCTGACAGTACCCCCTCTCTTACACTCCCCTCCACTGCGTCTGGCTAAAAACCTCTTAAGAATGCGTGGAGCATTGATGTTCTCCTGCGGCTCCCAAGATCTCTCCTCGGGACTAAAACCCTTCAAATCGATCAGAAAAAAGGTTTTACCCCTAACCTTTTTCGAGGCCAGAATGTCTTTTACTTCAAAGACATCATCAGACGTGACTGGAAGAGGAGAAAGGTTTGGGGCTGGGTGAAACCGATTCAAGACAACTGGTTTAAGGAGAGAGACGTGGAAGGAGTTGGGGACCCGAAGTGACGCAGGCAACTCCAGTTTGTAAGACACGTTGTTAAGACGTTTGAGAATCTTGAAAGGCCCAATGTAGCGCGGTCCCAGCTTGTAAGGAGGGAGCTTTAGCCTAATGTACTTGGCTGAAAGCCAAACTTGTTGACCTGGGAGGTATGTTGGAGCATCCAAGCGTCTTTTGTCAGCGTGCCTCTTCATGCACTCCCCAGACTTCCTGAGAGCCTCCTTAGTCTCGGTCCAGATTCTAGAGAACTCTTGGGTCAGGGAATCGGCTGCAGGCACACCGGAGGAACCGGATATAGGTAGAGGGACACCACGGTGCGTGCCAAAGACCACAAAGAATAGAGACTTGGCTGATGACTCGCTGGGATGGTTATTGTAGGAGAATTCTGCCCAGGGGAGTAGATGGACCCAGTTGTCTTGATGAGCGTTAGAGAACTGCCGTAAGTAGGACGCTAGCACCTGATTAACGCGTTCAACTTGACCATTGGACTGGGGATGGTACGTGGATGAAAAGTCCAGTTTTACCTCCAGAAGTTTACACAGAGCTCTCCAAAATCGAGAGGTGAACTGTACACCTCGATCAGCAACAATATGCCGTGGAAAGCCGTGGAGGCGGAAGATGTGTTGGATAAAAATCTTCGCCAACTCTGGAGCGGAGGGCAGCGCTGGAAGAGGAACAAAATGGGCCATCTTGGAGAAGCGGTCGACCGCCACCAGGATAGTCGTAGATCCGGAAGAGTTAGGCAGATCCGTGATGAAATCCAAAGCTATATGTTGCCATGGAACCGAGGGAATCGGGAGAGGAAGCAGGAGATTGGCGGGTGGCCGCCTAGGAATCTTGACCTTGGCACAAGAGGGACAGGAGGCCGTGAAGTCAGTCACATCCTGGCGGAGTGAGGGCCACCAATAAAAACGAGCGATGAGCTCCAACGTCTTTTTGACTCCGACATGTCCAGAAATTTTAGAGGAATGTCCCCAATGCAGTACCTTTTTTCTTTCAGAGTCAGGAACGTAGGTCTTGCCGGGAGGAGGAGTAATCAATCTCACAGGAGCCACAGTGATGATCCTGGCGGGATCGATAATGTGAGTTGGTTCCTCCACCAGATCAGGAGACTGTAGAGACCGGGGCAATGTGTCCGCCTTGATGTTCTTTGGCCCGGGACGGAAACGCAATTCAAAATCGAACCGTCCAAAGAAGAGAGACCATCTGGCTTGCCGAGGGTTAAGTCTCTGGGCTGACTGAAGATATGCAAGGTTTTTGTGGTCGGTAAAGATGGTAAACGGATGGACCGACCCTTCAAGAAGGTAACGCCACTCCTCCAGTGCCAATTTTATGGCCAACAGCTCGCGATCCCCGATGGCATAGTTAGACTCTGCCGGCGAGAAGGCCTTTGAAAAGAACCCGCAGGTAATCAGTCGGCCGGACGGGGACCTCTGTGAGAGCACTGCACCTGCTCCGGTGGAAGAGGCATCTACCTCCAGGATGAATGGCTTATTAGCCTCGGGTCGGTGTAGGACAGGTGCAGTCGCGAAGGCTTGCTTCAAACAGGAAAAGGCCTCTTCAGCCTCCGGGGGCCAGGACGAGGAGTTGACGCTCTTGCGAGTGAGACTGGAGATGGGTTTGATGACGGACGAAAAATGTGGCACAAATTGACGATAATAGTTGGCGAAGCTGAGGAACCTTTGAATCGCCTTGACCCCCACTGGGCGGGGCCATTGATGAATAGCCGACAGTTTCTCAGGATCCATCTCCAGCCCAGAATCTGAAACAATGTAGCCCAAGAAGGGCAAGGAAGACTGCTCAAAGAGACACTTCTCAAGCTTCGCGTAGAGGCGATTCTCCCGCAGACATTGTAGGACCAGACGAACACTCCTCCTATGGGACGCCAGATCCGGGGAAAAAATAAGGATGTCGTCCAGATACACCACCACGCAGGAGTATAACAAATCTCGGAAGATATCATTGACGAACTCCTGAAAGACCGCGGGAGCGTTGCAGAGACTGAAGGGCATAACCAGGTATTCGTAATGCCCGTCCCGGGTGTTAAAGGCGGTCTTCCATTCGTCACCAGGGCGAATGCGGATGAGGTTGTAAGCTCCGTGTAGATCCAACTTCGAGAAGATGCGGGCTCCCCGCAGCCGGTCAAAGAGTTCTGGGATGAGAGGCAAAGGATACTTATTCTTCACAGTAATGTCGTTCCGACCACGGAAATCAATACAAGGACGGAGAGAACCGTCTTTCTTCTTTACAAAGAAAAACCCGGCTCCTGCCGGGGAGGAAGACTTCCGTATGAAACCTCGAGCTAAATTCTCACGAATATACTCGGACATGGCTGTAGTCTCTGCTGGAGACAAGGGATAAATTCGCCCTTGAGGTGGGGTGGTCCCGGGCCGCAGGTCAATAGGGCAGTCATACGGGCGATGCGGGGGAAGAACCTCTGCCTCCTTCTTATCGAACACGTTGGAGAATGCCCAGTATGCGGTTGGTAGAGCCTCAGGACCCGAGGAGGCTGGAGGGGGATTGGCTGGGCGGACAGACCCCAGGCACCTCTCTTGGCAAGGATGCCCCCAGCGGAGGACCTCACCGGATCGCCAGTCCAAGACAGGTTCATGTGTCCTAAGCCATGGAAAACCTAGCAGCACAGCATGAGAAAGGTTGGGAAGAACGTAGAAAGCGATCCACTCCTGGTGCAAGGCCCCGATTTGCAGGCACACCTCCTCCGTAACCAGGGACACAGATTCTCGCAGGGGTCTTCCATCTACTGAGGCGATGACACGTGGAGTCTTCAGGGAAATCACGGGAATCTGGTACTTCTTCACCTCCTTCAACCTAATGAAATTCCCTGCCGCGCCCGAGTCCACATAGGTCACCTCCGAACCACGTCTCTGGCCCAAAACCAGCTGAACCGAAAGGGTAAGGGGATGAGAGGAGTGAGACACACCTAGATCGGCCTCTCTTACCTGCCCTAGGTGGAGGAGTTTCCCGGTCTCTCAGGACAGGAGCGTAGGAAGTGAGACGTGCTGCCACAATACAGGCACAAACCCTCCATCAATCTCTCCTTACGGCGCTGTTCTGCCAACTTGACCCGATCCACCTGCATTGGCTCTGGCGCCGGACTGGAGGATGCCCCAAGAGGACGTGGGCTGGACGGCCTGTGAAAAGAAGCAGATGGTCTAAGCGGTCTCCTATCCCTAGCAGTCTCCCTAGCGCGTTCCTGGAACCGGAGGTCGATTCGTGTGACCAAAGAAATTAGATCCTCCAAGGAGGTCGGGGTATCTCGCCCTGCCAGCTCATCTTTAATTTTGCCAGAGAGACCACGCCAGAAGGCCCCAACCAAAGCCTCGTTATTCCACCCCACCTCAGAGGCCAAGGTACGGAACCGGATGGCGTATTGTCCGACCGCAAGAGTGCCCTGGGTGAGGCAAAAAAGAGACTCCGTGGCGGAAGCCAACCGTCCGGGCTCGTCAAAGACCTTACGGAAAGTGTCAGTGAAGGTCTGGAGGCTGGAGACTATGGGATCGTCCCGCTCCCACAGGGGGTTTACCCGGGAGAGTGCCTCTCCCTCCAAATGGGAGACAATGAAGGCAACCTTGGCCCGGTCAGTGGGGTACTGTTGGGGCAGGAGTTCGAAGTGCAACCTGCACTGATTTAAGAAGCCTCAGCACAACTTTGGGTCGCCGCCATACCGAGGCGGTCTACCAAGCCTGGGAGGCGGGGAGGGTCCGGGATCAGAGCTGCGGGACGAATCGCGCCCGGCAGCCGACTGAAGGGAAAGCAGCCGATCGTCGACCAAAGCCATATATGAAAGAATATGGGACTGGGTGTCCCGTTGTTGAACCAGCTCCTGCTGGAGGCTGGCCAGTTGGGAGGCGTTACCAGGGTCAGCGGCCTGCAAGACCGACAAGCGGGAATCCATGGTCTTCATGAAAGACATAATATGGGTCTGGTTCTCCCTTAGGAAAACCAAATCCTTTTGGGCAGCGGCCCCGGCGGGGTCCATGGCCTGACTATACTGTTACGCTGCGGATGACGGTGGCAAGAGTGGACCCTCTGGGCCGTGACGCCGAGCCCTCCCCGAGCGAGCGCACCAAGTGGACCGACCCCTATACAGGGACCGTTAGGGAACAGACTCGGGAAGTTGAAGCGCCACAGCAGCCAGGACCAGGGGTCGGCTCAGGAGGGAGAGCAGATGATGAGGAGCAGAGGAAGATCCGGAGAGGAACAGGAAGACCAGGGTCCAGAAGCTGAGGGAGGTGGAGAAGGACAGAAGAGGATGGCGGGAACCAGGAGAGGCAAACTGAAAAGGGAAGGAGACACAGGGGTTACCAGGAGGCACAGGCAGGAGTCTCAGGGGGAACACAGGAGACACAGGTGGGAGACACAGGGATTATCAGGAAGAAGAGGTACAAGACACATGGGGTTAACCAGCGCGCAAGCTTGCAAGAAACTAGCAGCAGAGAGCGTGGCCTAGACATAAGAGAGGTAACTCAATAGTCAGGCGCCTCCACTGAGGGAGGGCGGCCTGAAATACCTGGTGGTGGGCTCTGATAGGTCAGGAGGCTGGTCCGGGTCAGGTCACGCCAGGCGTGTGGTTGACGGCAGAGGCGCGCGGCTTAACCCCCCGGCGCGTGCGCAGAGGCATAGTGCGCGCGGCCGAGGGAAGTGGAGGAGTGCGTCGGGACGCCGGACGCCAGAAAGCGAGGAGAGCGGGGGCGTGCGTCCAGGACGCGTCAGAGGAGCGAGTCGGACAAGAAGCGGAGGTGGTGAGTATGGGAGCGGGAGCAGCGGAACGGGGAGCGGTGCTGACATTCATATTCTACTTCTTCATCTTCTTCCTATTCTTCTTCTTCATCATATTCTTATTTATGACAGTCATTCCTGTAGTTGTTATCTATAAAAGTTTGAAGATTACACCTTCCGCTCTGACTGTCACAAAAGATTTACAACAGGATTTGTCGGCGTTCAATTTGGCCTGCAGCAGCAGGCATTTTCCAGGGGCGCCACGAGGAGGAACGGACTCACCCCCATACACTGCTTAGTCTTCTTCTGCTTATAATTTAGATAATATCATTTGCTCTGATTTTTAGTCTTATGCTTAATGTTCTTCTGCTTTTTGTTCTTCTGCTTCTTGGTCTTCTGCTTCTTGGTGGATGTCATCATGTTCTTTGTCCTCTTGGTCACCTTCTTCAGGGTCGCCTTTTTGGTAGTCTTCGGGGTGGTCTTCCGGGTCGTCGTCTTCAGGGTCATTGTTTTCGTGGTCGTCGTCTTCTTCGGGGTGGTCTTCAGGGTCGTCGTCTTCAGGGTCGTCGTCAGGGAGATCCAGAGTGATAACCAAAAACCATTTGCAAAAGCTTGAACTTGGAAATGTAGCAGAAGGTACAAGAAGGCTGAGGAACTGCAGAGAAACAGCTGACGGTACTGGAACCCAGATGGGTAGCAGAAGGAACAAGAGCCAATGGCACTACCGAGGACCAGCTGACGGTGCTGGAACCCAGAGGGGCAGCAGAAGGAACAAGAGCCAATGGCACTACCGAGGACCAGCTGACAGTGCTGGAACCTGGTTACTAAGCAGGAGGTACCTGTGCTAGAAAGCACTACCAAGGACCATCAGAGGTTGCTGGAACTCGGATACCGAGAAGGAGGCCCCTAAGCCAAAGGCACTGCCGAGAACCAGCTGATGGTACTGGAACCCGGATGGGTAGCAGAAGGTACCCATGAAAAACAAAGTTGCAAGGCCACAAGCCGGCCGCAGTTACCGAAACCCACAGTCCTACAGGGGGTGCTTGTCCTATTGGCACTATGGAACCAGCCTTTGTTGCCAGATCCCGCAGCCCAGATAGGAAGCCCATAAACTGCAGGCACCATAGACTCGGCTAACCCAACCGCAACACGACAGGACAACATATTGGGGGCAAAGTGACTTTGACACTACCCGGAAACAGCAGGCGTACTGGAACCAGGCTGGGCAGGAGGGAGTACCTGTGCCAAAGACAATGCCGGGAAACAGCTGGCGGTGCTGGAACCCAGGGAAAAGACTACAAACAGAGTGGAGACAGAGGCCTAATTGGAGCAAGTTTAAAATCTGTAGTTGTGTGAGTGTGGACAGAGCAGGAGAAATTGCCGGACACACAGCTGGGGATCAGATGACATTTCTGAACCCCAATAACACTGGAGCATATGTTGACTGTGCAGACGGCACTTCTGAGCAGCAACTGGCTATGTTGGAGCCCAGGGTCAATCAGGGTGTAGGCTGAGGCCTAATTTCATTTCATCAAGTTTAATATCTGTTGTAGACTACTGCTGATTTTAAACGTGCTCCAATTAGGCCTCTGGCTCCACTCTGTCTCTAGTATTTACCCTGGCCTCCAACACCGCCAGTTGCTGCTCAGAAGTGCCGTCTGCACAATCAACACTTGTTCCTGTGTTACTGGGGTTCAGTAACGTCAGCTGATCCCCTGATGTGTGTCTGGCAATGTCTCCTGCTCTGTCCACATTCCCACTACTAGATCAGCTGACGTTACTGAACCCCAGTAACACAGGAACAAGTGTTGATTGTGCAGACGGCACTTCTGAGCAGCAACTGGCGGTGTTGGAGGCCAGGGTAAATACTAGAGACAGAGTGGAACCAGAGGCCTAATTGGAGCAAGTTTGAAATCAGTAGTAGTGTGAATGTGGAGGCAGCAGTAGACATTGCCGGACACACAGCAGGGGAGCAGCTGGAGTTACTGAACCCCACTAACACTGGAGCATGTGTTTTTCTCTGTGCAGACGGCACTTCTGAGCAGCAACTGGTGATGCTGGAGCCAGGGTCAATCAGGGTTTAGGCTGAGGCCTAATTGGAGCAAGTTTTTATCTGATGTAGTTTGAATGTGGAGGCAGCAGGAGACTTTGCCGGACACACAGCAGGGGAGCAGCTGGCGTTACTGAACCCTACTAACACTGGAGCATGTGTTTTTCTCTGTGCAGACGGCACTTCTGAGCAGCAACTGGCGGTGTTGGAGCCCAGGTTCAATCAGGGTTTAGGCTGAGGCCTACTTGGAGCAAGTTTTATATCTGATGTAATTTGAATGTGGAGGCAGCAGGAGACTTTGCCGGACACACAGCAGGGGAGCAGCTGGCGTTACTGTACCCCACTAACACAGGAGCTAGTGTTTTTCTCTGTGCAGACGGCACTTCTGAGCAGCAACTGGCGATGTTGGAGCCCAGGGTCAATAAGGGTTTAGGCTGAGGCCTACTTGGAGCAAGTTTTATATCTGATGTAGTTTGAATGTGGAGGCAGCAGGAGACTTTGCCGGACACACAGCAGGGGAGCAGCTGGCGTTACTGAACCCCACTAACACAGGAGCTAGTGTTTTTCTCTGTGCAGATGGCACTTTTGAGCAGCAACTGGCAGTGTTGGAGCCCAGGGTCAATCATGGAGTAGGCTGAGGCCTACTTGGAGCAAGTGTAAAATCTGATGTAGTTTGAATGTGGAGGGAGCAGGAGATATTGTCGGACACACAGCAGGGGAGAAGCTGGCGTTACTGAACCCCACTAACACTGGAGCATGTGTTTTTCTCTGTGCAGACAGCACTTCTGAGCAGCAACTGGCAATGTTGGAGCCCAGGGTCAATCAGGGTTTAGGCTGAGGCCTAATTGGAGCAAGTTTTATATCTGATGTAGTTTGAATATGGAGGCAACAGGAGACTTTGCCGGACACACAGCAGGGGAGCAGCTGGCGTTACTGAACCCTACTAACACTGGAGCATGTGTTTTTCTCTGTGCAGACGGCACTTCTGAGCAGCAACTGGCGGTGTTGGAGCCCAGGTTCAATCAGGTTTTAGGCTGAGGCCTACTTGGAGCAAATTTTATATCTGATGTAGTTTGAATGTGGAGGCAGCAGGAGACTTTGCCGGACACACAGCAGGGGAGCAGCTGGCGTTACTGAACCCCACTAACACAGGAGCTAGTGTTTTTCTCTGTGCAGATGGCACTTTTGAGCAGCAACTGGCAGTGTTGGAGCCCAGGGTCAATCATGGAGTAGGCTGAGGCCTACTTGGAGCAAGTGTAAAATCTGATGTAGTTTGAATGTGGAGGGAGCAGGAGATATTGCCGGACACACAGCAGGGGAGCAGCTGGCGTTACTGAACCCCACTAACACTGGAGCATGTGTTTTTCTCTGTGCAGACAGCACTTCTGAGCAGCAACTGGCAATGTTGAAGCCCAGGGTCAATCAGGGTTTAGGCTGAGGCCTAATTGGAGCAAGTTTTATATCTGATGTAGTTTGAATATGGAGGCAACAGGAGACTTTGCCGGACACACAGCAGGGGAGCAGCTGGCGTTACTGAACCCTACTAACACTGGAGCATGTGTTTTTCTC
This sequence comes from Dendrobates tinctorius, assembly GCF_039654945.1. Taxonomy (NCBI): domain Eukaryota; kingdom Metazoa; phylum Chordata; class Amphibia; order Anura; family Dendrobatidae; genus Dendrobates; species Dendrobates tinctorius. The sequence continues at coordinate 29,378,497 of NW_027361682.1, read as the reverse complement.
TGTGCAGACGGCACTTCTGAGCAGCAACTGGCGGTGTTGGAGCCCAGGTTCAATCAGGTTTTAGGCTGAGGCCTACTTGGAGCAAGTTTTATATCTGATGTAGTTTGAATGTGGAGGCAGCAGGAGACTTTGCCGGACACACAGCAGGGGAGCAGCTGGCGTTACTGAACCTCACTAACACAGCAGCTAGTGTTTTTCTCTGTGCAGACAGCACTTCTGAGCAGCAACTGGCAGTGTTGGAGCCCAGGGTCAATCATGGAGTAGGCTGAGGCCTACTTGGAGCAAGTTTTATATCTGATGTAGTTTGAATGTGGAAGGAGCAGGAGATATTGCCGGACACACAGCAGGGGAGCAGCTGGCGTTACTGAACCCCACTAACACAGGAGCTAGTGTTTTTCTCTGTGCAGATGGCACTTCTGAGCAGCAACTGGCAGTGTTGGAGCCCAGGGTCAATCATGGAGTAGGCTGAGGCCTACTTGGAACAAGTGTAAAATCTGAAGTAGTTTGAATGTGGAGGGAGCATGAGATATTGCCGGACACACAGCAGGGGAGCAGCTGGCGTTACTGAACCCCACTAACACAGGAGCTAGTGTTTTTCTCTGTGCAGATGGTACTTCTGAGCAACAACTGGCGGTGTTGGAGCCCAGGTTCAATCAGGGTTTAGGCTGAGGCCTACGTGGAGCAAGTTTTATATCTGATGTAGTTTGAATGTGGAGGGAGCAGGAGATATTGCCGGACACATAGCAGGGGAGCAGCTGTCATTACTGAACCCCACTAACACAGGAGCTAGTGTTTTTCTCTGTGCAGATGGCACTTCTCAGCAACAACTGGCGGTGTTGGAGCCCAGAGATTACAGTTCAGGTGGTAGAAACATGAACACAACAGGAGACCTGGATACTGTTTCTAACCAATTATTTATTCTGGAAGAGGACTGGCAAATTCCAGCGAGATCCAGGCGTTGTTCATTTTCAGAAAAGTAAGCCGGTCAACGTTATCGGAGGATAGTCGCGTGCGACGGTCTGTTAGTACACCACCTGCGGCACTAAAGACGCATTCCGATAGTACACTGTCAGCAGGGGAAGCCAGCACCTCCAATGCATACTGGCTTAGCTCTGGCCATGTATCCAGCTTAGAGACCCAAAACTTGAAGGGGGAAGGGCCGTCTGGGAGTACACTGACAGGGCAAGACATGTAGTCTGTCACCATCTGATGGAAATGTTGCCTCCTGCTGACTGGAGCCGTCTGTGATGGTGTAGACATTTGTGGTGGGGACACAAAACTTTGCCACATTTGGACCATACTGGTCTTGCCTTGTGCTGAGGCGCTGCCTCTGCTCCCTCTTTGTGCAGAGCTTCCTCCACTGCCTCGAAGCACAGAGCTGCTTTGTAAAGCACTAGAAGCACTGCTCTCAGGTGGAAAGGAGAACATGATGGAATGCACCAGTGTGTCTTGGTACTCCCGCATTTTACGCTCCCGGTTCAATGGTGTTATGAGGATTTGTAAGTTGTCCCGGTAGCGAGGATCTAGGAGGGCGTACACCCAATAATCAGCCGTGTTGAGAATGTGGGCGATGCGGCGGTCGTTTCTCAGGCACTGCAGTATGAAATCAACCATGTGCTGCAGACTCCCAACTGCCAAAGAAATGCTGTCCCCTGCTTGAGGCGTTATCTCTGCCTGCTCTGCATCACCCCACCCTCGCTCTACATACTGACTACTAGAGCATTGTCTACCTCCCTCCTCTGGAGAGATGTCTTCCTCCTCCATTGACTCCTCCTCACAAAGTGTCCCCTGCCTAGGCCATTGTGAGGAACCACGTTGCGCAGACCGTCCAGAAGCAGATGGCATTTGTGACTCCTCATCCTCCACCTCTTCCAAAACCTCCGCCCTCAGTGCTTGCAGTGTTTTTTGAAGCAGGCAGATAAGGGGGACAGTCATGCTGACTAGTGCATCATCTGCACTCGCCATCCACGTGGAATCATCGAAGGCACGCAAAACGTGGCAGATGTCCTTCATAGAGGCCCACTCAGTGGTGGTGAAGTGTGAACGGTGTGCAGTGCGACTTGTTTGCGCCTGATGCAATAGGTACTCCATTACTGCTGCCTGCTGCTCACACAACCGCTCCAACATATGTAACGTTGAATGCCACCTGGTGGGTAGGTCACATATGATGTGATGTTCCAGAAGGCGGAATCGGCGCTGCAGAGCTGCAATGCGCGATCTTGCCATGCTGGAACGCCGCAAGTGAGCGCACTCTATGCGGACCTTGTGCAGCAGTGCATCAAGATCCGGATAGTCCCTCAGGAAGCTCTGCACGACCAAGCTGAGCACATGTGCCAGACATGGGATGTGAGTGAGGTTGCCTAGGCCCAGAGCTGCCACCAGATTTCGGCCATTGTCACACACTACCAAGCCTGGCTGGAGATTCGCTGGCACAAACCAGAAGTCGCTCTTCTGCTTGATGGCATTCCAGAGCTCCTGCGCTGTGTGGCTTTGATTCCCCAAAGAAATTAATTTCAGTATGGCCTGTTGATGTTTGGCCACGGCTGTGCTCATGTTGGTCGTAACAGGCTCCTGCAGCGCTGATTCAGAGGAACTGGAGTATGAGGAGGAGTGAATGTGTACAGACTGGATTCCTGCAATCCTTGGAGTTGGCAGAACACGTACAGTGCCACTCTCAAGATATGTACCCGGCTTCACAACATTGACCCAATAGGCAGTGAGGGAAAGGTATCTTCCCTGTCAACGGTTACTGGTCCACACATCGGTGGTCAGGTGGACCTTGCTACTGACGGCGTTTAGTAGCGCATGTTTAATTTTTCCCTCCACATGCTTTTGCAGGGCAGGGACTGCTTGCCTGCTGAAATAAATGTGGCTGGGCACGGTGTATTGTGGGACTGCCAGTGCCATGAAGTTACGGAAGGTGTCAGTCTCCACCAGCCTGAATGAGAGCATTTCAAGGGCCAGTAGTTTTGCAATGCCAGCATTCAGAGCCTGTGCTCGGGGATGGTTTGCCGAGTATGGCCACCTTTTCTCCCATGCCTGTGCTACCGATGGCTGTAGAGTGGCCTGGGAGTGTGAGGATGACAGGGAACGTGGTGCTGTGGGTGGAATGTCACTGGGTCTCTGGACAACAGTGCCAGAGGTGCTTCCATGGCGATCCAGTGAGGAAGCCGAACCAGCTGTGTGTGAGCTGGAGGAAGAGGCTACAACACGAGCTGAAGAGGTGGTAAGTGGTGCTGTAGGTTGGCCTACGTCTTCAGTGTGTCTTTGTAACTCCACCACGTGCTTGGTCGGCACATGTTTCCATATATTTGTGGTATTGAGGTTGCTGACACTTTTCCCTCTTCTGACTTTCTGATTACACAGCTTGCATTTGACAAAGCAAATGTCATCTGCAACTGTGTCAAAAAAGGACCACACACTGCAAGTCCTGGGAGCGCCCGCTTTGGGTTTTGGAAGAGGAATGCTCCTAACGGGTGCCGAAGTAGAGGCTACAGGCAACCAAGTCTGCCCCCTCCCTCTCCCTCCTGTTTTGGCCATTCGGGGAATCTCTTCCTCAGAGCTGCTCCCACCACCTTCCTGTTCCTCACGCCATGATGGGTCAAGGACCTCATCATCTACACTCCCTTCAAACACCTGCTTCTCCTGGGTAGTCTCGCCAGCACAGTACGCAGCAGAAAGTGGCACCTGAGTCTCATCATCTGATGCGTACTGAGGTGTGCTGACCATAGGCACTGGCCCACCCGCCTCTTCAGATTCAGAGGGACAAAGCAGTTGTGCATCACTGCATACTCCCTCTTCTTCACATTCTAGAATGCTGCTTGGCTGGCCCCGTTTTCAAGCCAAGAGATTCAGAGAACAGAAGTAGAGATGGCTCCTGTCCAGGGCTCTCTGACTGCTTGGGCAATTTGGCAGGTGGTGAAGAGACAGATGGTTGCTCTTCAGTGCTCTGGCCCTGAGAGGATGTGGAAGTAATTGAGGTCGATGCGTTAGCTGCCATCCATCCGACAACGGCTTCAATTTGTTCGTCCCGCAGCAGTGGGGTATGGCGAGGTCCTACAAATCTGCGCCTAAAGGACTGTTGCCTGGTAAAACTGGGGGATGCTGAGTCACTGGTGCCCGCAGCAGGCACAGAATCCCCACGTCCTCTCCCTGCTGAAACTCCACGCCCACGACCACGTGCCTTACTCCCTGCCTTCTTCATCTTGGTAGACTGATAAAGATGGGCAGAAAAGTACAAAGGGGGGCTTAGTGTGCTTATTCCTGAACAGCTGCTAACAGGTATAAGAAACACTAATTTTATAAAGTGTGTGGACTACACATTAATATGAGCTAATGTGGCCTACGCAACTGTCAAGTGGAGTGTTTGGTGAACTTTATTTATGGGTTTTTTTTTCAAAACAAAAAGGATGTGACCAAAGATGTGAAAGCGATAGTATCACAAACTTTTTGGCGCTATTACAATGCAGGAAGGTAACCTACAATGCAATAGTAGAGACTCCAAAAAATAGGCTAATACTAATCTGGCTGCGGCTGCAGGGCACAAGCCAGCAAAAAGGCTCCTCTATCTACTCCTATATATCATGTTTGCAACCAACCAATGTAGATGGATACGGATGGTAGCACACTAATAGGAGAAAAAAAAAATCAGGAAAAATGAGCTTCAATAAAACAAAAAAAGTTCTATGCATGAGGCAGTGACGCACGCTGAGCGGACTACAACCAGAGGTGGCTGCAGAACACACTACAACGTGAGCTGCACTTACACACAGAGACCTCACAGACAGCCGTGAACAGTGCAGAGAACTGGGCACTAGCACTGAAAGGCTGCAGAAAGGCTCTGCTGTCTACTCCTATAGTGTTTGCAACCAATGTAGATGGATACAGATGGATGCACACTAATAGGAGAATTAATGAAAAATGAGCAGCAATAAAACAAAAATAAATATGTATGAGGCAGTGACGCACGCTGAGCGGCCTACAACCAGAGGTGGCTGCAGGACACACTACAGCGCGAGCTGCACTCACACAGACCTTGCAGACAGCTGTGAACAGCGCTGAAAGGCAAAAGAAAGCTACAGTGATTGATAATGTAGCCTGGGTAAAGCACAATATTATATAGCAAATCGCTATCTCTAACTGTTCCTCAGAGTCTTGAACAGCAGCCTGTCCCTAACTGAATTCACAGCAGAGTGAACCCTAAAAGGGGGCGGCTTTTATAGTGCAAAAAAAGAAAAGAGAAGCCAGCGTTGCCAAGGTCAGAACGCATAACATAAAGTGCATTTGCACATAACATCTAACTGTATTGACATGAGATTGCCTTGGCGCGGCGGGGTGGCTCAATTGAATTGATCAATTTTTTTGCTAAATATCTCATTTTGAATACAGTTAGATGTTATGTGCAAATGCACTTTATGTTATGCGTTCTGACCTTGGCAACGCTGGCTTCTCTTTTCTTTTTTTGTACATTGGTATGTGGCTGACCACCACTGTTGCCGTGCGCGCTGGGTTGTGTTCGCCATTTTTTCTGTGTTCACTGTGATGGATCTAGGCTGCTGTGCACACATACACAGCAGCCCCACCCTGCCCCAAGCTTTATTTAATTGTGCACCTGTATCTGAACCTGCATTGCCCTTCATCTATGCTTGCTGGTCAGGCAATGTGTGGAGGCTAAAACCTGACACGTCTGTATTCAGACCTGGTTGGCCTTCATCCGCACTTGCCTTTTCTGGCATCATGGGAGCGATCCAGAAATGCTCATGTACGGATTGCATTTAAAGTGGTCTTGCTTTTAATGTAGCTAGGAGGCCGTAATGGCACAGTGTTTATTAAAAACGTAGAGTAGGACCCCCCACATGAGATTGCCTTGGCACGGCGGGGTGGCTCAATTGAATTGATCAATTTTTTTGCTAAATATCTCATTTTGAATACAGTTAGATGTTATGTGCAAATGCACTTTATGTTATGCGTTCTGACCTTGGCAAGGCTGGCTTCTGTTTTCTTTTTTTATAGTGCATCATGACATCATTTCAGCAGCCAATCCCAGCCATGCCATTAGTTAACATGCCTACATGCCTAACAGGATGTGCCCACATTTCTGAGGATTCCTCATTGGCTGAATCAAATCAAACGGACTCATAGCATTATGGAAACTTCCAATTCCGGTATTCGATATGCTAAAAGTATCGGAACTCTGTATCGGAATTCCGATACCGCGAATATCGGCTGATACCCGATATTTGCGGTATCGGAATGCTCAACACTAGTCCTGAAAGAATTTTTTGCAGCTACAGACCAATTTTTTACATCAGCTCCCTTGAGAGTGAGGTCCGTTAGAGGCTTTACCACCTGCGAGAAGCCCTTGGTAAATTTCCTATAGAAGTAGGCAAAGCCCAAAAATCGCTGCAACCCTTTCAAGTCATGAGGCTGCACCAAATCCGTAACAGCCTGGACCTTCTTAGGATCCATGCGGAACCACTCCCCTGACACAATCAAACCCAGAAAGGATAATCCTTGCATGAAAAATGAACATTTTTCCAACTTTGCATACAAATGATTCTCCCTCAGTCTCATGAGAACCATCCGCAAATGGTGCAAGTGACATTGACTGTCCACCGAGTACACCAAAATGTCATCCAAATAGATAACCACAAAATGACCAATCAAATCAGAGAAAATTACATTAATAAAATTCTGAAAAACAGCAGGAGCATTGGTGAGACCAAAGGGCATAACCAAGTTTTCGAACAGCCCTTCAGTCGTCAGGAATGCTGTTTTCCAGTCGTCCCCTTCCTGGACTCTTATAAGGTTACATGCCCCACGTAAATCCAGTTTAGAGAACCACTTGGCCCCGGTGAGTTGGTTACATAGATCAGGAATTAGGGGGAGAGGGTATGTATTTTTCACAGTAATTTTGTTTAATTCCCGAAAGTCGAAGCACGGCCGCAAACCACCATCTATTTTCTTAACAAAAAAGAAGCCCGCCGCCACACGTGAAACAGAAGGCCTAATATGCCCTTTGCGGAGACTCTCAGTAATGTACTCCTTCATGGCTAGACGTTCGGGCCCGGACAAATTGAACAGGCGAGCCTTGGGTAACTTTGCTCCAGGGACTAGATTAATGGCACAATCAAAGGGTCTATGTGGTGGTAGTGCCTCAGCCTCACTTTCGGAAAATACGTCTTCAAAATCTTTCAGGTACTCCGGAATACCTTCCAGACTGACAGACGACACTGACACAGATTTTACTAGGGTGACAAAGTTGTCAAGTTACAACATAGACCGTTAGCCATACAACCCCAGTGAATGACCTCCCCTGTGACCCAGTCAATAGTAGGATTGTGGCATTGAAGCCAAGGCATACCCAGTACCACTCCAGCTGGCAGATTATTTAGAACAAAACACCTTAATTTTTCCACGTGAGTGGAACCCACTTTCAGAGAAAAGGTATCAGTCATGAAACAAATTCCCTCCCGGGTGATAGGAGAAGAATCAATTGCCACAATTTTAACAGGATCTTTTAACCTGACTGTCCCTATCTTATGAAGAGTCACAACTTTGGCATCGATTAGATTAATAGAAGTACCACAGTCAACAAAGGCGGTAGTCACAACCGGACCGCCTGCAAGTTCTAGTTTCACCGGAAGCAGAATTTTAGTAAGCAAGGAAAAAGGTACCTGGGAGTCTGGGCAACCTCCTTGATTGTTACCCAGACACAGTCTTTTTCCTGACGGCTAAACTGAAGAAGGGCAAGACGGACAGCTACTTTTCCAATGTCCAGAGGATCCACAGTAAAAGCACAGTTGGTTGTTTCTAGGGCATCTCCTCTCATTTTCCTTTAAGGACGTGGCACCAACCTCCATGGGCTCGGGACTAGATGCAGAGTCTCTCAGGTTGGAGAATAAAGGGGTCTCCTGCAGCATGGCCCCTCTTGCCCGCAGCCTACGGTCCATGCGGACAGCCTGGATCATAGCGTCCTCCAAAGAATCAGGTGGAGGATGAAGGGCCAGGGCATCTTTCAAACGTTCGGACAGGCCTCTACAGAACAAACCCCGGAGGGCAGCATCATCTCAGGAGATCTCCGCTGCCCAGCGTCTGATCTCAGAGCAGAACCACTCGGCCGAGTGTTTCCCCTGGCACACACTCATCACCATATCCTCATCTAGCCTCACAAGATCGGGTTCATCGTAGATGTGCCCGAGTGCCTCAAAGAATGCATTCACTGACATTCTCTCAGGGGAGGTAGGGGGAAGGGAAAAAGCCCAAGCCTGAGGGGAACCCCTTAACAAAGACATAATGACCCCAACCCTCTGACTCTCATCCCCAGAGGAGCGTGGCCTTAGCGAGAAGAAGAGTTTGCACCCCACCTTAAAAACCTTAAATGTTTTTTTATCCCCAGAGAAAAAGTCAGGCAATTTAAAAGGTGATTCAGGGGAAGTTAAGGAAGCATCTGTGGTACCCTCACCCCGGGCCCCAGAAGGAAAAGAACCCTGCATGGCATCAGTAACCTCCCTCTGAACCTGTTGCTGCAACTGAGCCAGGGTTCGGTGCTCCACAGACAGGTTTTGCATCATTTGAGTGAGGCTATTCACTTGCTCAGAGAGAGCATGCAGTGGATCCATGATTCAAGAAAAAAAGTGCAAACCTCGTTTAAATGTTTGGGTCAGCTATAATGTCAGGAACACCGCACTGCACCTGCTCACTGAGCCAGTACGCGTGTCCTGAGTACAAAACTGTGCACAAAGATACCTGTGGAATGGGGCAGTAGTGGTGACGATGCATGCTCCAGGCTCACAGGACCTGAAGCATGTGACTACTGAGGGCGTGGTCTAAACTCCAGAGAGCTAGGAGCTGAGGAAAACTCCTAGAAAGGTAACTACAGGACATTGTTACCAAGGGGCATAGAGAGAGACAGAAACCAGATCAAGGCACGGTCAAAGCACAAGATAGCACGACAGTACCAAAGGGTTAGGCAGAATGGATAATCAGGACGTAGCAATAGATCAGAAAACCAGAACGGGCAATAGACAGTACAATAGGGACAAACTGTAACGGAGTAATGATAGCCAAGCCAGGAGGTCAGAACCGGAAAAGACAATAATATCAAAACGAGAGATGGAGTACAGAGTGAGGGGACAGATCGGGTCATACACGGGAAGCAAACAAGCAATGCAGTGCACACACACACCATGGGGGTCAGCCACACAATCAGAACAACAACGGCTCAGCAGTCAGTATCACACAGGATAGGGTTAGATACACGGCTCAGCAGACGGTATCACACAGGATAGGATTAGATACACTGCTCAGCAGTCAGTATCACACAGGATAGGATTAGATACACAGCTGAGCAGTCAGTAACACACATGATAGGATTAGGTACACGGCTCAGCAGACGGTATCACACAGGATAGGATTAGATACACGAATGAGCAGTAACACGATAAGATTAGATACACAGCTCAGCAGAAACTATTACAGAGAAGAGGATTATGTACACAGCTCAGCAGAGCTGTGTATCTAACCCTATCCTGTGTGATAATGTCTGCTGAGCTGTGTATCTAATCCTATCCTGCGTGATACTGACTGCTGAGCCGTGTATCTTATCCCGTGTGATACTGCTCTCCTGAAATACTCTGTGCTGCTGTCACCCTGCTCCTCCGCCATATATCTCCCTATGTGCCCCCCATAGACCAGCACACTGCTCTCCTGAAATACTCTGTGCTGCTGTCACCCTGCTCATCCCCCATATATCTCCCTCTGTGCCTCCCATAGACCAGTACACTGCTCTCCTGAAATACTCCGTGCTGCTGTCTCCCTGCTCCTCCGCCATATATCTTCCTCTGTGCCCCCCCATAGACCAGCACACTACTCTCCTGAAATACTCTGTGTTGCTGTCACCCTGCTCCTCCACCATATATCTCCATCTGTGCCCCCCATAGACCAGCACACTGCTCTCCTGAAATACTCTGTGCTGCTGTCACCTTGCTCCCAGAATCCTTGCTGCCTGCCATCCTCGGTGACCAAAGACCCCATTCCCCACCTCAGATCCTGTCCTGGTGATGTGTGAAAGTGAGGCGAATCAGGCGACAGGGGCCTGATATATGGTGAAGGGAGCAGGGTGACAGCAGCACAGAGTGTTTCAGGAGAGCAGTGTGCTGGTCTATGGTGGGGGGGCACCCTGTTCGGTGCCAAGGATTGTACATAGAGCGCTGTGTTTTATACACATGGATAGACCGTTTTCTTGTCTGCCCCACAGAAATCCAGGAAACATTTCTGCTGATTGATGACCTGTTGTGATCCAGACCTTGCATGCAAAGACAGTCAGTAACTTTGCAGGCCCCATCAAAATGGCTGCTCACTGTGTTCCTAAATGTCGTCCTCTCTTTTCCCTTAGCAAACACCCAGAAGGGGAGGAGAGGAGTGACATCACACCCATGTCAGCAGATTCTGCCCATAATTACTGCAGGGCAGTAATGTGAGCTAGTTGTACACTAGTTTTCTGTGCCAAATTTCAGTAGCTGCTCCCCCTAGTGTTAACAAGTGGAAATGCCAAACTTTTTAAAATTGTTTTTCATATTTTACAAAATTAAAAACAAATGATAATATTTTTTAAGAAAATGTAAACATTAATTCTTCACATTTTTTCAATTGCTGAAAAATTTTTTTTTGGATGGCACCTTCCCTTTAAGCCTTAACCATGACTTTTTCATCTAGTTTTTGGGGTTTGATGGCTCTGGTCTGGGGTCTGTTTTAGCTAATGAGATTTTAGCTATCCATTTTCTTGGATAGTCTAAACTCGGTTGCTAGTAGGGGGACTGGGCTAGATTTATATTTAGTGGGTCTGGACTGAAGCCTTTGGGTGTAGACTCGAAACTTTTATTTTAGAGGTCTTTTCTTGGTTTGTATTTAGTGGTTTGTTCTGAGATCCATATTTGCTTATGGGTTTAGTCTGTGTTGGGATTTAGTGGGTCTGGTGTGAGTATTTATGGGGCTTGAATTGGTTTAGGGGGTCTTGTCCTAGTTTGTATCTTGTTCAGGGGTTTGATATAAGGTCTGTAGTCCATTTTTATAGTGTGATGAATGGTAGTGATAAGCACTGCTGGGGAGCCAGTCTTGAATGTGGTCCGGTGAACTAAAAAGGTACTAACTTTCTGTTGAACGTGACTACACATTTCTAATCCGTTCTGCACACAAAATAGTTACCTCACATAGAACAGACAGAGATAATTGGAACTAGCACAGCTCGTAGATTAAACGAGAATACAGAGACATGATTTTTTGGTTTGATTGGGTGATTTGCAAGCTAGATACACCTCATTAGCACAAGCACAAACGCCCACTTGGGGTTCTGGCATCCCCCAGGGGAAGAAAAGAGCAGTCAGATACCAACAACAGCTCAATACATGTGGCTGCGGATCACGGGCTTAAAGAGCAAAACAAGGTGAGATCATCAGCCCTCAAAAGAAATCACACATTCGCTACTGAATACCTATTTTGCTCATATTATTGCCATATACTGTAACAAGTTATGGATAGGTGGGTAAAGGAAAAAAACAACCACCTCTACATTAAAACTCCCCCTGATAAGACTCCCATTCCAGTTAATGGCATCCCGAGAGCTCAAGCATTTATCAGTCATCTTAAATTTGTTGAAAAATGTCCTTTAAATGGGTCTTAATACTAGATCAAAAGTGCCCAGTTTTTGCTCTTTTTTTATTTCCATTGCTCCCCTGACCATTTTACTTTTTGCCTTTGTAAAATCCAACATACGATGCCAAAGATATGGGCTTGTTTATTTTGTCCTAGTGTTAATAGTCTTTACAAGAGGGCGTGGCTCACAAGATCCTCTAGGGCATGTCTTTAGGCTTCTCTGCATTATTACCATGTTGGCACCGCCTCCTTAAAAATACTATATAGATTAGCACTAAGTAAAAAGGACAATCACTCTGAAACAATATGATAAATTTTAAAAAAAAAGAAAAGCGGAATACTCAGAGGAGCAGAGAATAAAATATTAAATGCAAAACTGGACACTTTTAACCTGTTGAAAATTTTCTTTATAATAAGCTAATAGCAATGCCAATTGTCAGTTACTTTACTGGAGTCTCTGACACAGTTACCAACATATCCACATGTATGTGTATGGTAGTGTAATTCAATCTCAGACACGTAAACTGAGCTGCGATCAGTGTCGGACTGAGATGCCAAGGGCCCACCAGTAACCAACGCCAGGGCCCCATTTTACAACTACATGCAAATGTTATATTAACCTCAATCACAAATTTATATAACAATGAAGTAGGTAGATGGTTAAATGAATAAGATGCTGCCTTTATCTGCACGTAGTGATTCAAGCATATTGTGCCCAGAACTGCTCACATAAGAGGGTGGTGGCGCACTCTTGCACAGGGGCACACCGGAAGATTCTCTTGTTCTCCTGTGGGCCAGTTCAAGCCTGGCTGCGATGCAGTACTAAACACAACCACAAATACAAAAGTGGGGTTGTGGTAAGTATCGAAGAGCTCATGGTGCATAATGGTATCTGTCAAAAAATCAGGTTACTAGGTACTCTACCACAATGCCCCTCTAAATGTTAACATGACTGAGTAAAACTATAACTTTTTGGGCAGTATGTCTGTAGCACTATTATTACTATTGGCACACTATAGTTGTGGTACTATTATTACTGTAGTATAGTGAGTAGGGACATTGGAGACCAGAGTAGGTACTGTAAGGGATGACCTTAAGAAGCAGCACCTATTCAGTATTCGAGGTAGGACATTGAATTGCCTAGTGCTAGGTCTATGTAAATATTAGATATCCTTTACCTGTTCCAGCTCAGGCACCATTACTATGATTAAAAACCCTAAAAGAAGTTTGGAAAACTACCTCCATTGACAAATGTGGGCTGTTATGTGGGCCTTGTTTCCTCAATTTGCTTTATTTTTGAGCACTGTTTAGATGAAACATGTCAATTTCATCTTTATAATTATGATACCCAGGAGATGAGTTAAGAAAATAATTAGAAGATCTGAGACATAAAATCAACATTGGTCTAAAGTCCTCACCAAAGTTCATAAATGCAAGACATGTTTAGCGGATTGATCGTCAAATATAAGCAATTCTGGTATATTAATCCCTAAATACGACAAGCAGTAAAATACAGAGGGGATTATAATATCTCAGCAGTAATTAATTGGTGGTGAAAAGAAACCTGCGGGGTTTTGTATCAGATTAGTTCAATCGTAATGCCACAGGAGTTCAGCGAATATTGATATATGCTGTACTGTGGACTGTAGCCAAAAATAAGAGCACACAGCGGAATTTCTTCTGACAGAAATTCAAGCAAACGTCCAAAATCTCATTGTAATTTATGTAAATGTCACCTTCAAAATTAATATAATTTTCAGGTGCTCATAATATTCAGACATCGACAGGAGGAACAAGACGAAGGCATATACAAGACTCGAATTATCTAGGACCTATTTGTCCAACCCCGTGGCATTTGTTCTTCTACGATCAACGCTGAAGCAATGAACTCCAATGTTCACAATGATTATAATTTTGTCCAAAAATATACAGCCCACATAAAACCCACCATATAGAGCTAAAATAATAATAAGTATTCCCATAGGGGTATGTTTTCACTGTTCATAAAGCCTTCGTTGGCAGGTTCAACCCATTTGATGACCAAAACAACACTACTGTCTAAATGGCAAACACCCAAACTGAGTGACCAATACACCCAGTTTTAAAAAGCAATTCCAGTCTTCAAAAATGATTACCAGTTTGACCAGTTTGGATCTCAATTCTGGGACCCGTGATTAGCCACCAGAACAGGCAATTTATGCCGATTATGCCACCCTTATGCCACCACAAGGAGTTGAATACAAAGTCTTATTGTGCGTTCGCCCTGCTGCCCAGTTTCCTATGCCTATGAGACCATGCTTGGCTATCTTCATCAGATCCATAGCGTTTGAATGGAGAGGTAGAGTGTTTGCATGATTGGATGCTCCTTTCTACTCTTTAATATCACCATCTTATGATTGAGGAAAATTGGGCACAGAAGTCATTCTGACAATCGGAGTGGGTGCCTGTGATGGGACCTACACAGCCCCAAGAAAAAGTGATAATTTTTGTAGACTGGAATACCCTTTTAATTTCTATATAATACCACTAATTTGGTTTTAAATATATTAAGTGTCACTTGAGAAATTCAAGGTGTTGAATAATTACCTAGTCACTTCTCCATTCTTTCAGTTTCCATCCTCTGTGTTGAAATTTACGACACCTTTGTGGCATAAATAAAGATGACTTTGTCAGCCTCGTTCAGCCACGCCACCCTCCAGGTTCAGCTCTGCCCACTTTTCAAAAAGAGATGAAATCGCCAAAATTATTAAGATTTTTTCACATCTATGAGTTGCAAAAAAAAATTTGCAATATTTCAAACAGTTTTACACCAAAATTCTGGCAAAAAACTGTTTGATGAATCTGGGACAAAGTCTTAAAATGGCCATAAACGTCCTAATGTTTGTTCCAACCTAGTCAAGACAGAAAATGATTTCATACTGGGGTGATAATGAGTAAAGATCAGTGACTCCAAACTTAGAATTTCGGGGTTCACACCGGACAGGTAGTGTCCAGTGCTAAACGCCAAACACTGACTTCGAGAGTGAGAGAGAGATTTTTTTTCCAGCAAAGTAAGTGTCCCCATTGTTTTCAATGGGGTTTGGGTTCTGGTTAAAGTTTGGGCACAGTTCAGGTACCCAAACCAAACTTTGGAAAAAAGTTTGGTTTGGGCACAGTTCAGGTACCCAAACCAAATTTTGGAATAAAGTTTGGGTCGGGTACCAGAAACCGAATTTCCATGGGTCCGCTCATCCCTAATAATGAGCACCATTTTGGAACAGTATTGAAGGGTTTACTCACCATGCAGCTTCACCAACGTAAGGGTTCTGATGATGGGTATATGTCTCACTTGCTCTTGGTGACAGAACTGGTTATCTATAGCCACCCGTAAAGAGTTTAGATGTCATAGCCATAGCATTATTTATACAGTACTTAATGAGGTAAGATGTCCATAAGCTGAGTGTGAGGGACAAGGGAGACCCCATTTTGGATTATAGATTCAGGACATCTCACTCCACTCCTGGAATGTGCCTCCCACCCTTGGCATTCCCCAGGACCAATGTTTTTCTTTAATTAAAAATCCAGGATCAAGCTCTTTGAAGTTCGGTGACTAGCAATTAGCACAAGGGTGTAAGTTCTAGTGCAGGCACAGCCAAACTGGATTCCTTTTGTCTAACTCATGCACTACAGGTCACAGCAAGGCTCTGAGGTATTGAATCTGGAAAATGACCTATAATAACAGAATGCAATATCTCTGAGACTAGCCGAGCACATAATCGGAACTGGCATTCCTTCCTCCACACACCCATGCCTGGCAGCCACCTGTAGCACTCTGCGTTATGGAGTTATGAATGTAGCTAACAGGGATTACATATGGTAGGCATATTTGGTCTCCCTGTACAGATAAAATCCAGCGGAACCCAGTGGCGGCACCGCTGACCCATTTGAAGCTACAGGCGGAAAGTTATGGGCCATTCACGGTTCTGCCTGGAAAATCATACTCTCAGAGATGGGAGGAGAGAGGCTGCAAAAGCCCAGGGATGTGCATGGAGTGTGGGAGGGACATCCTAAGAGATAAGAGGCAGCTGCTCATTTTGAGCTTAGTTTTTTCTAGTGGCAGAAAGATATGTAAGCTGACACAGCCAGGAAAACCACGTAACTAAGACTTGGACCTGTGATCCATCAGCGCCTCCCTGTGGTCACATGCTACATAACACGGTTGGTTTCTGACATGAATAAGCCTGCTGTCGGACGGAGCTTATTTTGAATAAGGAACTGGTGGCAGCAAACCGTACTGTTTTAGTGAGGAACTCAGGCAGCGACAACCGGGAGGTTAATATATATATATATCCCCAGCCTGGACTGGTGATATATGTCCCCCCTCACTGGGAGCGCCTCATTAACTCGTACCTATAAGGGAAGCCTTTCCGGCGAATATTTGCCCTCGGTGCAGTTCCCTGACTGACCTGGGGCAAGTGGTGGCGCCAGAGATCCCTGCTGGGTCCTTCTCTCCCCTCCCTCGAGGAGAGTGAAGTCGATACCCCCTTCCCCTGTGCAATCCGTCACACTGAGATTTCCACCATGACCATAAATCCAGACTAGATGGCACTGGCCTAGAACCCAACGGAGAGTCTCCATGTGGTCCGAGCACTTCAAAGCCATCATTACAATAGAATGTGACTGCCACTTCACTTTTGAAATTTTAAACCAAGATTGGGTGTATTCTAAATTTGGTGGCACTTTTACTGATATAATTGGTCCAATTGACATTTTTGGGGGAGGTATTTCTAAACTGGATATTCCAACAACATGATGGATAAATGGATGATCATTGGTTCCAACCAAAGGGACCCCCACCAATTCCAAGAACGGTAAACTGTGTCCTCCATGTGACTGAAGTAGGATAGCGTATAAATGACCATTGATCCATTCACTTCGATATGCCTCTGGGTGAGGTAGTATGCTTGTTTGATAACTGATCCCATTGACATTGAATGGGGCACAGCTGTGGCCATGGATGCATTTTGACGAGGTAAGGCTGAACCCTTATTCTTGTGATCAGTGGGGTCCCACTAGTGAAAAATTGTGCTTTCATATCCAATTAAGGATTATGGTCCATTCAATCAGGCCCATATACTTTACTAAAGAGGTTCTTTCAGTTCCATACAACTATGGTAAACATTTACGGAGGTGCTCAAAATTAAGGTTTTGCAACCCCAGACAACCCCTTTAGAGACCTCAGCACTGATCCTTTGTTGGATTAGGCTGCTGTGCACACACACGGCAGCCCCACCCTGCCCCAAGCTTTATTTAATTGTGCACCTGTGTCTGGACCAACATCGCCCTTCATCTATGTTTGCTGGTCAGGCAATGTGTGGAGGCCATTCCTGATATGTCTGTGTTCAGACCTGGTTGGCCTTCATCTGCACTTGCTTCATCTGGCTTCATGGGAGCGATCCAGCAATGTTCAGGTACAGATTGCACTTGATGTGGTCATGCTCTAAATGTATTTAGGAGGCCGTAATGGCACAGCATTTATTAAAAATATATAGAGTAGGACCCCCCATATGAGATTGCCTTGGCGCGGCAGGGTGGCTCAATTGAATTGATCAATTTTTTTGCTAAATATCTCATTTTTGAATACAGCTAGACATTATGTGCATATGCACTCCAATTTATGCGTTCTAACCTTAAGCAGTGCTGGCTTCCCCCTCTATTTACTGATCCTTTGTATATGCCCTAAAGATATACGTTAACCTTAAAAACACCATGTATACGATTTACAGACAGAATTTATATATGAAGTTGTAGCCTATTTACAATGCTCTTTTTTTTCTTTTTTTTTTTTAAACCAAGCCCTGAAACTACAGTATAAATGAGATACTGCTCGGAAAAGAACTGTAACAGGATTACAGTTATCCCCAACAGGACGCGGAGCTGTAAGCGAGCAGAGAGAATTGGATTTGGGTTTGCGTAGATAGACTAACTTACCGGGACCGGCTTGGAGCTTCTGCCACAAAACCCTCTTGTCCTAATATTGCTGTTTTAGTGCATGCATATATCTGTGACTATGTAGTAGCTTATCTACGCTAATGTAAGCATTGATAAGCCTATAAGACAACCAGTCCAACTCCTACAGCATAACAGTCTTTTTTAATTTAATTATAGCTCCGACTGAAGGATGGGGATGGTCTGGCTCAGAAGTTGCAGCCATAACTTTCTGCCATCATCTATTTTTTGTTTTTACAGAGGTTTGTCTTTCCATCTGTATTTTGTCTGGTCTCTACATAAGGTAAACAGTCTCATCTCTCCAGTGTTATCTTTAAGATTTGCTGAACCATGCAGTGCTCAGGGAGTGTGCAGACAGGGCTTATTTGCAAAGAATTTGAACTATTGTACAGGAGGTCATAGGATCATAGAATGTTAAGGTCCCGTTACACTAAACGATGCACCAGCGATCCCGACAACGATACGACCTGGTCAGGATCGCTGGTGCTTCACTACATGATCGCTGGTGAGCTGCCAAACAGGCAGACACACCAGCAATCAGTACCAGCGAGGACGCTGGTATCCAAGGCACATATCGGGTAACTAAGCGCGCGCGTCGCTTAGTTACAAGGTGTGTACCTTGGATACCAGCGTGCTCGCGCTGAGAGCTGGTATCCAAGGTAAATATCGGGTAACTAAGCGCGCTTAGTTACCCGCTGTTTATCTTGGATACCAGCTCCCAGCGCGAGCATGCTGGTATTCAAGGTACACAGCGGGTAACTAAGCGCCGCGCGCACTTAGTTACCCGATATTTTGCTTGGATACCAGCTCCCAGCCTCTGCTTACAGCGCTGGGAGCTCGCTGATCGTTACTCTCCCACTGCCACACGCGATGCGTGCTGGCCAGCGGGAGACAAACGATCAAAAAATGGCCCAGTACATTCCTGCACGATCAGCGATACCCGGTGGGGGGGGCCTGTCGCTGATGCGTGCCACACACAGCGAGATCGCTAGCGAGATCCCTGTTGCACCACAAAATCAACAATCTCGCTAGCGATCTTGCTATGTGTGAAAGGCCCCTTAGAGTTGTAAGGGACCTCCTGGGTGCTCAATGCAGGATTCACTAAACCACCTCAGACAGATGACTGTCTAGCCTCTGCTTGAAGACTTCCATTGAATGGGAATTCACTACCTCTTGTATCAGCCTATTCCACTCATTGATCACTGTCAAAAATTATTTTCTCTAAAATCTAATCTGTCCTTCTGATCCTACTTTGTTCTCATATGGTTCAGAGACTTGGGGTCAAATCCTTATGAAGAATCCACATGGACATAAGCTTGAATAGTCATGGAGAACTTGAGCTTTGAATTTGTGGAAACCCTTGTGTTTCAGAGGGTTCCTTTCTACCATGGGTGTATTTAATATTTAACAGTCTTTGGCTGGCTCTCAAGACATGTGACTTGATGGTTGAGCGATCTGTAGGAAGATCGATCTAGGGCAAGCCTAGATAGGTCCACCAGGGTCTTCTTTGCCGTTATCTTCTCTGCCATTATTATGCCTTCAAATTTTGGTCTTCCTCTTCGCCTTTGTTATTCTATTCTTCCAACCATGATGTCTTTCTCCAGTGATTGCTCTCTTCGCATTATGTGCCAAAAATAGGCAAGTCTCAGCTTGGTGATTCTTGTTTTGAGTGACATATCTGGCTTGATTTGCTCCAAAATTAATTTGCTTGCTCTTCTTGCCATCCATGGTATTGATAACATCCTGGTCCACCACCACATTTAGAAGTCGTTGAATCTTCTTCTGTGTTGTTTCTTTATTGTCCAGAAAATTGTGTCAGAAAAATTAAATGAAGCACTCTGCACCTCTCTAGGAGACACCTACCTCTGTAGGATACTCATATATTGGATTTGTGTGAATCTTTTTGTCATTCTGCACTTTATTTCAATAAAGGCAATTAATGCTGTAATATTACATGCCTCTTTTTTCTTCTCCTATTCAAGTAACACTCATCTGATGACATCTCAATATTGAGAAAGAAACGCGTCGGGAGGGACCTTTTCTTGGGGGGGTAACTATCATAGCCATATTTGGGTAATGTCCTTGTGAGGGTGGACGCAAATACACGGGGCACAACAGGGTAGACTACGGTGAAAAGACTGGATCCAAATACCCTGGGTGCCTTACAGAACTGGACGTTCCGTCGCTGAAATGGGTGAAATCTGAACAATCACATGCACTGGTGCTTTTTTATTAAGTTCGTCTTATGTGTATTGGAGGCACCAAATAACTATGGTCATTATGTAGGTGAAGCAGATGTGCTTTTTACTGTTGGTTGGCAATTTTCCCTATTTCTAGGTGCCTAAACACTGCCAAGGTGAGGCATTTGAAGGGATTTATCATGAAGAATAGAGCACAGGTTGATGGCTAGTTTTACAGACCCTGGACCACAAGTAGGCTATCCCACATTACATATGGTTTGAAGCTACAACTAACAGACAGCAAGAAGCTGTAGAAACAACAAACAAATTTGGAATCAGCGGTGTAACAAGAAGCTTGTGGGTCCCAATGCAATATCTCTAACAAGGTCCCCAACTATCTAGAGGCTTTTTATGGAACTGGTCTTCAAATATGAGCAAAAGATATCTTTTGGGTACTCCCAGGCAACTGATCCTGGGTCTAACTGGAACACTTGTACCCACTATAGTTACACCCTTGACTGAAGCAAGATCAGATAGAGACTAAAGTCAAAGCCGGTAAAGGGTATCTAGAATCACCACCTGTAGTATCCGAAAGTCAAAACAATAGAAAAATCAGGAGTAGGTCAGGATCCGGGTGAAGAAAAACAGATAACAACCTATGATTAAAGTGGGTAGTCAAAAAGCAGAAACAATGAGAAAAAATAGGTCATACTCAGGCAATCAAACTGAAACATAAAGGGGATACAGGAAGACACAGGACAGAAATCACTTGACAACCAGAAATCATTTAGCTGAATTGGCTGGATTACATGGCTGACCTTTGATGATGTCCTATCAGTGATACCAGCTGGGCCATGCATTGACTTCTATGAGGATGTGGGAACACAGTGGTGAAGAACGGAGAGGTGAATGAAGAGCAAAGGGTTTAACAGTAACAATCCTTGGGGTTTAGGGTATTATAGGTTTACATGCTCCACTTTCTAGGAGTATATTTTTTGCACAAAATTATTTACAATATAGCAGTACTATTCCTGTGTATGGTATGGTGGTGTTACATATAAGCATTATATAAAGTTCATCTTTATTGTAAGTGAATATTATGATACATTTTATAGGGTAGAGTGGATTGACTTAGTTAAAGAGGATTTGTCTCCAGGTCAAAAGTGTCCAGTTATTGTATCCCTGCTGCTCCCCTCAGTAATCAGTTTTTTGCCTTTTTGAAATTCGTCATAAAGATCCAGAGACATGGGCCTTTTTGTTTAGTGTTTTTTTTTTTTTTGTATGTACGAGAGGGCGTGACTCACATCATAATAATTCAGATCAGCCTAAAGACACGCCCCAGAGAATCCTGTGAACTACACCTCCTTGTAAAGACCATAGAAATTAGAACTAAATGTAAAAGCCTGTATCTCTAGAGCTGTATGGCGCATGTCAAACATACAAAAAAATGTTATATTCAGAGGAGCAGCGGGAATAAAATAAGTGCAAAGCCTGAGCACTTTTCACCTGGTGACAGACCCTCTAAGTTCTAGATATGTAAATGGAGGAAAAAATGGGGAGAAGAAAAAGGTCTAACTACTGCTCTATTTACCCAGCTAATAAAAACCCCTCATTAATGTTCCTGCATCAAATGATTAACTGCATCTTCAGGTTTCGTTAAGTAAGACAATGTCAACCACGGTGAGCAGCAGAAGAGTGTATTAGACAGTCTTTAGGGAGAAGTGTATAAGTGTTGTGATAAGTGTCCCTAGTGTCGTTAGCGTGAAGAATATTGCAGAAAACCAATTTGAAATGAGATATTTCATGCTTAAAAATGGGATGTAAATGAGAATAAACTATACATCATATTTGTAAGCGAGAGCGAGCATGAAAAATTCAGGGCCACAAGCAGGTCTATAAATCATCTACTCTCCTTACAAAATGCTATACGTTGTATTACTATGCTCCGGCTTTGAAGAGGCTAATCCCCCCAGAGCGACTGTAAGAGCATTACCGCTCCCCTATAGCGCAATCGGCGCAGAGCCCAAAGCTTGCACATCAATGGCTCAACACCCTCTACCACTGTCAGGACTGACTTTGATCAGATCTCTGAAAAACAGGTTGATTTCCAATGAAGAACAACAGATCAAAGGGAAAAGGGATGAGAACATTTGAGAGGTGTGTGGAAAGATGGAACGGAAGGGTTGGAAATCAAGCGTGCTATTTCGCATGGTGTAATGCCAATTTGCAACACCAGAGACCAGGTCAGCTCCGATAAATAGAATATAGCTAAAAGCTCAAGTCTCATTCACGTCAGTGCAGAGAACAGCAAGGTGGCAGTGAGACGGAGGGTGGTCAATAAGAGACTGAGAGCTGGTAACAATAAGACAGAAATAAATCAGATTCTCAGCGTAGCAAGCGATGACCTGGACACAGCCTTAAACGGACTGGGGCTAAATGATTTGCTAACATATTAGGTAAAAATGCATCAGATGTGCTTTTCAATAATAATGTTTGCGCACAATCCAGGCAACAAGCAGTTAAATCTGCGTATACTTTCACTAGCTCCTAAAGGGAAATCAGGCTTCACAGGACACTTTTTTTTTCTATTTCACACCAATTTTCACGCTGTTCAAGAGGGAAAAATGATGAAGGGAAAGTAGACACAAAAACAAGGGAAAAAAATAAGCTGACGCACAGAAGGAACGCTGGAGGGCAGAGCAGACACAGGGCACCCACTCCGTACTCTGTTGCTCTGATGCATTGTGCGTGTGTCTTAATATGGGTCCTGATCCAGACTAATTTAGAAATAAAGTATATGCACCCCACTGTACAGCTGGTAAGGGGCCTTTAAAGAGATGGGACCATCCATAGTTGCTTTATCCTCTTGGGTGGCACTTACATGTGCTGGTATCTGTCTCCGGAGAAACTGCATTGTGGTACAGGAGGGCTATCCATTTTGGGGATCAAAATCAAGGCACCATAATTCATGACCCTGTAATGACCAGAGGTCCAAATAAGATCCAGTGGGTCACAAACCGAGACTAAGGCAGAAATCCCAGAATTGTCTTTACTCAAACAACAGATACTGTACAATAGAACTTAGTATGTAGAGGAAACAGATTGAATACCCTAATACAGTACACTCACTCAGCCTGAGCTGAAATCACTATGCCAATCCAAGGTTCCCTGAAGAGTTACACAGGGATTTAAAATAAATTTACCAATCAGAAAGCTCAATTCAGGTACTCAGAAAACAGGTGTGATTGAATGTAGTGATATCAAGGGACCCCTTGGGATGGCACACTGAGTATAACCTACACAAGCCTACAATAACAATACATAATAAAATACAAGGTTCTTAAGCTCTCTAACTAGGAATACCCGGGTATCTATGACTATGGTACCTTTAACTTGAAGTGAGTCTCCTCTCAGGCATATAGATTGCATAGGCTGCAGCCAGTCCCAAATCTTTGGCGCCAATCAGTTGTAGCAACACAAGGTTCCTCGTCTTGTTGGCTGACACCGAGCCCAAACGCCGGGGACTTATAGCTCTGTAGCCTCAAGATGCTGTCTCTCCTCCTGTAGTCCTCACGAATTCTCCTACAAGCAATCCGTCTGATTCTGTATAAAATATTGGTCCAATATTTCTTCTCAGCTCATCACAACAGGGACTCCACAGAGTTCCAGTCACACAGCTCTCAGGAACGATTTGTCTCTGTTCCACAGCAAAGCCTCAAGCTCCCAAGATGAAGGGGTTAACACCCTCCACACATGGCAGTGTAGCAGTCTCTTACAGCATCCAATCTCTTTTCTTCTCACAAGCTGCTTCACACACACACAGTGTCTCTCAGGGCAGTCTCTCCTCTTACTGAAGCTTTCCTTAGGGCATGTGCACACGCTGCGGATTCTGCTGTGGACCCGCTGCGGATTTGGCCCTGCGGACCTGCGGATTCTGCTGCAGTGTACAGTACCATGATAGTCAATGGAAAATGAAATCCGCTGTGCACATGCTGCGGAATTTTCTGCGCAGATTTGCCGCAGTTTTAAATCCGCAGCATGTCTCTTCTTTGTGCAGATTCCGCAGCGGTTTGGCACCTGCTCCAAGATCAGGTGTCAAACCGCAGGTCTTTTCCCCTGTGGATTTACAATCCGCAACGTGTGCACTTACCCTTACAGCTTTAGACAGCAGACACCAGGCTCCACCCCCCAGCACACAGTTTCCCAGAACTGCAGCACCTGCTCTTAGCTACAGCAGGCAAACACCACAGGGTCCTAGTGCTCTCCTGGTATAATCAATGTTCACCCTCTTACAACTCTGTAGCACCACTTTAAGCCACCTCTGTGGGCAGTGTGTCTGGTAGTTCTCATCTTAATATTATGCAGTGCCTCCACCTGAATCTTGCTGGGAGCTGTACTGGGATGCAGGAGGATCTTCCTCTTCTGCCATGGATCGACTCGGAAACCTCTGTCCACACTCCGTATACACTCACAAGAGATGAGGTTGGACAAATTAACAGGTTTATTTACAAATGGTGAATATGGTAAGGAGAATATCAAGTAACAATAAAGGAAATAGTATTACACCATCTACAAGTACAAATACAATATAGGGCTTTGCAGTTAATGTTAAGGATGATGCTTCCCCTTTAAATCACAACAAGCACACTCCTAACTCATACTGTTTAAACTACACATGGCTGCAGCAATGGAAACTACAAAATTCAATGTTGGCGCTCAGTTTCTGTGGGTGAAGGCGTGCTTGCAGAGTCCATTGGTGCATGTAATGACTTAGGAACAAGATCCACTCCACGGCTAGTCCTGTTATAATTCCAAGTGTGTTGAACAACAAGACCCAGCAATGCTGTCTTATAGATGTCTCTTATATACTATTGATGTGACAGTTCTGCAATCACCCAGGATTGAAGCCTTGAACTTTAGCATTCAGTAGGGATGGAAGGCAGAGTTCTTCTCCTTGATGGGAAGTCAGGAGAAAGAGGGCAACCTGATGCAACCTGGCAGGTCTGTAATTGTGGTGTATCTCCAAGGCTCACTGTCCTCTCACATGTAGTTGCAGAACTGTCAGTTGACACACTGTGCTCTCCATGTGGTTCACTGCTGTCTTCTCTCAGTAATGGCTGACAACCCTCATGTCCTCTAGCACTATCTCCTCCCTTCTTCTGCAGCTTGCTCAGCCAATCAGTCCTGTCCTCTGATGCTGCTCCTCCTCTTCCAGGTTGCCAAAGCAATGGAGCTAAGCAGAAACTAATGTCTCTTACTGAGAAACACTGTCGGATCCAATCAGACTCAGTTTCCGGACACCAGTCTTCCCCAACAGGGGTTGCACTCTCCCCCTGGTGAGTCACTGTAGGCTCCTGTGCACAAAATGAAGACTCACCATCTGCAATCAAAACGGGTACCAACTACCATAGCCAGACATACACAAATCCCTTACGGACTACACAGGAGTGCAGTGGAAATTCGGCCATATACTGTATAATTGAAATGAGGGTAGGGATGAGCGAGTATAATCGTGGATATTCAGTACTCGGCGAGTAATGCGGTACTTGCGGTACTCGGAACATAGCGAGTATTTCACTACTCGCCTCGCACTACTCGGATCTCCCGCCCAGCATTTGCCAATCACAGTAATGCCACAGCCTTCTTGGTTGTGGGCGGCATTACTATGATTGGCTGGCTGCCCAGCATCTTAGGCTATGAGTCATCATAGCCTGGCTCTAAGCCCTGCCGCCGCCATTTTCTGCACATTGCATGCAGAACACAGCAAGTGTAGGGAGAGTGTGAGCAGCTGCTAGGGAGAGTTGTGTTTGTTTCATAAAATCATCCAGAAATCCTCTGTAAAACCCAAAAGCTCTTTTCAGAGCTGAAAGTATAAGGTCAGGGACTGAGTAGTGACCATTTTCTCAGCTATTCTTGGGGTCCCATTTACCCCTGCAGGGCAGTTTTTTTTTTTGTGCTGTTGCGGTGCTGTGTTCACAGCGAATAGGACGCACACACGGTACTGCACAACTGACACACAGCCAGTACCGCTGTCTTGTGTGGTTACTGGGGTGCGTAATCTCACCTTAAACCTTAGAGCAATTTATTTGTGCTGTTGCGGTGCTGTTTGTAAAACACAAAGCAGTACTAGGCTGTATTGCTACCTTCCACAAAACACTAACTGCTCCTTGTTCCCCAATATCTGCATCTGAACATCTGCTACTATGGCAGAAAAATCCAAAATTCCTAAAAAGGCTGTTGTGAAGGGAAATTTCCTGGTCTGGAACATAAATGGGTCTGGAAGCCAGAAGAACAACAGCAGATACTGTCTTGGATGGCTGATAAGGCCTCAACGAAATGTTCAAGCAGCACGCAATCGTCCATGTCAAAACAGTCTACTGTCCATACAGAGAACGCTGGGTCATCCTATTCTCAACCTGTTCCTAGTTCATCACCCGGTCAGGAGTCGCAGGAAACATGTGACGCCAACTTTGGTCACTCCAAGGATCTGTTTGATCCATTTCCTTTCGTTGCCTCTGGCCTCTCACCGCGTGACAATGAAGAGGAACATGAGGAGGTATCGTCTGTTGATGATGGCCAAATATTTGAAACCCCATGGCCAGAAGAAAGCCACCTTCATCCACGTGATATACTGGGTGAAGAGGTGGAGGCTGATGGTGATGACACACAGTTGCCATCTGGCCAGTTGTCAATATCAACACGGAAGGAGGATGACATGGACGACAAGTTGGTCGATGATGAGACCACCGATCCGACCTGGACCAATGGCACGCATAGCCAGCACAGCAGCACAGAGGAAGAAGGTGGATATGTAGCACCAACAAAGGCACCAAGGGTTACTAGTTTGAGTGCGAAGTGTGTCAACTGTTGCCAAGAGCAATCTCTCTGTGCCCCAAGTCAAGGCAAGGGTGCAATCAGCTGCTCTCTGGAAATTTTTTTCCAATAGTCCTTCTGAACCAAATGTTGTCATCTGTAGCATCTACCATACGAAGCTGAGCAGAGGCCAGAGCAAAGGCAACCAAAGCACCACCAGTATTCGGAAACACATGGCAGCCAAGCACCCTAGTAGGTAGGCTGAACAACAGGGCACCAAATCAGTGTCTGTGACTGTGGGTCAAACCACTGCCATGTCACCTGTGATACGTCATTTCCAATCTGCTGGGCATGAAGCAGGTGATCATAATACCTCTTGCTCACAAGTTGCAGTTCCACAGACACAGGCCACAACAAGCTCATCCACTTGTTTGTCCCAGGAAAGCGTCCAATTGTCCATGCCCCAGATGTATGAAAGGATGCGTAAATACGAAGCCACGCACCCACAGGCACAAATACTGAACACACACATTGTCAAGTTGCTAGCCGTGGAGATGTTGGCGTTTAGGCTTGTGGGGACACAGTCTTTCCGTGAACTTTGGCTGTGGCTGCCCCATGATACTCGGTTCACAGCCGGCACTATTTTTCCCCCTGTGCCGTCCCCGCGTTACACCAGCATGTCTTAAACAATCTAAAGTGTGCTCTCACCAACGCCATAACCGGGAAGGTCCATCTTACAACAGACACGAGGACAAGTACTTGTGGCCAGGGATGATACATCTCTGTCACGGCACACTATCTCAACCTGGAGGAGGGTGGGACAGTGTCTCAAACTGGACCATCACATATCCTACCCATGCCACGAATAGCGGACCCAACTTTAATCAGGGTTTCCGCCTCATCAAAAACTTCCAGTCTCCCCTCCTCCTCCGCCTTGTCATCCTATGCTGAATTACCCTCCACGTCACTCCCAAGTTGGGAGCTGTGCAGCAGCGTATTGGCAAAGCTACAACACTGTTGTGAGCTCATTTTCTCGTTCACCTTTGATGTCCGATGAACTCCCTCTGCTGGTGAAAGGAGGTGGTGAAACTGATTTGGATGGGAGAGACCAGTCACCTGAACAGGTGGATTGCGATTGGACATCCGGAATCTCTGAGTGGATATAAGGCAGCCGACGCCCTGTAGGGTTGCTGGTGATTTCTCTGCTCTGAGCTCTGGCCTCCAGTTCAGTTCCTGTCTTCTAAAGCTAAGTTTTGCTCTGTTATTGTTCCATGAGATTTTGTCTGATATGCTTAGTTTTGTGTTCAGCCAGCCCTGGCTGGGGCTCTGCTGAATATCCATTTTTGTCCCTGATCGGTAAAATCTCTTTTGCTCTGTCTTCAGAATATATCGGAGTGCTGATATAGGGATTTTGAAGTCTAGTGACTTCAGGGCCGTTTTTCCTATCAGACGTGTTGGGACATTTTTGGTAGGGTTTTTGCGGATGGCAGCCAGCATCTTTTCTGTCCTTTCCTATCTAGTTAGTTGGGCCCCATCATTTGCTCTGCCTGTCTTTCTGTCTGTGTTTGTGTTTTCATCTGTCTTCACCGACAATACATGTTGGAGGTTGTCTTTTGCTTTGGGGTCTGCTCTGGGGCAGTTTAGATTTCCCCTTTCTTTCTTTAGGCTTATTTAGCTCTCTGGCTGTGAAGAGGCATCTAGGACCACCGTAGGAACGCTCCACGGCTACTGTTAGTTGTTGTGAATAGGATCAGGGGTCTGCAATCCGCTAGCTACCAACCTCTCCGGTTTTCTGGACTTAGCTTGCATTTTTGTTTTTTCCTCCTCCGGTGACTCATTCATAGCAGAATCACCAGCCATACCGCAGATTCTAGGGTACTCAATAGCAGGAAAGAATTGCAAAAAAAAAAAAAAAAAAGTGTCAGAATTTTTTTTTTTTTAATGTATATTTTTTCCTCTTTTTCTCTGGGGCCGTAGGAGGAATTTTTTCTTAATGGAGATTAAGCAATTGTCTGATCGTGTGGAGCAGCTCACTGCTGAAGTGTGGGGCATTTCCGCCTATCTTGCTCATTCACATGCAGCTGAACAAAAGATCCCTACTCCTGATGTGTTTTTTGGGGATCGGTCTAAATTTTTGAATTTTAAGAATAAATGTAAATTATTTCTTGCCTTGAAGCCTAGCTCATTGGGGAGCTCTGCGCAGCAGGTTAAAATTGTCATCTCTTTGCTGCGCGGCGATCCCCAGGATTGGGCGTTTTCTTTGACACCTGAAGATCCTATTCAAACTAATGTGGACGCATTTTTTCAAGCCTTGGGGTTGTTGTATGATGAACCTAATGCTATTGATCAAGCTGAAAAAGCCCTGTTGGCAATGAGCCAGGGTCAGGATTCTGCAGAGTTGTACTGTCAAAAATTCTGAAAGTGGGCGGTCCTTACTACCTGGAATGATGGTGCCTTGGCAGCTCTCTTTCGGAAGGGTTTGTCAGAAACCGTAAAAGATACTATGGTGGGATTTCCTGTTCCCTCTGGTCTTGACGATTCTATGTCATTAGCTATTCAGGTTGATCGGCGTTTACGTGAACGTAAAATTACACGAGAAATGTTGCCACCTGTTGAACAAATGTCTGAACCTATGCAATGTGATAGAGTTTTGTCTAGGGCGCAACGTCAGGAGTTCAGAAGGCGTAATAAGCTGTGTTTTCTCTGTGGAGATGCCTCTCATATTATTTCTGTCTACCCTAAACGAGAGAAACGTTTTACACACACAATTGCTGTGGGTGGTGTACAACCTAAGTTTCTTCTGGCAATTACTCTGATGTGGTCCCTGTCCACATTTTCCGCTAAGGCTTTTCTGGATTCAGGAGCGGCTCTGAACCTGATGGACTATGATTTTGCTAAACGTTGTGGGTTTCCTATGACTCCTCTGCGGATGCCTATCCCTTTGAGGGGTATTGATGCTACTCCTTTGGCGAAGAATAAACCTCAGTTTTGGACCCAGGTGGTAATGCGGGTCGCCCCAGACCATCAAGAAAATTGCAGATTTTTGGTGTTGCATAATTTGCATGATACCATTGTTCTGGGGTTTCCCTGGTTGCAAATCCATAATCCAGTTTTGGATTGGAAAACTGTGTCTGTGGTGAGTTGGGGTTGTCGGTGCGCTCTTAGTGACACTCCTGTTTTCTCCACCTCTCCCCAGTCGCATGATGTTCCTGACTATTTGGCTGATTTTTATGATGTATTTACTGAGAATAAGTCTGCGTCTTTGCCTCCCCATAGGAGTTGTGACTGTGCAATTGAGCTGAGCCCTGGGTGTAAATTTCCCAAGGGTCGACTTTTCAATTTATCTGTACCCGAGCATGAGGCTATGCGATCTTATATTAAGGAGTCATTGGAGAAGGGTCATATTAGACCATCCTCTTCACCCTTGGGTGCTGGGTTTTTTTTCATGGCCAAGAAAGATGGTTCATTAAGGCCTTGTATTGACTATCGTTCCCTCAACAAAATTACTGTTAAATATCAGTATCCGTTACCCCTGATTTCTGATCTATTCTCAAGAGTTAAAGGTGCTTGCTCGTTTACCAAGCTTGACCTCAGGGGGGCGTATAATCTTATTCACATTAAGCAGGGGGATGAATGGAAGACGGCGTTTAATACTCCGGAGGGACATTTTGAGTACCTGGAGATGCCTTTTGGGCTCACTAATGCCCCTTCTGTCTTCCAGTGCTTCATGAATGATATTTTCCGGGACTTTGTGGATAAATTTTTGATCATCTATCTGGATGATATTTTGATCTTTTCCAGGGATTGGGACTCTCATGTGGAACATGTTCGGACTGTGTTCCGGATTTTGAGGGAGAATTCCCTGTATGTTAAGGGATCGAAATGCCTTTTTGGTGTACAGAGGATTTCATTTTTGGGATTTATTTTGTCTCCGTCAACTATTGAAATGGACCCGGCCAAGGTACAGGCCATTTATGATTGGGTTCAGCCCACTTCTTTGAAGGCCCTCCAGAAGTTTTTGGGTTTTGCTAATTTTTACCGTAAATTTATAGCTAATTTTTCTGGTATTGCCAAACCATTGACTGATTTGACTAAGAAGGGTGCTGATGTGCTGAATTGGTCTCCAGAGGCTGTTTCTTCCTTTCAGGAGCCGAAGCGGAGGTTCACTTCTGCTCCGGTTTTGCGGCAACCTGATTTCTCACTCCCGTTTCAGGTAGAGGTGGACGCTTCTGAGATTGGTGCAGGAGCTGTTTTGTCAGACCCTTTTATAAATGGATACAATTCTGTTATATGGTTGGGTGGTTGTGATCCATGGGTTCCATGGTATGTGGCATAACCATGCCTGCACTTAATAGTTTCTGTCATTGTTTACACTTGCTGTGAATTTTGTATGTCTTTTGAATAAAGCTC
The DNA here is from genome assembly GCF_039654945.1 of Dendrobates tinctorius. Lineage (NCBI taxonomy): Eukaryota > Metazoa > Chordata > Amphibia > Anura > Dendrobatidae > Dendrobates > Dendrobates tinctorius. The sequence continues at coordinate 29,347,454 of NW_027361682.1, read as the reverse complement.
ATTGCATCATTTTATACAGTGTGGATCTTGAGTCGTGTTTGTGGTTTTACCACATCCTCCTTTTTTGGTATCTTTTTGCGATGGATCTGAATTTTTGTCCTTTTTAGCAACAAATTGGGGCACCCCTTACAAGTTATGATATGTCAGGGTGCTACCATCACTTGATGTTGCTATTTTTCATAAGCATTGTATTTAATTATCATTTGCGACCTGCCAACACATGGAACTCAAAATATCATATCTTGGCAAGGGTAAGTGAGCAGCAGAGGGCACTTGCTGAATACCAGCTTAAACATGCCCATCACACTGAGACTCAGTCAAGACACATAACAACTGTTGAGTGGGTATGGATCGCTGATATTTGTGAAGTGCTTGATAACTTTGAGTACTGCACCAAGCTTGTGAGCGGTGATCAGGCTATTATCAGCATAACCATCCCTATGCTATGTCTGCTGAAAAAAATCGCTGCAGAATCAAAAAATTGAATCTTTGCATGCCCAGCTGGGTATGGAGCAAGATTTCACAATGGGTGATCCTACCCAGCCCAGCCAATATCATCAGGTTACATTGGGGGATGAAGATGATGATGAAAATGAGGAGGGAGAAGACTTCTTTTTCAGTGGTACTGAGAGGACACCTCATGCTACAGAGGGGAATCCCAACCCCAGCTTCATGTCTTTCCAGCATGGGCAGGCTGGAGAGGAGGAGATGGAGGAGGAGAGTCAGTGTAAGGAGAGGATGGGTATTGTTCTTCCTTCAGGGGTCACAAAACATTTGCCTCTTTGCAGTTTGGCACACATGGCACACTTCATATCTGACTGTCTGTGCCAAGACCCTCGTGTAATCCACATTTTCAATAGCAACCTATACTGGTTGGCCACCTTTCTAGACCCACGGTACAAGGACAAATTTCCTTTGCTACTATTGCAGTCACCAAGGGGCTTCACAATGGAATCCTTCAAGAAGGCCGTTGTCGATCATTTGATGGCACCAGCACCCTCAGACACCACTGCTAGCAGAGATACCAGCTCTGTGCAACAGCATGCATTAATGGGGAGAGACACGCCAAGCAGGTCCAAAAGAGGTGGTGGTAAAATGTCCACAAACTGGGCCATCTTCAATAAACCGGCTCATCACCAAGGACTAGCTGGAACAGTAACACTAACAATGTCAAGGAGGGAGAAGTTAAACAAGATGGTCAATGACTTTCTAAGTGACCATACCTGCATCCTTCCTGACGCTTCTGTACTGTTTAATTACTGGGTATCCAAGCTGCATAGTTGGCCAGACCTCTCCTTATACTGTATGCCTTGGATGAGCTGGCCTGCCCTGCTGCTTGCGTGATCTCCGAGCGTGTTTTCAGTGCCGCTGGGGCAATCATCACAGATACACACACACGGTTGACTACAGAGAATGCAGACAGGCTGACTCTGATAAAATTTAACAAGGACTGGATTTTGCAACAGTATTTAAGCCCTCTAGATGTCAGCATCCCAACCTAAAGTCACCCAAAACATAATTTTTCTTAAAATTGGTGATCACGTCCATCCCTTCCCATACAAGCCCCTTTTCTTCTTCTTACACATGTTTTCAAATCCGACTTCTGCCATATGTACCTCATGGTCAATAACAATAAGCTACAATGTTACGTTAATTAATATTTCCCATCGGAGGCACTTGTGATGAGAGTGAGACCCTTCTTCCTTCATCAACTATGGTATCATGCCCCTTGGGCTAATTTTTGAAGACACTATGGCTATGCCTGGATACTGGGCACTGCAACTACTATGCTAGTAGTCCTAGCTGCTTCATCATAATTGTTTGGCCCTTCAGACCTGCCTTGCTTCCTTCATCAACTATGATACAGCCCCTTTGGATAATTTTTTGAGACACTATGGCTATGCCTGAACACTGGGCACTGCAACCTCTATGCTAGTAGTCCTAGCTTCGTCATATTTGTTTGGCCCTTCAGACCTGCCTTGCTTCCTTCATCAACTATGATACACCCCCTTGGGATAGTTTTTAAAGACACCATGGCTATGCCTGGATACTGGGCACTGCAACTAATATACTAGTAGTCCTAGCTGCTTCACCATTGTTTGTCCCTTCAGACCTGCCTTGCTTTTTTCATCAACCATGATACAGCCCCTAGGGCTAATGTTTTGAAGACACTATGTCTATGCCTACACATTGGGCAGTGGCACAACAAGAATGACAGTAGTCCAAGCTTTATGATTGTGAATCCCTTGTGATGATGATGATGGCTGGCTTCTTCCGGCATTAACCATCACACAGCCCCTGGGACAGATTGCTCTCCTTACACCACTTAGCTGTCAGAAGATTGCCTCCATCATCACTCGCTCTTACGGCACTTCTGACATATCACTGGCACTGCGTAAGTGGCGTACGAGTCCCGCTTTTCCGGCAAAAAACCACAGGACTTCAAATAGTGTTTGTATATTTTAGTGAAGCAGTGGCGTAAAACCACTCGTGCAGTCCCTGACCCAGTGCCCCATGTTATATACATTTGTTTACAGCATACTTTTTTTTAACATTTACACTTTTTTTTAGCCTTTTCCTCAGCCCCCAGACCGCTTTGAAGGGTCCAGCAGACAATTGCTCGCATTTTCCATTGACTATCATTGGACTCGCTAATCGTACTGAATACCCGAGTATTACGGTATAGTCGGTACGAGTATAGCGAGTGCGAATACTTAACTACTCGCTCATCCCTAAATGAAGGTATACTACTCTGGGAACCTCAGTAGCTTTCTCCATCTGGTCATATGTCAGCATCATGGGGGCCTAAAGTCCCATACTCTTCTGGAAAATCTTCTTTTACTGACTGGTTTGTTCGGTCTTGGATTACTGAGCACAGGTTACCTATCCATCTGTAGTATGGCTCACATACATCACTGGAATCACTCTCAGGACCTTCATGAATGACCACAGGACTGGTCAATTGCTAATTCTGAAGACTCCTACGGGGAGATCAGTGGACTGGACGAGCTCCAGTGCTTTGTGGCTACTGCAATTGAATGTTCTGCCCTACAGGCCACAAATGCTGATGATGATAGATTTTGACATTTCCACTTTCTTTCTCAGGCTTCACTCTGTAGACCGGGATATCCACCATCACAAAGCCATCTGTCAGCAAGCTGGTGTTTTCCATGAGGGCCCAACTGATGGATGAGGACTCTATCTCCTGTCTGCAAAACATGGTCTTGAACTCTGCAGTCATAATGAGTTGGGCACTGGCAAGCTGCATGATGGGCACTTCCACAGACAAAACACTCTTCTGATTTTGTATCTTCCACCCAACTCTGGTCATCACTCACCAGTTTCAAAGGATGTTGTTGGCTTTTGAAAGCTGACTCAACAATTTGCTTTAGACACTCCAACTCCATAAGCTGGCCACTTAGAAGTTGGGTAAATTGTTCCCCTTGCTTCTCAAAAACCTTCAGTTCTCCCTCTCGATGGCTCGGCTCGGGATTCACAGTGACAGTAGTCACTCGCTTGATCACTTGTTCCCTGGTGGCCAGAGTGGCTTCCTCTTGTTGCACGTCCTTGAGCAGCTGATGGAAGGAACAGGGATTCTTGTCTTTATAACAACACCTCAGTCGTTGAGCAATGGGATCGTGAATCAGGGCTTCTTGAAGCACTTGATCCAGCACTGATCAACTTATCTGGGCCTAAGTCCACTCTTGGATACAATTCTATGCACCAACTTATAATGTCAATAGAGGTAATCTGACATCCTCTCGAGTCCTGATAAGTGATTTGGAGTTTATAAAGGAGATCTGTGGCATCCTCTGGGGACCCAAAAGCATCTCCTAAAGCTGTCATGTAGTCTTTAGATGTAATTTCCATCTGGCTTCTCCAAGCAGCCTGCACCACTTCCATAGCATTGCCTCTCATATTATCCTCAATTCTCTGTTTCTTCACAGCAACAGTGCACTGCCATTCTTCCAGATACTGCAGAGCCACATCCCTCCACGTGTCATACCCTTCTTCACCAGCTGAGATGAGTGACACAAAAAAAGCACTTAGATGATAGTAGGCCCTGTTGTGAAGTCAGGAATAGCCAGGGGTCGGTATACAGGAGCAGCAGTATAGTTAAAGGATCAGCAGGTTGCAAGGTCAGGAATAGCCAGAGGTTGGTACATGGTAGCAGCAGTATAATCTTGAGGATAAGCAACAAGTGGAAAGAAAGCTTGACTAAAGACTGGGAGCTCAATAATCTCGCAAGGAAGGAAGTACAATGCCATCTTTAAGTAGGGTGTTCAGTCAGATCACAGGGTTGTGTCATGGGTGTGTCAGGTCTTTCCGTCATCCTGAATGCGGTTTTAGAAGGTCTTTGCGATTAGCGCTACAAACACCTGCTTGATTTTTGCATCTCTGTTATGGAGCGATATCCTTCTCCCTCTAGGACAAGAACAGTTACTTTCACCATCTGCTACTAATTAATTTACTTTTGCTGAAGGTTTAAATCCATTCAGTTTCGTCAGCAGAGTGCTAGTGTTAGCACAATTTCCTTCTGTCTGGATGGCAGTACTAGCAGTTGGCTAGTGTCTTCTTGGAGTTACCTTGGAGGATTGCTAACATGATATATCAGTGGTCTTCTCAAGCTAAATGTTTCCCCTCTTACATCCACCCTCTCTGTCTTTATTTGTAGTAGGGGCTGACTAGTGTCACCCAGTCCCCTCCCTAACCAGGGCCTATCGCTATGGTCAGGTAGGGTTTAGGTTACTGCTCAGCGATAAGTGCGGAATCTATTTAGGGACGTTTAGGGCAGAAAAGGGGTTGTTAGATCTGCCTAGAGGTCTCCACTCCTCCTTTCACTAGTGTTGGGACTTCCCCCTCCCTTTCCCCATTGTTGTGCACCTCACTTTTCCCTCATCCAGCATGACAGGATGAGCCTGTTAGGAATCTGGTTTCTGACACGTCTATACAGAAACCCAGATTCTCACATGCTGCAGTCTCTTGCCCATCTGCTGCAGCAGAAGGGATTGCTGAGGAAATTGTCTCTCAACAACTGTCTCCAGAGACTAAGTCCTTTTTTCCATCTATTGGGCATGCTCACGGGACGAGCTCCTATTGGACTTCGGGAGTCAGGTGTTCAGGTCCCGCTCCAGATCCTATTGGCTTTTCCTGGACTCCTAGAGATTTCCAGAAGGTCCCGTGCACTATTAAAAGTGCACATGGCCGTTCCGCCATGCGCTAGTGTAGCCATACTGCTGCTGTATGTTTGTTGATGGATGCATGGACTGGTGACTGACTCATTGGAAACCCCTACCCTCTCATACTATGCATGTGTGAGTGTTTGTGTTAGTGCCAGTACCCAGCGCCAAGCGCCAGCACGCTATGCTCCATACTACAGCAGCCTAAGCGTCAGCATTGCGTCTGCTAGTCAGCAGTGTCTTTTTGCAGCGGCTCTGCTATAGCCGCGCTGCAGTTGCAGCCTATAACCCCGTCCGCAGTTGCGACGCCTCATGTCTTATCAAATGGTAGGTCTAGAGGAAGTAGTCCTGCTGCCTAAGGCTACTTCTGTGACTCTAAATATCGTGACACTTTCGCTGAGACTCTGTGAGGCTAAAAACAGACTCAGCGTTATTACACATGTATGTATGCTTGCAGCTCTGTGTGTGAAACAGAGCTTGTATGTGCTTGCGGCTCTCTCTGTGTGTGAAACAGAGCTTGTATAGGCTTGCAGCTCTGTGAGTGAAACAGAGCTTGTGTATGCTTGCAGCTCTGGGAGTGCAACAGAGCTTGTCTTTGTGTTTGCAGCTCTGTGAGAAAAACAGAGCTCGCTCCAGCATTAATTTATGTGTTTATGCTTGCAGCTCTGTGTGTGCAACAGAGCTTGCTTTCTGCACCTGGGTGTCGTCTAAACCCTGTGCACTTCACCGCCTGATAGCTCTGCCACCACCTAGCAGCGGTCTTACCAACTACCGCATGGTGGACCCCGAGCGGTGAACGCACTTTAATTATAATTTTATTTAGTGGGTTCCACCGCTCCTAACAGAGCCAATCAGAAACTCAGGGTGGAGACAAACAGGAACAGCACAGATACTAGTACCTGGGTTAGCAAGGAACTGTGCAACAAGCTCAATAGCTCATAGGAAAGAGCCTGGTGTACAAGAGTTGCTCGGTTCGAGCCCTGACAAAATAACAGGTTTATTTATAAAGCAGATAAATGGTGAATATGGTAAGGGGAATAGCAAGTAACAATAAAACAAATAGTATTACACAATCTACCAGTAAATATAAATAATGAAAGATAGGAGAGCACCACCGTTTAGGGATCACCTATTGCATGCTATAAAGCAAGCTATAAACAACCAAGAAAAAGAAGCATGCAAGAACACAGGGATCACCACAAAATACCAAAAAAATAAATTTTTATTATGCGACACAATTCACAACACTGCAAACACTTTAAAAACCTTTAAAATTGCAAACAAGCAACAAAAATGAGAAACGTGACCTGCAATAGGGTCATGCCCTTGTCACTCCACAATAGATAATTAATCTCGATATATAGGCACTATAAACAGAAACTGATAATAATAATGAATGTGAAATATAAGACACAGATTTACAATCTTATTAGGTCACAGCAATAGTACAGTATATAAATAGAAACCCCATATAATATTTTGCTGGAAATATAATGCAAGCTTTTGTTATTAGTAGCCTCCTCAATGGCAAAAAAATGACCACATAATACCAATTATATATCCCACTTATAATGACCACTTCACAGGGCCAAAAGCAATAGACAGAATAATATAGGTTGGTATAAAAAGCAGATATGTGGCTTAAGATTCTTACTAAGCTGTGAGAGAATAAAGGTAATGGTCAAAGGGAAAAACCATTTACTGTGACCTAGAAGAAACCTATATCACCAGCGTCCCTCTCAAGTGAGGGGAGAGAAACATAGTCCATACAACCTGTACACTGCTGTTTGCCTGGTAAAGTGCCTATAATGGACCCAAAGACATGGTGATAAAGATAGAGAGCGGTGGAGAGCGACAAGGGCAAGGATAAGCCTTGTTTGCAATTTTAAAGGTTTTTAAAGTGTTTGCAGTGTTGTGAATTGTGTCGCATAATAAAAATTTATATTTTTTTGGTATTTTGTGGTGATCTCTGTGTTCTTGCATGCTTCTTTTTCTTGGTTGTTTATAACAATCTACAAGTAAAATTACAATATAGGCTTTTGCAGTTAACCTGAATGTTAGGAATGATTCCCCTTTAAATCACAACAAGCACACTCCTAACTAATACTGCTTAAACTACACATGGCTGCAGCAATGGAAACAACAAAGTTCAATGTTAGGGCTCAGCTTCCATGAGTGATGGTGCGCTTGCAGAATCCATTGGTGCACATAATGACTTAGCAAAAGGATCCCCTCCACAGCTAGTCCTATCATAACTCCAAATATTTTGAACCACAAGTCCTAGTCCTTATAGATAACTCATGTACTTGTCCCCAGTGGAACTACAAGTTCCAGCAAGCTACACACTTTTTGATGTGGCAGTACTGTAATCACACATAGTTCCAGTTTATGATTCAGTAGGAATGAAAGGCAGAGTTCACCTCCTTGATGGAAAAACAGGAGGAGGTGGGCAACCTGTCTGGTCTGTAATTGTGGTGCAGCTCCAAGGCTCACTGTACTCACACATGGAGCTGCAGAACTGTGAGTCTGCACACAGTGCTCTCATCCTGCTTCAATGCTGTCTTCTCTCAGTAATGCCTGATAACCCTCATGTCCTCTAGCACTGTCTCCTTATTCTCCAGCTTGCTCTGCCATTCAGTCCTGTCCTTTGCTGCTGCTCTTCCTCTTCCAGGTTGCCAAAGGCAATGCAGCTAAGCAGGGACTGATGTAGCTTACTGAGAAACACTGTCTGCTCCTACCAGACTCAGTTTATGTACACCTGTCGTCCCCAACAGGGGTTACAAATCTATGGGGCTCTTCAGAAGAATAGCATTGTTAAAAAGCTATTCTGTTAGTAACCAGCCAAGAGGTCACCAATGAGTCTGTATTTGCTGACAAAACGAGGCACAATAATGGAGGACCATATATAATCAAGCTATCTACAGTCATGGCCAAAAGTTTTGAGAATGACACAAATATTATATTTTCACATGATCTGCTGCCCTCTGGTTTTTATGTGTGTTTGTCAAATGTTTTTATCACATACAGAAATATAATTGCAATCATATTATGAGTAACAAAAGGTTATATTGACAGTTAGAATGAGTTAATGCAGCAAGTCAATATTTGCAGTGTTGACCCTTCTTCTTCAGGACCTCAGCAATTCTCCCTGGCATGCCCTCAATCAACTTCTGGATCAAATCCTGACTGATAGCAGTCCATTCTTGCAAAATCAATGCTTTTATTTTGTTTGAATTTGAAGGTTTTTGTTTGTCCACCCGTCTCTTGATGATTGACCACAAGTTCTCAATGGGATTAAGATCTGGGGAGTTTCCAGGCCATGGTCCCAAAATCTCTATGTTTTGTTCCCTGAGCCATTTAGTTAACACCTTTGCTTTATGGCAAGGTGCTCCATCATGTTGAAAAAGGCATTGTTGATCGCCAAACTGCTCTTGGACGGTTGGGAGAAGTTGCTCTTGGAGGTCATTCTGGTACCATTCTTTATTCATGGCTGTGTTTTTATGCAAGACTGAGAGAGAGCCCATTCCCTTGGCTGAGAAGCCACCCCACACATGAATGGTTTCAGGATGCTTGACAGTTGGCATGAGACAAGACTGGTGGTAGCGCTCACCTGGTCTTCTCCGAATAAGCCATTTTCCAGATGTCCCAAACAATCGAAAAGGGGATTCATCAGAGAAAAAGACTTTACCCCAGTCCTCAGCAGTCCACTCCCTGTACTTCTTGCAGAATATCAATCTGTCCATGATGTTTTTTCTGGAGAGAAGTGGCTTCTTTGCTGCCCTCCTTGAGACCAGGCCTTGCTCCAAGAGTCTCCACCTCACAGTGCGTGCAGATGCACTCACACCTGCCTGCTGCCATTCCTGAGCAAGCTCTGCACTGCTGGTAGCCCGATCCGCAGCTGAAACACTTTTAAGAGAAGGTCCTGGCGCTTGCTGGTCTTTCTTGGGCACCCTGGAGCCTTTTTGGCAACAAGGGACCCTCTCTCCTTGAAGTTCTTGATGATGCGATAGATTGTTGACTGAGGTGCAATCTTTCTAGCTGCGATACTCTTCCCTGTTAGGCCATTTTTGTGCAGTGCAATGATGACTGCACGTGTTTCTTTAGAGATAACCATGGTTAACAGAAGAGAAACAATGATGCCAAGCACCAGCCTCCTTCTAAAGTGTCCAGTGGTGTCATTCTTACTTAATCATGACAGATTGGTCTCCAGCCCTGTCCTCATCAACACCCACACCTGTGCTAATGGAGCAATCACTGAAACGATGTTAGCTGGTCCTTTTAAGGCAGGGCTGCAATGATGTTGAAATGTGTTTTGGGGGATAAAGTTAATTTTCTAGGCAAATATTGATTTTGCAAGTAATTGCTGTTAAGCTGATCACTCTTTATAACATTCTGGAGTATATGCAAATTGCGATTAGAAAAAATGAAGCAGTAGACTTTGTAAAAATTAATATTTGTGTCATTCTCAAAACTTTTGGCCATGACTGTAGCTTTTTTGGTATAATGGCCATGCAGCCAATCACTGGCCACAATGGTGTGAAGATGGGATCAGAAAATACACCAGCGGTGACAAGGTAGCCTTGGAATCAGATATCGATGAAGGTGAATATTACTTCTCTCATACCTTTTTAAGGAGAATTTGTCACCAGGTTTTTGCTACATAATCTGAGAGCTGCATGACAGAGAGATATACACCCTGATTGCAGGGCTGGGTCATTTACTGGTCTGCTAGCTGTAGTTTTGATAAAAATCACTTTTTATCAGCAGGATATGATCACTAGAGGACTAGTAAAACTGCTGCCATATTCATGAACTTTGTATAACTCCACCCCCATCATTGATTGGCAGCTTTCTGCCTATGCACAGTGTACGCAGAAAGCTGCCAATAAGTGAAGTGGGCGGGGTTACTCAGAGCTCAGCATTTAAAGAACTGCTAGATCTGCAGCAGAGAAAGCTGTGATTTTATCAAAACTGCAGCAAGCAGTCAAATAAGCGATCCAACACTGGAATCAGGGTCTCTGGGCCTACATAATGCTGCTTTCAGATGGGATAGCAAAAACCTGGAGACAGTTTACTTTTAACTAGTATGAATTTTTATTTCCTGGAAAAAACTTTAAATGATCCTTTGAGTAGGTATTAAAAGGAACCAAGGAATACTAAGGACACAAGACCTCTTGTACCCTCACTTAAGGAAAATAAGGATCTGATGGCTGTTCGACAATCCTATCCAGCCAAGAAAAAGTGGAAAGGCATGTGTGGCCCTCCCTTCTCTGTAATGGAGTCAGCCGTCTCCAAAGCTCTCACAGCTGGAACAGAATCGGTCTGGATGATTGTTATATTACCCGCCACAATGCCTGCTAGGAAGCTAGTCACTGGATGTAATAGTCTTTATGAAAAGCTGATATTATTACCACTGAGCTGCTTACTCTCCAGCTTCGAGGTTTGACCGCCGCTCTCTGATCCCCCATTTCCTTTAAAACTTGATTTCAAATCGAATTATTCCTTTTCATATTGGCCTTCCATTTAAGAATAATTTTTTTTTTCCTTCACAAATATAGATCAACATGATGCAGAGGCACGAAGGATGCAAGAGGACTTCTTATGAGCTAGACCAGACGTGCTAAATGGAAATTCTCTCTGTGAAAAAGGTGGTCTCTCTGCTACTTTCACGAAAGTTAGGTTTTCTAACGGAATATGCTTCAATGTGATAATTAAAAAAAAACAAAATATCTTTGGCTCGGAGAAAAATGTTATCGTTTTTTTTGTTTTTCCAACTTTTATTTTCATACTTGCTGATGTATAGCATAAAATGAAAAAAAAAAAAAAACATTCCGGTTTGAACGATCATGTATCATGCTATATATTTCAGTCTTATGTGTAAAAACACATGAGCAGGAGTCAAAATATCGGAAACAAATGACATCTCTCATCTCATGTTTTGTGTAAAATCGCTTTTTCATTAATTTTCTAGGATAATAAGTGATGCGATTAATTTGCTCATGTTCAGAAGTGTCACTAATCATAATTTTTCATCGTCAGCCTTCCATTGTTCTCTCTATTCCTTGAAGACCTGCTTCCTTTGACTTTCCAGATATGACTTGATTCTCCAAGAGAGTCTTGTAGGAAAATGAAAAATATTAATAAGTCCTTCAAACCATTGAATGTACAGACGTAGCTATTAGGAGTGCAGAGGTAGCCCTTTTTTTTTTTAAAGCCCAAGATCATGCTCTTTTCACCTAGAAAAATCAGTGCTCAGGAATTCGGTCTATCGCAGCCCATTCCAAAAGGAGGAGGGCCCCCCACAAGCCATTCCCTATACACCCAAGCCAGAAAACCACAGCAAGGGACCAGGTATCCACCGGGGCTGCCACCCAAGTGAAACCATGCAATGGTGACCTTCTGCCTCATGAGAAGACCGCAGGATCATAAATGGCACAAGTGGTCTACAGTAAGGGGTAACATTTCTCCTTAAATGCCTGACTTGCCAGTGTAAAAAGACATAGCCTATAGGCCATGCAATGATTTTCTGGGAAACTAAATATGCAAATTGCTTCTTCACAGAAAAAGTTGACTTAAACTTTAGTGCCACCAATGGGAAGTAGTACTCCTAAAAGTCATTATTGAATCTTTAACAAGCCTTGGCACATGACTTAGGATAAATGGCACAAGTTATATCTAGGATTTAAATAGTTTGTAATTGCAAGTCCTCCAACATCTTGGAAAACCAATGCTTGTGTAAGGAGGTGGCGGGGAGCCTCACATGCCTCTTCTTTCCCAGAAGCTGTTCACACGGTTACATGCAGCACCTCATTGTTATTATTGTGAAATGTAATGTTTATATACTGTGATGTCATGTATATGCTATGTACTATGTATATGTTTAGGATTAGGGATAGAAGTTAGCATAGAGTAATAGCGGGGTTAGAATAGAGGGGAGCACATTAGAGAATAGAAATGAATATTAGTTAGATGCAGGGTTAAGCAAATGGGAGGGGTCACAGAGCAGCACAGAGCAGGGAGGAATAGGATGGGTACTTCCTGAATAGAGGCAGAAGCTGGGCAGCCTTGCCCAGGAGAAGGTGCATGCAGTGCATGAGACAGTGGCAGGCCAAGGGGATAAAGCTGTTATGGCAGTAAGGGGCCCCAGGCTGGAGAATAGTACAGTTAGGCACCAGCTCAACAGGACCATCCTTTGAAGGATCCGGGGTCTAAGACTAGGATGACATCAGCTGAGATGGTGTTCCTGGAACCTTTCCCAATTGGAACTGGATGAGGAGCTGACAGGAAGCTGGTGACGTGGAAAGCACAGATGGGACACGGACTGACGAAAGAGACTGCCCGGATGGCAGGAAAAAGGAAGGCATGGACAGAACACAGTTTGACTATAGGTACGACAGCGAATGAGGAAAGACAGAGATCGCAGAAAGAATTGAGTCTGGCAGGGAAGTGCAGAATATGTGGCCCTGTGTGAATTGTGCTGCCAAGATTATGAGTGCCCTTTTGATAAGTAAAGTTGAACTGTTGGAAAAAGTCTGTGACTCCGAAGTGTTTTGTGGAACTGGGAAGTCAGGAGCCGGAGTGCCAGAACTGGAAGGAACTCTGACAGTAACCGTAAGTGTTCTGCTGCACACGCTGCATGTGCAGCAGGTAGGACTTTGCATTTCATCTGTGGGGCACCAGGGTGTGGGAACACTACAACTCGTTGCCATGACTACCACCCTGGCTGCCTTACACTACAGACAAGGTCTAGGGGGGTTCAAACACCTGATGAGGGCACCAATATGGTCCTAATATTCACTGTGGTCAATAATACCTGTCAGCGTAGTGTCTGAAACACAATACAAAAAATTATCCCATCACCTACAGCGTAGTTCTGGACCTTTCTTGAAATTTATGTGGATTTCAGTTGTATTAATAACAAGTTAACCATAATCTGGTTTTTAGGGACCTTTCAATTTGAGATGTTCCAACAAGCTTAAAACTGGACAATATGTATAAGTGCTCATATCATAGTAGATGAAAGGATCAGGGCTTCTACTAACTTTCACATTATACTTTGTTCAATAAATGCTATTTTTTTATACTCATTATTTTTGTCCTTTTAGGCTACTTTCACACATCAGTTTTTTGCCGAGAGGCAGGATCCGGCTATTTTTAGAAAAAACGGATCCGGCATAAATTTTGGAGAACTGTAGAAACGGATCCGTTTTTTTGCTGGATCCGTCTAGCAGGTTATATCTGTTTCCTGGGGGCTGGCCAATTGGATCTGAGCATGCGCAGACTTAAAAAAACGGATCCGGTGGCTGGATCCGTCTTTTTCTGGATCCGGCGCATTCCGGCGCCCATAGACTTTCATTGTAGCAAAAAGCTGGAAGCGCCGGTTCCGGCGCTTCCGGCTTTTTCGCCGGAGACAAAAAACGTTACAGTAGCCGTTTTTTCCAGACGCCGGAATGAGACAAGTAGCCAGATCCGGGAAAAAACGGATGAAACGCAATGCCATCCGGCGCGATCCGGCGCTAATGCAAGTCAATGGGGAAAAACTGGATCCGGCATTGCATTTTGCCGGATCCGGTTTTACAAAAAAAAGCCGGAACGCGCCTGACGGCAAAAAACTGATGTGTGAAAGAGGCCTTACTTTAATTTACACCTTAAATTGCTTCTTGGTTTCTCCTCTTTGTTGGTTTTCTTAACTTTCACAGCAGAATATGGGCAAATGACTTACTGACTGAAAATATTGGTTTCTGCTACAAGGGAGGCAGAAACACTAATAGTGAGACAAAAGCACAATTGTCCATAAGAGGATTTTCATTGCCTAAAAACCTCAACAGTATGCTTCAAAGGTATAATGTAATAATATATAAAGATAAATCTCTATAGGTCAGTACAATATATATGTTACAACACATTAAACACAGGACTTATGGTCATTAGTATCTTTGGTAAATAAAAATAATGCAAAGACTTTTATTAGCATCTAATCCATACTAAAAGTTAACATAAAATAAATAGCACCTAAAATTTTGAAGCTTGTCTTGATAAAAAAAAATCCTACATATTGCACCTTGACTTTAAAAAACAAAAGAAAAAAGTTCGAACTGTTTAGGATATGAATGTGGAGTTATAAAACTTGTTAAATGAAAAATTGACTTGGTGTTACTCACTAGTCTAGTGTCGGGCTATTTCTCCTACCTCTGTTGCGGCCCATAAACTCTGCTCCTGTGTATGTCTGGTTACTATGGTAACCTGGTATGCACCTTTGATGTAGTTTATAAGGGGCTCATAGACTAGCTCAGGTTCCAGAACTCCACCAGAGTATACAGGTATTTAACTTCTATTGCATTACTAACTTGTGGGCTCTTATGTGCTATCTGACAAATATATAACTATATACTATAACTGCTGGGCTCTGCTACATCACACCTCTCTGGTATCAACATGCATCTTGATATACCCATCTCTACCACAAACACTGAGCTCTGCTACATTACAACGCATGTACTACCTGAAAAACTCAACTCTGCTACGTCGCTAGGATCTGCTACATTACCGGGGTACCTCTTGATGAACCCTACTTTGCTGTACTGCTGGACTCTGCTACATCTCCACAAGTGTGTCTCTTAAAAAACTCAGCTCTAATACATTACTGGGCTCTGTTATATAACTACAAGTGAATTTCCAATCACATACAGTTCTGCTGTTCTGCTGGGCTCTGCTACTTCTTTTAAACCTACTACTTTGTTGAGTCTCTGTCCTTCTAATGTACCACTATAGCCACAATTCCTCCAGCTGCCATTGAGCCTCTACAGACTGTTGCTCTGGCCAGTTCACCATGCTGCATCCACATAATTAATCAATGCGGCATTCTCTCTGCTCATCCAGACCAAGAACTAGTTAGAGCCTCCTCAACCGGTGAGACGTAGCATTAGGAGTAGAGGCTGATGGAACGTTTCTCTACAAATGTCTTTGGGATTTTTAGATACTCCTTTTACTTCATAAAAGAGGATTTTTAAAATAATCTTTTGGAGAATTCATGTCCCCTGTCCAACACAAAACCTTTTGCCATTGCAATTGTACAAGTATTACAACTCTGAGATACGAATGTACGGCACGTAACTAGGTTCTCTATCCTGAATCTCTATGTAGGTTGTACAGATTATCATCAAAGGCCCAGCGAGAGGTAAGGACTGTAAGTCGTAGGTATATGATTGATTCCCATAAGCTATTACCCTGCCACTCTCAGAGGGAGATGTTCTTTTTTCGCTTTTTACACCTCTTTCATCTTATTGATTCTCAATTATGTGTCTACCAGGTTTTCTTAATTTAAGAAGAATACAGAGTTTTACGTTCAAATCAGAACACGGAAATGTTTGTCCAGCAGAGTCCGGAAATCTCTAGAGCGATGTGAGTATCCAACAATGTGTCCATATAATCAATATCGCGAGTAAACAGATCAATCCGTCTATTGTGAGAACTGATGCATTATTAATCTACCATTAGTTCACGTAGAGAGAGATACAAGGAGGATAAGAACTTTTTTTTTATGGAAACTCCATCGACCAAAACAATACTCAGAAGAATGCAAATTGTCGATTCATTCAACTCAACATTGACTGAGGCTAAAAACAAATCAAAAAGTCTCCAATTACCAGGTTACCAGGCTGTCCTTTCAATAAGGCCTAATGACCACCACTCTCTGCAATGAACCTTGTATGCCTTGCGTTGCCCTCCGCTGAAATTACGGTGCACCAGCAGGGTGAACAACCGATTCAGCAAGGCTCAACCTCCATGACTCCAGGTCACACCACCACAGGCACAGCACCACAACAGCAAAAATGGCCATCAACATCAAGAGAAAAGAGCTAAAAACTCATCTTCTGCATATTCTCAGACTGTGAGTTGAGAACAAAAATTGGCTAAACCCCTCTTGTAGTCTCTTGCTAATTCAAAATGCCACACAATTAAAATAAAAAAGAGGAGTCAGAACATTCAATGGACCATGACGGCAGAAAAAACATTCTTACGTTGCACCAGTACTCCTCCCTTTTCACCCCGGAATGTTTTAAAGGTTTATTTTCGAGTTTTCAAATTCCTTCAATTCGTTAGACAGCATAAAAATAATCAAGCTTACAATTAACTTGCATTTTCTATTTGTTATCATTCTCCTGAAATGAGAGATTTTATCTTTTATAGTGTACAGCTGGTTTCCAGGGAGCCTAACCTCTAGTGTCTGGGCTAAAAGTGAGCAGTAGTTACATTCCAGGTGAAGGGTTAACTCTTCACACCCCAGTCAGCTCTCTCCAGTCTATTGATTTCAATACAACAGTTAGCTACTCAACTGGGAGGTTCGCCATAACATGGGCTTGATACAGTCTGATCAGAATGTTAAACTAAGAATGTCAGGTTAAATTTTGGAAACATTTTCCTTAGGTGCAATAGATTAATGTATAAATTTTGGTTGTGCTGTCCATGTCTTTTTCTATAGCTATAGCATATTACATATTATAACTAATGGACCAGTTCAGAAGGTATGCACGTCATGGGGATCAATTTAACCCAGAAAGCTTATGACATGCCCACATAGGAATGTTTGACATCTCTGTAGTGCCCCTCCACCTCCTCCAAGTTCTCCCTGTGAACTTCTGCCTATGTGTCACTACTGTGAGATTGCACTGTGCACATAGCCTGAAAGACCGAGTGCTTCCTTCTGAGAATTGTAAGGTGATGCCAAGCATGGCAAATGGGCAGAAGTTCACTGTAAGCGAAAATCATTTTATGCAGATTAGTACAGATATACAGTAGCAGGATTAAATTTGTTGTTTGACTGTCTAAGGGTATGTTCACATTGTGCTTTTTCCACATTCCAGTGGCACCATTGGAGCTTTTGTCTGATGCCCTGAAAATTGGGAAACCCCAATGGGGCCATTGACTTTAATGTGGCCAATGGAGTCACACTGTGCCCTGATGGAGGAGCAAAAATGCAATGTGAACATACTGTAAGGCCTCCTCTTCCATATTGGAAGACCAATATGTTATTTGTATAGCTTTTTAGTTAAGGTGCGTGGGCTTCAGTTGTGCCTCTGGTGGTAGTTCGCTTCTAGTTGAGGGCAAACCATAATAACTCTACTCAAATTTCCACTTATGCCTCATATTACTGATTTGGGTGCTTTTGCCAGTTTGTGATCTGCAGAGGACCCGCTTCTAAGACCCTCAAAATCAGCCAAGCAGAGAGGTGTCAATTGTATGTATATGTTTATGGTGCAGGGCTAGCTCCAGGGTTATGTGGGCTTTTGGGCGAGTCCCAGTGGATCCCCTTGGATTTGGATTTTTCCTTTTCACTATCCAAGAGCCAGAAGTATTTCATTTTTTGAATCAATATGATCTGTCGTTTTTATTGGTACCATTTTGGGCTCCATATGACTTTCGGATTTCTTTTTATTCCATTAGTGAGGTCAAGATGACAAAAAGAAACCAGTGATTCTGCCTTTTTTTGTCGTTTCGTTTACTATATCAGATAAACCAAATATGGTATTTTAACATTGTTTAGATTTAGCTTCTAAGTATAAGAACCGGAAAACCCAACAACATCTGAAACTGATAAGGAACTGAAACAACAGGGGTAGATATAAAAAAAACAAGAACAAAACTGGACTTGTTGTCCATAGTAACCAATCACAGCACAGTTTTCATTTTACCAAAACTTTGCGGCCCATAGCAACCTATCACAATGCCGTTTTCAGTTTTCAAAAGCAGAATGGAAAATGAAAGCTGCGCTGTGATTGGTTTATGTTTTAGACAGTTTCCAATGTGTGCTAAAAGGTTGATAAGGGGGGCATTCCTAACTGGACTAACCCTTATTGAAATAGGAACCCACAGCCAAAGAAGGGATAACGATTCACACATTTAAACAATAATAGAGAGCTGCCCTGAGGTCTCCAAAAAGAAAGCTGCTATAAACTAGGAGGGCCCAATGGGAGGAACCTCCTCTTTGAATTACATTTGCCCTAGCAAGGGCAACACTTGAACCTCAGTTGATAAAAACTGAGATAACACCTTTAAAATATATTGGTCATTCTAGACATAGTGTATTTTTTGATATAGACCCAGCTCAGATCATTATAAGAGGTGTAACTTAAAGAGAACTTATTACCAGGTTAAAGATTACAGTTTTTGCTCTTTTTTTATTCCTGCTTCTCCCCTAAGTATTCTCTTCTTTTTTGTTTAAAAATCCGCCATACGGTTCCATAGATATGAGGTTTCTTATTTACATAGTAACATAGGTTTCTTATTTAGTGATAATTTGTATGGCCATTACAAGGGGCGTTACTCACAGGATCCTCAGGGGTATGTCTTTTGGCTGTTCTTCATAATTACCCTATGAGCCATGACTCCCTTTATAAATACTATTTAAACCATCAATAAATAAAAAGGGCAATATCTGTGGAAGCAAATGGCTGATTTATAAGAATCGGATTACTTAGGGGATCAACAGGAACTGAATAAGAGCAAATGCTGTCAATTTTTGACCTGGTGACAGGTCCTCTTTAAAGGAGTTGTATCAATTTTAAAATGTGTCCTCTACTGATAGTTGGTAACTTGCTGGGAGGCCAACCATTGAGATCCCCACCGACTCTGAGATTTTGGCTTTGTGCCTAAATGGATTGGAGGTCAAGCATACATACCTCCACTCCACTCCTTCTGAATGGAACTGCCGAGAACGGAGCTATGGTAACTCTGGCAATGCATGGTATGTATACTCGACCTCCGTGCTCTACAGGATCGGTGGTTAGTCTTAACACTTGGATGACCAAAGACCAATAAGTTATCCCCTATCCTATGGATAGGGAATAGCTTATATACATGGCACAACTGCGTTAATCCCCCTTGACTGTATTACAATATCTCTACCCTACCGTGTGGCATTAACAATACTAGTGTCTTCTTATGTGGCAGAAGGCCCATTCGTCCCACTTAGACACCAGGACCGAGCACGACTTCTATCTCTACCCTCTTATAGCTACTCTCCTTCATTTTAGTTGAGCTTGTGGCAGTGAATGAGTTATGCTGAGTCCAGATACACCAATTTGTTCTGTGAGAAATAGCAGGAGAAAGTCCTTGGAGCGAGAGACAGATAACACAGGGAGATCAGATAAGAGAAATATTACATTGTACATAGTCTGATTCTGTCTGTTAATATTTGCTGTTCTGTAACCCTTCCTACGGCAGCTCCCAACTTCCGACTTTCATCTTTGATTAGAGAAAGACGAGTCCTTTCGGATTTCTGTCAATCTATGTTCCAAATCCTTGACTTTTGCTGGAAAAGATGCATCTTGAAACTTTGGGGACAGTATAAGTGGATAGTAGTGTGAAGGATATGAAGATTTTTTGTTAATATTTATCATGTTTTAGGAACCCTCAGATGATAATACCCATTACAAGACCCATTATTAGATACAATATGCTGTACGGAAGACCTTGTGCTCTCCTAAACGTCAACTTGAAATCCTGTAGCTTCCTGATCCTCAAGCCATTGCAAATCTAAAGCTATATTTCACCAGAGACCAGTGGCTGTAACCAAGGTAGTTAGTACAAGATGGACACTGGTGCAAATGGCAAAAATCAAAATGTGGTTCAATTTAGTGATGTTTCACTCAAACCCTTGCTTACTCCTTATGCATCATTGTGTGTCCCATGGACTGGTTTTTCCATCTTTGTTTGCTAATAGATCATTTAGATGTCAGTTTTTCATCTACAAGGTCTGTGTTTTTCATGGATAGAACTCGTACCTATAATCTATGGAGCTGTTCACATCTCTGTGTATCTTTGCAGACCATTTGGTCCACGCAAAAATATGGATACTTGACCGATTTTGATCTGTCACTAGATTATGAAAAAAATCAGAAAGGATTCAGAGGCCGTTTGCAGACTGGTTGAAAGGAGAAGCTGGAAACCTCCATTGTTTTTTTTACATATAAAAAAAAGCTGACCTAACTCTGCTGAACATTTCATCAAAAACACTGATGAACTTTGTACCATTTCTGGCATATGTGAAAAATCACTGATGTTTGAATGAGCCTCACTTCATTATTTTCTAGAGCTATGACCCATTGGTAGATTTGTGATGTAGTTTAGTTTTTCATATTTTTCGTTAGTCCCATGCGACAATTTTTCATTTCTGATTTTTGACTTGCCCTTAATCAGTATTTGTATTTTGCAGATTTTTTTTTTTACTATTTTTCCAGGTAGGGTTCAGCCAGAAATGAATTGTAATCACTGCGCCTGAGAGGCATTGTATTTGTACAGCTTTTAGTAGGAGACGTGGGGAGTTTCTGAGTCTGGGTAATTTATAATTAGCTTAATCAAATTGTGCATGGAGACGGCAGCCGGGAGGTGCGAGGTCAACGGCAGCTGCCATCAATATTGATCCACTGCCAGCCTCTTCTCGAGCTTTATACTCTTGAATTTAGTCTCTAGATGTGTTTCTAAGTCCGACACTGAGCCAGTGTTAACCCTGCAGGAACAAAACATTAATTTCTATTTTTGACATTCTCTTTGCTATTGTGCTGATCCGAGAACCAGCACTCCAATGATGCCCTAAACAAAGCGGGGTCGTCACTCCGTCATCCAAGATCCTTCAATTCTTATCTAGGCCTGTCTTTAAGGGCTCAAGCAGATGACCATATTTTCGGTCCGAGTGTGATGCAACAAAACATTGGATCACACTTGAGGCATTGTCATTCTATGTGTACATATGAAGTTTTTTCCTCGAGCAGAGCCAGTTCGGGGAAAAAAAAAAATCACAGCATATCTGAGTTTGATCCGATATTTGAATCACACTCGGCCATGTAAGGCTGGTTTCACATTTGCGTCTGTGTGCGTAGCGTTTGATCCGCATAGATCCGCATGCGTAATGCACACATATATTTAACATATTTAACATGGTGTACGCAGGGACATGCGTTTGCACGCGTTCGCATGCTTTGGCGTACGCATGCGTCGTTTCGCGGTGTGTGGCGGTGCGCGGTAAATGCAAAATGTTGCATTTTTTGAGGCATCAAAAATCCATCAAATATACGCAGGCATGCGGATGAGTGCTTAAAAAAAAGCATTACTGTCTATGGGAACGCCAGGACATGCAGACGCAAGTGTTCAATACACATGCATTATTCAAAATACATATAGAAATCCCATGAGACACACCCATTTTTGTCTGGTGTCATATCGAACGCATGCGCATAAACAACACAAACGCATGTAAAAATGCATGCACACCCAGCGTTTTTTTTGCCCGACATGCGTAAGATGATGCGCATTAAAAACGCTGCGTAAACATGTTTTGCATGCACTTGCGCATGCGGATGATATGCTGCAGACTCAAACGCTAATGTGAGCCTAGCCTTAGTCAATGAGTCTGTGGAAAACTCAGATGTCATCTGAGTGAAGTCCACATATACAGTGCCGCAATGGTCAGCCCCTAACCCTACCTTTAATATTGAAGCATCTAATGAGCATGTGCAAAGGGCAATGTGAAGGAAAGCTATGCTATCACCTATTGCGATTGGTGGATCCTGTGTTGTCAGCTACTGTATATATACAGGTGTTACCTGTAAGGCTGGGTCAGACACAACGTATAAAAATACGGTCTGTATTTGATGGTCGTAATACGCAGAAATGTTCCCTGAACAGTGATCCGTATGTGATCCGTTGGCAAGGCGTTGCTGTGTTTTTTGCGCATGTAAGCATCCGTATGACATCCTTATGCCGAGATTTTCTCGCCGGCTTGCAAAATGGACATATAATGGATCCCAATGACAGGTTAAAACACACAAACGAAAGAATACATATATATATACTTGATTGAATGTGGTTGCGGCCTACAGAACGTAGGTCGAACCATACAAACGATGCATGCTAGATTGAATAAGCATCGACAGAATATCCGAAATGGCTTTCTCCTGCACAGACTTTCTAAACATTTTTTAACTGTGCTTCAAAAAAATCCAAAGACTTTGAAACTAACGATTATTGACCACATACCTGATACCGTGGCTGATCGCTTCAACAGTTTAATCAATAGAGAAAGCTTTTGAATATTCAAGCTTGGCACACTTGCCCCTGAAGGTCTGAATTTAACTATTGATAAAGTGATCAGATAACTTTATTTGCCTTTTTATCATCAGTGAGTTTTACTTAGATGCTCTTTTTACATGCTTTTATTAAACTAGAACAATGTGGGAAGGGAAGCAAAAGGCCAGAAAAAGCCATACACCTGACAAATGCTATTGATAACTCTGCTATTGGAAGTGGAAAGGAAGAACAAAGACAAAAGAATCTAAATAATAAAATTATTGGAGGAAGAGAAACCAATCACAAATTAAAATATTTCTATACTAATGCACAAAGCATGGGCAACAAACAAGGAGAATTGGAACTACTCACGCAGGAAAAGAAATATGATGTCATTGGAATCACTGAAACTTGGTGGGACAATACACATGATTGGAATACAAGGCTAGAAGGATACAAGTTATTTGCTAGAAACAGACTTGATAAACGAGGAGGAGGTGTCGCATTGTATGTTAGAAATGCGTATATCTGCACAGAGATTGAAGCTTCAGAGACCGAGAGTTCTGTGGAAACTGTTTGGGTAAGAATACAAGGACAGAACAATGGAAAGGACACCATTGTAGGCATTTACTACAGGCCGCCAGTGCAAGCTGAAGCTATGGATGAACTCTTTATGCATCAAATGGCCAAGTTCTCCAAAAAATATGACATAGTTGTCATGGGAGATTTCAACTATCCTGACATTTGTTGGGAATCTCTCTCAGGCAAAACTAACAGGTCAAGGAAATTCTTATCCTCTCTTGCTGACAACTTTATCTTACAAAAGGTAGGGGAGAAAACAAGGGGAACTGCTACCTTGGATCTAATCCTTATAAACAGGGAAGAAATGGTTGAGGAGGTAAAAGTGGCTGGGACCCTAGGAGGTCTCGACCATGCTATTTTAGAATTTTGGATAACTAGAGGAGGAAGACCTGTGAAGACTCAGACGTCAAGGTTAGATTTCAGAAAGGCAGATTTTAAGGGATTCAGAAAGCGAATTGGAGGGATCCAATGGCTGGATATCCTTAAAGACAAAAATGTCCAGGAAGGATGGGGAATCTTGAAAAATGAAATTCTCAAAGTACAATCGTTAACAATTCCGAAAAGAGGGAAGAATAGGAAGAGTTTAAGGAAACCAGGATGGATGAGCACAGAACTTAAGCACATGCTAAAAAGGAAGAAAGAAATGTTTATAAAATGGAAAGAGGGAGGCATATCTAAAGAAGAATATAATGCTGTCTGCAGAAATTGCAGGGCACAAATCAGATTATTAAAGCTGACAATGAATTGAGGCTTGCAAGAGATGTCAATAGAAATAATAAAGGATTTTGGGGATATGTCAAAAGTTAAAGAAAAGTCAAAGATGCTATAGGAGTTTTACAGGATGAAAATGATGAAATGGTAAGACAGGATGTTGAGAAGGCCGAACTTTTGAATTCCTATTTTGCACCTGTTTTCTCTCAGAAAGGAAATGTAACATCAACGGTTCTTCACTGTCCTATTAAGGGAATAGAAGAATCCAGGATATCTATAAACAGAAAGTTAATGAGCAAACACTTAGCTAACCTAAATGAATTCAAGTCTCCAGGTCCAGATGAATTACACCCCAGAGTTCTGAAGGAGATAGCAGAAGAAATTTTTGAACCCCTCTCCATAATCTTTGAAAATTCTTGGAGGACAGGATAGGTCCGAGAAGACTGGAGAAGAGAAAATGTTGTTCCTATCTTCAAAAAGGGGAAGAAGGTGGACCCAGGGAACTATATGCCGGTGAATTTGACTTCTATACCAGGAAAGATCTTTGAACAAATTATTAAACAACATGTATGTAAGTACCTGGACAAGAATCAGCATGGGTTTGTAACTAATAAGTCATGTCAGACTAACTTAATTTCCTTCTATGACAGAATCACTGATTGGGTGGATCAGGGAAATGCTGTAGATATAGTATATCTTGACTTCAGCAAAGCATTTGACAAAGTATCTCACACAATCCTTATTGAAAAAATGGCTAAGTATGGAATGGACAAGGCAACTGTTAGGTGGATTCATAACTGGCTTAGTGATCGGACCCAAAGAGTGGTCGTAAATGGCTGCACATCCAGTTGGAAGAATGTCTCAAGTGGAGTACCACAGGGCTCTGTCCTGGGCCCTGTATTGTTCAACATCTTTATCAACGATTTAGATGAAGGAATTGAGGGTAAACTGATTAAATTTGTTTATGACACAAAGCTAGGAGGGATAGCTAATACTAGAGAAGAGAGAGAGAGGATTCAAAAGATATAAATAAACTGGAGCAGTGGGCAACAACTATGGTTTTTAACGGGGAAAAATGCAAAGTACTACATCTTGGCAATAAAAATGAAAAAAGCATATACAAAATGGGAGGAATAGGGCTAAGCAACAGGACATGTGAAAAAGACTTGGGTATACTACTTGATCACAGACTGAATATGAGTCAACAGTGTGATGCAGCAGCAAAAAAGGCAAATGCAATTCTAGGATGTATAAACAGAAGCATACAGTCTAGATCACGTGAAGTCATTATTGCCCTCTACTCCTCTTTGGTCAGACCTCATCTGGAATACTGTGTCCAGTTTTGGGCGCCACATTTTAAAAAAGACATCAACAAACTGGATCAAGTTCAGAGCGACCAGAATGGTGACCGGTCTGCAAACTCTCTCTTATGAGGAAAGGTTGCAGGATTTGGGAATGTTTAGCTTGCAGAAGAGAAGACTGAGAGGAGACTAAATAACTGTCTACAAAGATCTCAAGGGCTGTCACGTTGTAGAAGGATCATCTTTATTCTCATTTGCACAAGGAAAGACTAGAAGCAATGGGATGAAACTTAATGGGAGGAGACACAGATTAGATATTAGGAAAAACTTTTTGACAGTTAGAGTGATCAATGAGTGGAACAGGCTGCCACGAGAGGTGGTGAGTTCTCCTTCAATAGAAGTCTTCAAACAGAGGCTGGACAGACATCTTTCTGGGATGATTTAGCGAATCCTGCTTTGAGCAGGGGGTTGGACCAGATGGCCCAGGAGGTCCCTTCCAACTCTACGATTCTATGATTCTATGATTCTATGATATATATATATATATACACACACACATGTCATTGAGACACACATATATATAAATATATATATATTTCATAGAGTTCTACATAGCAGAATAGCCGCTAAATCAATTGCCGGCTTCTGTAAAATCAATTCAAAACCCAACATGAAATGACACATGGTTTACATACAGTAAAGCATTTCATTTCATTTAGTTTTTTATATTTCTTTGACTAATAATTAAATTAGGGTATGTGTGTAAAATTTGAGACATGTAGGTGTTAAATTAAGGTGTTAATTCGTTGAAAAAGAGAGGGAAAGCCAGTGAGTGACGGCAGACATTAATAGCCTAGAGAGGGAGCATTGTTTTTGGCCCTCCCCTAGCTAAAAATATCTGCCCCCAGCCACCCCAGAAAAGGCGCATCTATAAGATGCGCCTTTTCTGGCACTTAGCCTCTCTATTCCAATTTCCCTGTAGCGGTGGCTAATGTGTTAATAATAATTGGTTAATGTCACCTTGCTATTGAAAGGTGACATTAAGCCAGGTTAACCCCTTAACCCCCAAGGGTGGTTTGCACGTTCATGCCTGGGCCAATTTTTACAATTCTGACCACTGTCCCTTTATAAGGTAATAACTCTGAAACGCTTCCATGGATCCTGGTGATTCTGACACTGTTTTCTCGTGACATATTGTACTTCCTGTTAGTGGTAAAATTTCATTCAAATAACTTGCATTTATTTGTGAAAAAAATGAAAATTTGGTGAAAATTTTGAAAATTTTGCAATTTTCCAACTTTGAATTTTTATGCCCTTAAATCACAGAGATATGGCACACAAAAAAACCTTAATAAGTAACATTTCACATATGTTTATTTTACATCAGCAAAATTTTGGAACCCAAATTTTTTTTTGTTAGGAAGTTATAAGAGTTAAAAGTTGACCAGCGATTTCTAATTTTTGCAACACCATCTTATTTTTACGGTCCACATCACATTTAAAGTCACTTTGAGGGGTCTATATGATAAAAAATACCCAAAAGTGACACCATTCTAAAAACTGCACGCCTCAAGGTGCTCAAAACCATATTCAAGAAGTTTATTAACCCTTCAGGTGCTTCACAGGAACTTTTTGAATGTTTTAAAAAAAAATGAACATTTAACTTTTTTTCACAAAAAAATTACTTCAGGTCCAATTTTTTTTATTTTACCAAGGGTAACAGGAGAAATTGGACTGCAAAAATTATTATGCAATTTGTCCTGAGTACGCTGATAACTGATATGTGGGGGGAACCACTGTTTCGGCGCATGGCAGAGCTCTGAAGGGAAGGAGCGCCGTTTGACTTTTTCAATGCAAAATTGGCTGGAATTCAGATCAGACTCCATGTCACGTTTGGAGAGCCCCTGATGTACCTAAACAGTGGAAACCCCCACAAGTGACCCCATTTTGGAAACCAGACCCCCCAAGGATTTTATCTAGATATGTGGTGAGAACTTTTAACCCACAAGGGCTTCACAGAAGTTTATAACGTACAGCCGTACAATTAAAAAATCATATTTTTTCCACAAAAATGATCTTTTCACCCCCAATTTTTATTTTACCAAGGGTAACAGGACCCTAAAAGTTATTGTGCAATTTGTCCTGAGTACACTGATACCCCATATGTGGGTGTAACCGACTATTTGGGCGCATGGCAGAGCTCGGAAGGGAAGCAGCGCCATTTGACTTTTTTGGCTGGAATTGAGATCGGACACCATGTCGCGTTTGGAAAGCCCCTGATGTGCCAAGGAACTTATCTAGATGTGTGGTGAGCACTTTGAACCCCTAAGGGCTTCACAGAAGTTTATAATGCCCGGGCATGAAAATAAAAAAATCATATTTTTTCCACAAACATGATCTTTTAGTCCCCAATTTTTTTATTTTCCCTAGGGTAACAGGAGAAATTAGACCCAAAAAGTTGTTTTCCAATTTGTCCTGAGTGCGCTGATACCCCATATGTGGGAGGAAACTACTGGATGGAGACACGTCAGGGCTCGGAAGGGAAGTAGTGACGTTTTGGAATGCAGACTTTGATGGAATAGTCTGCGGGTGTCATGTTGCCTTTGGAGAGCCTCTGATGTGCCTAAACTGTTGACACTCCCCACAAGTGACCCCATTTTGGAAACTAGACCAACACGGAACTTATCTAGATGTGTGGTGAGCACTTTGAACCCCCAAGTGCTTCACAGAAGTTTATAACACCCGGGCGTGAAAATAAAAAAATCATATTTTTTTCCCACAAAAATTTTTGCCCCCAATTTTTTATTTTCCTAAGGGTAACAGGAGAATTTGGACCCCAAAAGTTGTTTTGCAATTTGTCCTGAGTAGGCTGACATGACAGAGCTTGGAAGGGAATGAGCACCATTTGACTTTTTCAACGCAGAATTGGCTGGAATTGAGATCAGACGCCATGTTGCGTTTGGAGAGCACCTGATGTGCCCAAACAGTGGAAACCCCCCAATTTTAACTCCAACCCTAACCCCAACACACCCCTAACCCTAATCTCAGCCCTAACCCTAGCCCTAACCCTAATCCTAGCCCTAACCCTAATGGGAAAATGGAAATAAATACATTTTTTAATTTTATTATTTTCCCTAACTAAGGGGTTGATAAAGGGGGGTTTGATTTACTATTTATAGCAGGTTTTTATTTTTGGCAGCTGTCGCACGCTAAAAGATGCTTTTTATTATTTTGACCCACCGAGTCATGTGAGATCTTATTTTTTGCGGGACAGGTTGTCGTTTTTATTGGTACCATTTTCAGGCACGTGACTTTTTTGATCGCTTTTTATTCCGATTTTTGGGACGCAGAATGAACAAAAAACAGTATTTCAAGAATTTCTTTTGGGAGGTGCGTTTACACCGTTCTGCATGCGGTAAAATTGATAAGGTGATTTTATTCTTCGGGTCAGTACGATTACAGCGATACCTCATTTATGTCTTTTTTAAGTTTTGGCGATTTATAAAAAATAATTTTTTTTGCATCACTTTATTCTGTGAGCTATAACTTTTTTATTTTTTCGCTGATGTTGCTGTGCTGTGGCTCATTTTTTGCGGGACAAGATGATGTTTTCAGCGGTACCATGGTTATTTATATCCGTCTTTTTGATCGCGCATTATTGCACTTTTTGTTCGGTGGTATGATAATAAAGCATTACTTTTTGCTTTGCTTTTAATTTTTATTTTTTAAGGGGTTCGCTAAAGGGGTTAACTAATGGGACAGTTTTATAGGGCAGGTCGTTACGGACGCAGCGACACTACATATGTGTACTTTTATTGTTTTGTTTTTTTATTTCTAAAAAATGAGTTTATTAGGGAATATTTTTTTTTAATTTAATTAGCGATTTTTTATAAATTATTTTTACACATTTTATTTTAACTTTATTACAGTGTCCCAGGGGGGACATCACTGTCATGTGACAGATCGCTGATCTGTCACATCACAGATCGCTGTGACAGATCAGCGATTTGACACAGGCGCTTCATAGGCTTCCTCATGCCTGCGCTCTGCAGGCAGTGAGGAAGCTGGCTCCCTGCAGGCGCCCGAAGGTCCCTGCCGCCATATTGGATCCAGGGACCTGCAGGGAAGGAGGCCCCCAGAGCAGCACAGCACATCGCGCTGCTCCGGGGGGCTCAGGGAAGCACGGAGGGAGCCCCCTCCCTGCCGATGCTTCCCAAAACCCCCGGTACACTGTGATCGTGTTTGATCGCAGTGTGCCAGGGGTTAACGCGTTGGGGGCGGTCCGTGACCGCCCCTGACACATAGTGCCGGGTGTCAGCTGTGATAATCACCTGACACCCGGCCGCGATCAGCGGTGCTCACCACGTGAGCGCCGCTGATCGCTATGACGTACTATCCCATCCCTGGGAATTAAGTCCCAGGACCACATGGACGGGATAGTACGTCATATGGCAGAAAGGGGTTAATAATGGAGAGGTGTCATTAAGAAACCTATCCATTATTAAACCCTAGAATAGTAAACGGTTAAAAAAACACACACACATTAATTAAAAATTATTTTAATGAAATAAGCACACCAAGTTTTTGACCAGATTTATTAATCTGCTAATCCAAAAAAAGCCATAGTTCTGTAAAAAAAATAAAATAAAAAATCAACAATATACATACCTCTCCGCTGTTCAGTCAGGTCCCCCGCTGCAATCCATCAGAAGGGGTTAACTGGTTTACAATGGGGACTGGTGCTAATGCGACCGGCCCCACTGTAAACTGCCGAATGAATTAGTTCATCTCTGCGCAGCCTCCTCAGCTGACCGGAGATTAACTAATAAGCGTGGGAAAGTTTCTGAAATTTTTCCCACGCTCATTAGTTCACCTCCGGTCAGCCAGGGACTCCGCGCAGCCTCACTGACTACCGCTGACGTCAGTGAGGCTGCGCGGAGTCCCTTGGCAAGGCTTCCACGTGCACTATTAGGTATGGTTTAATTCAGCAAGCTGTTTTCATATTTACCGCATTGTGTTTATATTTTCATACTGGGAATACATTGGACATATTGTCCTTAAAAACAGCACAGCACTTTTTATTGGGCAAGGTATAAATGTCCATCCTTTATATTGTTTACATGGAGTACATAGCACTTTATATATTCATGGCATGTTTTTATTCAGCCTTCCACTTTTGAAGTGTTGACTCTCTTGTTTACTTTATTTATTATCCCTTTTATATAATATTGAACTTGTGGTTATATTATTAATTGTCCATTGTATTTTTTATTTACCTTACAGTTTGTGCATTGAGGGTGTTCTATGGCAATATGTCCCTGAATTTGTATTTTCAGGACTCCTTTTTTAAATCTTGTTTCTAAATTAATTTTCAATAAAAATATAATTTTATTTAGTTGGTCTCGTGTTACCAAATTACTTTATTGGGTAACTTTTTGTGATAAATATAAAAAAACTACAGTAAAAAGTTTTATTTTTTTCTGATAGCATGTTCTTTTTAACTTGGAACCTTAACAATTAGCTGTAACCTGTTGAAGAAACTGGTAATGATTAATTTTTGTACAGTGTCACCAGTGAAGTGTTATACAGTTCCCATTAAAATTTAAAACATTAAAAACTGAGATATACTCTTTATCGCTGTTTTTCAGGGCAGGTACAGACAGACGTATTTTCAGTCCAAGTGCGATCCAACAAAACATTAGATTGTTGCGCTGAGATGTGCAGCGCTTCTGGATGTTCGCTGCAGAGACCGGAGCAACAGGGGAACAGGAAGAAGAGGGTTTTTTTTAAATCAGTGAAAACATTGTGGTGGCCAGAATACTGTATGGAAGACCATATGAAGTGCATTATACTATACGGAGGACTATGGGGAGTTCAGTATACTATGTGGAGGACTATGAGGAGTGCAGTATACTATATGGAGTGCATTATACTATATGGAGGACTATGGAGAGTGCATTAAACTATATGGAAGACTATGTGGAATTTTTATATTGTATGCAAGCAATTATACAGTGTGAATGTTTGTGTGGGGTCCATCATACTGTGTGGATTGCTGTATGGGAACCATTATACAGTATGTAGGCCCATTATACTGGACGGCTGTGTGTAAATCACAGTTGGGGGATCATACTGTGTTGGGGTCATCATACTTTTATGGGAGAGTTGAGGGGTGGAGTGCAGTAGGGTCATTTTACTGTGTGTGGAGGAATTCACCATGAGGGTATCTTATAGTGTTTGTGAGGCACTTTTGCTGACATCGTACTTTATGAGTGCAATGAAAGGGGAATCTATGGCTCAAGTAGTAGGAAAATTACATAGTAAAGGTTGCAAAGTTATGGTATATGCCCTTCTGTGACCTCACAGATTTTTTTTTCTTTTGGCATGTAAGGGGGGCAATTAGAACTTCAGCTATGGGGCCCCATAATTTCTTTGTTGTTTTCAATGTTGTTCTATGGGGCTGTATACATGGCCTATATTTTCTTCGGACAGAGTCTGAGGAAAAAGAAACCCTGCATACCTGAGTTCTATCTGATATTCGCATTGCACTCAGTCTTGCAAGTCAATGAGTGTGTTAATCAGACTGCTCTTGGATGACATCCTCGGACTAATAAAATGAAAAAAGGAGGAGACATTTTTTTTGCCACTTTCTCCTCTTCCAAAAGAATCAGATCACACTATGATCACACTCTAACACTAAAGTCTTCTGTTGCAAATTTAAGACTCCCATCATGGAACATCTCAGGATGATGGTGTAGAAAAGCACAGGAATGTGAGATGTTGTCACAGACAGGAGGCAGATCAAGAGTTAACAGTTTTATTAACCACACGTATACTCCACCCAGGGAGTGGCAGGACACGGGGATGTGATAGGGAGAAGGGCAGAACTGGGAGATTGGAAGGGGTACGATAGGGACGAATGATAATTCAGTAGGAAAAAGCAAAAACTTATCAGTCTGTAGTCTTCCTGATTGCAGTGTCTCTGTTCTCCAACGGTGGCACCGACAACAGCGGCACTTGTAGTCTCGGAGTGGTCCGGAACTTTAGCTCTGCAAATATATGCTGGTGAAATCAGGGGCACAAATGTCAGTCTCGTACTTGGACCCTAGTTCTAGAATATATACGACCGTAGCCAACAAGGTCGCAGCATAATCAGGGTCTCCCACGGGCAGGAAAGTATATGCTGGTAAGGGGCATCACAAAAGTCTGTCCAGTACTAAGCTCTCTCCTTGCGGCATGTGCGCTGTATTGCTGAGTCACTAAATGCATGGCACCTCGATCTCTGCCAGCTACTGGGCGAGCAGCTCTTTCCTTTGTATACTGCGCGCCGCCTGTCCGTGCAAAGACTCAAGCGCTGACAACCATTGGTACGCAGCTTCTCTCTGGTAGTCACCGGCACACTGCACGTTCCTCTCCCTCTCTGATTCTAGCTGTTGGTGGCGAGCGACGCTGGTCTGTGTGGCACTGGTGCTCCCGGCCGGAGCACTCCTCTCGGCTGCTGCAACACCCACCTCGGCTCTGCTCTGTACGCACGGCTCTGCACAGCTCTGCTCTGTGTGCACAGCTCTGTTCTGCATGGCTCTGCTCTGTCCTATAGTGGTCTCTCTGCAGGCGAAGGGGGCTCTCTCTACGTGGCCTGTCGCTGCGCTGGTCCTCTGTTGTGGGGGCTGGGGAGGCAGAGCGCGTTGCTCACCGCACTGCGCAGTGCTCTGCACTGGCGCTGGAAACACTTGCTGTGCGCTTTTTTCTCTTAAATATCCCCACAGCTGCATGCCCTTTTCAGGTTCTCTACCCTTCCCTGTCAGCAGTAAGCTCCGTCTTCCTAATGCTTCCCTCAGGCAGCAGGAGAAGGTCCGTCTCTCTAAAGCTTCCCCCCGGAAACAATGGATGCAGCCCTTTCAGTTCCGGACCCGGCATGCATTGTCCTTACAATGGAGCCACAGGTTAGAAGCCACTCATCAAATAAAAACTAAAATGGACCAGAATGTTATTTTATTACCCTCACGTATTCAGCAGCAACATTTCTCATCGGTTCAGGAGACATTCTTCCAAAATAACATAGGTTACAATTGAAATTCCCAAGCTTTTCTTTTGAAAGTCCAGGTAAGGTCAAGAAGCGCCAGCGTGTGACCATGTGACCACTCAGCATGTGTGCAATCTACGCTCACAAAAATGTCACTGGGAAGGAGCCACTGTTGCCAGGAGGCTCACATATAACACATTCGCACAGGGTGAAGGTCAGCTGAAAAAAGAACATTCTGCTGATATGTCCTGCAGCAGTGACAGCTCTGTGGTCCCAGCCTGTAATCTACTCTGTCCTTCTATCAGATTGTGGTAGCAAGATGTACAGGAAAATTTCTTTTGGATTTCAGAAAGATATTATGGGTCTTTAAAAGCGTCAGGAAACCCAAATATGCATACCATCATGAATTGTTATGTCAGCGTGCATACACGATACCAATATCTAGCTGCACGTTTTGGATTGACTAAAGGAGTTATCGAGCACCTCTTATTTCTGCAGGTGATAGGCACTACTGATGTGGCATCTGTATGATACCAGTTGGCCGTGCATGACACCTAGCCTGTGGCCATTAAACAAGTCAATAGCACCTCCTTAGCGGAAATGAATAATCCCTATAACTCCCCTTATTTTTAATTGGGGCAGGAGGTGAGTAGAAAGAAGATTCCCCAATGGTATAAACGTCCTGCATATATCAGCATGTTCTTAGCTCACCATAGCATCCTACAGAAGATCAGTGAAAGTTGTCACTCTGTTTTCCCCCATATACTGCAATGATAGCCTCCTAGGTGAAGCATTGCAGGTACAGAATACGTCATTTTTATATCTGTACTTACAAGCAATCTTTCTTGGTTAGCCTGCAAAAGGTCCATGTGCTGTATGGTAGTGTATATGGAGGACACCTAAGCATGCACACAAAATAAAAGACTCCTAAGAATTTACACATAATATAGATGACTTTGAAGAGGACTCCTAAGCATACACACTTAATAGAGAGGTTTCCTAAGCATGCACACATTATAGAGAGGACTCCTAAGCATATGCACATAATAGAGAGTACTCCTAAGCATCCACAGATAATAGAGAGGACTCCTAAGCATCCACAGATAATAGAGAGGACTCCTAAAATGAAAATGAAATGTTCTGCCCTCTGAATAGGGCAAATGTGTTTGTATTATGTGCTAGTTTAGTTAGCACTATCTAGTGGTGGCTGAATTTATAGCTGTGTCTTTGATTGCATTTGCAGTATGTGTCTTTAACAGAAGCAATGCATTGTGGGATTGAAGCAATGCATTGTGTGAATGAAGCAATGTATTCTGAGATTAACAAGATACAATTTTATTCTGTGTATTTCATAAGGACACACGTGTTTATCTGTCCTCCTGTTAACTCCCCTACTTGAGTTCATTATCCGGGTAAAGCATATCTGGTAAGATTAACATCTTTTCTTGAAATTCAATGTTGTTCAGAGAAGCTATTAACTGTATGGCAGCCAGAGCTCAGTAGATGTAATAAGACACCTGGGTGTTTCTATGTAAAGTTTGCACACTGAATACTTCCTGTAATTTGTATTAGCTGTGTGATCATCTGTCCAATACTTACCTATGTCATTTGTATTCTTTATAGTTTTACCGCATGTTCTATACTCTTCACCAATAAACAAGTTAGACTACATTTTGGAAGATAGAAGGTGGTTTATGCTGTATGCCGGATTGCACATTGTGTCAACGTATATGAAGGCAGAACATGAAATACTAGGTGAAATGCCGAGAGACAAAGAAAACCCTATACTAAGGGTCATGAATCTAACCCAAGAAGTTCGAAACCAGCTAAATTACTGTATATATAGAATCATAGAATCGTAGAGTTGGAAGGGACCTCCTGGGCCATCTGGTCCAACCCCCTGCTCAAAGCAGGATTCGCTAAATCATAACCAGTTAGATGTCTGTCCAGCCTCTGTTTGAAGACTTCCATTGAAGGAGAACTCACCACTTCTTGTGGCAGCCTGTTCCACTCATTGATCACTCTAACTGTCAAAAAGTTTTTTCTAATATCTAATCTGTGTCTCCTCCCATTCAGTTTCATCCCATTGCTTCTAGTCTTTCCTTGTGCAAATGAGAATAAAGATGATCCTTCTACAATGTGACAGCCCTTGATATATTTGTAGACAGCTATTAAGTCTCCTCTTAGTCTTCTCTTTTGCAAACTAAACATTCCCAAATCCTGCAACCTTTCCTCATAAGACAGGGTTTGCAGACCGGTCACCATTCTGGTCGCTCTTTTCTGAACTTACTCCAGTTTGTTGATGTCTTTTTTAAAATGTGGTCCCCAAAACTGGACACAGTATTCCAGATGAGGTCTGACCAAAGAGAAGTAGAGGGAAATAATGACTTCACGTGATCTAGACTGTAAGCTTCTGTTAATACATCCTAGAATTGCATTTGCCTTTTTTGCTGCTGCATCACACTGTTGACTCATATTCAGTCTGTGATCTATTAGTATACCCAAGTCTTTTTCACATGTGCTGTTGCTTAGCCCTATTCCTCCCATTCTGTATATGCTTTTTTCATTTTTATTGCCCAGATGTAGCACTTTGCATTTTTCCCTGTTAAAAATCATTCTGTTAGTTGCTGCCCACTGCTCCAGTTTATTTATATCTTTTTGAATCCTCTCTTTCTCTTCTCTAGTGTTAGCTATCCTTCCTAGCTTTGTGTCATCAGCAAATTTAATCAGTTTACCCTCAATTCCTTCATCTAAATCATTGATAAAGATGTTGAACAATACAGGGCCCAGGACAGAGCCCTGTTGTACCCCACTTGAGACATTCTTCCAACTGGATGTGCAGCCATTTACGACCACTCTTTGGGTCCGATCACTAAGCCAGTTATGAATCCACCTAATAGTTGCCTTGTCCATTCCATACTTAGTCATTTTTTCAATAAGGATTGTATGAGATACTTTGTCAAATGCTTTGCTGAAGTCAAGATATACCATATCTACAGCATTTCCTTGATCCACCCAATCAGTGATTCCGTCATAGAAGGAAATTAAGTTAGTCTGACATGACTTATTAGTTACAAACCCATGCTGACTCTGTTTAATCACTTCATTCTTATCCAGGTACTGACATACATGTTGTTTAATAATTTGTTCAAAGATCTTTCCTGGTATAGAAGTCAGACTCACTGGCCTATAGTTGCCTGGGTCCACCTTTTTCTCCTTTTTGAAGATAGGAACAACATTTGCTCTTCTCCAGTCTTCTGGGACTTCTCCTGTTCTCCAAGAATTTTCAAATATTATGGAGAGGGGTTCAAGAATTTTGTCTGCTATCTCCTTCAGTACTCTGGGGTGTAATTCATCTGGACCTGGAGACTTGAATTCATTTAGGCTAGCTAACTGTTTCCTCACTATCTTTCTGTTTATAGATATCCTGGATTCTTCTATTCCCTTAATAGGACAGTGAAGAACAGTTGATGTTACATTTCCTTTCTGAGAGAAAACAGATGCAAAATAGGAATTTAAAAGTTCGGCCTTCTCAACATCCTGTCTTACCATTTCATCATTTTCATCCTGTAAAAATCCTATAGCATCTTTGACTTTTCTTTTACTTTTGACATATCCCCAAAATCCTTTATTATTGCTTTTGACTTCTCTTGCAAGCCTCAATTCATTGTCAGCTTTAATAATCTGATTTGTGCCCTGCAGGTTCTGCAGACAGCATTATATTCTTCTTTAGATATGCCTCCCTCTTTCCATTTTATAAACATTTCTTTCTACCTTTTTAGCATGTGCTTAAGTTCTGTGTTCATCCATCCTGGTTTCCTTAAATGCTTCCTATTCTTCCCTCTTTTCGGAATTATTAACAATTGTGCTTTGAGAATTTCATTTTTCAAGATTTCCCATCCTTCCTGGACATTTTTGTCTTTAAGGATATCCAGCCATTGGATCCCTCCAATTCTCTTTCTGAATCCCTTAAAATCTGCCTTTCTGAAATCTAACCTTGACGTCTGAGTCTTCACAGGTCTTCCTCCTCTAGTTATCCAAAATTCTAAAATAGCATGGTCGCTACCTCTTAGGGTCCCAGCCACTTTTACCTCCTCAACCATTTCCTCCCTGTTTATAAGGATTAGATCCAAGGTAGCAGTTCCCCTTGTTTTCTCCCCTACCTTTTGGAAGATAAAGTTGTCAGCAAGAGAGGATAAGAATTTCCTTGACCTGTTAGTTTTGCCTGAGAGAGATTCCCAACAAATGTCAGGATAGTTGAAATCTCCCATGACAACTATGTCATATTTTTTGGAGAACTTGGCCATTTGATGCATAAAGAGTTCATCCATATCTTCAGCTTGCACAGGCGGCCTGTAGTAAATGCCTACAATGGTGTCCTTTCCATTGTTCTGCCCTTGTATTCTTACCCAAACAGTTTCCACAGAACTCCCAGTCTCTGAAGCTTCAATCTCTGTGCAGATATACGCGTTTCTAACATACAATGCGACACCTCCTCCTCGTTTATCAAGTCTGTTTCTTGCAAATAAGTTGTATCCTTCTAGTCTTGTATTCCAATCATGTGTATTGTCCCACCAAGTTTCAGTGATTCCAATGACATCATATTTCTTTTCCTGTGTTAGTAGTTCCAATTCTCCTTGTTTGTTGCCCATGCTTTGTGCATTAGTATAGAAACATTTTAGTTTGTGATTGGTTTCTTTTTCTCCAATATTTTTATTAATTAGATTCTTTTGTCTTTGTTCTTCCTTTCCACTTCTAATAGCAGAGTTCTCAATAGCATTTGTCAGGTGCATGGCTTTTTTTGGTCTTTTGCTTCACTTCCCATGTTGTTCTAGTTTAAAGCTCTCCTTACAAGTGTAGCAAGGCGACTTCCAAATACATGTTTTCCAGTCTTCGTAAGGTGCACCCCATCTCTAGCAAGTAGTCCATCGTATAGGTAATTCACTCCAGGATCCAGAAATCCAAATCGTTGCTGACGGCACCATCGACGTAGCCAGTTGTTCACCTGCATAATCTTATTCCACCTCCTTCTTCCATGGCCATCCACTGGGAGGATGGAAGCCGAGATTTTCAGCCCATTTTTTGGGGCTGAAAGTCCCCCTCTTGGCTTATATTCGAGTCATATACACCAGGGGGTCGGAGGAGGAGGGGGGCCGGGGTGTCAGGTCATACTTACCAGTTCTGGTGCTGTCTCTTCAGCCCCCAACTTCTCTGCGATCTACCTTCCTTCAGCGGTCACATGATACCGCTCATTAAACTCATGAATATGTGCATATTCATGAGTTTTAATGAGCGGTACCACGTGACCGCTGAAGGCAGGAAGGGAGATCGTGGTGAAGCTGGGGGCTGAAGTGACAGTGCTAGGATGGGTAAGTATAGCTTTACTCACATGTCCTGCATCCATGGCTGCTTGCTGCTGTCTGGCACGTCATCTGTCAGTGACGTTCAGACAGCAGAGGGCACGGTGACATGGTTAGTGCGCGCCGCGCCCCCTGCAGTCTGAACATCACTGACAGATGACGTGCCAGACAGCAGCAAGCAGCGATGGACACAGGACAGGTGATTATATCAGGCGCCAGCAGTGACATCGCCACCTGACACCCAGCGACGGAGAGGTGAGTATGTCTTTTTTTAATTTTTAAATGCAGCAGCACATGGGGACATAATCTATGGAGCATCTTATGGGGTCAGCATATAGGGGCATAATCTATGGAGCATATTATGGGGGCAACATATGGGGGAATAATCTATGGAGCATCTTATGGGGGCAACATATGGGGGA
Source organism: Dendrobates tinctorius (assembly GCF_039654945.1). Lineage (NCBI taxonomy): Eukaryota > Metazoa > Chordata > Amphibia > Anura > Dendrobatidae > Dendrobates > Dendrobates tinctorius. The sequence continues at coordinate 29,308,811 of NW_027361682.1, read as the reverse complement.
ATAATCTATGGAGCATATTATGGGGGCAGCATATGGGGGAATAATCTATGGAGCATCTTATGGGGGCAGCATATGGGAGCATAATCTATGGAGCATCTAATGGGGGCAGCATATGGGGGAATAATCTATGGAGCAACTTATGGGGGCAGCATATGGGGGAATAATCTATGGAGCATCTTATGGGGGCAGCATATGGGGCATAATCTATGGAGCATCTTATGGGGGCAGCATATGGGGGAGTAATCTATGGAGCATCTTATGGGGGCAGCATATGGGTGCATAATCTATGGAACATCTTATGGGGGCAGCATATGGGGGCATAATCAATGGAGCATCTTATGGGGGCAATATCTATGGAACATCTTATGGGGCCATAACCTTTATGGAGCAGCATATGGGGCATATTATTCTATGGAGCATCTTATGGAGCCATTATTAACCTTTGTGCAGCATTATATGGGGTGTATTGTGTATGGAGCATCTTATGGGGCTATCATGAACTGTATGGAACATTACGTGGGGCTCCTGATTCAATATGGATATTCAAAAACATTTAACCTACTGATGTCTCAATTAATTTTACTTTTATTGGTATCTATTTTTATTTTTTAAATTCACTAGTAGCTGCTGCATTTTCCAACCTAGGCTTATACTCGAGTCAATAAGTTTTCACAGTTTTTTGTGCCAAAATTAGGGGGGTTGGCTTATACTCGAGTATATACGGTAGATTAAAATAGATAAATCTCTGGTTTTGAATGGCATACACCCATGAGTACTAAGAGAACTAAGTAATGTAATAGACAAGCCATTATTTCTTATATTTAGGAGAAGTGGGCAGCAACTAACAGAATGGTTTTTAACAGGGAGAAATGCAAAGTACTACATCTGGGCAATAAAAATGAAAAAAGCATATATAGAATGGGAGGAATAGGGCTAAGTGACAGCACATGTGAAAAAGACTTGGGTATACTAATAGATCACAGACTGAATATGAGTCAACAGTGTGATGCAGCAGCAAAAAAGGCAAATGCAATTCTAGGATGTATTAACAGAAGCATACAGTCTAGATCACGTGAAGTCATTATTTCCCTCTACTCCTCTTTGGTCAGACCTCATCTGGAATATTGTGTCCAGTTTTGGGCACCACATTTTAAAAAAGACATCAACAAACTGGAGTAAGTTCAGAAAAGAGCGACCAGAATGGTGACCGGTCTGCAAACCCTGTCTTATGAGGAAAGGTTGCAGGATTTGGGAATGTTTAGTTTGCAAAAGAGAAGACTGAGAGGAGACTTAATAGCTGTCTACAAATATCTAAAGGGCTGTCACATTGTAGAAGGATCATCTTTATTCTCATTTGCACAAGGAAAGACAAGAAGCAATGGGATGAAACTGAATGGGAGGAGACACAGATTAGATATTAGAAAAAACTTTTTGACAGTTAGAGTGATCAATGAGTGGAACAGGCTGCCACGAGAAGTGGTGAGTTCTCCTTCAATGGAAGTCTTCAAACAGAGGCTGGACAGACATCTGACTGGGATGATTTAGCGAATCCTGCTTTGAGCAGGGGGTTGGACCAGATGGCCCAGGAGGTCCCTTCCAACTCTACGATTCTATGATTCTATGATTCTAGGAACTCTATAGCGGGGTCTGTACCACAGGACTGGCGCATAGCAAGTATGATACCAATATTCAAAAAGGGCTCTATAAGTGAACCTGGAGATTATAGTCCAGGAAGTCTATTGTTGGCAAAATATTTGAAGGGTTTCTGAGGGATTTTATTCTGGATTATCTCAATGAGAATAACTGTTTCACTCCATATCAGCATGGATTTATGAGAAATCGCTCCTGTCAAACCAATCTAATCAGTTTTTGTGAAAAGGTAAACTATAGACTGGACCAAGGTGAGTCATTGGACGTGGAATATCTTGATTTGTTCCAAAGCGCTTGATACAGTGCCCCACAAGAGGTTGTACACAAAATGAGAATGCTGGGTCTGGGGGAAAATGTGTGTAAATGGGTAAGTAACTGGCTTAGTGATAGAAAGCAGAGGGTGGTTATAAATGGTATATTCTCTAACTGGGTCGCTGTGACCAGTGTGGTACCGCAGGGTCGGTGTTGGGACCTATTCTCTTCAATATGTTTATTAACGATCTGGTAGATGGTTTACACAGTAAAATATTGATATTTGCAGATGATACAAAACTACGGTATGTAAAGCAGTCAATGCAAGAGAAGATAGTATTCTGCTACAGATGGATCTGGATAAGTTGGAAACTTGGGCTGAAATGTGGCAGATGCGGTTTGACAATGATAAATGTAAGGTTATACACATGGGAAGAAGGAATCAATATCACCATTACACACTGAATGGGAAACCACTGGGTAAATCTGACATGGAGAAGGACTTGGGGATCCTAGTTAATGATAACCTTACCTCGAGCAGCCAGTGCCAGGCAGCAGCTGCCAAGGCAAACAGGGTCATGGGGTGCATTAAAAGAGGTCTGAAGACACATGATGAGAGCATTTTACTGCCTCTGTACAAATCCCTGGTTAGACCGCACATGGAGTACTGTGTACAGTTTTGGGCATTGGTGATCAGGAAGAACAAAATTGAACTAGAGCAAGTCCAAAGGATGGAAACAAAATTAATAAAGTGGATGGGGGAATTACAATACGCAGAGAGATTAGCAAAATTAGGATTAGGATTATTTAGAAAAAAGATGAAGATGACTGTGGGGCTATCAAATAACCATGTATAAGTATATAAGGGGACAATACAAATATCTCTTTCCGAGGATCTGTTTATACCAAGGAAGGTGACGGTCACAAGGGGGTATTCTCTGCATCTGGAGGAGAGAAGATTTTTCCACCAACATAGAAGAGGATTCTTTACTGTTAGGGCAGTGAGAATCTGGAATTCCTTGCCTGAGGAGGTGGTGATGGCGAACTCAGTTGAGGGGTTCAAGAGAGGCCTGAATGTCTTCCTGGAGCATAACAATATTGTATCTTACAATTTTAGGTTCTTTAGAAGGACGTAGATCTGGGAATTTATTCTGACGGAATATAGAGGACTCCTAAGCATCCACAGATAATAGAGAGGACTCCTAAGCATACCACATAATAGAGTGGACTACTAAGCATACATACATAATAGAGAGGACTCCAAGAGGATAGGATAGGGTTTAGCAGAAGGAGCAGGACAAACTTACAGATTCATTAAAATTACACCAGAAAGTGGAGTAAATTCTACTCCAGTTCATAGCTGCTGATGATGAACCTTTCAGGTTCAGGAAACATAAAGGAGGCATGAAAATGAATTAATCAGCATCTGTTTCTTGATTAATTTTTTGCATCTTACTTACTCTACCAGATTTTATTTAAGACCAGTCTAAGAAAAAACTGTCTTGATAAACTTGATCAGTTGCAACAGAATCCGTGTATATGTTTGAAAGCTCTATGCAAAATTTGTAGCAGGGTCTTCACGTACTATGTGTCATTTATAATACTGTTTCTTTTTTATGAAGCTGTGAGTTCTCTCTCGCACCAATTCTAGGGTAACTGCTTGTCAAGCCGCTCTCACCTGGGGGCGGGGCCTTGGATCCGATGTCACCGCTTCCAGTGCCGCGCCCACTCCGGGGGTCTCTTCGGGTGCGCACGCGCACCTCTTGCACTTGGTTCCATGGTTGCGCTGTGCTCCTGTGCGCCCCCCGCGCTATTCTCAGCTCTGTCTCTGGTCTCGTCCTCTCTATGTCCTGGAGGACCTGACCCGGAAGTTCAGGTGATCATGTGCTATATCAGGCCACCTCCCCCTGTGGGAGGTGCCTGATTATTGTTGTGCTTCCTGGCTTGGTTGCTTCGGTCCTTGCTTGGCTGCGCGCTGTACTCGGGTCCTCTGCCTTTTTGCCCTGTCTTTGTGCTTTGCTCTGCCGTGCCTCCTGGCTCCGTATCTTTGCTCTGCTTTGTGCCCTGTCTGTCCCGTACTTTGGTGTGCTTCCTTGCACGCATCCTGCTTTGCCTGCTGCCGGTCGTGCTCGCCTGTACGCGCCACACGTGCTCTCGTACACCCGCCTTGCACGGTTCAGTATCTAGCAAACTTCCGTGTACACGTTCTGTACGGTCCTATACTCTGCGTACTCCTGAGACCACATTTTGCTCTCTCCTGTCTCCAGTTCACTCTCCGCTGAATCCTGCAAACACACTCATCCCTGTCTCCTGTGAGCCGGATCCAGGTTCCAGCAGTCGTGGTACCTTACACCCTTGGGCTTGTCCCTGACACTCCCTGTATAGGGGGTGGTCCTCACTAGGCCATCTCGCCCAGGGAAGGTGGGTGCCACGACCCAGAGGGTCCACTCCGGAGTCATCACGGTATAACACTGCTTAGTATACACTCCTACCTAGTACTGTATATTGGTGATTCAATAGCTGCTACTGCGCAGGCATGGCTAGCTCCATTTTCAGACTCTTTTATTTTAAAAATGTATGCATACTATCAAAAACAATAATTAAATACACATTATAGATGTGATCGTGCTGCAGCGCAGGCACCACCGCTGATTTCTTTTTTAAATATATAGTATATACTATTCATTATGTAAACAAGGAGGCAGATCACTGACCTGTCAGAAGCCATACTGATGAATACCTAATCAGAGCACAACATGAAAACCTCCCCACAGTCCGCCCCGGAGCACGAGCATATCATTAACTCAAAACTGAAAATAAAGATTAAACAACAACAACAAGACGTATTTCATCAGCAGGTATCATTTTAATCGGTATAACAGCGCCGACCTGACACTGTCTGTAGGTTACTCAGCATAATCCTGCTAACAGGTTCACTTTAAAGGTAATCTGTCAGTAAGTTCAACACCCCAAAACTGCATATATTGGCGTGCAGGTCTTTGAATGTGAAAATCATCTATATGATGATTACCGTTATACCCACTGGCATACCGCCAATGGAGGCAGGCCACGTGACTGCTATGGGGCCCTGAGGGGTGAGGGGGCCCGCAGTAATTGGACTGCAACGACTGTGCCAGGGGCGGACATACCGCATGTGCAGCTGATGCAGCTGCACCAGGGGCCACTGCAGGGCAGCTAATAATGAGGGCAATCTGGCCTGTTTATCTGGCCCCAAAGTTTCAGGCAAAATTGCCCTCATGTGCGGTGGGCAGGAAGAGATCCCTGCAGCTCCGCTGCCTACAAGAGAAAATTGCAGCGGAGCTGCATCGATCCTTCCCACTTCCTGCACATGCTTCCTGTCTCACACAGCAATCAGCGGTGCGGCTGGATGTCATCATCATTCAGTGCCGCAGCCGCTCTGCCAGTGAGAGGAAGCTGCCTGTGACGGTGATGCTGTGGCTGCAAGGGAGTGTGCAGAGAGGTAAGAGGTGCTGTATGTGTGTGTACATACGTGTGTGTGTGTAGAGATGAGTGATGGTGTGTGTGTGCGTGCGTAGCACTGGGGGGAACATGCAGAGCTGAATGGTGCTGTGCGTGTGTAGGTGGAGGAGAGGGCAGTGATGGGGGTGATGGGTAGAAAGCAATGATGGGGTGATGGGTAGAAGACAATGATTGGGGTGACGGTGAGGGCAATGATGGGGGTGGTGGGGGAGAAAACAATGATGGGGTATTGGAAAGGGCAATAATGGGGGGATGGGGGAGCAGGGAATGATGTAGGTGGTGGAATGGGCAATGATGGTGGTGGGGGAGAAGGCAATGATGGAGGTGGTGATAAGGACAATGATGCTGGTGGTCGAAAGGGCAATAATGGGGTGGTGGGGAGGAGGAAATGATGGAGGTGGTGGAATGGGAAATGATGGGGTAGTGGGGAAAAGACAATGATGGTGGTGGAAAGGGCAATGATGGGGATGTGGGGTAGAATTAATGATGGTGGCAGTGGCAAGGACAATGATGGGGTGGGGAAGGAGGCAATGATGGAGGTGGTGGGGAAGAAGGCAATGATGGCAGTGGTGGGGAGAGGGCAATGATGGGGTGGTGGTGAAGAAAGCAATGATGGAGGTGTGGAAAGGACAACAATGGAGGTGGTGGTGGAGAAAGCAATGATGGAGGTGGTGGAATGGGCAATGATATGGGTGTTGGGGGAGGAGGAAATGTTGGAGGTGGTGGAATTGGCAATGATGGTTGTGGTGGAAAGGGCAGTAATGGGGTGATAGGGGACGAGGAAATTATGGAGGTGTTGGAGTGGGCAATGATGGGGGTGGTGGGGGAGAAGATAACGATGGAGGTGGTGGAATGGGCAATGATGGGGTGGTGGGGAGAACGCAATGATAGAGGTGGTGGAAAGGGTAATGATGGGGGTGCTGAGGGAGAAGGCAATGATGGGGGTGGGGTGAGGATAATAATGGGATGTGGGGGGAGGTGGACAATGAGGGGTGTGGGGATTGGGAAGGGAGGAAGGGGGATTTATAATGGATTTAGGAACAGGGGGAAGTGGAGGAAGATATTATCACTTATTATGTTTAACACAGTCCCTTAGTATATAGTGTACTCACTTATTATATATAGCACAGTCCCTTAGTATATAGTGTAGTCACTTGTTATGTATAGCAGTCTCTTAGTATATAGTGTACTCGTAAATTATGTATAGTGCCATCCCTCAGTATATAGTGTAGTCACTTTTTATGTATAGCACAGTCTCTTAGTATATAGTGTACTCACTCATGTATAACACAGTCACTTAGTATTGTGGTGTAATGACCACTGTGTCCGCTAGGGGGAACTGTGTGTATGTCCCAAGAGAGAGAATGAGTGGCAGAATATGGAAGGACCGTTATGTATCTCAAGGGGGTGGCCTTGAGATGGAGACTGATGCGTGTGTTGAGCAGCAGTGATACTGTGAGGTGCTGTGTCAATGTGTCAGGGAGAAGTCTCCAGGTAACTAAGGAGACGGGCATGCCTATTTACCTACAAACCCACCCAGGGGGTGTGTTTAGTACACTATAGTAAAAGACTGTGAGTGTGTGAAAGACCTATGATGATGTCATAGCCAAGTGGCGTGGCTACGGACCATATATGGTGGCCAGGGTAGGTCACATGGGGTGAATGCAGGGACCTGGTTGGTCCAGAGCGGAAGGTCCCGCCAGGAGAGTTGTCTCCTGGCTCACAGCATGTGAGGTGGTTGTGAGCAATGGCGATGTGTGCCTGAGAGTTCCCTGGAGGGAACGAACGTGTGCGGGATGGTGAAGCTGCATGAGGAACCCTGACGGGTGAGATAACACTGAGGCTGAAGAGCCTGCGCCATGGACATGTGCATAACCTGTGTGAGTACAGGATAACCAGAGTGAAGCTCTGTAATGGACACTAAGCTGTTGTATATTGCTGCTGTGGGTTTATGATGGAGGAATAAACCGCATGGACTATGTTATGGTTTGATGAAAACCCGGTGTCGGATGTGTTTTATTTGCTGCCAAGCGAGTGATCCCCTGCTGGAATGACAGCGCTACCTCACAGTATATAGTGTACTCACTTATTATGTCTAACACAGTCCCTTAGTATATAGTGTACTCACTTATTATGTATAACACCATTCTTAGTTACATAGTTTCCTATTTTATCCTTTATAACACCGTCCCTTGGTACATACCATCCTCTCTAGCTATATATGGTGCCATCCCTTATTATATAGCTTCCTCTGCTGTTATGTACAATGCTGTCTCCTACATAGTGTATTCTTGTTATTTTTGCTATTCACAGCGTCCTCTTTTATTACATAGCCCGCTCTCTTGTTAGATATAAAAATTACTGCTGATGGAAGAGCCGGTGACCAGACTACGAGTCCATCATCTACTCCATTAGAAAAGAAGCTTCCCATGCTCCATCAGCCATCATTGCATTATATATAAAACAAGAGAGGAAGGTATGTAATAAAAAACAGAGCTCTATATAATCCAATATGTAAGGGATGGTGCTGTACATAGCAAGAGATAGCACTGTATAAGGGACAGCAATATACATAATAAAGGAGACTATGTAATATACACTGCTCAAAAATATAAAAAGAACACTAAAAGACCACATCCTAGATATCTCTGAATGAAATATTCCAGTTGCAAATTTTTACTCATTGCATAGTGGAATGTGTTCAGAATAAAACATAACAATTATCAATGTAAATCAAAATGAATAACCCACGGAGGTCTGGATTTGGAATGATATTCAAAATCAAAGTGGAAAATCAAATTACAGGCTGATCCAGTTTCAGTGAAAATGCCTCATGACAAGGAAAAGATGCTCAGTATTGTGTGTGGCCTCCACGTGCCCTGTATGATCTCCCTACTGTCCAATGCCTGGGCATGCTCCTGATGAGGCGGCGGAAGGTCTCCTGAGGAATCTCCTCCAAGACCTGGACTAATGCATACGCCAACTCCTGAACAGTCTGTGATGCAACGTGACGTTGGTGGATGGAGCGAGACATGATGTCCCAGATGTGCTCAATCGGATTCAGGTCTGGGGAACGGGCGGGCCAGTCCAATTCTTCAATGCCTTCATCTTGCACGAACTGCTGACACACTCCAGCCACATGAGGTCTGGCATTGTCCTGCATTAGGAGGAACCCTGGGCCAACCGCACTAGCATATAGTCTCACAAGGGGTCTGAGGATCTCATCTTGGTACCTAATGGCAGTCAGGCTACCTCTGGCGAGCACATGGAGGACTGTGCGCCCTCCAAAAGAAATGCCACCCCACACGATTACTGACCCACTGCCAAACCGGTCATGCTGAAGGATGTTGCAGGCAGCAGATCGCTCTCCACGGCGTCTCCAGACTCTGTCACGTCTGTCACATGTGCTCAGTGTGAACCTGCTTTCATCTGTGAAGAGCACAGGGCGCCAGTGGCGAATTTGCCAATCCTGGTGTTCTGTGGCAAATGTCAACCATCCTGTATGGTGTTGAGCTGTGAGCACAACCCCCATCTGTGGACGTCGGGCCCTCAGACCATCCTCATGGAGTCAGTTTCTAACCATTTGTGCAAACACATGCTCATTTGTGGCCTGCAGGAAGCCATTTTTCAGGGCTCTGGCAGTGCTCCTCCTGTTCCTCCTTGCACAAAGGCGGAGGGAGCGGTCGTGATGCTATCACGAGTGTGAAAGTACAATTAACATTCAAAAGTGACCAAAACATCAGCCAGAAAGCATTGGTACTGAGATGTGGTCTGTGGTCCCCACTGTCACGTCACCGTCAGACTCGGGGCCTGCTGTTCCGCCCTCAGCCACTAGGAGGCGACGGACTGTCACGCCGCCCTCGGGCTCGGGGCCTGCTGTCCAGGCCTCGGCTACCAGGAGGCGCCGGACTGATATGTCATCGTCGAATTCAGGGCCTGCTGTTCCGCCCTCAGCCACTGTGAGGCGCCGTGGCTCGCGCCCGAGTAATGGCGGCAACAGTGAAAGGGCTTCTGCGCAGGCGTCTAGTGGACACAGACTCCGCTCCTCTGTCAGTCATGAAGGGGTTGGTGCATCGTCATCAGGTCTGGTCCTGGGGGCGGTCCTGATGACATCATCAGCCCGGGAGCCTGTGAGGGATGACCTGATCCCTCAAATACCTTTGGACTGGGCTTGCAAGCCGCCGGATATATTCTTGGTTCCCCTGCGTGTTACTGTGTGAATTGCTGTTGACTGACTCTGACTTTTGCCTGGACTTCTGACTCTGCTTCTGCCTAACGATTCTGTACCTCTGCGACTCTCCTGGTTTATGACTCTGACTTCGGCCTGGATTCTGACTCTGCTTCTGCCTAACAATTCTGTATCTCTGCGACTCTCCTGGTTTATGACTCTGGCTTCGGCCTGGAATCTGACTCTGCTACTGTCTACTGTTTTTGTACCATTTCTGCCTGACTGGTTTAGTCTCGGATATCATTGACAAAGTGTTGAAATACGGCAGGTGCGTTACTGAGTCCGAACGGCATTACAAGGTACTCAAAGTGACCAAGAGGTGTATTAAAGGCCGTTTTCCATTCGTCACCGCTTCTTATGCGGACCAGATTATATGCCCCCCGGAGGTCAAGTTTAGTAAACCAGCGGGCTCCCAGTAGCTGATTAAACAGATCAGGAATGAGTGGGAGCGAGTACTGATTTTTTACAGTAATTGCGTTCAGCTCACGGTAGTCAATGCATGGTCTGAGTCCACCATCTTTTTTTTCTACAAAGAAAAACCCAGCTCCTACAGGTGAGGTGGAAGGTCTAATAAAGCCTTTACGTAGGCTGTCTGCTATGTAGTCATTCATGGCTACACGCTCCGGACCCGAGAGGTTGAATATTCTCCCCTTAGGGAGACGGGCACCAGGGACCAAGTCTATAGGACAGTCGTACTCTCTATGAGGAGGTAGTTTCTCAGACTCCACTATGGAGAAGACATCTTCATAATCTCCGAATGCATATGGAATGGAGGGGTTTTTAATTTTAACTTGGTTCACTGACAGTGACATACAGTGATTCTGACACCGTGGACTCCAGCGCACGATATCACCTATGCGCCAGTCAATAACTGGATTATGCTGGTGCAACCATGGCATGCCTAACACAACTGGATCTGATAAATTGTGTATAACAAAAAATGACATTTGTTCGTTATGTAATGTCCCCACTGACATAGAAATTTCGTCAGTAATGAATTCCACGCCTCCCTGGTCTATAGATGTACCATTAATTGTAATAGTCTGAATAGGCACTTTAAGCTTTAGCAGAGGTACACCCAGACTCTTAGCAAATAAAAAATCCATAAGGTTGCCGGCAGCACCACAATCCACATAAGCCTTCACACACTGACGTTTCTTAGCAAAAGAAAGGGAAACTGGTAACAACAGTTTGGCCGCTTTTGCGGGCAATACCTGACCCCCAGCGCTGTCCAGGGGGCGATGCTCCAGGAATGTGGATTTCATTACAGACCTGCCGCCATCAGATGGGAAAACTTGTATCTGGGTGGTGGTAGACAGGTTCAGCAAGCAGGGCCATTTTATTCCCCTGTCTGGGTTGCCTAACTCTGAGACTTTAAGTAAGTTGTTTATCCTGCACATTGTACGTCTGCACGGCGTTCCGGCAAATATTGTGTCCGACAGGGGTACCCAGTTTGTCTCGAAGTTCTGGAGGGCATTCTGTAGACGCATTGGTGTGGAGTTGTCCTTTTCTTCGGCATACCATCCCAAAACTAATGGTCAAACTGAGCGTACTAACCAAGCTCTGGAACAATACCTCCGCTGTTATGTGTCAGGACATCAGACCGATTGGGTGGAACATCTGCCATTGGCTGAGTTCGCCCTCAATAATCAATATCAAGACTCCATTAAAACTACCCCTTTCTTTTGTAACCTTGGACTACATCCGCGCTTTGGGTCGTTTTCGGCCAGGATGTCGGAGCTCCCTGGGGTGGAGCAAAATATACATCGGCTAAAAACGATTTGGTCTGAGGTTAATTCAAATTTGAAAGGGGCTCAGGTTAGACAGGCTTCGGCTGCAAATAGACGACGATCTAAGGGGCCGCACCTGGAAGTTGGCGACAAGGTTTGGCTCTCTACAAAAAATATCAAGCTTAAGGTACCGTCCGCCAAACTAGGTCCCAGGTTCATCGGCCCATACGAAATTATCGAGGTGGTTAACCCAGTAGCCTTCCGCTTAAAACTTCCACAGTCATTCAAATTGCCTAACGTATTCCACAGGTCTCTCCTCAAACCTTATCGTTCTCCCATTCACCCTGTTCAGTCCCCTCCTCCTCCTGTTTCGGTCGGGGAGCTCTGGAGTATGAAGTCCAGGGTATCCTTGACTCCCGCCTTGTGAGGGGCTCAGTACAGTATCTGGTACACTGGAAGGGCTACGGCCCAGAAGAAAGGTCCTGGGTTCCTGCGGGGAACAGCCATGCCAAGGCATTAATTAGGAGATTTCATCTTCTTCACCCTGACAAACCGGGTTTTGAGGGTCCGGAGGCCCCTCCTGGAGAGGGGGGTACTGTCACGTCACCGTCAGACTCGGGGCCTGCTGTTCCGCCCTCAGCCACTAGGAGGCGACGGACTGTCACGCCGCCCTCGGGCCTCGGCTACCAGGAGGCGCCGGACTGACATGTCATCGTCGAATTCAGGGCCTGCTGTTCCGCCCTCAGCCACTGTGAGGCGCCGTGGCTCGCGCCCCAGTAATGGCGGCAACATTCTAAGGTCTTCTGCGCAGGCGTCTAGTGGACACAGACTCCGCTCCTCTGTCAGTCATGAAGGGGTTGGTGCATCGTCATCAGGTCTGGTCCTGGGGGCGGTCCTGATGACATCATCAGCCCGGGAGCCTGTGAGGGATGACCTGATCCCTCAAATACCTTTGGACTGGGCTTGCAAGCCGCCGGATATATTCTTGGTTCCCCTGCGTGTTACTGTGTGAATTGCTGTTGACTGACTCTGACTTTTGCCTGGACTTCTGACTCTGCTTCTGCCTAACGATTCTGTACCTCTGCGACTCTCCTGGTTTATGACTCTGACTTCGGCCTGGATTCTGACTCTGCTTCTGCCTAACGATTCTGTACCTCTGCGACTCTCCTGGTTTATGACTCTGGCTTCGGCCTGGAATCTGACTCTGCTACTGTCTACTGTTTTTGTACCATTTCTGCCTGACTGGTTTAGTCTCGGATATCATTGCCTCTGTGTCCTGTATTGGAACACCTTTCTGGCGACCGTCCTGCTCTGGTCATTGCTCCTATTCAGACAGTGCCTCCTGGGCTCTGCTATAAATCCAGATCCCTGTATAGGGGTAAAGGGTATCAGTGTTTCTCGGGGTGCTGTCTGGCTGCAGTCCAGACCGCAGGCAGACGTCACACCCACCTGCAGAACCACTCCTTTATTGAGGGTGTCTTGATAATTGCCAATAATTTCCATCTGTTGTCTATTCCATTTCCACAACAGCATGTGAAATTGATAGTCAATTAGTGTTACTTCCTAAGTGGACAGTTTAATTTCACAGAGGTTTGATTTACTTGGAGATATATTCTATTGTTTAAGTGTTCCCTTTATTTTTTTGAGCAGTGTATATACATGTACATTTGCAGCATATATATGTAGCTTTGTTGCCATAAAAGGAGGGGGCCCAGACACATTTCTTGCATGGGACCCCAAGCTGTCTGTGTCCGTCCCTGGTTATACCTTCTATTTGATGCTGCATTACTGAGAAATCAGCTTTGTAATCTGAGGTGTTAAGGGCCCTGGGAGTGACAGAGCACTTCCCGTGCCATTATCTCTCCAGGTTGTCTCCCTATTTGCCATTCTCTTTAGCTTGATTGATAGCTCATAGTCTGATTTCTTTGACTGATGTCACACAGACAGTTACAGTTGTGGCTAAAAGTATTGACATCCCTGCAATTCTGTCAGATAATACTCAGTTTCTTCCTGAAAATGATTGCAAACACAAATTCTTTGTTATTATTATCTTCATTTAATTTGTCTTAAATGAAAAAACACAAAAAGAATTGTCCTAAAGCCAAATTGGATATAATTCCACACCAAACATAAAAAAGAGGGTGGAAAAAAGTATTGGCACTGTTCCAAAAATCATGTGATGCTTCTCTAATTTGTGTAATTAACAGCACCTGTAACTTACCTGTGGCACCTAACAGGTGTTGGCAATAACTAAATCACACTTGCATCCAGTTGACATGGATTAAAGTTGACTCAACCTCTGTCCTGTGTCCTTGTGTGTACCACATTGAGCATGGAGAAAAGAAAGAAGACCAAAGAACTGTCTGAGGACTTGAGAAACCAAATTGTGAGGAAGCATGAGCAATCTCAAGGCTACAAGTCAATCTCGAAAGACCTGAATGTTCCTGTGTCTACTGTGCGCAGTGTCATCAAGAAGTTTAAAGCCCATGACACTGTGGCTAACCTCCCTAGATGTGGACTGAAAAGAAAAATTGACAAGAGATTTCAACGCAAGATTGTGCTGATGTTGGACAAAGAACCTCGACTAACATCCAAACAAGTTCAAGCTGCCCTGCAGTCCGAGGGTACAACAGTGTCAACCCATACTATCCGTCGGCGTCTGAATGAAAAGGGACTGTATGGTAGGAGACCCAGGAAGACCCCACTTCTTACCCCGAGACATAAAAAAGCCAGGCTGGAGTTTGCCAAAACTTACCTGAAAAAGCCTAAAACGTTTTGTAAGAATATTCTCTGGTCAGATGAGACAAAAGTAGAGCTTTTTGGGCAAAGGCATCAACATAGAGTTTACAGGAGAAAAAAGAGGCATTCAAAGAAAAGAACACGGTCTCTACAGTCAAACATGGTGGAGGTTCCCTGATGTTTTGGGGTTGCTTTGCTGCCTCTGGCACTGGACTGCTTGACCGTGTGCATGGCATTATGAAGTCTGAAGACTACCAACAAATTTTGCAGCATAATGTAGGGCCCAGTGTGAGAAAGCTGGGTCTCCCTCAGAGGTCATGGGTCTTCCAGCAGGGCAATGACCCAAAACACACTTCAAAAAGCACTAGAAAATGGTTTGAGAGAAAGCACTGGAGACTTCTAAGGTGGCCAGACCTGAATCCCATAGAACACCTGTGGAGAGATCTAAAAATGGCAGTTTGGAGAAGGCACCCTTCAAATATCAGGGACCTGGAGCAGTTTGCCAAAGAAGAATGGTCTAAAATTCCAGCAGAGCATTGTAAGAAACTCATTGATGGTTACCGGAAGCGGTTGGTCGCAGTTATTTTGGCTAAAGGTTGTGCAACCAAGTATTAGGCTGAGGGTGCCAGTACTTTTGTCTGACCCATTTTTGGAGTTTTGTGTGAAATGATCAATGTTTTGCTTTTTGCTTCATTCTCTTTTGTGTTTTTTCATTTAAGACAAATTAAATGAAGATAATAATACCAAAGAATTTGTGATTGCAATCATTTTCAGGAAGAAACTGAGTATTATCTGACAGAATTGCAGGGGTGTCAATACTTTTGGACACAACTGTAGCTATCAGTCAAGCTAAAGAGGCTGGTGCTGGGCAGGTAAACAACCTTGGAAGGCAGAGGCTCAGGAAGTGCTTTGTCACACCCAGAGCACTTAACTCATTTGCATATTAATTAAAGTTATGATTTCTCAGGAATGCCGCAACAGATAGAAGGTAGAACGTTGTCAGTGGATTTAGCTTTCAAAGACCTGCATGTCCATATATACGGTTTGGAAGGTTGATACTGGCATATTCCCTTTAATCGGCTTTTGTACATAGTTGTAGGGTTGCAGAAGTACCAGCTCCTGATGCCTAAGGAGGGACTCTCTACCACATAAATGGCTCTTAGTATATGGGGGCCTTGTAACAGATTTTGCACTCGAGCCTAGGTGATACACTTTACGCTGCAGCTGTTAAGAATAAGCAGCGGACAGACAGAATGTATGGCAGGTTATAAGGATTCCGGGGGTCGCTCCTCTTTTGTACTTCCACTTAATTCCAGATTTACTGTCACCTTCATCCAGGTGATTCATGTTTTTCATTCCACCATTGAACACATGTACGGTACGAGATTAAAGTGCTGCCTGGTACACGCCAGTCAGCATAGAAAGAAATAAGGCATCAATCTCCTCGTCAGACCCCCAAAGCTGAGTGTGAGGCTCCCCCGGGAGGCCCGGGCTGTTTTATTTTTCACTTCGGCTTAGACGTGGCTGATTGAAAATTGCAGCCTGCAGGGCCGCGAGCGACGTCATGCTTTTATCCCACAGAGACGTCGCTGATTTATAGAGAATAGCTAAAAAGGGCCCTTATAGGGACGTGTCGGAACAGTGGAGGAAGCAGAAAGGCTGGTTTAACCCATTTCACACCCAGGAAAAAACACTCTAGATAATGTGTTCCAATTATGTGACCATTGTAGCGACTATTTACATCACAAGGGAAAATTCTACAACATCAGTATAAAAAAGCTAGTTGTTGCATAGTTCCCATAGGTTCAAAAAAGACACAGGTCCATCAAGTTCAACTTTTCTGCCAGATTAGATAGAAAAAAGCATCCGGCCAGGTTTGCAATGATCTCGGTCGCAGAGGCTGCAACTATGACCGGGCCTGCTGACAACAGTTTCACCTGTATGTGCTTCCTCAGATGGACGCATTCAGTCGAAATACACTATATCAGTCAATACATGGCCGGCAGCTAACATTGGCTTGTCCATGATGGGCAGCACACGGCAGTGACATCATGCGTTGCCCGTGCCGGCACACCGAAGTCAGTTGTTGGTTCCACCGCTGTCTAAAGTTGATGATGCTACACGTCGTGGGGGAAGCTAAGGGTAATCGTTTCTTTCTTTTTAAAATGTGCTGGAGAAGAAAGGAAGGGACTCAGTATGGAAGGAATTATACCAGGAAGGGGCCCAGGATGGGGGGCATTATACCAGGAAGGGGCCCATGATGGGGGTGTAACAAGGTGGCATGGGGTGGTAGTCGTGTTCGAGTCCACTGGAACACAGTCAGCGAGCACCCCGGCCCCTTGTACATAAACCAGAGAGGACAGATGCAACTCCAGGCAATTTACTTCTTCTCCACAGTCACTGCAGCATGGCAATCAGGATCCAGGAACACAGTTGTAATCCAACACGGAAGCAATTTATTGTAGAACAAAAGAAATTAGATAAGTAGAGGCAGTAAATCAGATGAAACTTTCTGCTCTTACCCTAGTATCCTTCACTGCCGTATTAGCGGCAGCAACGGTAGTATTGGCAGTCTATAACCCGATGTCCGGACTGCCCTCGGCGGGGCACTTACTTAGTCCAGGTGCCCAATTCAGTGCCCGTGGGTCCGGGGCAGCACACTCTCTCCTCCAGGTGAGAGTTTGGCTCCAGATGATGCTGAGCACCTGCCCTGGGCAAGCGTGCCCAGGTACTGAATGAGGAGCAGGAAATTCCTGCTCCTTTTAGGGCTGTTGGTCCAGCCCACAAACTTAACCCTTTTCTGTCTCTAAACTACCTACATGCAGCAATTAACATATGACAGTATATACCATAGTAAACACATAGACAATTAAAGGGAACTCCGCATGGTAAAACAATGCAAAAATAGCACAACAATAATACACGTAGACATTTCACAATAAGGTATTAATACACAGGTACGCATAAAGTGCACGAGACCAGCACTTAGGAAAGAGAGGAGACAAGGAGGTCCTTTGCCACCTCCTTAAAGGGGCATTATACTAGGAGGGGGCTCAGGATGTGTGGCACAGTACCAGGATAGGGGACATTGTTATAAGGTGAGGGGCATTAATACTGGAAGAGGCCAGGATGGGACATTATTATTTCACATTGCCCAGGATGATGGACATAATTATAGGAAGGGGCCCAGAATGGGGGATATTGTTAAATAAAGGGCTCAGGGGACATTATCTAAAGGGAAACATTATACCAGAAAGGGGGCAATGATAGGGACATTGTTATAGCATGGGGCCCAGAATGGGGAGACGCTATTACAGGAAGGGGCCCAGGATGGAGGATATTGTTACAGGAAGGGACCAGAATTATATTAAAGCCATAACGGGGGACATTATTACATGGGGGGAGAATACATATGATCTAGAACATTGCAAGGACCCATACATCTAACTAACATGCAGGTGGTTCCATATTTTTCACTGGTGCATTCAGCCATGATTACCTCATGTGGTCGGGCATTCCACAGTCTGATTGCTCTAACTGTAAAGAGCCCTTTCCTAGATGTCAGAATCATCTTTCCTCCAAACGTAATGAACTTGGAAACTAGAAAACTTTAGTGTTGACCTATCAGTATTCTCTGTCCTTGGTGCCCAATGGAACTCAAAGGCCCCTAAGAATCACCCATTATTATGTATGGCAGACAAAAGCAATGGGACCTGTTATACAGTCATGGCCAAAAGTTTAGAGAATGACACAAATATTATATTTTCACATGATCTGCTGCCCTCTGGTTTTTATGTGTGTTTGTCAAATGTTTTTATCACATACAGAAATATAATTGCAATCATATTATGAGTAACAAAAGGTTATATTGACAGTTAGAATGAGTTAATGCAGCAAGTCAATATTTGCAGTGTTGACCCTTCTACTTCATGACCTCTGCAATTCTCCCTGGCATGCTCTCAATCAACTTCTAGATCAAATCCTGACTGATAGCAGTCCATTCTTGCAAAATCAATGCTTTTATTTTGTCTGAATTTGAAGGTTTTTGTTTGTCCACCAGTCTCTTGATGATTGACCACAAGTTCTCAATGGGATTAAGATCTGGGGAGTTTCCAGGCCATGGTCCCAAAATCTCTATGTTTTGTTCCCTGAGCCATTTAGTTATCACTAGAGTTGAGCGACTTTTGGTTTTTTAGGGTCGTGTTTCGTTTCGTGAAACCCGACTTTTCCAAAAGTCGGGTCGAGCAAGATCGTCCGATTATAGGGAAAAGTCGGGGTCGTCCCGAAACACGAAACCCAATGTAAGTCAATGGGGAATAAAAGTCGGCAGTGAGAGGAGGACAGGAAACACACCTACAGTGCCCATTTGAATGCCAAAAGCATCAATTCTTCTTACTTAAGCTTGTCAACCTTAATTAACTTCATAATACAAGTAACGCACTGAAAAATGGGGGTTATTTGGCTACAGTTGTGGGGGGGGGAGGGCTGGCTCCAGGTTTTCATGTGCCCTGGGCGAAAGAGCGCCCCTTTAACACATACCACAACTCATCATGCTCCGATACGGCAGAGAAATAGCGGTATAGTACAATGAAAAATACTTCACTTTTTACAGCTCATGACAAGGCCCATCTATTTCTCCATACAGAATCATTGGTCCCATATAATGTTTGAAACAGTATATGATGAGCTCCACATAATGCTACAGTATATGTTGGTCCCCATGGATGAAGCTCCACTGTCTTATGGGCCCAAATAATGCTCCAAACATAATGGGCCCCATTTCTAATGCTCTAGTGTATAATGGGCCCTGTAAATGCTGCTCCAGTGTCTGATGTTCACCTTTGGAATGTTCCAGTGTATGGCGGGCCCCATCTATCATTCTCCAGAGTATAGTGCTCCCCAAAAATTGCTGTCCCAACATTGAAAACAATGAAATAAGTCTCCTCGCTAGGGAATCCCTGTACTAGTCTGGACTCCTCGTCGTTCCCATCTTCCATCTCACTGCACAGTATTTCAACCTTGCAAGTGCTGTGATCCTGAGCAAGCAGGGGGGGCCCACTCGTTGGCGACGGCACTGGCACAGGGCCCCTGATAGTACGGTGGTGTGTCTGATGGCGGGTGGGCCGAACCTGCACTTTCATCTGCAGCTTCCTCTTTGTCACCGTGTAAGATGGAACTGTATATGGGAAGGGTAACCTGAGTTTCATCAGGGTCAGATTCAGGCCGTGTAGCGTGCGAGGGGAATGTAGTGGTCTGGGTCAATGTACCAGCAGATTCATCGAGCAGTGGCTGGGCATCAGTGCACTTGTGTCGCCCCCAGGAGTACGGTCGCCACAGTGGCATTACCTTCCTCCTAGGGAGTGTGATGTCATGCTTGGGAGCAATGAAGGATCTCTCTAGCAGGTTAACTGATTGGGCGGCGTTATTCCCATGAGTCATGACCCTCCAAACAGCGTTCATGAAGGCAAAGTGTTTGTTTTACGTGGGCAGTATGGTTGCAAAGCTGAACCTTAAAGGAATGTCCAGAAGGGCACCACCAGGAGTGGAGCCTACGGTTTAATTCGACTCCACCTGGGAAACCTCAACCATGCAAGCTACAGAACAGATGCACACATTGCAAGCTTAATTCCGTTAACGAACGAGACTCCGTCATGCCCCGCGGTCCGAGTCCGGCTTACTAGAGGGACACGTGAGGCTCTGGCACATGAGATTGGCCAATAACTGGTGTGTCATGCCCTTACATGTCCATGGCTGCATGTGCGCTACACTGAAAAGGCCAGCGTTTGTCGCTTACAGGTGCAGATAACCCGCTGAACAACGTTAGTGATGGGGATCTGTGATTACAATTATTACCCGCGAACGATGATTTCCCAGTAAGTGCAGGTCAACCGCAGTTCCGGAATTAGGCCTAACTGTCATTCCTGAAAAAATGAAAAACTTACGTGTGCAAACCACAGGTGCTGTAGCTTGCTTAACAGCTCGCCAGCCGTTCTCACGCCCAGTATGGGTTACACGCGATTGCACAAAGGTGAGAAAGGGTACCGTATCCCCGGATAACATGTATGGATAGCGTACACATTCAAAATATATGTCTATACATCAGGAGGCAGGCTCAGACGGTGTTAGGCCCAGTATGGATTGCACGTGATTGCACAAAGGTGAGAAAGGGTACCGTATCCCCAGATAACATGTATGGATAGCGTACACATTCAAAATATATGTCTATACATCAGGAGGCAGGCTCAGACGGTGTCAGGCCCAGTATGGATTGCACGTGATTGCACAAAGGTGAGAAAGGGTTCCGTATCCCCAGATAACATGTATGGATAGCGTACACATTCAAAATATATGTCTATACATCAGGAGGCAGGCTCAGACGGTGTCAGGCCCAGTATGGATTACACGTGATTGCACAAAGGTGAGAAAGGGTTCCGTATCCCCAGATAACATGTATGGATAGCAAACACATTCAAAATATATGTCTATACATCAGGAGGCAGGCTCAGACGGTGTTAGGCCCAGTATGGATTTGACAGCCCAGACTACACAGCGGAGGAGCAGGGAGAGGTAAAGATTGCAAATGCTGGGGCCCTGCACAAGCAAGGGGGGCCCACTCGTGGGCGTCGGTACTGGCACTGGGCCCCTCATAGTACGGCGGTGTGTCTGACGGCGGGTGTGCACCACCACCGTCAGAGACACTTGATTGCACTATGAGGGACCCTGTGCCAGTGCCCGCGCCCAAGAGTCGGCCTACCCACCTGTCCAGGGCAACGGCACTCGCATGGTGTCGTGCGCTAGGTGGTGACCCCAGCCATGGGGGGGGAGGCAGCACAGTTAGGGAGTTTTAGAAAGTGGCATATGTTGATGTTGGACATTCAGCTGATGCAAAAGGTGAAATAGGTCAAGTCCCAGGAAGAGGTGGACCAAAGCAAGCCATTTTTCTGTCACCCTATGTGTCATCAGGGGAAGGTGGGACAAAATCCTTGGAAACCCATGCGTGGTTCATTTTAATGAAGGTTAGATCATCCACATATTGGGTTGACAGACGGGTCCTTTTTTCTGTCAGAATTGATCCAGCTGCACTGAAGACTCTTTCCGATAGCACACTTGCAGCTGGGCAAGCGAGCTCCTGTAAGGCATATTGTGCCAATTCAGGCCAGGTGTCCAGTTTAGCGGCCCAATAGTCAAAGGGGAATGACCTGTGTGGGAGAACATCGATATGGGAGGAAAAGTAGTTTGTAACCATAGTTGACAACTGCTGTCTCCTGTCACTTTCCATCGATGCAGTATTACCAGTTGTGTGAGCGGTACTTGAAAAATCAGTCCACAACATTGTCATGAAACCCCTGTCTCCAACGCCACTTCTGCTGTGTGCACCACGAACACCTCTGCCAAGCTGACCCCGGCCCGTACGGCTCGTGTGAGAACCATCACCGCTGCTGTGTGCTGGGAATGCCTCAAGCAACCGATTTACCAGAGTTGCTTGTTTATTAGCCAATATTAGGTCAAGGTTCTCCTGTGGCATGATGTTTTGTAATTTGCCTTTATAGCGTGGATCCAGGATGCTGGCCAACCAGTAGTCGTCATCGTTCATCATTTTGGCAATGCGGGGGTCCCTTTTTAGGATCTGCAAGGCATAATCTGACATGTGGGTCAATGTTCCCGGTGTCAATGATGCTCTGCGAGTGCTGGTTGGAGGAGCACTTTCTGGCAAATCCACATCCCTCCAGTCACGCACAAACCCTGTACCAGACCTTGCCACGCCAACATTTTCACTTGCCCCACGAGATGCATCCTCCTCCCCTAAGTAATCATCCCCATCATCCTCCTCCTCCTCCTCCTCTTCTTCCTCCACCTCGTCCAGGAGAGGTCCCTGAGCAGACAATGGCTGAATGTCATAAAGGATTCCCTCCTCCTCTTCCTCCTCATCAACATTGGCTGCAGAAGCCTGCTCCTTAAGGTGCGTCAAAGTTTGCATGAGCAGACGCATAAGTGGGATGCTCATGCTTAGGATGGCGTCGTCTGCACTTACCAGCCGTGTGCATTCCTCAAAACACTGAAGGACTTTACAGAGGTCTTTCAGCTTCGACCACTGCACACCGGTCAACTCCATGTCTGCTCTCAAAGTGCCTGGCCGTGTATCCTCCCACAAATGCATTATGGCCTGCCTCTGCTCGCACAGCCGCTCCACCATGTGCAGGGTGGAGTTCCACCTTGTTGCAATGTCGATAATGAGGCGGTGGTTGGGACGGTGGAGCAATCGCTGCAGCTTCTGCATACGAACGGAGTGTACAGGCGACCGACGGATGTGCGCGCACAGTCTTCGCACCTTCTGCAGCAGGGCTGTTAACTCCGGATAATTTTTGAGGAAGCACTGCACCACCAGGTTCAAGGTGTGAGCCAAGCAAGGTATGTGACTGAGTTTTGAAAGGGCTATGGCTGCCACAAAATTACGCCCGTTATCACTAACTACCTTGCCTGCCTCAAGATGTACACTGCCCAGCCATGACTCAGTTTATCGCTGAAAGTACTCGGCCAGCACCTCGGCGGTGTGTCTGTCGCCCAAACACATCATCTGCAACACAGCCTGCTGACGCTTTCCACTAGCTGCTCGATAGGGGGACACCTCGTGTGCAACAGTGGCAGCTGCAGATGGAGTGCTCGTACGACTGCGCTCTGTGGACGAGCTTTCGCTTCTGGAGGAGGAGGAGGAGGTGGAGGAGGGTCGAACGCCTATAGCCAACTGTTTCCTATACCGTGGGCTAGGCAGCACTGTCCCACCACCGCTGTCCCCTGTGGACCCTGCATCCACCACATTAACCCAGTGCGCAGTGATGGACACGTAACGGCCCTGGCCATGCAGACTGGACCATGCATCAGTTGTGAGGTGCACCTTTCCGCTCACTGACTGCTTGAGTGCATGGACAATGCGGTCTTTCACATGATGGTGGAGGGCTGGGATGGCTTTGCGAGAGAAGAAGTGGCGACTGGGTAGGTCATAGCGTGGTACTGCATAGGCCATGAGTTCGCGGAAAGCTGCGCTTTCCACCAACCGAAAGGGCATCATCTCAAACGAGATTAGTTTGGCAATGTGGGCGTTCAAACCCAGTGTACGCAGATGAGAGACTGAGTACTTTCTTGACCTACTCATAGTGTCTGGGAGGGTGAGCTGGACTTGAGAGCTGCATATGGTGGAAGTAGTGGTGGACAGGGCGGACTGAGAGAGGGTTGATGATGGTGATGGAGTTGGTGTTCTTTCTGATGGCCTAGAATCAGTCTTTCGTTGATATAACAATGGGATTCCCTGACTGCTGTGGCCTTGCAACGACACCTCAACATTTGCTGCTGTGCTAACCGGTGGGCTTACAGTGGGGGAAACAATGTAGCGTTGCTGACTACCTTCGTTGTGATCAGTTGCACATGAGGTTTGGTGTTGTGTCCACGCTTGCAAGTGCATGGTGGTTAAATGTCTAAGCATGCAACTGGTATTCAAATTTTTCAGATTTTTCCCTCGGCTAAAGGTCTTTGCGCACTTCTTACAGATAACCTTGGCCTGATCATGAGGATTTTGTTCAAAAAAGTGCCACACTGCACTCTTCCTACTTTGGCAGACATTTTGCGGCCTAGCACGCTGTGATCTTTTGACCCTCTGGACAAGCTGTCCAGCAACTCTTTTGATTTTTGGAACCTGTCTTTGGAGTGCTCCAGGCCTGCCAGATAACAGCTGTTGCGATGTCGATGTCTGCAGTGGATGCTCCTCATCTGAGCTATTGTAAGCAGCACCCTCTTCCCCCAATGGATGCCAATCTGGGTCAACAACTGGGTCATCCATCACCTCCTCTTCAATGTCATGTGCACCTTCCTCTGTGTCACCGTGTATGGTGGTATAGTGTGCGGGAAGGGGCACCTGAGTCTCATCAGGGTCAGAATCTGGCTCTGTACACTGCGAGGACAATGTAGTGCTCTGAGTGAATGTACCAGCAGAATCATCCATCAGCGGCTGTGCATCAGTGCACTCCATGTCAGATTCATCTTGGCCTGGGTATTTCACCATTTCACTTGATAATCCAGGCATGGTATGTGAAAACAGCTCCATGGAGTAATCAGTAGTATGGCCTGCGTCATCCTTCAATCTTGGTTGGGGTGAAGGACACAAGGAAAGGTGTGGTTCATGAACATGAGCCTCCAATGACGACTCAGTGCTTTTACTTTTTACAACTGAAGAAGAGGAGGCGATAGAGCTGGAGGCTGAGTCAGCAATGTAAGACAAAACTTTTTCCTGATGCTCTGGCTTTAAAAGCGGTTTGCCAACTCCTAGAAAACTAAGCCTTCGAAGTCTTATGGAGCCAGACGATGACGCAGGCTCAACACCTCCTGCATTCGGTCCTATTTTGCTCTTGCCACTACCATCAGATCTACCACCAACACCATCATTACCAGCTGCCAACCCCCGCCCAATTCCACGGCCTCTTCCACCAGCCTTCCTCATTTTTGGTAAAAATGTAGACAAAATCCAACAAACTATATAGTAATGTAAAACAAGGTACAAGGTGTCTATAGGACAGGGGAGATTTTGAATTTCTGCTCACACTAGTGGACACTGGACACTTTTGGATTGTGTGAGGCCAAATGAATATCTGAGCGCTATGTGACAGGCTCGATGGCACAGCTGTGACCAAAGTGACTAAAGGATAAGTGAGATTTTGAATTTCAGCAGACACTTGTGGACACTGGACACTTTTGGATTGTGTGAGGCCCAATGAATATCTGAGCGCTATGTGACAGGCTCGATGGCACAGCTGTGACCAAAGTGACTAGAGGATAAGTGAGATTTTGAATTTCAGCAGACACTTGTGGACACTGGACACTTTTGGATTGTGTGAGGCCCAATGAATATCTGAGCGCTATGTGACAGGCTCGATGGCACAGCTGTGACCAAAGTGACTAGAGGATAAGTGAGATTTTGAATTTCAGCAGACACTTGTGGACACTGGACACTTTTGGATTGTGTGAGGCCCAATGAATATCTGAGCGCTATGTGACAGGCTCGATGGCACAGCTGTGACCAAAGTGACTAGAGGATAAGTGAGATTTTGAATTTCAGCAGACACTTGTGGACACTGGACACTTTTGGATTGTGTGAGGCCCAATGAATTTCTGAGCGCTATGTGACAGGCTCGATGGCACAGCTGTGACCAAAGTGACTAGAGGATAAGTGAGATTTTGAATTTCAGCAGACACTTGTGGACACTGAACACTTTTGTATTGTGTGAGGCCCAATGAATATCTGAGCGCTATGTGACAGGCTCGATGGCACAGCTGTGACCAAAGTGACTAGAGGATAAGTGAGATTTTGAATTTCAGCAGACACTTGTGGACACTGGACACTTTTGGATTGTGTGAGGCCCACTGATATCTGAGCACTATGTCACAGGCTCGATGGCACAGCTGTGACAAAAGTGACGAGAGGATAAGGGAGATTTTGAATTTCTGCAGACACTTGTGGACACTGGACACTTTTGGATTGTGTGAGGCCCACTGATATCTGAGCGCTATGTCACAGGCTCGATGGCACAGCTGTGACAAAAGTGACGAGAGGATAAGGGAGATTTTGAATTTCTGCAGAC
Organism: Dendrobates tinctorius; assembly: GCF_039654945.1. Taxonomy (NCBI): domain Eukaryota; kingdom Metazoa; phylum Chordata; class Amphibia; order Anura; family Dendrobatidae; genus Dendrobates; species Dendrobates tinctorius. The sequence goes on along the minus strand of NW_027361682.1, from coordinate 29,283,084 downwards.
ACTTGTGGACACTGGACACTTTTGGATTGTGTGAGGCCCACTGATATCTGAGCGCTATGTCACAGGCTCGATGGCACAGCTGTGACAAAAGTGACGAGAGGATAAGGGAGATTTTGAATTTCTGCAGACACTTGTGGACACTGGACACTTTTGGATTGTGTGAGGCCCACTGAATATCTGATCGCTATGTCACAGGCTCGATGGCACAGCTGTGACAAAAGTGGCTAGAGGATAAGGGAGATTTTGAATTTCTGCAGACACTTGTGGACACTGGACACTTTTGGATTGTGTGAGGCCCACTGATATATGAGCGCTATGTCACAGGCTCGATGGCACAGCTGTGACAAAAGTGACTAGAGGATAAGGGAGATTGGATTGCTTTTAAAAAAGCAGTTTGCAGAGCAGTGGGTAAACAGGAATGCCAGCCTGTCAGGAAGCCTTAAAAGGCAGCCCAACAACCAACACCACTGATACACCACAATATAGCCTCCCCTTGCACTGCACACACAGTGACTGGTGTGTTGTGCAGGCTAAATCGCTAGCAGCAGAAGCAGTTTTTTTGTCTTCTTCCCTGCCTAACACTCTCCCTACAGAATCAGCAGCAACCTCTCCCTATACTGAGATCGGCAAAAGTAAGATGGCGGTCGGCGTGCACGCCCTTTTATACCCCCTGTGATGCCCACCAAAGCAAGCCAATCACTTGCATGCCCTTCTGAAAGATGGTGGTGACCCGTGCCTATGTCATCACATTGCTCACAGTGTCCGTGGATCCTGATTGGCTGAAAAAGAGCGCAAAACAAACTTTTGAAACGCGACTTTAGCGCGTAAGTCGCCGACCTCGTGGCCGACCTCATCCTAGGGTCGGGTTTCGTTTCATGAAACCCGACTTTGCCAAAAGTCGGCGACTTTTGAAATTTTTAGACCCGTTTCGCTCATCCCTAGTTATCACCTTTGCTTTATGGCAAGTTGCTCCATCATGTTGAAAAAGGCATTGTTGATCGCCAAACTGCTCTTGGACGGTTGGGAGAAGTTGCTCTTGGAGGACATTCTGGTACCATTCTTTATTCATGGCTGTGTTTTTAGGCAAGACTGAGAGAGAGCCCATTCCCTTGGCTGAGAAGCCACCCCACACATGAATGGTTTCAGGATGCTTGACAGTTGGCATGAGACAAGACTGGTGGTAGCGCTCACCTGGTCTTCTCCGAATAAGCCGTTTTCCAGATGTCCCAAACAATCGAAAAGGGGATTCATCAGAGAAAATGACTTTACCCCAGTCCTCAGCAGTCCACTCCCTGTACCTCTTGCAGAATATCAGTCTGTCCATGATGTTTTTTCTGGAGAGAAGTGGCTTCTTTGCTGCCCTCCTTGAGACCAGGCCTTGCTCCAAGAGTCTCCGCCTCACAGTGTGTGCAGATGCACTCACACCTGCCTGCTGCCATTCCTGAGCAAGCTCTGCACTGCTGGTAGCCCGATCCCGCAGCTGAAACACTTTTAAGAGACGGTCCTGGCGCTTGCTGGTCTTTCTTGGGTGCCCTGGAGCCTTTTTGGCAACAAGGGACCCTCTCTCCTTGAAGTTCTTGATGATGCGATAGATTGTTGACTGAGGTGCAATCTTTCTAGCTGCGATACTCTTTCCTGTTAGGCCATTTTTGTGCAGTGCAATGATGACTGCACGTGTTTCTTTAGTGATAACCATAGTTAACAGAAGAGAAACATTGATGCCAAGCACCAGCCTCCTTTTAAAGTGTCCAGTGGTGTCATTCTTACTTAATCATGACAGATTGATCTCCAGCCCTGTCCTCATCAACACCCACACCTGTGTTAATGGAGCAATCACTGAAACAATGTTAGCTGGTCCTTTTAAGGCAGGGCTGCAATGATGTTGAAATGTGTTTTGGGGGATAAAGTTAATTTTCTAGGCAAATATTGACTTTGCAAGTAATTGCTGTTAAGCTGATCACTCTTTATAACATTCTGGAGTATATGCAAATTGCCATTAGAAAAAATGAAGCAGTAGACTTTGTAAAAATTAATATTTGTGTCATTCTCTAAACTTTTGGCCATGACTGTAGGTTTTGCAATGGGTGGCAGGAGCTCCAAGTTACATCTTTGTTTGAGGGTCTAAACGTCCCTCTTAGGCTGGTTTCACATTTGCGTTTTTTTTCGCTGTAATTTAGCGCTAAATAGCGCATGCGTTTTTTTTCCCTATACTTTGCATGGGATGCGCTTATGTGCGCATACACATGCGTTTGTACGCGTTTTACCGCGCATGTGTTTTTTTGCGGTATGCGCTCGGGCGCACAAAATGCAACTTGTTGCATTTTTTGTGCGTCCGATTTGCCTCAAAAAAACGCATGCGCGCGCAATGCGTTTTTTTACAGCAAGACACCCATTATAAGTCTATGGTGAGCATATGTGCGCATTGGCATGCTTATGTATGCGTTTTTTTGCACATGCGTTTTTTTTTTACCATTAGTTTAGACAATGGAATTTAGGGGTTTGGGTAAAGTTAGGGTTAGTTAAGGGGGTTTAGGGTTAGGGTTAGGGTCAGGGTTAGGGTTAGGGTTAGGGTCAGGGTTAGGGTTAAGTATGGTTTGGTTAAGGGTTAGGGTCAGGGTTAGGGTTAGGGTTAGGGTCAGGGTTAGGGTCAGGGTTAGGGTTAGGGTTAAGTATGGTTTGGTTAAGGGTTAGGGTTAGGGTTAGGGTCAGGGTTAGGGTTAGGGTCAGGGTTAGGGTTAGGGTCAGGGTTAGGGTTAGGGTCAGGGTTAGGGTTAGGGTGAGGGTTAGGGTCAGGGTTAGGGTTAAGTATGGTTTGGTTAAGGGTTAGGGTTAGGGTTAGGGTTAGGGTTAGGGTTAGGGTCAGGGTTAGGGTTAGTAAAGTCATGGTTTGGGTTAGTGTGAGTGGCCACCTAATGTTGGAAAAAAACGCAAACGCGGTAAAAACGCACTAAAAACGCATACAAACGCTTAAAAACGCTGCGTTTTTTTCATGCATGCTCATAAAAATGCTTGAAAAAAACGCAGCAGTTGTATGCTTTTGTATGCGTTTTTCAATGCGTTTTTTTGCGGGAAAAACGCGCTGCAAAAAAAAGCAAGTGTGAAACAGGCCTTAGAAGTGGGCATATACAGTAGAATAACACTATATATATTCATTGGCGTATATGGTCCACAATGCAAAATCTTCAACAGGGTCCCCAACTGTCCTGGGTCTTTAATAGTATTGGTCTTCTCTTTTGAACCCCCCTAAGACTCCAGCTCCTGACTGTGACTGAAACCTCTGCACCCAATATATTTAGGGGTGTACGGTTTCCATACTAGATCCTGTTTTGCTGTCCTAATGCTGAATCTAGGCATCCTGGAGGTAGAGCGGCTTGTGGGCACCTTACACATGTCCTGCATGTTCCCTACAGTTACACCCCTGGAATATAGAGATGTTAAAAATGCTTGATATAGGGCTGTGCAAGGTATCAGTAGCAGCTAGGTACAATTCTCCAGCTCTGGAGGAATTAAAGTTATTACAATACAATGACTTTCTTTCAAAAAACAGCGCCACCACTGTTCACTGGTTGTGTCTGGTATTGCAATTCAGCTCCATTGACGTGAATGGAACGGTTAGGTAGTATTCCCTACTTTTATATAGTTTAGACTATATTAAAGGATTAGAAAAATATGACTGTCTTCCAAAAAACAGCGCCATTCTTTTATACTGGTTGTATCTAGTATTGCACCTCAATGCCATTGAAGCAAATGAATCAGTTAGGCAGTATATCCCAGTTTAGACGGCATTAAATGAGTAGAAAAAGATGCCTTTCTTGCAAAAAACGTCCATTAATTGTATCGCAACTCAACTCCATTGAACTAAGCTGCAATATCACCTACAACCTGTGAACAGGTGTAGCGCTGTTTACACTCAAGATTATATGAAGATTCCTCCACCAGAGAATAGCTGCTCCTGCCTCACTGTCAGTGCACTTGGAGCACAATCAACCACCTACGTGCTATGTTTTATGTGCACCATATGGCGGTATGAAGTACAACTAGGCCTTACAGCCTCTGTCTGCCTGTACGGAGGCAGAGACAGTCTGATATAGACTTATTAATTAGTCATGTTTCCATTTCATAAATATTAGCACCCCCTCTGCCCCATAGCCTCATTTCCTCTCGTCTTTGCACTCTTACCCGGTTTACGGTTTCCATCTCTATGGCTGATAAATAATGGAGAGGCGGCGGTGGGTTAAGTGTATGCAGCCAGAGGGTGATGTTTAATTAGGTACGAAATGAAAGTGTTCTCTTCACTCCGAGTGATTGAGAGGCGAGCGGCCGTGTGAGCGACAAGCAGATAAATCTTGAGAGAAGGATTGCAATGGACGTCTAGATGAGATGTCACCAAAGGGCTTGTCCATGTTAATAATGAAGCTCGACCAAGCTCTTCACATTTGTTTTGTAAAACGACCATGGCTCTTAGTTAAATGCCCAATTACTGCATTGAGTTTTAGGAATCACTCCAGGGCAAAGATAAAAACTCTGTGTAGCTACCCCCAACTACCAATTGGCACCAACCACTGTTGTCAAACACTTACCCTGATGTCCCAATTTATGTAACAGGGTGTTGCTCACATGTGCTCCTTGTGGAGCTGTACAGGGGCCCAGAAGATAAGGGGACCCACTTCCACCATAAAAACAGCTTCCTACTCCCCTTTTCCTATAAAAAAACCCCACATGCATGCACAGCTAAACTGAGCGTGCATATAGATGGGGGATCAAGAGGAATAGCTGTCCGCCAAACGGAGCGTGCATATATTGGGGGTGCAGGAGGAATCACCATGAGCTTAACTGAGCATGCATATGTATGGTTAGAATCAGCATAAATTACTAGTGTAAGGGAGGGCCAGGGCTGTAGTCATGGCCGCACACTTTTGCATCTCTGTGCCCTGACCTCCTCTTACATGAAAATAATGTCCATTAATCAGCATACCTGTGTCTCCAGGTCCAGCTCCTTCAGGATCTTCCCTCTGAAAGACGCAAGTACAATTGTTCACTGTGAGCCGACGCACTGTACTTTCTGTGAGCCGGCTGTCAGCTTGACAGCTGGAGGGGAGACACTTAGGGACCTCCACATTAGGTGGCCCCACTACGCCTCCTGCCAGCTGCCCCTCCAGATACGCCTCTGATAGTAGTTGCCCCCTGACCACAGGGTCCACTGGACCACATAGAAAGACTCCTACATTACAAAAGGCACATGGTGTGTTGGGGCTGTGGTACATATAAACTAAAGCATGGAGGTGGACAAGGGGGAGCCTATCTATAGAGAAAGAGGTTCCATTTTGTGACGGCATTTTTTGGGGAATTTCTTAATTCTCTAATTTTGTTTTTGAAATGTTGTTAAAACTTTTTTTTACTAATCCCGTAAAACCAGGATTTTGGCGTCTCCCAAATGATGAGGGTCTTTTGTGTTTTTGTTCTCCTCTTCCATATTCATCCCGAGTTTAGCTTTCTTGAGCCTTTATCACCAGTTTGCCCTTAAACTACGAATTTTTATTTTTTTTTGTTTTAGATAAAAATGTCAAATCCATTTTTCTTAGCTCGGTGAATTGTGCTCAGAGCCATAGATTCAGCCTGTGAAGCTGCGAGGTAACGCAGTCAGGGAATCCCAAGCTGTTGGTGATGAACTTAGCTCCAACCTGAATACAGTAAAAGGCTGGAGACCAAACATAGCCAGAGGTTAATCGCGGATGCGAGGCCGGATGATCGCATTTTATGTTTATTGTTGCTATTTTTTACATTGAAGTAGTCTGTCTGTTTTTAATATGCCATAGAGGTGGTCTTTGCCATCTTATCTCAGTTTAGTTACATAGCATTTGGACCTTGGTTGATGGAGATTTAGGTTCCCTTTAACAACGATACAAATGAGGCGCCTTTCAGGAGCTGCTTGACACTATCATACTCTGAATCACCCAAGACGGAAGACCTTGGTTTCTTTATCTCATAATTAAGACTCAAATACATTTTATATTCCCTGACCACTCATTAAAGTGGTTGACCACCTTTGGGGTCAATGTTTGATTTTCTTAAATCCATGTATTTGGGTCTGAAAATAATTTTTGTCATTGGATTTCATTAAAAAATTTTTTTTACAGGGTTTGACGTTTTTTAGGCTTTTTGTTTTGCTGCACACTCAACTTTGATGGAGTCATAAAAGAGTTAAATCTCCTGTCATTCACTCTGAATGCACTCACTGTTGGATGTCCAGTGAATTCATTCTGCAGCCATCAATACACAGTGCAATAGAGGAGGCTATAAAAGGTAGATGGTGCAAAATTTGTAATAAAACCCAAATTATGTTTAGCCCCAAATCCATGCATTTAAGAAAAAAAAATTGTCACCATAGGTAGACAACCCCTTTAACATAGAAACAACCCTAGAATGGGTTTGGGTCCCTTCTCTCCAGGGACCCCTTGGCTACTTCTGTTGTGTGTATGCCCTTTGATTTGCATCACTGTAGAGCCCCCCAGGCATTTTTGGCTACACTATAAGGGCAACTTTAGGTCTTCTTATTATTATTACAGACATTATCATCACTGTCCCAATTGGGGCTCACAATCTAAATTCCCTACCAGTATGTCTTTTGGGAGAAACCGGATTACCCATTAGAAACCCACTCAAACACGGGGAGAACATACAAACTCCTTGCAGATGTTGTCCTTGGTTGGATTTGAATAGGACCCATAAGGCTGCAAAGATACAGTGCTAACCACTGAGCTACCATGCTGTCTTAAAGGGGGTAATCCCATAAAAATGTGGATAGCTTTGCTTGACCACTGGGATGCCCAGCAATCCCAAACATGGTTCCCAAAATCTTGAAAGGAGTGATAGATCACATTTGTGACCACTACGCCAATGTAAGTCTCATGGAAGAGTAGTCATTAATTCTCAATTTACAAAGGGAACACTTGACATCCATTATTTTGATTGATGGGGCTCCATTCAACCTGGGTTTCCCATCAATATGACTTGCCCATTAGGATATAGTCTGTCCATAGCCTTAATATAGAGTCATGGCCAATGGAAATGGGCACAAAGCAATTTGACAGCAGAAATAGGTGGGCTATCCTGTCATGTAGCAGCCATGATGCTGAGAGCTTCTGAAGGCTTTCTAGAATATTTACTAACAAGACCCTAATGGTAAGAAAAGAATTGACATCAAGTAAGCTGAATATTCATACATTGCCTAGGGCAATAAAATTATTAAAGGGGATGGGGGAACTACAATACCCTGGGAGCCTAGAAAAATTAGGATTATTTAGTCTAGAAAAAAGACAACTGAGGGGTGATCTAATAACCATGTATAAGTATATAAGAGGACAATACAAATATCTCTCCGAGGATCTGTTTATACCAAGGAAGGCGACGGTCACAAGGGGGTATTCTCTGCGTCTGGAGGAGAAAAGGTTTTTCCACCAAAATAGAAGAGGATTCTTTACTGTTAGGGCAGTGAGAATCTGGAATTCCCTGCCCGAGGAGGTGATGGCAGACTCAGTCGAGGGGTTCAAGAGAGGCCTGGATGTCTTCCTGGAGCATAACAATATTGTATCTTACAGTTATTAGGTTCTTTAGAAGGACGTAGATCTGGGGATTTATTCTGACAGAATATAGCCTGAACTTGATGGATAAATGTCTATTTTCTGCCTTGCTAACTATGTTACTATGTTAATATTTGGATACTAGAGCTGAATTATAGGCATTTGACCTTCTTCACCTTTAGGATTGTGGAGACCTTCACCACCTTTCCTTCCAATCCACCCAATATTCTCTAGTAATGCCACTGGGCAGTTTTTACACTGCTCTCCTCTGGGAATCAATCACTCAAGAAATTAAAGGGTACCCTGGTCACTCTGCAGAGATCCAATCCTTCCAAGAAGCGGTGGAGAGCTCTCCAATGGAATCTTGGGGAGCCAGCAGCTCAGAATTATAACCCTTTATATCCTGACATCCATAGTTTACTTATATATGTCATTGGCTTGCAGGAAGCCCTCAGTTATACATTATAAAGTATCCATTACTCTACTTTTCATGGAGATGACCTTGCCCAACTGATCTCAGGTGGGGTCCAAGAACAGGAGTGGAATGGGGATCCCTATCAAATTTTTATACAAACCCAAAGAATCAATGCTTTCGAAATGTGGTGCTGGAGAAGGATGTTATCAATCCTATGGAAGGCAAGAAGAACAAATCATTTTTGGAACAAATCAAGCCAGATATGTCACTGTCACCACGCTACGACTTGCCTACTTTGGACACATCATACCAAGAGAGCAATCACTAGAGGACATCATGGTCAGAAGAATAGAAGGAACAAGGTGAAGAGGGAGACCAACAACCTGTTGGCTTGGAACTATCAAGATAATAGCGGAGAAGACTCTGGAGGACCTATCTGGGCTTGCACAAGATCAATCTTCCTACAGCACATTCATCCATCAAGTCACCATGGCTTGAGATTGAGTTGATGTACCCCTTTAAACATGGCAGACTCTCCTGGATCATCCACAACCTTTAGGCACCGAGAGTTTATCACCGAGAACTCAATAGAGCCATGAGTTATGGCGGCGTGTGCACATTATTACTTATTCTCTCAGCATCCATACCTCAATCTCCAGTAATCGCCCTCCCCTTTTAATACCTTTCCTAGGCAGAATTGGCTGATCTATAATTTACAGCAAGTCAGAGACATCATTTTAAAAGGAGTCATTTTAATGCACCGTATTTCTGAGAGTCTCTTGTTAGGAGAAGCTATAAATCTTCCGTTTTCATCCTCCTGTGCGCTCATCTTCCCTCCAATATTGGGATTCCCTTCATCCCCCAAAATATCCAGTAATAACACTGTCAATAAACTGACGGCATCCTGGAAACTCCCACTGATATAAATTACAAAGCTTAACGCTGCAGAACTATTAAATATAACATTCCGCCACATATCCAGAGCTGTATCATGGACAACCACTTTCAAGTGAATGAGGCTGAACTGCAGTGCCAGGCAAAGCCACAACCGTATGTGTGGCGCTGAGCTAGAGCCCTATTGCCTTTTCAGAACTTGACTGGAAAAGGGGTATTATCGTCTTAAGCATTGAAATCCTTGAAGGTAATTATCAGACAATGGAGTCAGAATTGCAGCGCTTACCTCCGTCTGTACATTATTTAAGACATGTCTGGAAGTTTTTGCTTAATGCAGCCCCATTATGTGGCAATATGAATGAACACTTGAGTTCTTTCTTTTTCCAACAAAAGCAACGTTTTTAAATCTCCCCCTGGGGGTCTGTGTGATGGCCGTACCCGCAGAATGTAAAATCTCTCATCAATGTTAGGATACACTGTTGTGATCCAGCTACATGCCACATCCAGAGCTGCGCTCAGAATTCTGTTGCTTTTTGGGCTGATCCCAGAATGCTTTGCTGAGCGGCTTTTATATAGCTATATAGTGGAGATACGGTAACATTAGGCAGCAGCATGCCCTGGTATAGGAGGAGATGGAGCTGTTCACACCACAGTGCTGAACTTGGCTAGGTGAATGAATGAATAGCTCTCTAGACCAGCTTTTTCCAGTTTTGCGTTTTCATTTTTTGCTCCCCTTCTTCCCAGAGCCATAACTTTTTTATTTTTCTGTCAATATGGCCATGTGAGGGCTTATTTTGTGTGGGACGAGTTGTACTTTTGAAAGACATCATGGGTTTTAGCATGTCGTGCACTCGAAAGCGGGAAAAAAATTCCAAGAGCGGTGAAATTGCAAAAAAAGTGCAATCACAAACATGTTTCTTGTTTGGCTTTTTTGCTAGGTTCCCTAAATGCTACAACTCACCTGCTATTATGATTCTCCAGGTCATTACAAGTTCATAGACACCAAACATGTCTATGTTCTCTTTTATCTAAGTGGTGAAGGAAAAATTCCAAAGTTTGCTAAAAAAAAAAAAAAAAATTGCTCCATTTTCCAAGACCTGTAGCGTCTCCATTTTCTGTGATCTGGGGTTGGGAGAGGGCTAATTTTTTGCGCCCTGAACTGACGTTTTAACGGATACCATTTATGTGCATCTTTTGATCGCCCGTTATTGCACTTTAATACAATGTTGCGGAGACCAAAAAGGACGTCATTCTGGAGTTTTGATTTTTTTTCCCCGCTACGCCGTTTAGCGATCGGGTTAATCCTTTTTTTTATTGATCTGGAAATTCTGAACGCGGCGATACCTAATACGTGTATGTTTGATTTTTATTTTAATGTTTTATTTTGAATGGGGCAAAAGGGGGGTGATGTAAACATTTATTTATTTTTTTCATATTTTTAAAAACATTTTTTTTTTTAATTTTGGCATGCTTCAATAGCCTCCATGGGAGGCTAGAAGCTGCCATAGCCTGATCTGCTTGCTATATAAGGGCGATGAGCAGATTGCCTATATGTAGCTGAATTACTGTATTGCTATGAGTGCTGACCATCGGGTGGCTCTCATAGGAATCCGGCATCAACAACCATCTGGTTGTTATGCCAACGCATTGCTGACCCCTGATCACGTGACGGGAGTCAGCAATGTGCATATTTCCGGCCCGGCGACCGGAAGCGCTTGTTAAATGCCGCTGTCAGCATTTGACAGCGGCATTTAACTAGTTAATAGGCGCGATTGGATCACGATTCCACCTGCGCCTATTGTGGGCACATGTCAGCTGTTCAAAACAGCTGACATGTCCCGGCTTTGATGCGGGCTCACCGCCAGAGCCGTCATCAAAGCGGGGGATCTGACTATCCCGTCCGAGGTCAGAAAGGGGTTAAAGGGGTTGTCCGGTACCTTAACACTGATGACCTATAGTTAAGATAGATCATCAATCTCTGATCGGTGGGGATGCGACACCTGGAACCCCCGTTGACAGACAGAACTGTTCAGCTGTGGAGCTGCACAGCACAGCTCCGTCGACTGTATAGTGGTCACAGCCAGGTACTGCACATCTGCCCCCCCATTCAAATCAATAAGGGTGGATGTGCAGTACCCAGACCGGCCACTGTACAGTCGACGGAGCTGTGCAACTCCACAACTAAGCAGTTCCAGCCGCGCCGACATGGGGAACAGCTGATCGGCAGTGATCATGGGTGTCACAAATACACCAATCAGACAGTGATGACAACTCCTTTAATATGTCAACATCATAATAATTCAGGATATTAGGATTTGACATTGAATAGTCCCAATTTGAGTTGACCAAAACGTTCAATGTCACTGGTCTAATGGCCATGTTAGTAGTCACAACTGACGGATCAGAGCCCATAGAACCTTCTCCTGTCTGCTGATATCCCCAACAAGTCTCCTGATTAGTGAGTGGCCGATATGACCACTGGATCAGGGCCCTGTGAATCTTTTCTTGTCCCTTTTTCTAGTCCTTGTGCTTTCAGACAACATGATCTCATCTGAGCAATACATGCTGTGAAATGAGAGAAAGTCAGTTCCTGAACCTGTAGTGCTGTTAGAATGCTGATCAAGAGGAGCGAAATTAAAAGTGAATGGCAAAGCATGAGAATCTGGATAGTTTATGGACATACTAGACTGGCACCAAATGCAGTTTTAACTTGTTGTGGGAGATGAGGTTAGCAAGATCCTGCATTTTTACAGGCCAGTTAATAATTTCATAGATAATGTGATAGACAATTCATAAATCATATTGTTTAAAAATGATGTTGCAACCCAAAAAAATAACTGCAAAGTCCCTGCTACTAGGAATCTCCCTTTTGTGCAGCTTGCTGTCTACTGCCTATTGTAAGGTGTCTCCAGCAATTGGTAAACAAAGTGCAGTAAGTCGGGGCCAGTGTTTTTCTATCATTAGGAAGTTGGACCATTTTGCTACTTCTCTTATCCTGCTCTCCAGTCTGTAAAACTACATACAGGCAGAACAGAGAGGCAGACTTTCAGTTCTAGGCAGACAAGCCATTGGACAATGACTGGGGCAATATGCTGGAAAGTGGGGGGAAAGAAGTTCCAGCACCTATAGTTCTGGCAGAATGCTGATGGATAAAGCAAATCTGCCCATTGAAAGAGTAGATGACAAGTTACAAATATGGGAATCCGAATGGTCTCTATGCATATGAAACTGGCATGTGAAGCAAAAGCAGTTATATCTTGTTGTGGGTGAAGAGGGCAGTAAGAGCCCCAGGGAAGAACTCTTTGACTGAATAAATTGGCTACCATAAAATACCTAGCCAGGTCAATTACAATGGGAGCCATTTTTTCTTACTAGCTTATGGGACCCCAAGTGAGAGACCGGCCGTTTGACATTCATAAGCCCTAATAGAGCTTGTGGATGTAAAGTATTGTTTTTATCATGAGGTTATTTAAGTGTCACAGGGTGCTCAAACAATACTACCATATAGTTACTGACATCACCATATACTGCTCAAATAATACAACCATACAGTGACTAATAACTCCAAATGGTGCTGAAATAATAATAATGACTATCAACATTATATAAAGCTCATATAAAACTGACAAAGTGATTAAAACAACCATAGGGTGCTCAAATAATACCACCATACAGTGACTGAAACACTATACACAATGCTCAAGTAATACCACCATACAGGATCTCACAACACTCAAATAATGGTCAAATACAGTAATACCATCATAAAGTGGATAAAAACACTATATAGTGCTCAAATAATACTGCCACAAAGTGGGAAAAGAGATCATGAGGTGCTCATATAATACAATAGCACCATACAGTGAGTAACAACACTATAAAGTACTCAAATAATATCACAATACAATGAATAACAACACTGCATAGTTCTCAAATAACACCATTATAAAGTGCATAAAAACACCTTATGGTGCTCAAATAATACTATACCACCATACAGTGACTAACAACACTATAAAGTGCTCAAATAATACTGCAATAAAGTGATTAATAATAGCATAGAGTGCTCAAATAATACTGCAATACAGTGATTAATAACAGCATATAGTGCTCAAATAATACCACTATAAAGTGAATAAATACACAATAGGGTTCTCAACTAATACTGCAATATAGTGGATAGCAACATTGGTGCTTAAAATGACACCCTATAAAATGAATAAATACACCATATGGTGCTCAAACAATATACAATGATTAACCACACTATATTGTCCTCAAATAATACTGCTTTAAAAAACACCATGTAGAGCTCAAATAATACCACAATACAGTGACTAACAAACAATATAGTGCTCAAATAATACTGCCATCCTGTGACCAAACAATAATCCATACATAAATGTCTACATTGCCTACATAATATTACCATTTGATCAATATAAAGATGGTGGGTAGGTGACAAGCCCCTGAGGTGCCCTCACCCCGCAGCGCTGCCCGCACTACACCCCTGAGGATGGCATCTACAAGATGTAAGCGTGACATGATTCCTTCTCACACTAAATCCTCGGCATTTGCTTCTCTTTGCTGTATGTGACCTTGAGCACACTGACATCTTACTCTTGTAGGGAACTTAATAATTTCCCAGAATCCTATAGAATCGTGTTCAGCTCTTATTGATTTACCAGAATAATATGTTTCTGCGGTTAAAGGCATCAGCATCTTCATTGTATGAGAAAATGCTGTTAGTTGGGAGGCTACAGATGGCAGGTACGCTGCCTATCTAGTCAGTGATCGAAATTATGTTGGTATTTCAGAACTGACAAGAGAGAAAGCCACGAATCTGGACGTAGGGTATGTAGACTTTTGCAAAAATTAGTTTTCCTTTTGTTCCAATGCATCTAAAAAAAACAACAATAGAAAAACGAGCAAATTTTCACTCTTGATTAAAAATCCATTTCAGAAAAGTATGCAGCTCTAATGCCAAACTATGCATCACCATGGTAAAAGACTGCAAACCAACCCTTTGTAGTCTGAGAGCAGTGTGGATCACAGAGGACTAAAGTAAAAGTTGTTGTTCTATTTAATTTTAGGTAGGTAGTGGGGGTAAATGTACTTACGGCAAATTATATGGTGGTATGTGTGAAGGAAGTGTTGGAGGATAAAGAGAAAACAATTCATATGTGCAATATCAAGAGATCCAGAACATCACACACCACTAGAAGGAGATCACTAGATAGAGAGTCAGCATTGAATTCATTGAAGGGCTGTATAAATGTCTATGCAGTTAGCCCCCCTAGTGGTGGCTGCGCACAGTTAGAATTTCATCCTTAATCTATAGTTGTGCAAAGGGAATGTCATGAGTGTGTCACGTCCTCTTGGGAGATCTGGGGTTAGAAGATCACTATGTATTGTGAATCGCAGATCTGCCATTTAGCCTGTGAGTTTGTGTGCCCTATTAAATGGATTTGGTTTCCTTTGATGCTGAAGAAGTTAACGACCCTTTCTATGCTGGTGAGAAACTTGCAACTCCTTTTTCAGCTGGTTCTGATCTGGTCATTTCCTCTTAATCTAAAACCTAGCCAGACCTTCTCTTCCTTGCCAGTGAAAGCTTTGCTTTCTAGCTCCTTGGAGATGCTGTGCTGAATTGGAGATCGTTGTTGATGCTGGAGATTGTTGCATGCTGTTTTTGGGTGTATGCTTTCCTTGTTCTGCCCTCTTAATAGGGCAGAGAATATTTTATTATGTGATGGGTTAATTATAACACCATCTAGTGGTGGCTGAATTTATAGCAGTGTCTTCAATAGCATTATAAAGCATGTGACTTTAATAGAAGCAATGTACTATGGGATTAAAGCAGTGCTTTGTTTGAAGGAAGCAATGTATTCTGGGATGAAGAAGGGCCATTTTGCTTCTGTGGATCTCATAGGATGCACATGTTATTTTGTCCTCCTGTGTAACCTTTGTTTTTCCTGCAACTTCTCTACTTGAGTCACTACCCGGCTAAAGCATATCTGGTAAGCTTAATCTTCCTTGCAATGCAGTGATTCAGAGAGGTGTTATTTACTGGCTAGCAGCCAAGAGATGTCATTAACCCTTTAGTTGCCAGTTCTCAGTAAATGTAATCATAAACTAATGCATTCCTATGTAATGATGCATCTCAATGTACACTTCTGTGATTGTGTTAGGTGTGATCATGTTAGGAATCTGTGTTCTGCCATACCTATGCAGAGATCCAGATCCTCACATTTATCTCCAGAGGCTAAGTCCTTTGTACCAGCTTCTGAGCATGCTCACAGGACGAGCTCCTATTGGAGTTCAGGTGTCAGGTGCTCAGGTCCTGCTCTGAATCCTATTGGCTCCTCTGTGAGTTCTGGAGATTTCCGGCAGGTCCCGTACGCTATAAAAAGTGTGCATGGCTGTTCCGCCATGCGCTAGTATAGTCTTACTTGCTGCTGTATGTTTGTTGATGGATGCATGGACTGGTGAATGACTCATTTGAAACCCCCATTCCATGGTTATTACGAATGTGTGAGTGTTTGAGTCAGAGCCAGTATTAGCGCCAGCGCGCCATTGCTCCAGCGCCCAGCAGCTTAGCGTCTGACATCGCGCCTGCGTTTCAGCAGTGTCTCCCTGCGGCACTCTCTACGCCGCGCTGCTTTCGCAGTCCAGAGAGTGTTCGCAGTAGCAACGTCTCTGATACAGACTCACGGTAGGTCTAGACGGAGTGTGTCCTGTCATCTAAGGCCACTCCTGTGACCGAATACCGCGTCTGTCCCTCTGAGTCTCTGTGAGTTTTCAACAGATCAGCGTTTTGTATTTATGTTTTTGCTTGCAGCACTGCGTGTGAAACAGAGCTTGCTCCAGCGTTAATATTGCATATGTTTATGCTTGCAGCTCTGTGTGTGAAACAGCTTGCTCCAGTATTACCACTACATATGGTTTAGCTTGCAGCTCTGTGTGTGTAACAGAGTCTGCACAGTGCACTTGGGTGACGCCTTTAACCCTGTGCACACTACCGCCTCATAGCTCTGCCACCTCCTAGCAGCGGTTTTACCATCTATCGCACGGTGGACCCCGAGCGGTAAACGCACTATATTATAATTTTAATTAGTGCGTTCCACCGCTCATAACAGATCATCTGCCCAATACTTATGCATGTTATTTGTATTCCTTGTAGTTCTACCGCATATGTTCTATACTCTTCACAAATAAACAAGACTACAGAGAACAGTCTGCTTATGTTGGAAGACAGAGCTGTGGTTTATACTGTATGCTGGATTGCACATCATGTCAGCGTGCCTGAAGGCAGAATAGTAAAACAGATCGCCATATGCCTGCCACAGTGAATTCAAGCTGTAAGGGACCGCTATCACCCAGACTGCTCCGCATACGGGTACTACAGCAGCCGCCATACAGCCACAAGAGACAAGCCCAGGGTTCAGTAAAGGACCACCGATCGCACGTGGTGATTGCATAGACTGTCCGGGACCGCTAACACTAACTGCTCTGCATATGGGTATCACAGCAGCCACCATACATCCGCGGAACGCCACTGCAGCCCACCAAGAAGTGCTACATCTTTCCCGCCACGCGGAAGCCCTTCATGCACAGACTGTTTCACTCCAATATACTCAGCAGTACTCAGCCAAACGCACAATGTCTCGGAAAAGCACATCCTCACTCAAAACGAGGTCACGAGCAAGCTTCAGCAGATCGTCATTAGCAGAGCTAGCTGCTGTTGCTCGCGCCGAGGCTGAGGCAGCCAAAGCAAGATCTTCCTTCACTGAATGAGAGATGCATCTAAAGCTGAGACAGGCAGATCAAGATGCAGAAACCACCCGTTTGCAGGCAGAGAGGCGGAAGCTGTACGCCTGCAAGCTGAAACTGCACGTCTGCAGGCAAAGAGAGAGGCAGAAGTTGCACGCCTGCAAGCCGAAGCAGTACATTTGCAGGCAGAGTGAGAAGCGGAAACTGCACGTTTGCAAGCAGAGCTAGAAAAACTTGCGGCAGACAAAGAGACAGCAGCCGCAATAGCTAAAGCAGAGTATTTGGAAGCTATGAAAGATCCTGATTATGAAAGACGCAGCAACATTCTCCGACCAGATCTAGAGCAGCAAGATCCAGTGCAATGCGTCGCATTGTACGTCCGTCAACATTCCAGCGTAGATGACAGCCCTGGTGCATCATGTCGATCAGCCCATGCCGATTACCAGCGATCCAAACCTGAGCTTCACTACCATAGGCGAGGAGACGTCCAGCACAGAGAGGTCGACTACAGCTACCGTTCCACTGAAAAGAAGGTACAGCTCCCATCCCACCTTAAAGAGACACCTTCTTCACCAACAAGGTACCGCACAGGCTATCCGGAGTCACAAGCGTATTACAGTTATGGTGATACACCACACACTAGACATGACTATTATACACTGGCTCGTGCCAGCACTGACGGACCCAACAAAGACCTTGCAAAATTCCTTACCCACCAAAAACTGGTTACAAAGGGACTTGCAAAGTTCACTGACAAACCCGAGAACTATCGGTCATGGAGAGCCTCGTTCTGGAACGTCATTCATGGTCTGGACCTTTCTTGTGGTGAGGAGTTAGATCTCCTGGTAAATTGGCTCGGAAGTGAGTCAGTCGAGCATGCCAAAAGACTGAGAGACATTAATGTAAAACATCCTCACACAGCCCTACATAAAGTGTGGGAAAGACTTGATGAATGCTATGGGTCAGTAGAAGTCATAGAGAATGATTTATATAAAAGAATTGAGGATTTTCCTAAGATAGGTCCTAAAGGTTATCTAAAGCTTAGAGAACTGAGAGATTTATTGAATGAGCTGCAGGTTGCTCAGCAGGAAGGAGACTTGCCCGGATTGGCATTCTTGGATACCGCTAAGGGTGTCAATCTGATAGTACAGAAACTTACTTACAACCTGCAAGAAAAGTGGATTACATGTGGTTCAGAGTATAAACACAATCATAATGTATCATTTCCTCCTTTCACTGTATTGTGCTATGGACGGCGGAACGCACCAAATATAAATAATAGTAGGTGCGTTCGCCGCCCGGGGTCCACCGTGCGGTAGGTGACAAGACCGCTGCTGAACAATGGCAGATGCACCTAGTAGGTGCGGTATTGCGCTCAGGTTAACGTCACCCGAACGCTAAAGAAAAGGTGCTGGCCCTGTTAGCGTCACAGATGCCTGCGTATGGCGTCGCAGCCGCGAACACCAACAGTTGCTGTTACTACAGCACAGCAGCAGAGGGAGCCACAAGCGTCGGCGCCGAGGACCGGGCACTGACGGACGCTAGTGTAGGCGTGGAGCAAGTGGCATGCAGCTTGCCACAACCTGGGACTGACTAATCCAACTCACTGTCACCATTCGTAATAACCAAGGGAGGGGATCATAATAAGTCAGTCACCAGTCCATACATCCATCACCATACACACACAGAATAATATGCTACACTAGCACATGGCCGAGCCGCCATGCGGGCTTTTTATAGCCATGCGCTTCCGGGACCTTCCAGTACTTTGGGAAGGACCAATCAGATCCGACATAGGACCTGCACATGTGACCCCTGCTCTCCACTGAGAGGACAAGTTGCGGGCATGCCCAGTAACACGGCACGAGGACTTAGCCTCTGGAGCAGTTCCCTGCAAAGCAGGTTGCACTACCATTGCTGCACCAGAGGTGGCAGCAACATCCAGGCTCACAGAACGAGTCTGAGGGAAATGCCTGGCTCGCCGTGAATGCTGAGCAGGAGTCTGAGTGGTCGGAGGAGAATGAGAGACCGCAGGATGTCTGGCTCTGGATTCCCGCTGTGCAGTGCCAGGAATGCGACGCCTAACAATTTGTTGATTTTGTCACCAAACAATCTAGGATTAGAAATGACCCTAGTTTTGATTTTACTCTGTCGTGTTCCACTGCCACTGGTGTCAAATTTGGTAAGACACCCGTGGCAGTCCACAAAACTAGCATTGATTCCACAGGCCCTCCTCACAAGGTGAATAAACCCCCTCCAGACGAGAACAAACCTCAGGATGTCAGTAAATATTTTCCACTACACAAGAAACCACATCCTCTACTAAAATGCAGAGCCTTCAGGGAGAAGTCTTTAGAGGATCGCAAAGGTTTCCTCAAGGAGAACAACATCTGCTTCAAATGTTGTGCCACAACCTCTCACTTCACCAGGAGCTGTGAAGCTAGCGTGAAATGTGCAGAATGCAGCAGCACGGATCACAATACAGCCTTGCATCCTGGATCACCTCCACGAGTATTGTTGCAAGCAGAGGAGCACGATGGGAAGCAGAAGGACACTGATGAAGACACCCCTGAGATCAGCTCTAAATGTACTGAGATCTGTAGAGGACTCACAGGAGGAAGGTCCTGTTCAAAAATCTGCCTTGTCTGAGTCTATCCTGCAGGCCGCAAGGACAAAGCCTTCATGATTTATGCAATCCTGGATGACCAAAGTAACAGGTCTCTAGCCAGGTCCATCTTCTTTGACAACTTCAGAATCGTAGGCCCTGGTTCTCCCTACACCCTGAGAACGTGTTCAGGTGCCGTTGAGATGGTGGGGAGAAAAGCAACCGGATACAAAGTGGAGTCCATAGATGGCCAGACCAGCCTATCATTACCGACCATCCTGGAGTGCAACAGGTCAGAAATACCTTCACGGGAGGTGGCGACATATTACCTCCATCTGAAGCGTATAGCCCACCTGATACCTGAACTAGATCCAGGAACCCCAATAGCTCTACTTCTGGGGAGAGATATTCTACAAGTCCACAAGGCTAGAGAATGTATAAACGGCTCCAGGAATGCTCCGTACGCACAGAGGCTCGACCTTGGATGGGGCATCATAGGAGACGTCTGTCTAGGAGGAGCACACAAGCCAGCCTTAGTCGACAGCATGCTTATGAATACTCTTGAAAATGGATGTCGATCTCTCTTCCAGCCATGTAAGAGTAGCTTCCTGGTAAAAGAGTTGCCACACAATGCTCCTCTACCTTGTCCATTAGCTGATCCTTCCTGTGAAGACCACTAATGTGACGGCGACCAAGATCACATAGGGTGCACAGTTTTCCACATAACAAGAGAGGACAACAAGGTAGCAATGTCCATAGAAGACAGACTGTTTTGGGACATCATGGATCGAGAGATGGTAAGAGATGAGTGAAAGAGTTGGATGGCCCCTCTACCATTTAAACCCCAGAGGCAACGCTTACCCACCAGTCAGAAGTCTTATAAAGGTTGGCACCATTGCAAACACGCATTTACCGCTCCGAACCTGGAAAATGCCCAAAACATGATAATTCGTACCATACAACGCGAGTGTTACGCCAAAGAAATAGACATCCTCAACAAAGGTCAACCCATTTCTAGAGACAGCATCTTGACAAAGCTTGATCCAATAATTGACCAAAACGAGCTGATACGAATTGGAGGTCGTCTTCAGGAAGCCAAGGTGGAATTCGTGGAAAAACACCCTGTAATAATTCCTGGCCATCATCATGTGACTACACTGCTCGAACAGCACCATCATGTTTTGGTGAAACATCAGGGCTGATTGTTTACCGAAGGGAAACTACTAACTGCTGGACTATGGATAGTCGGAGCAAAGAGATGTGTGAGAAAACTCATCTTCAACTGTGTGACTTGTCGCAAACTCCGTGGGGCGACTCAAAGCCCAAAGATGGCCAATTTCCCATCAGACAGACTTAGTATGGATCCTCCCTTTACCAACGTTGGACTGGATGTATTCGGGCAGTGGTCTGTGGTTGCACGGCACACCAGAAGAGCCCAAGCCAACGCAAAATGCTGGGCAGTTATGTTTACGTGCATGTCCATCCGAGCTGTCCACATCAAAGTGATTGAATACATGGACACATCAAGTTTCATAAATGCACTCCGACGCTTCATTGCCATCAGAGGCACCGTGAAACACATTCGCTCTGACAGAGGCACAAATTTTGTAGGAGCAGTGAAAGAACTCCAAATTCCTTCCAACCTAGACATTATTAGTGTGGAAAGATACCTCAGTGAACTGGGATGTAGCTGAACCTTCAATTTACCACACTCTTCTCACATGGGAGGTGCTTGGGAGAGGATGATAGGAATAGCATGCAGAATCTTAGACTCTATCTTCTTGCAAGAAGGTAGCACAAGACTCACACACAAAGGTTTGACTACATTCTTGGCAGGAGTTTCGGCCATCATAAATGCCAAACCATTGACTGCACTCTCCAGTGATGCTGAAGATCCAACCATTCTCACTCCCGCCATGTTACTCACTCAGAAAACCGACACTCCTAGCGCTCCACTGGGAGAATTCAGCAACAAGGACCTCTACAGACGTTAATGGAGACAAGTTCAAAGTCTCTCCAATACTTTCTGGGACAGATGGAGAAAGCAATACCTCTCCACCTTACAGCCTAAGAAGAAGTGGCAGACCGACAAGCCGAACTTCAAACCCGGTGATATTGTGCTCATGAAGGACAGTCAGTCACATTGAAATGAGTGGCCTCTGGGCCTCATCACCAAGGTGTTCCCAAGCAAAGATGAGAAGGTGCGCAAGGTCGAGGTCAAAGTGTGGAAGGCTGGGGAGAGTAAACTATTCCTCAGACCAGTTGCAGAGCTAATTCTATTGCTTTTGCCTAAAGAGCCTGTAAGTGGCATTAGTTAATGCCAAGCTGGGAGTGTTCTGCCCTCTTAATAGGGCAAAGAATGTTTTATTATGTGCTGGGTTAATTATAACACCATCTAGTGGTGGCTGAATTTATAGCAGTGTCTTCAATAGCATTATAAGGCCTGTGACTTTAACAGAAGCAATGCACTATGGGATTAAACCAATGCTTTGTGGGAAGGAAGCAATGTATTCTGGGATGAAGAAGGGCCATTTTGCTTCTGTGGATCTCATAGGATGCACATGTTATTTTGTCCTCCTGTGTAACCTTTGTTTTTCCTTCAACTTCTCTACTTGAGTCACTACCCGGCTAAAGCATATCTGGTAAGCTTAATCTTTCTTGCAATGCAGTGATTCAGAGAGGTGTTATTTACTGTTTAGCAGCCAAGAGATGTCATTAACCCTTTAGTTGCCAGTTCTCAGTAAATGTAATCATAAACTAATGTATTCCTATGTAATGTTTGCATCTCAATGTACACTTCTGTGATTGTGTTAGCTCAGCTGTGATCACCTGCCCAATTCTTATGCATGTTATTTGTATTCCTTGTAGTTTTACCGCGCATGTTCTATACCCTTCACAAATAAACAAGTTAGACTACAGAGAACAGTCTGCTTATTTTGGAAAACAGAGCTGTGGTTTATACTGTATGCTGGATTGCACATCGTGTCAATGTGCCTGAAGGCAGAATACTCATTATCCTATTCCCATTCAGTTGGTATATTCCTATCCGTCCTTATATACCTCTTTAATTTTGCTGAGTGTTTTCTATGTTTGTGGCTTTCTGTTATCACTGTTTTGTCTTTGTGCCTTGTTTACCTAATAGTTCTGTCCCAGGCCTCATGGGATGGGGGAGGGGACAGATCAGGGTTTAACAGGAGCATAGTAAGGTCAGAAACTCGGCCTCTCTTCCTTCAACAGTACCCACGGGACAGGGATGGTTAGTGTCCCAGTTCCAGGGACACTTTGAGGCCCCCCTTCCTTACCGAAGACTGTCACAGCATGACATGGAAGGAGGGCATGTGAAGCTTTGTCATAATTACGTGTTAACCCCCTTCTGTGAATACTATCATTGCCCTCTACCCACTTCCTTTTAAATTTGGCTCCCATTTTCCAGGTGCAAAGAAAGTACATTGAGCTTGGTTCATTCTCTTTGGGATCCAAGAATCATTAAGTTTAAAATGTTTTTTGAGCACATATCAGTCTAATATGTAAAGAGCCTGTCCCCATTCTCTTGCTCTGTAACTTGCCATTCACTCCAGTTAAGTGGAGGGTTCATTTTTTTCAGTGTTTCGCCAGCACTATAGCTGCTGGAATAGCCATTTCCCACAATAGATTACGACTTTTAAAATAATACTTTACCTGCTCTAGACCCCCAGACAGAGATGCTATCCCCTTCACTACACTAGACCCCAGGAAAACAAACTTTAACTCTTTCATTGCACTAGACCACCAGGCATATAGACTACTGGCACTGCCCCAGCCCATTAGGGATATAGATATACATGTGAAGTCCAAGTGCTACCCATTTAATGGAACCATTAAAATAAGAAAAAAAGAAAACAAAACTGTGAGTTGCCACTGATTGACTGCTTTTCTCTATAGTTGAGATATTTAAAATCGTTGTTCGGAAAATATTGCTCCTCAAGTCAGAAATAAATCTGTTGCCCAATAAAGAAATGTCCTTACCCAACCATTCATGCATCAACCAGTGTACAGGGAAGAGTTTATATCTTGTTATGCATAACTGTCTCAATAGCTCTCCAGCAGTCCACCTCAGTAGTGATGTCTCAATAATCATCGCAATCCCTTTAACAGGCTGCCCCAACTCCACACTTACAGTGGACTCAACATGAGTCAACCCCCCAATAAGACTATGTCCTAATGGCGCCACTCTTAGCAGTTAGGTATATTGCCTCTCTCCTACTGTGTGGTTTTCACACTCAAAGAGCCGTCCCTCACTTTAACATCTGTCTGGCAACTCCCTCTCTTTATCCATGTTGCTTTCTTCCGCTTTGGCGCCTGCAAGCAACGTGAATCATCAGTAACTATTCATTTACACCTGACTCATCAATTTCTAATGTATCCTATGTGATGTACCAACCTGCCAACCTGCCCCCTGCCTCCTGCTTGTTACAGCTCACAGGGAGAAACTTATAACAAACAGGAGGCAGGAGAGACAGGCTGAGGCTGCATCAAATAAGATGCATTATTAAGACAAGGAAGCACAAAGGAATGCTTTTAATACATGGAGGAAAAAAGGGTGCATTATTAGAATATTGAGGCAAAAGTGGAATATCGAGGCACAAAGGGGTGTTATAAATTTAAGGAAGTACAATAGAGGCATTATAAAAAAAATATGGAGGCACAAAGGGGCATTATTAATACAAGGAGAAACAAAGGGGGCATTATTAATACTTGGAGGAACGAAGGGGGCATTATTAATTTTTCCAGTAGTCATAGACTGGGGGGCTTTTTCTATATGTATGAACAAAGGGGGCATTTTATTGTATTTTTTTAGGCTGCTGGAAGAAAATGCTAAACTCCGTCGGTCATCGTGGTAACCCTTCACGACATATGACGTACAGTATTTTTACGTCATATGTCGTGCCCCTGACTTTGATGCAGATTCCAATGCCAAGCCTCCATCTTTCCCCACACATAACACTTGTTTAAATTAGCTGTCATATGCCTTTAACAATTTGGGGGATCGGAGCTCTACCTGCAGCTGTTAACCAGTTAACTTAATCTCTGACAGCGAAATTTAACATGTGCCGGAGCGTCATTCTGGCCCCCCTGGCTTCCCTGCCATGTGATTGCGCGGGGTGCCGATGGGTTGTCGTGACAATTGGGGATCTGCTGAAGACTCCCGTGTCTGTCCTGATAAATCTGTATAGGAGATCTTGATTTCTGATATACATAGCAGTGCGATCACAGTTTCAAGTCTCCTAAGGGGACTATTAAATGAAGTAGAAAGTTAAAAAAAAAGTTTTTAAAAAATATGAGAAGAATAAAAAAAACAAAACTTCAAATCACCTTTCTTTTTCCGTATTAAAAATAAAACAAAAAAATGCACATACACTACCGTGTAAAAGTTTGGGGTCAGTTTTTTCCAATGAAGCTAAAATTAAACCATTCAGAAATACACTCTATACATTGTTAATGTGGTAAATGACTATTCTAGCTGCAAACATCTGGTTTGTAATGCAATATGCTCATAGGTGTATAGAGGCCCATTTCCAACAACCATCACTCCAGTGCTCTTAAGGTACTTTGCGTTTGCTAACTGTGTAAGAAGGTTAATAGATGGCTAGAATACCCTTGAAAACCCTTGTGCAAGTATGTTAGCACAGATGAACACAGATTGGCTGATTAGAGAAGCTATAAACCTGACCTTCCTTTGAGCTAGTTGAGAATCTGGAGCATTATATTTGTTGGTTCCATTAAACTCTCAAAATGGCCAGAAAAAAAGAACTTTCATGTGAAACTCGACAGTCTATTCTTGTTCTTAGAAATTAAGGCTATTCCAAGCGAGAAATTGCCAAGAAACTGAAGATTTCCTACAACGGTGTGTACTACTACCTTCAGAGGAGAGCACAAACAGGCCCTAACCAGAGTAGAAAGAGACGTGGGAGGCCACATTGCACAAGTGAGCATCAAGACAAGTACATTAGGGTCTGTAGTTTGAGAAATCGACGCCTCACAGGTCCTCAACTGGCAGCTTCATTAAATAGTACACGCAAAACGCCAGTGTCAACGTCTACAGTGAAGAGGCGACTCCGGGATGCTGGCCTTCAGGGCAGAATGCCAAAGAAAAAGCCATATCTGAGACTGGCTAATAAAAGGAAAAGATTAATATGAGCAAAAGAGCATAGACATTGGACACAGGAAGATGGAAAATAGTGTTGTGGACAGACGAATCCAAGTTTAAGGTGTTTGGATCACACAGGAAAACATTTGTAAGATGCAGAACAACTGAAAAGATGCTGGAAGAGTGCCTGACACCATCTGTCAAGCATGGTGGAGGTAATGTGATGGTCTGGGGTTGCTTTGGTGCAGGTAAAAGTTGGAGATTTGTACAAGGTAAAAGGGATTTTGAATAAGGAAGGCTATCACTCCATTTTGCAACACCATGTCATATCCTGTGGACAGCGCGTGATTGGAGCCAATTTAATCCTACAACAGGACAATGACCCAAAGCACACCATCAGATTATGCAAGAGCTATTTAGGGAAGAAGCAGGCAGCTGGTATTCTATTTGTAATGGAGTGGCCAGTGCAGTCACCAGATCTCAACCCCATTGAGCTGTTGTGGGAGTAGCTTGACTGTATGGTACGCAAAAAGTGCGCATCAAGCCAAACCAACTTGTGGGAGGGGCTTCTGGAAGCATGGGGTGAAATTTCTACTGATTACCTCAGTAAGTTTACTGCTAGAATGCCAAAGGTCAGTAATGCTGTAATTGCTGCAGAGCGAGCATTCTTTGACGAAAGCAAAGTTTGAAGGAGAAAATTATTATTTCAAATTAAAATCTTTTTTTTGAACCTTGTCAATGTCTGGACTAGATTTTAAATCCATTTGGCAACTCATTTGATTAATAAAGGTATGAGTTTTCATGGAAAACACAAAATTGTCTGAGCGACCCCAAAATTTGGAACGGTAGTGTATTTGGTATTGCTGCATTGAGAAATGTCTGATCTATCTATATATACCGTATATACTCGAGTATAAGCCAAGGCCCCTAATTTTGCCACAAAAAAATGGGAAAACTTATTAACTCGAGTATAAGCCTAGGGTGGGAAATGCAGCAGCTACTGGTAAATTTCAAAAATAAAAATAGATACCAATAAAAATAAAATTAATTGAGACATCAGTAGGTTAAATGTTTTTGAATATCCATATTGAATCAGGAGCCCCATATAATGCTCCATACAGTTCATGATGGGCCCCATAATATGCTCCATACAAAATATGCCCCATATAATGCTGCACAAAGGTTAATAATGGCCCCAATAGATGCTCCCTAGAATAATATGCCTCATATGCTGCTCCATAAAGGTTGATTGCTCCATAAGATGCTCCATAGAATAATATGCCCCATATGCTGCTCCATAAAGGTTGATGGCCTCATAAGATGCTCCATCGAATAATATGTCACATATAATGCTCCATAAAGGTTGATGGCCCCATAAGATGCTCCACAGATATATATGCCCCATATGCTGCTCCATAAAGGTTGATGGCCTCATAAGATGCTCCATAGAATAATATGCCCCATATGCTGCTCCATAAAGGTTGATGGTCCCATAAGATGCTCCATAGAATAATATGCCCCTTATGCTGCTCCATAAAGGTTGATAGCCCCATAACATGCTCCATAGATATTCAGTACAGACCAAAAGTTTGGACACACCTTCTCATTCAAAGAGTTTTCTTTATTTTCATGACTATGAAAATTGTAGATTCACTCTGAAGGCATCAAAACTATGAATTAACACATGTGGAATTATATAATTAACAAAAAAGTGTGAAACAACTGAAAATATGTCTTATATTCTACGTTCTTCAAAGTAGCCACCTTTGCTTTCATTACTGCTTTGCACTCTTGGCATTCTCTTGATGAGCTTCAAGAAGTAGTCACCGGAAGTGGTCTTCCAACAGTCTTGAAGGAGTTCCCAGAGATGCTTAGCACTTGTTGGCCCTTTTGCCTTCACTCTGCGGTCCAGCTCACCCCAAACCATCTCGACTGGGTTCAGGTCTGGTGATTGTGGAGGCCAGGTCATCTGGCGTAGCACTCCATCACTCTCCTTCTTGGTCAAATAGCCCTTACACAGCCTGGAGGTGTGTTTGGGTCATTGTCCTGTTGAAAAATAAATGTTGGTCCAACTAAACGCAAACCAGATGGAATAGCATGCCGCTGCAAGATGCTGTGGTAGCCATGCTGGTTCAGTATGCCTTCAATTTTGAATAAATCCCCAACAGTGTCACCAGCCAGCAAATCACCCCCACACCATCACACCTCCTCCATGCTTCACGGTGGGAACCAGGCTTGTAGAGTCCATCCTTTCACCTTTTCTGCGTCACACAAAGACACGGTTGTTGGAACTGAAGATCTCAAATTTGGACTCATCAGACCAAAGCACAGATTTCCACTGGTCTAATGTCCATTCCTTGTGTTCTTTAGCCCAAACAAGTCTCTTCTGCTTGTTGCCTGTCCTTATCAGTGGTTTCCTAGCAGCTATTTTACCATGAAGGCCTGCTGCACAAAGTCTCCTCTTAACAGTTTTTGTAGAGATGTGTCTGCTGCTAGAACTCTGTGTGGCATTGACCTGGTCTCTAAACTGAGCTGTTGTTAACCTGCAATTTCTGAGGTTGGTGACTCAGATGAACTTATCCTCCACAGCAGAGGTGACTCTTGGTCTTCCTTTCCTGGGGCAGTCCTCATGTGAGCCAGTTTCTTTGTAGCGCTTGATGGTTTTTGCCACTGCACTTGGGGACACTTTCAAAGTTTTCCCAATTTTTCAGACTGACTGACCTTCATTTCTTAAAGTAATGATGGCCACTCGTTTTTCTTTACTTAGCTGCTTTTTTCTTGCCATAATACAAATTCTAACAGTCTATTCAGTAGGACTATCAGCTGTGTATCCACCAGACTTCTGCACAACACAACTGATGGTCCCAACCCCATTTATAAGGCAAGAAATCCCACTTATGAAACCTGACAGGGCACACCTGTGAAGTGAAAACCATTTCCGGTGACTACCTCTTGAAGCTCATCAAGAGAATGCCAAGAGTGTGCAAAGAAGTAATCAAAGCAAAAGGTGGCTACTTTGAAGAACCTAGAATATAAGACATATTTTCAGTTGTGTCACACTTTTTTGTTAATTATATAATTTCACATGTGTTAATTCATAATTTTGATGCCTTCAGAGTGAATCTAAAATGTTCATAGTCATGAAAATAAAGAAAACTCTTTGAATGAGAAGGTGTGTCCAAACTTTTGGTCTGTACTGTATATACCCCATATAATGCTGCATAAAGGTTGATAGCCCCATAAGATGCCCCATAGATATATATGCCTCATATAATGCTGCATAAAGGTTAATTGCCCCATAAGATACTCCATAGATATACTGTATATGCCTCAAATGCTGCTGCTGCTGCCATAAAAAAATAATGACATACTCACCTCTTGTCGCTGGGGGCCAGGTGCTGGTTTCACCGCTGGCTCAGGACCCCGGCACCTGCGATATTCACCTGTCCCCGTTCCACCACCACGCGCCGCTCTGTCTTCCGAGTCTCTGCAGTGACTGTTCAGGTAGAGGGCACGCACTAAACTCATCATCGTGCCCTCTGACCTGAACATCACAGCCAGAGGACAAGGAAGACAGAGCGGCACGCGGCGGTGGAACAGGGACAGGTGAATATCGCATGGCTCCCCCATCCATATTCATATTCATTACTTTAATGAGCAGTACCACGTGACCGCTGAACACAGGAAGAGCTTTGGCACCGGAGACCATCTGAGAAGCAGGGAAGTTCAGAGACCATGCAGGAGGGGGTGAGTATGATCTGACAGCCGCACTCCCCATTCCCCATGACCCCCAGGACAATGACTCGAGTATAAGCTGAGAGGGGCACTTTCAGCCTAAAAAATGGCCTGAAAATCTTGGCTTATACTTGAGTATATACGGTATATAAAAATGAGTGTATGTATGTGTGTGTGTGTATCAAGCCACGCCCACTCTACATAGTCACACTCACTCCACATGCAAAGCCCCGTATAATAAATATCTAATATATACATAATGTGAGGTAGCGCTGTCATTTAAGTAGGGGATCACTCGCTTGGCAGCCACAAAATCAGATCCAGCATAGGTTTTCCATAAACTCAGAACGTTCCATGCGGTTTATTAAACATCATAAACCATGACCAGCAATATATAAACGGCATAGCGTCCATGACAGAGCTTCACTCTGTTACCAATGTCCAATACGCAGGATTTTCAGCCTCACAGTTATATCTCACCCTGTCAGGGTTCTCTCATGGCTGCTTCTCCATACTGCAGACATTCATTCTCTCCAGGGAACTCTCAGGCACTTGCAGCCATTAAACACAGCATCCACACACACTGTCAGGCAGGAAGCCCCATCTCAGCGGGACCTTCCACACTGGACCAAACAGGTCCAAGCATTCACCCCCATGTGACCTACCCTGGCCACATTATATGGTCCATAGCCACGCCCACTGGGTCACATGAGTCTGACCTCATCACAGGTCCTTCAAGACTTTACACACTCTTTACAATAGTGCTTTAAACACACCCCCTGGGTGGGTTTGTAGGTAACCAGGGCTGCCCATCTCTCTAGTTACCTGGAGACTTCTCCCTTACACATTGAAACAACACCTCAGCAGTATCACTGCTGATCAGCACATAAGTCTTCATCCCAAAGCCACCCACTTTGAGATACATAACGGCCATTCAGTATTCTGCCATTCATCCTTTCTCCTGGGACATCCACACAGCACCCCCCTAGCGGACTCAGTGGTTGCTACGCCACATACCTCCCCCCTCTGTTCAAACTTGTGGGGTTGAACACACAACATTACACCAGGGTCTCACGACCAGGCACTCACTACATCTTGCCCCACAGGTCGAGAGAACCGTCTCCATCTGTCATACTGCCTCGTTCCTACGTTAGACCTCCCCCGCCTCCAGCGGTCAGAATAACGGTCATTGGCTTTGACCCTCCAGTCACGGTCTGTCTGCATCGTCAGACACTGGTTAGTCACCATTAGTGATGGGCGAGTCCTAAATTACTCGGAATCGCTTGACTCTAGCGAGTCCGAGCCCGGGACTCGCTACTCGTTGCGAGTCTAGCGAGTCCAATGTTAATGAATGGGGAAGCGAGTCTTAGCGAGTAATGTGCGATTTACAAATTACAAAGGAACATAACAGATTCTATATTTGCGAGTCCCGAATCCAGTATACAGGACTCGGGATTCGTAGACTCGCTCAGACTCGCTCACAATCGCTGTGTGTTGACATAGGCTGTCTTGGAAACTTGTAGGAACATAACAGATTCTGTATAAGCGAGTCCCGAATCCAGTATACAGGACTCGGGATTCGTAGACTCGCTCAGACTCGCTCACAATCGCTGTGTGTTGACATAGGCTGTCTTGGAAACTTGTAGGAACATAACAGATTCTGTAAAAGCGAGTCCCGAATCCAGTATACAGGACTCGGAATCGTAGACTCGCTCAGACTCGCTGTTGACAGCGATGTGATATAGCGAGTCTAGCGAGTGAGAAAAAACAACTCTGACAAAACTAGGATTGCCATTGACTTGCATTGGACTCGTTACTGTGCGAGTAATCACTGGGAGACTCGCCGAGTAACGAGTCCAGCGAGTCCCTTACTATTCGCCGAGTAACGAGTCCTAGCGAGTAGACTCGCCCATCCCTAGTCACCATCCTTTCTCTATATAAGCGTCTTGTAACAAATGGTACCCTACCATATCTAAGTTTACTTTTCAGTGCATTAACCTCACAGTTCTTTGCATCTGCTGTCTCTGTAGCAACCTGCAGTTCACACTGTAATCTACGGTGCAATGTATTGGCACATTGAGTCTCTTTCTCTGCTTCTTCCACCTGGCGTTTCAACTGTTTCAGACGCACATCATTTCCCTCCGCCAGGTCTTGGTACTGCTCAGAATTACACCTTTCATCATCCATTTGCCTTAGTACAACCTTCAGTTTTTTCTCCGTACGACGTACTTGTTTGCTAACAGATTGTCGCACTTTTATTTCTGCATCAAGCTGTTCCTCCAGTAGTGCAACCTTTGCTTCTAAGTCCTTATTCTAGCGAACTAATTGTTGATGGGCATTCTCATTCTTCTGAGCCTTACTACGTTCTGTCTTCAGATCACCATCCATCTGGTCAACCTGAAGTGTGGCCTTTCTCAGCTTGTCATTGGCTAATTCAACGTTGCCGTGTTCTTCCTCCATTTCTTCTTCAATCTGAACAATGCGAGACTCTAACCGCCTCTTTTCTTCCAAAGCCAGAGCACCTTCACCTCTGTTGTTGGCAATCACATCAGCCAGTTCATCTTTTTCCTGCTGTGCTTTTCTTTTAGCACACTCTGCAGCAGCAAGCTCCATCTGCAAACGAATCACCTCTGCTTCCATACTTTTCAGTTTCTTTTTGTCTTCACACTGTTCCTCACTCAGGCCTGGCTGCTGTAAGTCTTTGTCCCACTTCTTCTCCCGCAGAAGACCTCTTACAGTTTTTGTTAGTACTCCTACCTCTTCTCTGAGGGACTTATTCAGACCTTGCCACGATGCCAGGTGACCTTTGAGCTTGAAGACTTCTTTCTCTAGCTCATCCAGTCTGTGCTCCCTTTCTCTCTCAGAGCCACAGTCACCCCTAGAGTCTGAGTCACGCCGATCATCCGAGTCAACCCTCCAGTTACCCTCTGACCGTGTGTCCACTCCAGTCACCTCATCTCCCAGCCCACCATCTGTCTTGTCACGAGACGTCAGGTCCGTCAGTTGGGCAGTTGCACTTCTTTTCCCGGTCAGTTCTACCTCTGACCAGTCCACGTCAGTAGCCGTCACTGTCTCAGTGTCTGCTGGCCCCACAGTCGAAACGTCTCCATCGTCCGTCCATACGTCATCAAACAAAACAAAGTCCCGGCCCCTCTCCAAGGCATAGACTAAGTCCCGTGGTATCCCGCCCCCTTGGCAGACACCACCTTGGGTCCCCTCACACATTACTCGGTCTACTGCATAGTTCACCGTGACCCCATGTTTACAGCAAACCCTGGCGTTTTTCTCGGTCAGAGATAAAACGAGCGGAGTTCCTGTCAGAATCACCTGATTCTCTGCGTCCAGTCTACCAGAGACTCATTCCCAGTGCAGCATCACGGTACACACCAGTGGCCCGTCATTATCCGGAAAATACATGCCGCACTCCTCAAAACTCATACAGACACACTGCGGTTCCCCAGACATACCCACTGAGGCAACCAGTGCTGCCATTTCCTGAACCACCCCAATTGATGTCACCGCCCCCTCCCGGGACTCCACCCCTTTTTGGGTTGCCACCCCAATTTGGGTCACCGCCCCCCTCTGGGACTTCACTTCTTTTTGGGTTACCACCCCCTTTCTGGGACTCCACCCCTTTTTGGGCTACCACCCCGATATGGGCCACCGCCCCCTTTGGGGATTTCTCCATGTCCGTTATACCGGTCTCCTTAGACCACAGTTCACACAACACAGTTTGTCTCTTTAACGATACCACACAAGTCTTTGTTGGCACCACCACAGCTCCTGCTGTCACCGATCACCGACACCACCGGCTGCTGTTCACACCCAGCGGCTGGTGTCCTCTTCGTAACCCCGCCGAGTTACAGGAAGCCGCTTGTCCCCTTCGTAACCCCACCGAGTTACAGGAAGGCGCTTGTCACCTTCGTAACCCCGCCGAGTTACAGGAAGCCGCTTGTCACCTTCTTGACTCCCACTGAGCCACCGCAGGCTGAGTTGAAAAAAGAAAAAACACCACACAAAAACTCACGTGTCCTTTCTGTGTGCTATTCAGGACGTACCGTCTCCGCCTGAGACCTTCCAACACACAGGGCGCACCAGGTGCTATTCAGGGAACGTCACTCCTCCCAGGGTTTCCCAACACACAAGCCTCACCAGGTCCAGGGGCTTAGCGGGTGCTTTTCAGGACATCCGTCTCCACCTGAGACTGCCCAACACTCATGCCTCACCAGGTCCAAGGTCATACCTTGTGCTCCAGGGATCCGATTCTTCTCCTAGAATCTCCCAACACTGACCCTCCAGGACCTTGCTCACTGAACCCTCCAGGTACACAGTCTTTATCACTGACCCTGGTCAGTACAACACGAACACCCGTCCGTTACTTGTGTCGGCCCCACAGGTCCTCGGATACCTCTTCTCCACAGAGGCACCCTATCAATCACCAGTCTCTTTCTCACTGACCCTGGTCAGTAAAACACGGTTTTCACGACCGTCACCTGCTGGCCGCGCAGGTTCTCGGACCCCTCTACCGCAGAGGTATCCTATAAGTCTCTTTCTCCTGGGGAAACGGCCGCACTGGGCTCACCGATCCAGACAGTGCCTTACTCACTAGGCTGCCACACGGTTCCAGAACCACAGCCGGGCAGTGGCTTCCCCAACCGTCAGCTTAGCAACCGACTTTGCAGTCCTATTCCATTGCTCCCAGCAACAAGGCTACAACAATGCTCATATCTTTCTCCACCAAATGTGAGGTGAGTGTATGTATGTGTGTGTGTGTATCAAGCCACGCCCACTCTACATAGTCACACTCACTCCACATGCAAAGCCCCGTATAATAAATATCTAATATATACATAATGTGAGGTAGCGCTGTCATTTAAGTAGGGGATCACTCGCTTGGCAGCCACAAAATCAGATCAGGCACAGATTTTCAATAAACTCAGAATGGTCCATGCGGTTTATTAAACATCATAAACCATGACCAGCAATATATAAACGGCATAGCGTCCATGACAGAGCTTCACTCTGTTAGCAATGTCCAATACACAGGATTTTCAGCCTCACAGTTATATCTCACCCCGTCAGGGTTCTCTCATGGCTGCTTCTCCATACTGCAGACATTCATTCTCTCCAGGGAACTCTCAGGCACTTGCAGCCATTAAACACAGTGTCCACACGTGCTGTCAGGCAGGAAGCCCCATCTCAACGGGACCTTCCACACTGGACCAACCAGGTCCCAGCATTCACCCCCATGTGACCTACCCTGGCTACATTATATGGTCCATAGCCACGCCCACCGGGTCACATGAGTCTGACCTCATCACAGGTCCTTCAAGCCTTTACACACTCTTTACAATAGTGCTTTAAACACACCCCCTGGGTGGGTTTGTAGGTAACCAGGGCTGCCCATCTCTCTAGTTACCTGGAGACTTCTCCCTTACACATTGAAACAACACCTCAGCAGTATCACTGCTGATCAACACATAAGTCTCCATCCCAAAGCCACCCACTTTGAGAACATAATGGCAATTCAGTATTCTGCCATTCATCCTTTCTCCTGGGACATCCACACAGTGCCCCCTAGCGGACTCAGTGGTTACTACACCACAATATATAATAAAGATCTAATCTAATATATAAAAAAAATCCAGAAAGCAGGAACAGCATACCAGTTTTTCAGGGTTAAATGAGAGCTGATTATTTAGCTCATAAGTGCAATGTTTTGGTTCAAGTGGCAAACCTTTTTCAAGCAATCTGGGAATTTCCCTTGTCAGTGATACTTTCGCCCTTGACTGAGTGTGTTGACCCCTGAATGTGTTTTGTGCCATATGCTGGTTTGCCTGATACCTGGGTTTTTGACTTGGTCTGCCCTCTGGATACTGCTTGCTGGATTCTGTCTCTGTACGTTCTCTGTCCATTTGGTATTGACCTCTGCTTAGCCCCGACTATCTGTTCTGTCTAATCCCTTGGTACCGTTGTGCTATCCCGTGCTCTGACCCCGGTCTGATCTGGTTTACGTCCCTGTCTATGCCCCTTGGTAGCTCTGTCCTATAGTTACCTTTCTAGCAGTCTTCCTTCAGCTCCTAGCTCCCCGGAGCTTAGGCCATGCCCCCCAGCAGTCAGGTGCTTCAGGTCCTATCAGGCCTGAAGCAATCTCTCTTCAGTCCCGATCGCCCTGCAATCCTGGGAGTCTGAGGCTGTCTTCGGGACCCGTCTTCCCTGGAGATTGTATCGGTGAGTGTCACTTGCAACCTCTCCCATGATATTATCACTGACCACTAAGTTATTTCTGCTTCACTGCTGAGTTGGGGGCGCGGGCTGTGGGGAGGATTATGAATCCCATACAGTCTTTGTCTGAACAGATAAAAAACTGAGTCAGATGTTTCAGGGTTTATCTCTGGAGCAGCAAGCCCTTGCTCGTTCTCAGCGACAGGTCACTGAGACTGTTCAGGGTCTTTGTCTTCTGATCTACAGGGGGCTATGGCGAGTGATGTTGGGCTGGTGTCCCCAGAACCATCTGTTAAGTTGCCCGACTTTTTTTCTGGGAACAAAAAGGAGTTTAGGATTTTCATGGAGGGTTGCAAACTGATCTTCAATTTGAGACCACGGTCCTCTGGGGATGAAAGTCAGAGGGTAAGGGTCATCATGTCCCTATTAAGGGGGTCCCCGCAGGTTTGGGAATTTTCATTTCCTCCCACCGCCCCTGAGAGAGTGTTGGTGAATGCGTTCTTTGAGGCCCTCAGGCACAAATACAATGAGCCTGAACGAGTGCGATTGGCAGAGGACATGGTGATGAGTGTCTGTCAGCGGAAGCACTCAGCTAATAGTTTTGTACTGAGTTTTGTCACTGGGCCGCGGAGGTTTCTTGGGACAACGCCGCTCTCCGAGGACTCTTTTGCAGAGGTTTGTCTGAGCGGCTGCAGGATGCCCTGGCGTTACACCCCCCACCAAACTCTCTCGAGGACACCATGTCTCAGGTCGTCCGGATGGACCGTAGGTTGTGGGCCAGGGGGGTGATGCAGTTGGAGACTCCATTGTTTCCCAGTGGAAAAGAGACTGTTTCTGAGCCTATGGAAATAGGCGCTCTCACCTTAAAGGAAAAGGAGAGAAAATGTCGGCGGGAAAAGCAGTTATGCTTCTACTGCGGTGAAGCTGGACATTGGAAGAAGGAGTGTCCTTCCTGCCTGTCATCGGCCCGGTCGGCGGGAAATGAATAGATCTGGGTAGTGATCAAGGAGACTAATCAGACCCTCAGGTACACGTTTCCTAGTCTTCTAAGGTTTTGCTTCATGTGGAACTCTTAGTGGATGATTATTCTTCTTTCTCTACAGCCTTTGTGGACTGCGGGTCATCCATCAATCTGATTGACTCCCAATTGGTCACAAGATAGGGACAGTTAGGCTTAAGACTCCGATCAAGGTGGTGGCCATTGACTCTACCCCTTCACGAAAGAGGGAATTCTCTTTATGTCTGATTTGTTTTCACTCAGAGTGGACGCTGCACACGAGGAAAAGTTAAGTTGTTTAGTTCTGGACAATCTGTCAGCAGGGTTGGTGTTGGGCATGCCCTGGTTACAATGCCATAACCCAGTTATTAATTGGAAAATGGGGGAGATTGTTCAATGGGGGGTCTAATTGTTCTAAGTTTTGTTATAAATCTGCATTTTGGTTGAACCTGTCAAATCTGTGTGTGTCATCTGTCGAGATGGAAGGTATTCTGGAGTACCTGAAAGACTTCGAAGATGTGTTCTCAGAAAGCGAGGCCGAGACGTTGCTGCCACATAGACCTTTTGATTGCGCCATCGAGTTAGTCCCGGGTGCTAAACTACCTAAAACTCGTCTGTTTAATTTGTCTGGCCCTGAGCGCTTAGCTATGAAAGATAATATTGCGGAAAGTTTTCGCAAGGGACATATACGTCCCTCAGTCTCACCTGTGGTGGCGGGGTTCTTTTTTGTAAAAA
Source organism: Dendrobates tinctorius (assembly GCF_039654945.1). NCBI lineage: Eukaryota > Metazoa > Chordata > Amphibia > Anura > Dendrobatidae > Dendrobates > Dendrobates tinctorius. The sequence goes on along the minus strand of NW_027361682.1, from coordinate 29,246,001 downwards.
AAAAACTATGGCAGTTTACGTCCCTGTCTCAACTTTCGTGAACCTAATAAGATAACAGTATGGAATAAGTATCCCCTTCCGTTGATTTCTGAGTTATGTAACCAACTATCAGGGGCAAAATGGTTCTCCAAACTGGATCTTCGGGGAGCATATAATTTGATAAGGGTCCGGAAGGGGGACGAATGGAAAACGGTGTTCCACACTTTTTGAAAATTTAGTCATGCCATTTGGTCTTACTAACGCCCTCGCCATATTTCAGAATTTCATCAATGTTGTGTTTGCTGATCTCATTGGACTTTTTGTTGTGATTTACTTAGATGATATTCTGATATATTCCCCTGACCGTCATTCTGATTCATGTATGAACCGTCCTCCAAAGACTTAGGGAAAATCATCTGTTTGCTAAATTGGAGAAGTGTGTTTTTTGTTCAAGTGTTATCTTTTTTGGGGTTGATTGTGTCCTGTGAGGGTTTTCGTAGGGACCCCAAGAAGGTGCAGGCCATTGCTGATTGGGTGCAACCCCGAGATCTTAAAGGGCTCCAGCGCTTCTTGGGGTTCGGCAATTATTACCGTAAATTTATTCAGTTGTTTTCACAGGTGGTCAAACCACTCACGGATTTAACTTGCAAAGGTGCAGATGTGAAAAATTGGTCCTCGCCGCAAAAGAGGCCTTTGCTGCTCTGAAAAAATGCTTTACTTCTGCCCGGCTTTGGTACAGCCAGATCCATCCAAACCATTTATTGTAGAAGTGGAGGCCTCTGAGGTGGATGTGGGTGGTGTTTTGTCCCAAGGGCCTGCCACTCTGACCAATCTCAGGCAGTGTGCTTTTTTCTAGGAAGTTCTCTGCTTGCTGAGAGGAATTATGATTTGCAGAATGGAGGCACTTTTTGGAGGGGGCCAGTCACCCGGTTCCTGTGATTACGACCACAAAAATTTATCGCATATCTAGTGTGCTAAAAGACTAACGCCCAGACAGGCCCGTTGGTCGCATTTTTACAGTTCACCATTACATTTCGTCCGGGGTCAAAGAATATCAAGGCGGATGATTTATCTTGCAGTTTTCATCCGGTGTCTCCCCATGAGCCACCGTCCTCCATTCTTCGGTCTGGGGTTGTGTTGGCAGAGGTCTGGTCTGAGTTGGAATGGGAGATTGAGGGGGCCCAGTCTCTGGCTCCTGCTGCCAAGCCAGGGGGTAAGTTGTTTGTCCCGGAGCAGCTTCGGCCTAAACTCCTGCAGGAGCTCCATGAATCTAAGCTTATTGCTCACCCTGGCATCTTAGCCAGGCACCCGGTGGTGGCTAAGATCTTTTGGTGGCCTACTCTAAGTTCTGACGTTAAAATATTCATTTCTGGTTGTGGGAACTGCGCTCTTTCTAAAAACTCACATAGCCGGCTGGCTGGGGAACTGATGCCCTTGGTAGTTCCCGAAAGGCCATGGACTCACTTGTCCATGGACTTTATTACCAGTCTCTCCCTGTCTAGGGGTAATATGGTGGTATGGGTAGTGGTGGACAGGTTCTCGAGGAAGAAGTTACGTGAACTTCGAAATGCGTTGAAAGAATAGTGAATAAAATACCAATTTTTTTTTTATCCATATACTGGGATTTTGATTTCTACAGCAGCACGGTCAATATCCACATTTCCTTCTATCTGCTATTGTGAATTGATCAAATGGTTTGACCTGTGGATCTGCAGCAGCTGTTGGCTGTGATGAGTCCTATGGGCTTTTATAATATGGAAGACTAGATGAGTGCAAACTGATATTTATTTTGAGACTGTCATCGGATAAGACCCTATTTGCGCTTTTCTTTCCTAGAGTGGTTCTGTGTTTCTGATGGTAGCCTTTGTTTCGATGGTCCCAGCTCTATGCAGGTCATTCACTAGGTCCCCCCATGTGGTTCTGGGATTTTTGGTCACTGTTCTTATGATCATTTTGACCCCATGGGGTGACATCTTGCGTGGAACCCCAGATCGAGGGAGATTATCAGTGGTCTTGTCTGTCTTCCATTTTCTTATTGCTATCACAGTTGATTTCATGACACCAAGCTGCTTGCCTATTGCAGATTCAGTCTTCCCAGCCTGGTGCAGGGCTACAATTTTTTTTCTAGTGTCGTTCGATAGCTCTTTGGTCTTCACCATAGTGGGGTTTGGAGTGTGACTGTTTGAGGTTGTGGACTGGTGTCCTTCATACTGATAAAAAGTTCAAGCAGGTGCCATTACTACAGGTAATGAGTGGAGGATAGAGGAGACTCTTAAAGAAGAAGTAACAGGTCTGTGAGAGCCAGAAGTCTTGCATGTTTTTAGGTGACCAAATACTTATTTTCCACCATAATTTGCAAAATAAATATTGCCAAATCAGACAAGGTGATTTTCTGGATTTGTTTTCTCGTTTTGACTCTCATAGTTGTGGTCTACCTATGATGTCAATTACAGGCCTCTCTCATCTTTTTAAGTGGGAGAACTTACACAATTGGTGGTTGACTAAATACTTTTTTCCCCACTGTAGTTTTTCTTACATTTTTTTATTTTCTTCTATTTTCTTTTTTAGTCCCAATTTGGGAGGTGAATCTGCAATCATCTATTTACTTTTATTATATACTGCAATACCTCAGTACTGCAGTATACAGGAAAATGACTTATCTTCTACAAGACCATTGGCTCCCTGCAATACAGTCCAAGGGAACAATTTAAATGCAGTTCTCAGAGATTAACGGCAGCTTTTAATTGGTTAGACAGCAGCACATGACCCTACACCCGAAATCTGATGTACTATTACCTACTATTTTAGGAAGGGATTAAAGTTAATTTGCTTGATCTGCAATACCAAACACAATCTGTGAGCAGGGGTGGCACTGTTTGTGAAAGAAAGCAGCCAGGTTTTTCCCGATCCCCTTTGTAGATCAGTCCTAACAATATATTTGCGTAGAAAAACAAAGTGTGATCAGGACCCTCGATCAGGACTAGTAGATATCTGAGTGATTACCTAACGTGGTTTCTAAGTGATAACCCCATTTGGCTTGTCACGTTTAGTAAAAAATAAAAAGCGCCTTGGTTTCTTTGTGCGGGAGATAAAAACCCTTCTCATGCACTTTATCACGAGCGTCTGCCATCCGCACTTGCCTTGCATGCCCGGCCTGAGATGCCTTAACTGCATCAATAATAATAAAAGGAGAACAGGTTTATTGGCAGGGCCATTCTCAGGCCCCGGAGGAATATGACCCAAGCAAGTGCAGCCCTAAAAGATTGAGCACTGCTGTCAAGTGAAGATGCAGAGAGTCGAATCCAGAGGCTGGGGTATGTAGAAGTAATAAGATTGTCATTTGTAAAATCTCCACTTCTGCAAGTCCAAGGGGGCACTGAATTTTTTAAGAAAATATAGAAGAAATATGTGCTCCAGAAAAGAATCTTATAAAAGCATTCGTCAACGGGAGCTCTGGAAGGTTTTCTTATGTGTCTGAAGGAACTACGATGAACCACTAATTGATTGATACAGTCTTTGCCTCTGAGTCATAAATGACATGGGAGGAAGGCATTAATATGGAACAGTCTCCTGAGAAGTTAGGTTTTGATTAAGAGGTACTGTCATTCCCTTACAGGGTTGTAATTTGAGTCTTTTGGACGCCAATGCATATCTGTACCAGAGCCACATTTGTTGCAATTTACACCTGCATGCATCTAGGGTTAGAACATACTCGCATACTTTTCCTGGAAACCTCCTGGAATGTTCAGGAGGGTTCCGAGAAAAAGGAAGTCTAAGACTCTCGGTGGGGTTGGTAAGTATACGATCTGCCACACAGTCACCTGAAATCTCTGGTCTGGAGGTTTTGGCTTTACCTTAGTGGACATTCAAAGGCTTGGCCTAAAGGTGGTTAGATGTGATGCAGGTGTGCAGGGAAGCCTGGTCAAGAAAAGAAGATAGCTACACAAGCCAAAATCTACTTTGAAACTGAAAAAGTTGGCACAAATGGTGTAGCATAAATGGTTTTATCGTTCAGTGGTGGCATAAGCATGCTCTGAAAATTTCAGGAGAGATAATAGCATACAGCTAAGCTGCCTCCACCTCTCTCCCAACCCTCCTTCCTTGAAAAACCTCTTGAGAAGTGCTGCTTTCCAGGAAAGATTTGGCAAAAATGTTTGAAGTCTCCACCATTTTCAAGGCATTTAGAGAAGGCAAATATGGACATCGATAAGGAAGAAGGTAGCTAGCTTCTCCTCCTGTTTTAGTTTAAAATGTAATTAAGTTGATTTGACAAAATCAGAAAAGCCAAAAAATGCGAAACTTGCTGGCAGGTACAATTTAAGCCCGTTTGAGGGTAATGGCTAAGTTGAGCTTTTGAGCTGTTAGGGCTCTTTCAGATGTAAGGGGGTTACAGAAACTGTCCTGAACCTTCAAACATGTCCCGATTTAGTGTGTATAACTGTATATATATTTTTGGCTCGTAATGTTATAAAGATGTGTACAAAATTTGTTATGTGAATATATATATGATTAGGGAAAGTGTAGTGTACATGTTTGGTCACTAGATGGGGGCATTATAGGTGTGCTTAGTGTAGGACAAGAGTTCATTCGTGTAAATGGTTAACCGTAGTAGGGATTAGCTGGGTGTAATGCAGGACTAGTTCCTGGGCAGAGTCAGTCAGGGCTAGGTAGCCCGAAGTGCTCTGGTGGGCTAAATGCCCGAACTACTCAGCGCCCCACAATGTTTAAGGAGGAACCCAGCCATCTAGAGTCAATAGGACAGCATAGCTGCAGATATAGCAGTGACAGCATCTACAGGACCTTGGGCTACAGGAGAAGTGACCACAGCACAACAGGGCAGGTCGCTCACCATGTGGCAGGTCATTGCTTGGGCTGATGCCCTCATATCCAGGGCAAAATGGCTGAGGAAACACCCGTATACAGTGAGGCTGGCCAGGGAGGACACTGAGGAGCTGTTGGAAACGGTCCGACCAAGGCACGTGCAGTGTGACAAAGAGAGAAGTGCAGGGAAAGACGAAGTAATGTGTAACATACAAGCTGTTGATGATGTTGTAACGAATCTGGATGTGCTGCAAAGACATGAGAGTAAAGTTTTACGTTTTCAGTTGCACTTCGACTTTGTTTATTCAGAAGCGGCCGGAGGTGACCTTAAAGAATGGAGAGAAGGCCCTGCCAGCGCAAGGGACGGAGAAACAAGTAAGCTATCAGTGAAACATGATTTATATGTATTGGGAGGCCAGGGCACTCAAAGCCCGATGAACTCAGCCACGACTACAGCCCTGGCTGACCTCTACACAGACATCAGTGTTTCCGGTACATGTCGTGACTCGTGACAGTTTTCACATGTACCAGAGACACTTACACACGTAGACCCATTCTCTGTGTACATGTCAGTGTTTCCATGGACCATGTGTCTATGGGCAAAACACGCTGACATGTCCATTTTTTAACAGCAGCATGGGCCGCAAAATGTCCCTCACATGTGCACACTGATGACACATGGATGACATCTGTGTGTCAAGAGTGTGTCATCAGTGTGACACGTACCGGAGCCTGGGAATCAGCAATACCGTTGCACAGTTCCCCAGCGCCGGATGCTGAAGATAGCTCACATCCCTGTCCCCTGCTTGAGCAGCAACCAGCCCGCTATATTGGAGCAGAGAGTGTATGACAGTTACTCTGCAGCTGCAGGCTTATCAAAGGCCCATGGCTGCGGAGAACACCTGCGCCACGTCGCCGGTGGCACTGCGTGTGCCGGGAGATGAATGAAGACAGAGCCACTCAGCATGGAGGCAGGATAGTTAAAAGATTTGCTTGAGGTTTTTTAATTGTAATTTGAGGGCAACACAAGGGGAGCATTACTTCGAGATGGGGGTCACATAGAGAACCATTCTTAGTGTATGGGGACCATACTATTTCATGGACATCACATAGGAGGACATTACTAATTTATGATGGCCAAATGTGGGGAAATATTACTGCATGGAGAGCACAGCCACATACGGAAACATTATTATTGTATGAGGGCTACACAGGGGGACATTATATTGTTTGGGGTAACATAGGAGGACATTATTAATGTACAGAGGCCACTTAATAGGGCATTATTAATGTCTACATAGGTAAAAATAATTATTTTATGAGGAATGCATAAAGCGACATTACAAATTTATGAGGGCCGCATAGGTGGACAGTAGTATTGCATTGGGGCGACATAGGGGAACATTATTAATTTATGAGGGCCACAAAGGGCGATGTTGTTAATGCATGATCCACAAAGGGAAATACAAATATTACACTGGAGCTATAATAAGGGACATTATTGGGCCATAATAAGTGGGCAATATTAACGTACTGTACGTGTGCCACAATGAGGAGTATTCTACTGTATTTGGGCACAAAGGTGACACAAAGCATCACTAGTACTGTTTGGTGAACACATTGGGGAACATCAGTACTATATAGTATTTTATTTTTTGGGACACTGTTACTGTAGGACAAAAGTGATGTAATGTTAATGTAGGATCTGAGGATGCTAGTTTTAAAGGAAATATATGCATTGCTGAACCTATCGGCAAATTGCAGACTACCGATGTTTCGTTGGACTGGCCCAACAAAGAAAAGGTTCCACCAGTTGGCCCAGGATCTTGGCACATGATTTCCATGGCTGTAGTTAGAAATCCTTGGGGGATAATAATCATCTTGTTGAGGCATACATAAATTTTCTACGGTACCCACAGTTTCTAGTCACGTCTCTGCCTCCAAAGAAGATGGCATTAATGTGGTTCTACTCAAAGAAGTGGTCTTCATTTGGAGAAGATCAACTGGACTGTTCTGCACCTTCTTAGGTTGTGTGTAGACCACCAAGCCTCATTGGGAAGGATGTTTACCAGTCCCACCACACTTTGGCAAGCATAAAAGGTTCGGTCGGATGAATAGGCAGCGGATATCTCATTTGTTCACACTTTATTACCGAGCAGCTATTTTGAAAATATCTAACAAAAAAAAACAACTCTAAATATCACAGCATGGGTGTGAAATAGTACCATTACTACTTTCTCTATGTTCTATTTTATATCATGTTTAGTTTTTTCATGCACTAAGGCGGGTAATGTGCATTTTCATCCTGTATGCCGTCTCATAAACACATTCATAATCCAATACAATGTAGGTTTCAACTCAGCTGTTTTTCTGCCCCCTGCTGGCATCACACCCTCTGCCAAAGCTAAATTCATTCGACAGATCCACTTCAGGCGCCAACAATGGACGCTATTGGCAACTGAACAATCAGGCTGGAAAAATAGCAAAATAGAGAAGAAGGAAAATAAAATATATTTTTTGTTACCACTGCTGTAAAAATGGAAGGTTGTAATTCATAACCATAGACAACTAGATCGGAGGAATTTTTGCAATTTTATGTATGCGGCTGGGGCTACAAGTTCACTTTTTGGCCGCCACTGCCAGAGATCGCTATGTGTCGCGACTCCTATGATACAATCACAGCGATAAGAATGTCTAAAAAAATCAGACCTGGTTGGATTTTTTTTGCAACGTACTTGTTGAGGTTGCAGTGCTATACCCAAGGGGTAACAACGTGACCCCATTCACTTGTATTGCACTGCAATATAGCAGTAACACATAGCGTTCATTGGCCAAAAAGCCGTGTAGCCCCAGCCTGGGACCAAAATGTTAGAAACAATTTCTAAATTGCAGAGTAAGCATGGATGCAAATATGATGATTGATATTGTGTTATTCCTTTAAAGCCCTCACATGAAACTGCTATACATTTCCAACATAATAAATTAAATCTCCCTAAAAAATACAAAGTTTTAAAATAATCTCTATATATAAAACTGAATGTGTGTGTGTATCACCAACCAATCACGAAGCATCTTTCATTTCACCAGAGCTGTTCAAAAGAAGCTGAGCTGTGATTGGCTGCTGTGAGCAAATTTTCCCACTTGATAACACCTCAGCAGACACCGACATGGTGGGAGAAATCTAGCATCCCTGGGAACATAAGCTCTCAGCCATTGTCTGCCCCCCTGAAAGGAGCAGAGAGAACATGACAGAAATAAATCCCCCCCTCCCTGCTCATATCCCCATCACACATCCTCCATCCATAGGCACATCTTCCCTCTTAAAGGGATCTCCGGTATGGAAGTTAGGGCAAATTCATCCAGCGTTCTGATACTGACCCCAGGCCTCTCTTAAAGGGATCATTGGTATGGAAGTTAGGGCAAATCCATCTAGAGCTTTGGTTTTGACCCCAGATCTCTCTTAAAGGGATCGCCGGTATAGAATTAGGACCGTTCCACTCAGCTCTGTGGTTTTGATCCCAGGGTCTCTTAAAGGGATCATTGGTATGGAAGTTAGGGCAAATCCACTCTGCGCTTTGGTACTGACTCCAGGCCTTTCTTAAAGGGATCTCCGGTATGGAAGTCAGGGCAAATCCATCCAGCGCTTTGGTACTGACCCCAGGCCTCTCTTAAAGGGATCCCCAGTATGGCAGTCAGTGCAATTGCCTTCAAATGCTCTGGTACTGACCCCAGGCTCTCTTAAAGGGATCTCCTGTTTGGAAGTTATTGCAAATCCCTCTGCGATCTGATTCTGACCCCAGGGTTCTATTAAAGGGATCATTGGTATGCAAGTCAGGGCAAATCCACTCAGCACTCTGGTTTTGATCCCAGGCTCTCTTAAAGGGATCCCCGGTATGGAAGTGAGGCAAATCCACTCTGCGCTTTGGTACAGACCCCAGGCCACTCTTAAAGGGACCTGCGGTATGGAAGTTAGAGTAAATCCTTCAGTGCTCTGATTCTCACCTCAGGCTTCTATTAAAGAGATCATTGGTATGGAAGTCAGGGCAAATCCACTCAGCGCTCTGGTTCTGATGCCAGGCCTCTCTTAAAGGGATCCTGTTATGAATGGGTCACTGAGGAGGAACATCAAAAAGCTAAGTCCCAGAAAACCAGAGAGGTTGGTAACTATGCAGATTGAAGATCCCTAATCTTAGCCACACAACTAACAGTAGCAGTGGAGCATTCCTACGATGTTCCTAGATGCCACATCACCGCCGGAGGACTACATAAACCTAAAGCAAGAAAAGGGAAAACTAACTGCCCCAGAGCAGACCCCAAAGGAATAGACAGCCCCCACACATGCATTGACGGTGAAGCAAGATGAAAACACAAACACAGGCAGGAAAATAGGCTGAGCAAACAATGAGGCCCGACTAACTAGAAAGAACAGGAAAGGAAAGCCACTGTCTGCAATCTGCCAAAAAACCCTACCAAAATAATGTCCAACACGTCTGATAGCAAAATTAACCCTGAAGTCACTAGACTTCTCCCACTATATCAGCACTCTGAAATATTCTGAAACAGAGCAAAAAGAGGCCAATCTAATAAAGGACGAAAAGGCAAATTGGCAAATACAGATAAATAGGAGTGGAAGTTCAGCATAGCCCCAGCAGGGGCAAGCTGACCACACAAGAAACTGAATTGACCAACAAGCGCAAGTGTGAACATTAGCAAAAAACAAGCTTAACTTGAGAAGACTGGAAGAGAGCTGAAGTCCAAGACCTGAGAAGCAGACTGAATCACCAGCACCAGGATAGGGCGTCGGCTGTCTTATATCCAGTCTGATACTCCAGAGATCCAATCGTTATCCTCCTCATCAGGTGGCAGATCACTACCACTTAAACCGACCTCACTACCTCCTGTCACCACCAGAGGGAGAACGGAAAGAGAACTCTCAACTGGTGGAGCAGAAAATGAGCTCATAGCAGGATCCCCGGTATGGAAGTTAGGACCGTTCTACTCAGCGCTCTGGTTCTGACCCCAGGCTGACGGGATTATGTGGGTTATTAGGGGGAGTAGTCCGGTGGCTCTGGCTGATGGGATGATGTGGGATATTAGGGGTAGTAGTCCGGCAGCTATGATGGGATGATGTGGGATTTTAGGGGTAGTAGTCCGGTGGCTCTGGCTGACGGGACAATGTGGGATATTAGGGGTAGTATTCCGATGGCTCTGGCTGATGGGATGATGTGGGATATTAGGGTAGCAGTCTGGTGGCTCTGGCTGACGGGATGATGTGAGATATTAGGGGTAGTAGTCCGGTGGCTCTGGCTGACGGGATGATGACCCTGATATTATAGTGAATGTGGCTATGTGGAGTGGGCAGAGCTCTACACTCAGCTTTATATATATAGATATAATCATTATAATTTGTTCTAACTAACCGTAGTTAGTTACTATGCCCGGGCAGCGCTGGGCTCTTCAGCTAGTAATTCCATAAAAGCCAACATGATACTGGCATACAGCTCCTATGGTACATCTTATTACAATTGAGTGCTCATATAATACAGCCATATAGTCTAAATATTACTGGATTGTTTTAGCTTTTGGCTCCTGTTGTGGCTCCAATTCCAGGTTTCTTTGTTTTTTTTTGTGGATACAGCAATTGCGTCCTACAGCAATCATAAATATATCCCTAGCAGTGTATGTCTGTATGGTGATATTATTAGAGCAATCTATCATAGTATTATTTGAGTAATGTATGGTGGTGTCATTTGAGCACTATATGACAGTATTATTTGAGCACTGTAAAGCAGTATTATATGAACACTGTTTGGTGACATTATTTGAACACTCTATAGTGGAGTTATTTGAGCACTGTTTGTGGAATGATCTGTGTACTGTATGACATAATTATGTGAGCATGGTATGGTGGTATTATTGAGCAAAGTATGATAGTTTTATTTTGAGCACAGAATGGTGGTTTATTTGAACACTCTATGGTGTTATGGTGTTACTATTTGAATGTTGCATGGAAGTATACTTTGATTAACCTATAGTGGTATTATTTGAGCACCATCTGGTGGAATCATCTGAGTACTGTATTGCACCATTATTTCAGCACTGTATGGTGGTATTATTTGAACACAGTATGATGGTATTGTTTGAATGATACATGGTAGTATTCTTTGATCACCCTATGGTAGTATCGTTTGATCACTCTATGGTAGAATTATTTAATCACTCTATGGTAGTATCATTTGAGCACTTTATGGTAGTATCATTTGAGCACTGTACTGTGCTCCTGCAAATTAATCACTGTACAGTTACAGTTTATTACATTTTCATTGTACTGTTGTATTCACAGATAGCACTATTATTTAACCAAATATGTGGAATTTTGCCAACATATAGCATCAGTATTTCACAACCACTTTTATATCTGTCACTCACTGTTAATAAACTCTTTCACATTACAACCATCACAGAGGTCATTTACATGGCTCATTCTCAAGGTATAGGAGTATTTTATGCTGCGAGAGACAGTTTTTTGCACCTGACATCTAATTGCATGTTTTATCTTTATTTCTAGCACATGATATTTTTAAGTTGCCACTTGCTATTAGCCAGAGGGTGTCGGAGAATATATCTCTGCCACCGTACATTCTATGGCATGGGGAGGAATGGATTTGGGACCTTGCTCCACTGATTTGTAGTGGTGTCAAGGATTGATTTCTATTGGCTGTACCGCCGCGCTATTAACACAGCCACTATGTCATTTTACAGACCGATGAGCAGTATTGTCCATAGATTCCATCCGTCTGTATGTCAATTTGTCACAGAACATAGGGGCAGAGATTAGTAATCCTCTTCCATAGCTGCTCCATCACTACAGATAATAAAAGAGTTACTCCGCTAACACATTACTCTTCTTTGTTCAACCAGTTACAGTGCAAAAGGATCAATCTAATCTCTTTTAACTACGAACAGAGGAGAGAATAATATGCAATGTGAGCAGGTCTCCAGGTTCATTACCAGGACTAATAACCTTAAGACTGGCAGAAGCCAACTATGGTCCCCCAGGCTTCACAGCCGTCTCATCTGACTTAATAAGGAAGATAATTTTAGAGCAAGATATCCAATATCCAAAATTAACACAAGCCTCATTGACAATAATACCAGAAGACCCTTGGTATTGATCCAAACCTGAAAAGAAGAATCTTTTTTAGCAACTTTTGAGAAGTGACTTAAGATTCCAAGAAGTAATATATTAACTACCGTAAATGATACGTACTCGTCAGATTTGACGAGTTTTTTGAGACGTTCAAGGAAGGCAAGTACGGATATCAGAATGGAAGGAAGTAGCTAACTTCTCCTTTTTTATGTTAAAAAAATATGATGACACTGCTCTGATAGACTCAAATGGGAAACTTGCTTCCAAATGCAATTTGTCCATTTTTGAGACTGATGGTCACATTGCCTCTGTGAGCAAGTTTCCCAATTTCGACTTATCTGATTCTATCAGATTGGCCTCACTACATTTTGTTTGGTTCAATATATCCCTGGTAACATTTACCACCGAATTCTTTGGGATCAAGGAGACAATGGCTGCACTCCAAAAAACCCCACCAATAGTCTTACCCTTGCATTGTATTTTACCGGTCAAGATGAGACTTGCATTTTTTGCGTCATTAAAGTCACCCTTCGCAACAGTTTTTTCTAATTTTCCAATAAGCATTTCTGAACCTATCGATAAACTACAAGCTTTTGATTTTTAGTTGGTCTGGCCTAGCAAAGAAGGGGATCCACTAGTCGACTTAGGAACTTGGTACTTGATTTCCAGCAAAATACTGCATCAATATACTGATGGCTCTAGATAGAAAACTTTGAATGCCTGTACATGGCACAGATGGTGCAGAAGTGGACCAATACGTTTGTCAAGCTCTATCTTCTACTAGAAAATTCCTATAGTTGGGGCTTACATAATTTTTATTTGGAACCCCGCAATTTCTAGTCCTGTTCCTGCCTCCAAAGAAGATAGAATTAAAGTGATTCTTCTCAAAGAGATGGTCTTCTTTTGGAGAGGATCGACTGTACTGCTCTGCATCTTCTTAGGTTGTTACTTTCCATTCATATAAGATAATTCTAAAACATTCTAAAATTTTTTAGAGTTTTGATTAATTGCTCCAAGATCCAGTGACACTATGAGTAAGGAGTGTTGTTATAAGATTGTAAGCATAGATGGACATCCTTAAAAACCTTCTAGAAAGGTGAACAACCCATTTCATCGTTTCAAATCACAGATATGTGTAAAGAATTGGCACTTTCAAAAAAAAAATTAAAGGTTTTTTAGGTCAGAAGGATTGTCTTGAGTTCACTTTAGTAAATGTTGACTTACAATCTGCCTACTTTGGACAATCCATTTTAGGTGACGCAAGAACCACTCTATAATGGATTAAAAGGCCCTATGGCATTGCACAGTCCATCAGTTCTTTAAAATGGAGAGTGGTGGTAGAAGGCCTAGAAACCATGCTTTATTAGTCCTTTGTACATATGGAATTCAATGCAACATGGCGCAATCCATACAGAGTCAATTTACCGGCAATGACACACGGGAAATAAAAACTATAGGAAGAAAAGACTAAGCTAAACATGTCAAACCAGAGCCTCTTCTGTAGACAGCTGCTTTGGATGCCCCCTAGATTCACACTGAGTTTTTTCTATGAGTTTCAAAAACTCTTGGAAAACCCTTCCAATTCTTTCCTCTGGGAAATCCACTTTGCTGATGAGTTTTTTTATTTTTATTTTCCTAAAAAGGTTTAGAAAAATATAAGGTGGAAAAAAATTGCATGCCACTTCTTTGGGGGGAATCCTGACCTGTAGGACACCTCGGCAACCTAAGCATTGCCCAATTAAAAGGGTACTAAGAAAGCTTCAGGGCACAAACTTCTTCCAAAACGCTTTAGGAAAACACTTTAGGAAAAATTAAACTCCCTCAGGCTATGTACACAGAGGATTTTTAGACATGGATGCAGCCATCAAGTTTTCTCTGGCCAAGCACCTTTGCTGGAGTTTTTTATGCTATACTGTCAAGAATAGAGAGCAGACAGCTTCTGCTAAGAGATGAAAAGAAAAGTCATTTTTACATGCAAGGAATCTGTCACCAGATTCTTGTTGTTGTTTAATCTGACAGCATTATGATGTAGGGGAAGAGATCCTGATTCCAGCGATGTGTCACTTAGTCGTCTGCTTGCTCCAGTTTTGATAAAATCCCTGTTTTTTTCTGCTGCAGATCTAGTAGAGCTCCGAATGCTGAGCTCTGTATAACCCTGTCCACACCACTGAGTGTAGCTTTCTGTGTACAATGTGCATTGGCAGAAAGCTGCTAATCATTGGTAGTGTGGGGTTGGATCAGGAGGCATGAGGCACTTAGTCCTGTAGTGATAAATCAGTGATTTTATTGAATCAGCAAAACACAGCACAGTAAGAGACACATCACTGGAATTGGAGCATTTTCCCCAACATCATGCTGTGCTAATATTACATAGTAAAAACCTGTAGAAAGATTCCCTTTAAATGAAGTTACATGTGCACAGCAATGATGTTTTTTTATTGCTGTGCATTATGTTCATTTTTTGCGGCATGCTTGCTGCACTTTTTCAGGTGGAGGCGTGCTTGCTGCACTTTTTCAGGCGGATGATGTTTCTACATACCTCCCAAAAAAAGAATTTCCTGAAGCAATTTCTTCTTGAAAAATTGATTATTTTGAGTTTTTGAATGTGAAGTTTTTGTAGCAGAAACTGGGAAGAAACTCTCCAATCTTCCTCAAAAACTTTAAGTTTCCGCTCAGTTTCTGCTCCAAAAACTCAACAAAAATGCTCGATGTGAACATACCATAAGGGTATCTTGACATGGCCTCTTTTTCAGAAGGATTCCTCCCACAAAAATGAGCATGTGCACAGCAATTTAAAAACCACATTTATCTGCACATGTACCATCTCATGTTACTTCTTTTAACCACTTCAGCTTCTAGAAACCCTGAAGAAGGTCAAAGAAGTGACATGTTTATTTTTCAGGTGTCTTCCGCTCTGAAGCCACCTGTTCTCTATACTTAACAGTACAGCACCAGAGGCACCGCAAGAACGACGGCTAGCCACCTCAGAAGAACAAGCACCAGTGATTTCCTGAAAACTCTGCAGCTGAACCAGTATCTTAAAGGTGGTGCGTGCACATACCCTTTGGCTATGTGCGCACGACGTGTTATTCAGATAGATTCCGTCTGGAATATGTCTGAAAAAGAATCACAGAGCGCCCAATACAATGCACATATTGCACAGCAATGTCAAAATGACATTGCTGTGTACATTTCCCGTCTTATGTCTTGGCTTTTAACCACTTTAGAGTTCAGAAATCTTGAAGGTGATAAAAGAAGTGATATCCCATTCTCATAACCCTGAGGCGCTTAAAAGAAGCAAACATGTGCACAGCAATGCCATTTTTACATTGCTGTGCATTATGTTCACTTTTTGCCACAGCTTTTCAGAAATCTACCTGAAATAGACACCATGTGTACATGTCCATAGATACAGATCTGTGGGAAACTTCACACAGAATCGGTGGCATACAGAGGTATAGTAGAGGTCTATATGGGAGTCCTATTACAACTCTGATATGTTTCTGAGCCCTAAGAGTAAAACCTGAGGGTAATATGGCTTCAGTGATAGTGTACTGAAGGTCCACCCAAAGTAGACAATAGATGACCTGGTTATTATATGACTTTCTAGACCTCCTTGTGAGAGCATCTACCATCAAAGGTTCTTGGAACAGAACTCAACACAGATAGTCTCTATGATCCTAAAATGTTTAACCCATACGTAGTTCTTTTGTCATCATCTTACTATAGCCAGATCGATACATATTTTTATCTTAACCACAGAAATTCTTCTTTAGACATGTCATGTACTGATGTCTATGTACTGTCTATATTGTGACATGTCTATGTACTGTCTATGTTCTGAAGGACATCCTTCTGGAAGCTAGACCAAAATTGTAAAACAAGGCTGTAATTTACCTATTTGAATGGAAAATGAACATGTCTTTCAGTTGAGATTTTTTGTATAACTGGTTTCATGCTCATTGTTTGGGTGATAATGTAGAGGCCTTTATCTCCTTTGTGCGCTTTGTGCATCCAGAGATAGGTAAAACATTTTTCTCTGCATGAAAACACTGCTCGATAGAACAATATTCTTAGTCGGAGGGAAATGAGATCTGGAAATAAATTACATCCAATAAAATGTCATAACAGACTATCAGATGTGTTAGACCAATGAATATTTTCAGTCTGGGCAAAAATTGTGGACAAAGTTCCTTACACTTGCCAATCCTACTCTAACATGAAAACCTCAAAAAGTGGAAAAAATCCTCCAAAAAATTCCGATACAAACCAGACAGGCCTAAATGCATCTGCACTAATACAGGGAGCAGCGGACCCAAGTAAAATGGCAGCTGCTCAGGTACAAAAATACCAAATGAAACAGCCAGCCTACAATCAGGGATGGGCCGTGTGGTACACCAGTGCAGAAGAAATAATCCGCATGTGGCAGTGTTGTGGACATGCTGGAAAACGCAGAGATGATTAATTATGGGGATGATTAAAACCACTATTGGTGGTAACCTTAGAAGGAACCTTTGAGAAGCCTCCCTTGCTAACCGCGACTGAACTTTCTTGGATATCCCACAAAGCATTCCTTTGTTTCTTCCTAATAGATGACCTGAAGGCATGAAAACAACACCTCCTTAAAGGGTTCATCCAGGATTAGAAGAAATGACAACATAGACAAGCATGGTGCTGTTTTGGAAAAACGCTATAAGTTTTGTAATCCTGTAGTGTTTTGAACGAAAAATGTGACCATATCTTGATTACGTTTTGTCGCTTCCAAGTTGGAGTATCTTTCCAAATTAGGACCATTAAAAGACTCCTTTTTTCTAGTAGGTCTCTTTGCTTCAGGAGTCCTTCATTTTGTCTTCTCCTTTTCCTCTGCCTGTTTTTCTTTTCCATTATTATTCGGTTTCCCCCAAAGAGACGATCCTCAGTTGTTCTTCTGCAACATCACATGACATGTTAAAGAGGTTATCTACTACTTGGACAACCACTTCTTAATGCCTATGCGTCCACCCAGTAAAATAATTACACTTATACTCACCTCAAGGGCTGCCACTGTTCCAGCGGTGTTATCACTGGCTCTCCCAGGGATTGACACACAGCCCCCTGCTGTGACACACAGCGACTAGTTGTAATATGTGGATAAATCTTGCAGTAAGTGCTCTGTTTCCCTGCAATGCCACCACAAAAAAAATTAAGGATTCCTTTCTCTTGCTCAAACAATATTAGTTAAATACCTTGTAAAAATCACTGAGCTCCCCTTATGCTCTCTTTTCCTTTTTTTGTTGTGTTTGCGTTGCTCCATTGCAGAGATGCTCACATTTCTTTCAGCTGTAGAGCATTATGTGAAATCTCTGCTTGCAGTCCGACTGTGCATTTTTTCAGTCTTTGCTGAGGGCGTGCACTTTCATCCCTCCCTCCTAAATGCTGCCAATCACAGCTCAGCAGTGTCTGAGACTCCTAGATAAGCTGCTGAGCTGAGCTGTGATTTGCAGTGTCTGGGAGGAAGGGATGAAAGGAAATGATGACACCCGGGGAAGACTCTGAAGAAACTCCCAGTTGGACTTCATGCAGAGATTTCACATATTGGACTACAGAAGAAACAAATGTGAATATATCTGCAATGGAGCAATGCAGTGCAAAACAGAAAAGTGCAGCATAATCAGGGGAACCCTAGGATTTTTGCAAAGTATTTATGTTACTCAATTTTTGGGATCAAGTGACAAGTCCTCTAAATTACAAAGTATCTACTTAAATCAGTGGTTTGTCTGCATAATGAAGAACAGAACAAGTCCTCTAGAGCGAGGGGACTTCTCTATTGTGGCTGAAAGATGGGGATGTTAAAAAGAGACCCCCCCCTCAATTAAATTCCAGGGTACATGAAATTGTGTTTTCAGCTTAAAAATTATCACCCTTAAGCTTTTTTTTCACCAGTGCTGTAGACTTTGAGTGGAGCAGCTTGTCTACCACTCAATTCAAAGTTCTCCTTGGCATTGCCTTATAATTAGGGATGACCATACGTCTACAGACCTCCATGGTGTAACATTTATTGCTTATCCAATGGCTGTTTGGGGATAAAATATCCCATTAAAACTAAAATGTAAAGGTAGATGATAGTCATGAGTTTCAGATCCATAATTCCCCAAACCACAGCATAATTTTGTGAACTGTCCTGACCCATTCCATAAAGAGTTTTAATCCAGTAAGAAGCTCAAATACAATTTTTGGGTACAAATTTTAGGCTGATGGCAATGAACAACATCAAGTAAAGTGCTTGGAGGCTTCATATAAATTTGTTCCCCTTGAACCATTTTCCAACCATTCTCTAACAACTTTGAGGCTTTTTTTAAAATATTTTCTCATTGGTCTCTTTATATTGTTTTTTTTTTACTGTTTTCTCTGATAAGCTTTAGGCATAAACTGTTAAACATACTTTTTTGTAGCATTCATCGTTCTCCTAGTTTTTAAATTTTCCTCCATGTTGTTTACAGGGTTTAGTGCTCCTATCCGGCAGGTCTACTTTTGACAGTCTTCAATACTTTTTTTCCTACCCTTTGTGTATTTGTCTTTATTTTGCGCTTTCGTTTTTCTCTTGCTCTATACTTCCTATCCCTCCGCACCTCTATGAGAACTATACAAAAGGGAGTTGTCTGTTTGGCAGGCTGGAGAAATGAGGCTATTTTGTATGAGCAGTGAGAGCGGCAGAGCCATAAACATGCTCATTGTGTACAGACAATAGCACGGAAAAAGAAATGACATTTAGGAAAATGCAACAATCATTTGTAAGTGCTAATATCCTAAGATTCCCCATCCATTATCCACGCACTTTTCATTCGGAGCTAAGAGCATGATGCCAAAGCTCTGAATGAGACATGAAGCTGGGAATATTCTGTGTATTTCAATGAGGGTCTCTGTGCCAACAGATTATTAGTCCTGCTAGCAAGTGACGACAGATATTAAGCAAAGCTAATCAGGCTGGATATTTGAGCGAATACTCTTAAGGAAGGAGCTAAATAAATTTGTATCTTGGTACTACAGATAACCCCTTCCCATCTCTCTATCCATTCATTACGTCCATGGGTCCACAATACTGTGGGTGTTGCTCTGTCAATTCTGTGGGTGTAGTACTTACCATCTGCACAAAAAAGTACTTGCTGCTTTTGTAGCTCTCCTGATGAATAAGTGGCCACCCAATGGCTTATAAGTGGCTGAGATTAGGTCATTAGAAGTATCAAGGTTATAGACTTTACTGTATAAATTCCTTTTGTACAAGAAACGATCTTTCCAATCCACTAATATGATCCCACAGTCTTGTTAACTCTTATAAACCCACTATCAACCAAGGCCAACAAATATCACACCATACTAAGTGAAGAATATAATTCAGGCTTCTCATACCAGTATTTCTAGTACACGATGGTCATCAATGTCTCTTCCATAAAAAAAAGTTTGGATACCTTACATGATATGACCCAGCAATCTGGTGAAATTTCCCAACCAACCATCAATCAAGATCAAAAACAGACAAAGACAAACTAAGTTAAAGAATCCAATTTTGGCATACCCTTCCAAGATCACCAGAATAGTAAGGTCTAGAGTTGAGCGAAACGGGTCGAAAAATTTCAAAAGTCGCCGACTTTTGGTAAAGTCGGGTTTCATGAAACGAAACCCGACCCTAGGGTGAGGTCGGCCACGAGCTCGGCGACTTTAGCGCCAAAGTCGCGTTTCAAAAGTTTGTTTTCCGCCCTTTTTCAGCCAATCAGGATCCACTGTGGACAATGTGATGACATAGGCAGGGGTCACCACCATCTTTGAGAAGGGCATGCAAGTGATTGGCTTGCTTTGGGGGGCGTCATAGGGGGTATAAAAGGGCGTGCACGCCAACCGCCATGTTACTCATGCTGATCTCAGAATTGGGAGACCTGCTGCTGCTGCTGATTCTGTAGGGAGAGTGTTAGGCAGGGAAGAAGACACCAAAAACTGCTTCTGCTGCTAGCGATTTTGCCTGTACAACACACCAGTCACTGTGTGTGCAGTGCAAGTGGAGGCTATATTTTGCTGGATCAGCTGTGTTGGTTGTTAGGCTGCCTTATAAGGCTTCCTGATAGCTGCATTGCTGTTTTCCCACTGCTCTGCAAACTGCTTTTTTAAAAGCAATCCAAATTTTTTCTTTTGTCCTGGTGAGGTACTGAGCGTGCATTTTTTCACACCATACAGCGATGTACGCTCCTCACACAGTACCGTGTAACGGCTGTTATCACGGCCACAGTGAAGCTATCTGTGTGTGACTCTGTAAGAATAAGTCGAGGACATGTTCCGTTCTTACAGACCTCCACCTTCTAGTTTTGTCTGCTTTTCAAACAGTTAAGTATATTTGCTGTTTGATCACATTCAAAACTATAGAGACAGCGTGTGTCAGTCCGTATACTTAAAAAACACGGAGCTTGACAATTTTACGGACACCAGACAGTGGTGTACGTGCACGCTCCACTCTCAGTACCGTGTAACGGCTGTTATCACGGCCACAGTGAAGCTATCTGTGTGTGACTCTGTAAGAATAAGTCGAGGACATGTTCCATTCTTACAGACCTCCACCTTCTAGTTTTGTCTGCTTTTCAAACAGATAAGTATATTTGCTGTTTGATCATATTCAAAACTATAGAGAGACAGTGTGTGTCAGTCCGTATACTTAAAAAACACGGAGCTTGACAATTTTACGGACACCGGACAGCGGTGTACGTGCACGCTCCTCTCTCAGTACCGTGTAACGGCTGTTATCACGGCCACAGTGAAGCTATCTGTGTGTCACTCTGTAAGGATAAGTCGAGGACATGTTCCGTTCTTACAGACCTACACTCTAGGGAGATTCCTATTCTGCCCAATTCTATATACACCTTGTAGTTTGTCATACACTAGCCAATTTCTGCCTGTGACATAGCGGTGTGATATTAACTGGGCCTCACACAACAGTGTCCACAAGTGTGTTCAGAAATTCTACATCTCCCCTGTCCTATAGTGACATTTTTCACACCTGCGACATTGAGCCTGTGACATAGCGGTGTGATATTAACTGGGCCTCACACAATCCAACAGAGTCCACAAGTGTGTTCAGAAATTCTACATCTCCCCTGCCCTATAGTGACATTTTTCACACCTGCGACATTGAGCCTGTGACATAGCGGTGTGATATTAACTGGGCCTCACACAATCCAACAGTGTCCACAAGTGTGTTCAGAAATTCTACCTCTCCCCTGTCCTATAATGACATTTTTCACACCTACGACATTGAGCCTGTGACATAGCGGTGTGATATTAACTGGGCCTCACACAACAGTGTCCACAAGTGTGTTCAGAAATTCTACATCTCCCCTGTCCTATAGTGACATTTTTCACACCTACAATATTGAGCCTGTGACATAGCGGTGTGATATTCACTGGGCCTCACACAATCCAACAGTGTCCACAAGTGTGTTCAGAAATTCTACATCTCCCCTGTCCTATATACACCTTGTACCTTGTTTTACATTACTATATAGTTTGTGGGATTTTGTGTACATTTTTACCAAAAATGAGGAAGGCTGGTGGAAGAGGCCGTGGAACTGGACGGGGGTTGCCAGCTGGTAATGATGGTGTTGGTGGTGGATCTGATGGTAGTGGCAAAAGTAAAATAGGACCGAATGCAGGAGGTGTTGAGCCTGCGTCATCGTCTGGCTCCACAAGGCATCGAAGGTTTAGTTTTCTAGGAGTTGGCAAACCGCTTTTAAAGCCAGAGCTTCATGAAAAAGTTTTGGCTTACATTGCTGACTCAGCCTCCAGCTCTATCGCCTCCTCTTTTGAAGTTGTAAAAAATAAAAGCACTGAGTCGTCATTGGAGGCTCATGTTCATGAACCGCACCTTTCCTTGTGTCCTTCACCCCAACCAAGAATGAAGGATGACGCAGGCCATACAACTGATTACTCCATGGAGCTGTTTTCACATACCATGCCTGGGTTATCAAGTGAAATGGTGAATTACCCAGGCCAAGATGAATCTGACATGGAGTGCACTGATGC
This sequence comes from Dendrobates tinctorius, assembly GCF_039654945.1. Classification (NCBI taxonomy): domain Eukaryota; kingdom Metazoa; phylum Chordata; class Amphibia; order Anura; family Dendrobatidae; genus Dendrobates; species Dendrobates tinctorius. Next base: position 29,224,010 of record NW_027361682.1, on the reverse strand, counting down.
ACAGCCGCTGATAGATGATTCTGCTGGTACATTCAGTCAGAGCACTACATTGTCCTCGCAGTGTAATGAGCCAGATTCTGACCCTGATGAGACTCAGGTGCCCCTTCCCGTATACTATACCACCATACATGGTGACACAGAGGAAGGTGCACATGATATTGAAGAGGAGGTGATGGATGACCCAGTTGTTGACCCAGATTGGCATCCATTGGGGGAAGAGGGTGCTGCTTCCAATAGCTCAGATGAGGAGGAGGAGCATCCACAGCAGACATCAACATCGCAACAGCTGTTATCTGGCAGGCCCCGAGCACTCCAAAGACAGGTTCCAAAAATCAAAAGAGTTGCTGGACAGCTTGTCCAGACGGTCAAAATAGCACAGCGTGCTAGGCCGCAAAATGTCTTCCAAAGTAGGAAGAGTGCAGTGTGGCACTTTTTTGAACAAAATCCTCATGATCAGGCCAAGGCTATCTGTAAGAAGTGCACAAAGACCTTTAGCAGAGGGAAAAATCTGAAAAATTTGAATACCAGTTGCATGCCTAGACATTTAACCAGCATGCACTTGCAAGCGTGGACACAACACCAAACCTCAAGTACCACATGTGCAACTGATCACAAAGAAGGTAGTCAGCAACGCTACATTGTTTCCCCCACTGTAAACCCACCGGTTAGCACAGCAGCAAATGTTGAGGTGTCGTTGCAAGGCCAAAGCAGTCAGGGAATCCCACTGTTATATCAACGAAAGACTGAATCTAGGCCATCAAAAAGAACACCAACTCCATCACCATCATCAACCCTCTCTCAGTCCGCCCTGTCCACCGCTAGTTCCACCATATGCAGCTCTCAAGTCCAGCTCACCCTCCCAGAGACTATGAGTAGGTCAAGAAAGTACTCAGTCTCTCATCCGCGTACACTGGGTTTGAACGCCCACATTGCCAAACTAATCTTGTTAGAGATGATGCCCTATCGGTTGGTGGAAAGCGCAGCTTTCTACGAACTCATGGCCTATGCAGTACCACGCTATGACCTACCCAGTCGCCACTTATTCTCTCGCAAAGCCATCCAAGCACTCCATCATCATGTGAAAGACCGCATTGTCCATGCACTCAAGCAGTCAGTGAGTGGAAAGGTGCACCTCACAACAGATGCATGGTCCAGTCGGCATGGCCGGGGCCGTTACGTGTCCATCACTGCGCACTGGGTTAATGTGGTGGATGCAGGGTCCACAGGGGACAGCGGTGGTGGGACAGTGCTGCCTAGCCCACGGTATAGGAAACAGTTGGCTGTAGGCGTTCGACCCTCCTCCTCCAGAAGCGAAAGCTCGTCCACAGAGCGCAGTCGTACGAGCACTCCATCTGCAGCTGCCACTGTTGCACACGAGGTGTCCCCCTATCGAGCAGCTAGTGGAAAGCGTCAGCAGGCTGTGTTGCAGATGATGTGTTTGGGCGACAGACACACCACGGAGGTGCTGGCCGAGTACTTTCAACGACAAACTGAGTCATGGCTGGGCAGTATACATCTTGAGGCAGGCAAGGTAGTTAGTGATAACGGCCGTAATTTTGTGGCAGCCATAGCCCTTTCAAAACTCAGCCACATACCTTGCTTTGCTTGGCTCACACCTTGAACCTGGTGGTGCAGTGCTTCCTCAACAATTATCCGGAGTTAACAGCCCTGCTCCAGAAGGTGCGAAGACTGTGCGCGCACATCCGCCGGTCGCCTGTACACTCCATTCGTATGCAGAAGCTGCAGCGATTGCTCCACCTTCCCAACCACCGCCTCATTATCAACATTGCAACAAGGTGGAACTCCACCCTGCACATGGTTGAGCGGCTGTGCGAACAGAGGCAGGCCATAATGCATTTGTGGGAGGATACACGGACAGGCACTTTGAGAGCAGACATGGAGTTGACAGGTGTGCAGTGGTCGAAGCTGAAAGACCTCTGTAAAGTCCTTCAATGTTTTGAGGAATGCACACGGCTGGTAAGCGCAGACGACGCCATCCTAAGCATGAGCATCCCACTTATGCGTCTGCTCATGCAAACTTTGACGCACCTTAAGGAGCAGGCGTCTGCTGCCAATGTTGATGAGGAGGAAGAGGAGGAGGGAATCCTTGATGACATTCAGCCATTGTCTGCTCAGGGACCTCTCCTGGACGAGGTGGAGGAAGAAGAGGAGGAGGAGGATGATGATGGGGATGATTACTTAGGGGAGGAGGATGCATCTCGTGGGGCAAGAGAAAATGTTGGCGTGGCAAGATCTGGTACAGGGTTTGTGCGTGACTGGAGGGATGTGGATTTGCCGGAAAGTGCTCCTCCAACCAGCACTTGCAGTGCATCATTGACACCGGGAACATTGGCCCACATGTCAGATTATGCCTTGCAGATCCTAAAAAGGGACCTCCGCATTGCCAAAATGATGAACGATGACGACTACTGGTTGGCCAGCATCCTGGATCCACGCTATAAAGGCAAATTAAAAAACATCATGCCACACGAGAACCTTGACCTAATATTGGCTAATAAAGAAGCAACTCTGGTAAACCGGTTGGTTGAGGCATTCCCAGCACACAGCAGCGTTGATGGTTCTCACACGAGCCGTACGGGCCGGGGGCAGCTCGGCAGAGGTGTTCGTGGTGCACACAGCAGAAGTGGCGTTGGAGACAGGGGTTTCATGACAATGTTGTGGACTGATTTTTCAAGTACCGCTCACACAACTGGTAATACTGCATCGATGGAAAGTGACAGGAGACAGCAGTTGCACAACTTTTCCTCCCATATCGATGTTCTCCCACACAGGTCATTCCCCTTTGACTATTGGGCCGCTAAACTGGACACCTGGCCTGAATTGGCACAATATGCCTTACAGGAGCTCGCTTGCCCAGCTGCAAGTGTGCTATCGGAAAGAGTCTTCAGTGCAGCTGGATCAATCCTGACAGAAAAAAGGACCCGTCTGTCAACCCAAAATGTGGATGATCTAACCTTCATTAAAATGAACCATGCATGGGTTTCCAAGGATTTTGTCCCACCTTCCCCTGATGACACATAGGGTGACAGAAAAATGGCTTGCTTTGGTCCTCCTCTTCCTGGGACTTGACCCATTTCGCCTTTTGCATCAGCTGAATGTCCAACATCAACATATGCCACTTTCTAAAACTCCCTAACTGTGCTGCCTCCCCCCCCATGGCCGGGGTCACCACCTAGCGCATGAAACCGTGCAAGTGCCGTTGCCCTGGACAGGTGGGTAGGCCGACTCTTGGGCGCGGGCACTGGCACAGGGTCCCTCACAGTGCAATCAAGTGTCTCTGACAGTGGTGGTGCACACCCGCCGTCAGACACACCGCCGTACTATGAGGGGCCCAGTGCCAGTACCGATGCCCACGAGTGGGCCCCCCTTGCTTGGGCAGGGCCCCAGCATTTGCAATCTTTACCTCTCCCTGCTCCTCCACTGTGTAGTCTGGGCCGTCAAATCCATACTGGGCCTGACACCGTCTGAGCCTGCCTCCTGATCTATAGACATATATTTTGAATGTGTACACTATGCTATCCATACATGTTATCCGGTGATACGGTACCCTTTCTCACCTTTGTGCAATCACGTGTAATCCATACTGGGCCTGACTCCGTCTGAGCCTGCCTCCTGATCTATAGACATATATTTTGAATGTGTACACTATGCTATCCATACATGTTATCCGGGGATACGGTACCCTTTCTCACCTTTGTGCAATCACGTGTAATCCATACTGGGCCTGACACCGTTTGAGCCTGCCTCCTGATCTATAGACATATATTTTGAATGTGTACACTATGCTATCCATACATGTTATCCGGGGATACGGTACCCTTTCTCACCTTTGTGCAATCACGTGTAATCCATACTGGGCCTGACACCGTTTGAGCCTGCCTCCTGATCTATAGACATATATTTTGAATGTGTACACTATGCTATCCATACATGTTATCCGGGGATACGGTACCCTTTCTCACCTTTGTGCAATCACGTGTAATCCATACTGGGCCTGACACCGTTTGAGCCTGCCTCCTGATCTATAGACATATATTTTGAATGTGTACACTATGCTATCCATACATGTTATCCGGGGATACGGTACCCTTTCTCACCTTTGTGCAATCACGTGTAATCCATACTGGGCCTGACACCGTTTGAGCCTGCCTCCTGATCTATAGACATATATTTTGAATGTGCACACTATGCTATCCATACATGTCATCCGGGGATACGGTACCCTTTCTCACCTTTGTGCAATCACGTATAATCCATACTGGGCCTGAGAACGGCTGGCGAGCTGTTAAGCAAGCTACAGCACCTGTGGTTTGCACACGTAAGTTTTTCATTTTTTCAGGAATGACGGTTAGGCCTAATTCCGGAACTGCGGTTGACCTGCACTTACTGGGAAATCATCGTTCGCGGGTAATAATTGTAATCCCAGATCCCCATCACTAACGTTGTTCAGCGGGTTATCTGCACCTGTAAGCGACAAATGCTGGCCTTTTCAGTGTAGCACACATGCAGCCACGGACATGTAAGGGCATGACACACCAGTTATTGGACAATCTCATGTGCCAGAGCCTCGCGTGTCCCTTTAATAAGCCGGACTCGGACCGCGGGGCATGACGGAGTCTCGTTCGTTAACGGAATTAAGCTTGCAATGTGTGCATCTTTTCTGTTGCTGGATGGATGAGGTTGCCCGTGTTGAGTCAAATTATGCCGTAGGCTCCACTCCTGGTGGTGCCCTTCTGGACATTCCTTTAAGGTTCAGTTTTGCAACCATACTGCCCACGTAAAACAAACACTTTGCCTTCATGAACGCTGTTTGGAGGGTCGTGACTCGTGGGAATAACGCCGCCCAATCAGTTAACCTGCTAGAGAGATCCTTCGTTGCTCCCAAGCATGACATCACACTCTCTAGGAGGAAGGTAATGCCACTGTGGCGACCGTACTCCTGGGGGCGACACAAGTGCACTGATGCCCAGCCACTGCTCGATGAATCTGCTGGTACATTGACCCAGATCACTACATTCCCCTCGCATGCTGCACGGCCTGAATCTGACCCTGATGAAACTCAGGTTACCCTTCCCATATACAGTTCCATCTTACACGGTGACAAAGAGGAAGCTGCAGATGAAAGTGCAGGTTCGGCCCACCCGCCGTCAGACACACCACCATACTATCAGGGGCCCTGTGCCAGTGCCGTCGCCAACGAGTGGGCCCCCCTGCTTGCTCAGGATCACAGCACTTGCAAGGTTGAAATACTGTGCAGTGAGATGGAAGATGGGGACGACGAGGAGTCCTGACTAGTACAGGGATTCCCTAGTGAGGAGACTTATTTCATTGTTTTCAATGTTGGGACAGCAATTTTTGGGGAGCACTATACTCTGGAGAATGATAGATGGGGCCCACCATACACTGGATCATTCCAAAGGTGGACATCAGACACTGGAGCAGCATTTACAGGGCCCATTATACACTAGAGCATTAGAAATGGGGCCCATTATGTTTGGAGCAGTATTTGGGCCCATAAGACAGTGGAGCTTCATCCATGGGGACCAACATATACCGTAGCATTATGTGGAGCTCATCATATACTGTTTCAAACATTATATGGGACCAATGATTCTGTATGGAGAAATAGATGGGCCTCGTCATGAGATGTAAAAAGTGAAGTATTTTTCATTGTACTATACCACTATTTCTCTGCCGTATCGGAGCATCACGAGTTGTGGTATGTGTTAAAGGGGCGCTCTTTCGCCCAGGGCACATGAAAACCTGGAGCCAGCCCTACCCCTCCCACAACTTTAGCCACATAACCCCCATTTTTCAGTGCATAACTAGTATTATGAAGTAAATTAAGGTTGACAAGCTTAAGTAAGAAGAATTGATGCTTTTGGCATTCAAATGGAAAATGTAGGTGTGTTTCCTGTTCTCCTCTCACTGCCGACTTTAATTCCCCGTTGACTTACATTGGGTTTCATGTTTCGGTCGGACCCCCGACTTTTCCCTATAGTCGGCAGATTTTGCTTGACCCGACTTTTGGAAAAGTCGGGTTTCATGAAACGAAACTCGACCCTAAAAAAGCAAAAGTCGCTCAACTCTAGTAAGGTCATCTAAGACTCTTGCAGTTTTAGGCCCATCATAGCCAGTCCTCAATCCCATAGTCAACTTTTAGCAGTTAAATTTGAACCAATGTGTACATATGATTGTGAAATTGGATCGAAAGACCAACCAGGAGTGAGAACTAGTGGTAGCGAGTGATGTCTGTGACAACAGCAAATGTTGGAGTTATATGAGATTTATCACCTGCCCTGATTGACATAGTAAGATCTTTGGCCACAACAAAACACACTGCCCTATAGCTTCCAAAGGCCACGATGCATAATGTATGACTGTACACATATTGAGCCTCTCATACTTATCACTTTAGATATTGAGCCAGTATCTAGTGGTGTAGGGCAGGTGTCCCCAACCTTTCTTACCTTTAGTGCCACATTCGGCTCTGAAAAATGGTCACAAGAGCTAGTATATGCAGAGAAATCATAGAAGTCCCTTGTGTGTCTCTGATGGTTATAATTTCTCAACTTCCCCCTTGTAAAGTAATAATTCTGCAAATACCCTCTTATAATGCAATAATAGCCCAAGCCCCATTATAAAGTCACATTTGTTTCCAAATGTGCTGGATTTTCAGTTATTGGCACATGGGACTAATTTGCCATAGAATTCACATGACCTGCATATGACAGGTCTGCGATGTGATTTAGGCATCTTTTTATGCCACAACAGCAGCTCAAAAATAGTTGCACATCAGCAAGTTGCACCAAAGCTGCACAGATGTTTTTGGTCGCACAGCTCACTGTTGCACAACACAAGTGACCATGAAGCCCCAGCATTAAAAAAACAGTGAAAATGGCAAGTGAAAATGGCAACCCTATAAATGAAGGCTCATCTGCAGTACTGTGGGAGATAAAACCTCTAAGGAACCATGACTAAAGAATTGCCCTCTCGTGGCATCTGGCACAGACCCTTTGTTGGACAACCCTAAGAAACAACTGTGTGTAACAACAGTGTCCATCATTTTTTGAATTCGCGCTATGCCAATTTTTGTCATGATATGATAAACTAAAATGGAAAAGAGTCAAAACAGTATATATAATTTACAGTCTCATCTCTGAAAAACAAGTCGATAAAGCAATAGCTCAAGTGACAGGATGTTTGATCAACACAACAGATGCTGGGATGCCAACTAAACTACATTCCTGAAAGAGAGCGCTGAAGCGAGATAACTAGGAAAATATCTGCTGGGCAATTTATAAAAATTAGAAGGATGGAATCAGAAGGGAAAAGAAATTTACAAAATTGTGCACGTAGATAAATAATTTACATGTAATGAATGAGGAGAAGAGAACTTGTTTTATGGCCATCATGTCTCAAACTTGACAATAGCATGCAAAAAAAAAAGATTTGTGGTGTCGTGTTTATTACATTTCTTAGACCAAGATCTTTATGTCATGTCGTGAGGTTGAAATAACTTATTGGTTCAGAAAAAGTGGACAAAGAGGTCTCATGTAGAAGAAGTCTCCAACAAATTTTGAGAGTCAGTGCTATGTGTTTGTGGAGAATAAAATTCTAGATACAATAGTTTACAAATTACAGGACCACATAGAAATACCTGAATGTCATGGCGTAGAGATGCAGAAACATATAGGATGAGCAAAGTATAAGTGGGCAAAGATGTCCCTGAAGCAGGGGTGAGACAGAGTCAACTCCAAGGCAAAGGCAAAGGCTTTGATGACAGTTTTACACCCCATAGTCTTTCTGTCAAGCAGCTTCATGTGATAGTCACCTGGAATGGCTTCCAATGAACAGATATGTCTTATCAAGAGTTAATTTGTATAATCACTGGCTTTTGACAGTGTTTGTGACTATCAGGTGTGTTTTGCAGAGGCAGCATTGGTACACAGCTCCATAAAATGCTGAGCACTATTCCACATCAGTTATAAACCAGAATGTGACAAGAACCACTCAACTAAGTAAAGACAAACAACACTTCATCATTACTTTAAGACACAAAATCCACTAAATCCAAAAACTTACTAGAACCTTGAAGGTATCTTCAAGTTAAGTCATGAAAACCATCAATTGTTATTATGAAGTTGGCTCTCATGAGGACCAAACTACGAAACTAAGAACAAGATTTACCTCTGCTGCAGAAGAGAAGTTCATCAGAGTTACCAGTCTCAAAAAATGTAAATTGAAAGCACCAAAGAGCGAATGCCTCATAAATGGTGCATAGAAATTAAGTAGCAGTCACATCTCAACATCAATTGTCTAGAGGAGATGGTGAGAAGCAGATCCAAATTCACCAAATTGCTGGAAAGAGGCAGCTACTGTGGGCTGTAAAGAAGAATAAGAAACTTGTTTGGGGCAAAGCATGGACGAGGAGATGTGATGGTGGGGATGGTTCGCTGGTGACATTTTGAAACTCTCAGACACTTACCCTGCATAGTTATCACAGCATTCTGCAATGATATGACATCCCATCTGTTTTGCACTTATAGGAACCGTCATTTGTGTTGCAACAGGACAATGACGCAAAACACTTCCAGGCTTTGTAAGGGCTAAGTGACCAAGAAGGAGAAGGAGGCAGTTGTGTCAGATGACATGGCTGCCACAATCACCCAACTTCAACCCATTTGAGATGTTTGGCATGATTTGAATGCAATCAATCCCATATGTCCAAGAAATAAAGTGTGAGGCACTTCAAAATAATAAACCAACTAGATACTAAATGGGAATACCCCATTCGATAAAAAGCAATTCTAAGGCTAGTTTCACACTAGCGTTTATTCCACGCAGCACACGGCGCCACTAAGCCCCGCCCCCTGCCGGCTCCCTGCCCGACCCATCCGGTCATCGCCGCCTACTATCGCACATGGACGCTAGCGATCTGCGCACCCTATGCTAAAGATAGGGTGCGCAGATCGCAAGTGTCCATGTGCGATAGTAGGCGGCGATGACCGGATGGGGTGGGCAGGGAGCCAGCAGGGGGCGGGGCTTAGCGGCGCTGTGCGCTACGTGGAATAAACGCTAGTGTGAAACTAGCCTCACCTATAATTAATAAAATAATTACTTTTATTAGATAAACAACATATAAAAACAGAAATAAAAGACAGGGCAAAAAACCTCCAAAAAAGGAGGGGAAATCTACAGCCAAAATGTAAAATGCAGGTAGAGGTGGGAAGGTAAAAAGGTCAAGAGTTAACAAGTCAAGCTGATCCAGTAAAGGTAGGGGGTCAAAGTCACAAGGAAGGAAATATAGGCGCTGCTGATAATATTTCCTAGTAATCCAGTGGTATAATATACCTAGGTGCAGTCTATACTACAGGCTCTGCAATTTAACCCACTAGGAGGAGTTCAACATTGAACATATGGTATCAACTAACAGGGATCATTTGCTCCATAACTAAAAGGTTATATTAAACAAAATAGTCATCCTTTTTACCTGCCAAGGGATTATGCTAGGAGATGTGGTGTTCTCCTCACACCAGATGGGCGCTGTTTCACTGCTCGCTTCTTCTGGGGGCGTGTTAGGTTAGGGGAAGCTGTGTATGCTAATTGCTCTGTTCCAGGGTCGTGTACAGCATCTATTGGATATCGTTCGGAAGTGCATTGGTAGTGCATAGAGCCTGGGCTCGGCCTTCTGTAGTTAAAGGGACTTCCTGAATCGTGCTCAGATGGACCACAGTGGAACGCACTACGATCACATGGTAGAGCACTTCTGGAGGTCAAAGGGGCATCCAGCCCACAGCATGCGCAGCGATGTCCTGACTGAATCCAGGACCGGGCAGGGCCGGGTTGAAGAGAGGCAAATGCCCCCCAGGCCGCTCCCCCAGCAGCTGTACAGGGACGGCCGCACAGCAAATTGTGCACAGCCGTGTCCGCTGTACTGTGACGTGGCCGGCAGCAGACACAGCCGCCCGCATTACAGTCCTATCACGCCTGGGCCAGGCATGGGTGTATCTAGGCTTTCTGGCACCCGGGGCAAGAATCCCCAAGCACACATGCGATTTGCACACTTAGTCATGTACCGACGAGCTGCTCTCCCTAATGCTCTCAATGTTCAGTGAAAAACTGAGAGAAGCTCGTTGTCACAGGACCATAAGTATGAAAATCGCATATGAGTGAAGTGTCCATGTGATGACTGCTGGAACCTGCAGAGCTGAATCCTGACATTGCAGCTTCTGAATTCTCACAATGAATGCACTACACACTTTTAGGATTCTCCCTTACCGGTGCCAAGAGTGGACAGTCATATATCAGCACAAGTATGTCATTTATATACTTCTGGCCACATTCCGACTAGACGTGCCCGGCCTCACTCTGTTCATTTTCATTGAGTGAGGCCACACATGTCTAGTCAGCATGTAACCACATGTATGTAAATTACCGGCACGAGAGAATCCTAACAGCGTTTAGTGAGCACTGTGAGAATTCAGAAGTCTGCAGTCACATAGAATGACTCCAGACTCAACACAAACCTGGACAACCCCTTTAATGTTCCTAACAAATAAAAATATGAGAATTAGTCAGTATCACAAATAATATTTACATCCATGTACCTTATAGATGACGTCGTCTCTGGAGTCGTCCTCCTTTTCTTCTTCTTGTCCAGACCCCATGATGAGTTTTCTCATGCACGGCTCGACTCTACAGACTTCCATCTTCTCCAGTCTTCTGCAGCAAATCTCCACACGATGCCCTTAAAGATAGAAGTGTCATTATAATGCTCCTAAATAAAAATATCTGCAATATACTGTCACCTCACACTATTCCCCTTCCTCCTTATACTGTCTCCTCTAACATACCCCGTTCACCATACTGTCTCCTCATATATTTACCCCCTCACTCTCTATATTGTCTGCTCACACATACCGCTGACTCCCCATACTGTGTCTGCACACATCCATCACCTTCACTCCCCATACTGTATCCACATACATTTACCCGTTCACTCCCCATACTGTCTGCACCCATCCCCCACTCACCATACAGTGTCTGCACCCATCCCCCATACCGTTTCCTTATACATGCATACAAATCTCCCCACACACACATTAAATCCCCCATCCAGACTACAAATCCCCACACACATTAAATCCCCCCATCCCCACTCCAACTCCCCCACACATAAAGTATCCCCCATCCCCACTCCAAGTCCCCACACACATAAAGTATCCCCTTCCCCACTCCAAATCCCGCCACACATAAAGTATCCCCATCCCCACTCCAAATGCCCCCACACATAAAGTATCCCAATCTCCACTTATAATGCCCCCACACATAAAGTATTCCCCCATCCCCACTCCAAATCCCTCACACACATTAAATAATGCCCCATCCTCCACTTCAAATCCCACCACACATAAAGTATCCCCATCCCCATTCCAAATCCCCCCACACATAAAGTATCCCCATCCCCACTCCAAATCCCCCCACACATAAAGTATCCCCCCATCCCCACTCCAAATCTCCCCACACATTAAATAACCCCCATCCCCACTCCAAATCTCCCCACACATTAAATAACCCCCATCCCCACTCTAAATCTCCCCACACATAAATTATCCCCATCCCCACTTCAAATGCCCCCACACAAAGTATCCCCATCTCCACTCCAAATGCCCCCACACAAAGTATCCCCCGCATCCCCACTCCAAATCCCCCCACACATTAAATAACCCCATCTCCACTCTAATTCCCCACACACATAAAGTATCCCCCATCCCCACTCCAAACCCCCACACATAAAATAACTACCCATCCCCACTCCAAATCCCCCCACACATTAAATAACCCCCCATCCCCACTTCAAATCCCCCGACACATTAAATAACTCCCATCCCCACTCTAAATCCCCCTCACACATAAAGTATCCCCATCTCCACTCCAAATCTACCCCACACATTAAATAACCCCCCATCCCCACTCTAAATCCCCCCACACATTGTTCTCCCAACCCCACTCCAAATCCCCCCACACAATATGTCCCCCCCTTACTCTTCGGTGGTTTCTTCAGCTCCACAGTGGAGCACACTTACAACCAGTGTTCCCCCTTCTGGGCACTGGCGAGTGACGTCAGCAGTGTGATCACATGACCTGATCACGCTGCTGGCATCGCTCTGACCCGGCGGTCAGAGCTTCAATTGTACTGGCGTCTGTACAGATGCCAGTATGATTGATCCCTGGGAGCCGGCGCATGGCAGCTTTTCTGCGCCGGCTGTCAGCTTGACAGCAGACACAGAGAACGGCCGACTCCCAGGCCGGGGGGCGGCAGAATGCAGCCGCCAGGGGAAACACTGCAGACCGCCGCATTAGGCGGTCCAACTGCGCCTGGGACAAATGCCCCGGCTGCCCCCCCAAATATGCCTCTGCCCATAGCCTCCCCTTGTGCTGCATGTCACCCCCATAGCTTCCCCATGTTCTGCACGACAACCCCATAGATTCCCCATGTGCTGCATGTCACCCCCATAGTATCACCATGTGCAGCATGTCGCTCCCATAGAATCCCCATGTGCTGCATATCACCCCATAGCCTCCTCATGTGCTGCATGTTACTCCCATAGAATCCCCATGTGCTGCACGTCACCCCTATAGCCTCCCCATGTTCTGCACGACAACCCCATAGAATCCCCATGTGCTGCATGTCACCCCATAGCCTCCCCATGTTCTGCACGACAACCCCAAAGAATCCACATGTGCTGCACTTCAACCCATAGCCTCCCTATGTTCTGCACGACAACCCCATAGAATCCCCATCCCCATATGCTGTCACCTCCATAGAATCCCCATGTGCTGTCTGTCACCCCCATAGAATCCCCATGTGCTGTCACCCCCATGAATCCCCATGTGCTGTCTGTCACCCTCATAAAATCCCCATGTGCTGTCTGTCACCTCCATAGAATCCCCATGTTCTGTCTGTCACCCCCATGGAATACCCATGTGCTGCGTGTCACCCCCCATAGCCAGGGCCCGCGTTAGCGGTAGGCAGACCAGGCAGCTGCTAGGGCCCCCGCTCCCCCTTGGGCCCCCAGCCAGCGGCCGCTGTGGGGCCCGTGAGTCAGGGGGGCCCGCCTGCCGCCAGCACCGACTCCCCCCCGCAGCCGGCGCCACTGCCGCCACCACTGCATTCAACTATACTGGCATCTATGCACCGGTACAGTTCAATGCAATGATGGAGGATATAGAGTCACATGATGTTCCCTCTCCCATCATTCCCCTCTGCCTCTGACACTGTGCGTGTGCGACAACGTCACTTCATCGCGCACCCACTGTGTGCCGGGCAGTGCAGCTGCTGAGACCGGAGCCGGGAGCAGCGCGGAACACGAGGAGAGGTGAGGTTTTTTTTTTTTTTATATGTCAGTGAGTCCTGGACTGTTGGGCCACTCTGGGGGGGCTGTATTCTAGGGGAACTGAGGGGTGGCTACATAATATTCTATGGGGACTGGTGGGGGTGGCTACTTAATGTTCCATTGGGACTGAGGGTGGCTACATAATATTCTATGGGGACTGGTGGGGGTGGCTACATTATATTCCATGGAAACTGGAGGGGGGTGGCTATATTATATTCTATGGGGACTGGTGGGGGGTGGCTACACTATATTCTATGAGGACTGGTGGGGGTGGCTACATTATATTCCATGGGAACTGGTGGGGGGGTGGCTACATTATTTTCCATGGGGACTGGGAGGTGGGCTTTATTATATTCTATAGGGGAGGCTGTATTATATTCTATGTGGGAGGCTGTATTATATTCTATGAGGAAGGATGTATTATATTCTATGGGGGGGGCTTTATTATGTTCTATGGGGGAGGCTGTATTATATTCTATGGGAGCTGTATTATATTCTATGGGGAGGCTGTATTATATTCTACGGGGGAGGCTGTATTATGTAATATGCGGGGCTGTATTATATTCTATGGGGAGGCTGTATTATATTCTATGGGGAGGCTGTATTATATTGTATGGGGAGGCTGTATTATATTCTATGGGGAGGCTGTATTATATTCTATGGGGGGCTGTATTATATTCTATGGGAGAGGTTGTATTGTATTCTACACGGGGATGTATTTTTTTCTATGGGGGATGTATTATATGCAGTGGGGGGGTTGTATTATATTCTATGGGGGGCTGTATTATATTCTATGAGGGGGCTATATTATATTCTATGGGGGCTACATTATATTCTATGGAGGGGCTGCATTATATTCTATGGGGGGTTACATTATACTCTATGAATGGGCTGTATTATATTCTATGGGGGGGAGGCTGTATTATATTCTATGGGGGAGTTGTATTATATTCTATGGGGGATGTATTTTATTTTATAGGGGATATATTATATTCAGTGGGGGGCTGTATTATATTCTATGGGGGGCTATATTATATTCTATGAGGGGGCTGTATTATATTCTATGGAGAGGCTGCATTATATGCTATGGGGGCTGCATTATACTCTATGAAGGGGCTACCATATATTCTATGGAGGGGATGCATTATATTCTATGGGGGGGTTACATTATATTGTATGGCGGGTCTGCATTATACTCTGAGGGGGCTACATTATATCCTGTGGGGTGGCTGCATTATACTCTGGGGTGGCTGCATTGTACCATATGTGGGCTGCATTATACTGTATCGATGACTATGGAGGATACATTATACTATATTAAGAACTATAAGATGCATTATGCTATGGGAATTAAATTGTTCTACATGGATGACTATGGCAGTGCATTATACTATATGGAGCACTATGAGGAGTGTATTATACTAAATGGAGGACTGAGCAGTGTATTTTAATATATGGAGGACTATGAGGAGTGTATTATACTATATGGAGGACTGAGTAGTGTATTATACTATATGGAGGACTGAGTGTATTTTCATATATTGATGGCTATGAGCAATGTATTACACTATATGGAGGACTGAGGAGTGTATTATACTATATGGAGGACTATGGGAAGTGTATAATACTATATATAGGACTGAGGAATGTGTTTGAATATATGGAGGACTATGTCGAGTGTATTATACTATATGGAGGAGTATAGGGAGTGTATTATACTATATGGATGACTATGGGGAGTGTATTTTACAATATGGAGGACTTTGGTGCACATTATGGGGTGCTAAACAAGCAATATGGTGCATATTCATCGACTGATTGGATTGTTTATGCCGGAACAAAATCATTGTTCTCAGCAGCACATCACCCAGTGAAAACTGCAGATGTGCTGCTTATAACATGATACCGTATGGGGACAGATTGATCTAATTGTGATTGTTCTGTTCCCATCATTATTCCTCAGCCGGCGGAAAGAGGCCGGGAAACAAGCATCGAATGACTTCAATATTGTTGATCACACTTGTTTAGTGGCCTTAACTCAGCACACGTAAATACAAACGAAATGCTTCTGTGTGATGTGCAATATGTTAGCATTTGGTGCCCAATTTTAAACCTTTGCTTAGAGCCCCACTTTGCCTAAAACCGGCCCTGCCCATAGCCTCCCCACGTTCTGCACGACAACCCCATAGAATCCTCAGGTGCTGCATGTCACCCCCATAGAATCCCCATGTACTGTCTGCTACCCCCATAGAATCCCCATGTGCTGTCTCTCACCCACATAGAATACCCAGGTACTGTCTGTCACCCTCATAGAATCCCTATGTGCTGCATGTCACCCCCATAGAATCCCCAGGTACTGTCTGTCACCCCCATAGAAACCCCATGTGCTGTGTGTCACCTCCATAGAATCCCCATGTACTGTTTGTCACCCCCATAGAATCCCCATGTACTGTCTGTCACCCCCAAAGAATCCCCATGTACTGTGTCACCCCATAGAATCCCCATGTACTGTCTGTCACCCCCATAGAATCCCCATGTGCTGTATGTCACCCCCATAGAATCCCCATGTACGGTCTGTCACCCCCATAGAATCTCCATATTCATACAAATGAAAAAAAAAAAGAACACCGCATACTCACCTCGGTCCCGTTCCCTGGTGCTCTACTCTTCTCCCTGCCTCTGGTGTGCTGACTCTCTGGCGGTACACAGCTGACGTGATGAGATGATGTCATCGCGTCAGCTGTTTCACATTCTGATTGGTGGAGGAAGTGGCCGGAGGCCCCTCCTCCACCAATGCTGACTGTGCCTAGGGAGAAAACGGAGAGAGCCAGCTGGCGAGCACGGTGCGACCCGAGGACCTCTGGTTTCCAGCCCCACGGCTGTCTCGGTCCGCGGGCCGGACTGAGACAGCAAGATGGCCGGATGTGTGCTTTGCCCAGGTCTGCTGTAGAGACAAGGACCTGTCCCCACATTCATATTGAGACAAGGATCCATCCCCACTTTCTGTGGAGACAAGGACTTGTCCTCACATCCTATAGAGATAAAAACCTGCCCCCACTTCTTGAAGAGACAAGGATCTGTCCCCATTTCCTGTAAAGACAAGGACCTGTCCCCACTTACTGTAGCGACAAGGACCCATCTCCACTTCCTGTGAAGGCAGAAAGATCCTCACCCACTTCCTTTCCGAAAGACAACCTCTCCACTCCCAGTAATCTGTCATAACATCTTTGCAGCTAAAAACACATTTTATTTAACAACAGACAGTGGTTAGAAAGTTACACAGAAGTGTGACCAACACAGAGGAATTTTTTTTTTGTGTTTTTAGAGATTGTCTATTTATCATATTAACATCAAGTTGTCTGAAAGTACAGTGGGCATTTAAGACACCGTTGGCTCATCCAATGGCTAAATCCATTGTACGAGGATACCATGGTGCTGCAAAGATCCCATTGACCCTAATTAGGTCCACCAGGTTCCATCATGTTTTGGATGGGGAAGAACATGCATTCTTTTTTTAGTTGTTCTATTCTCTATTATTCAAAATTATAACAGAAAAATCAAAATTTGGCCACTAGGGGCACCGCAGGTTTTTTTTTTATTATCTCTTGGTATCATTTCAATTCTTTATAGGCTGATATTGTTTCATACAAATGAATACAGACAGTGAATTTGAATGAAGCAAATTTGCATAGAAATAAGGTTTTCTGTACCAAATAACTGAGGCCCACATGATTTACTAAATATTTATAGATCTATAAAGCTCAAATAATACCTGCTAACAAATTAGGTGGATTTCCCTTTAAATGAAAGAATCCTTGATGTGCACTTAACGGCCTATTTTCCTTGCCTTTTTTTTAGAAATCTTATAGATTATTAATAAGAACTACGGGGTTAATTTAATCAACATGCAGAATTTATTGATTATATATATGCTCTGAATGAAGGTCTTTAAGGTATGCATGTATTCCATTACTTCCATGCTTTACTGTCTTTTATATACAAAATAATATTCAATTCACATTCATTACTTTGTCACTGACTTTGTATTGTTCTTGAAATAGAGTTGATAATCATCTAAAGTCAAAAAGCGTCAGTAAGCTTCTATTTACAGCTCCAATGAGGGAACGTCCTTGATGGCTGAAGTAGCTATTGTAACCAGCAATAAGGATGAATATAACAGGTCCATAGAATATTGCAGTGCAAATATAGATCTATGACCAGATATTCACAGTGGTCAAATTACTTGACTCTATCTTAAAGAGAACCTGTCATATTTAAAATGAAGTCCAATATGTGAGTAGCAAAATATTGTTCAGACAGAGCTGAAAAACTAGCCATTTATTTATTAATTTAAAGCTCTGCTCATTCTGTGCTTAGGAGTCCAATGGGCGGTTCCAGTAGTAAAGCGATAGAACCAACCGCGGCTGGACTTTTTCCCAAAGCCTCATAGCAGGTACATAATCTTCCACTAAGCTACCTAAACTTTTAAACCACAAAATCTCATCCAATTCATTACTTACGGTACATTTTTTTTATCACCTTTCTTTTTTTTTCTTTGCTTCCATTTCGTTTGTTCTTTTTGCACTACGTTTTTCCAAAATTGTTGCACATGCTCTATGAGTTTCAAAATAAAAAAATTCTTTATTCTCGTCTTTAGTTTCTTTTAGTGACTTTTTAGCACAAAAAGCGCATGTTTGGCTAACAGTCAGAAAATTTACCAAAAAGCAAAATTTCAGGTGCACATAAAATCACTCTTGGAGGGGGTTGGGGTCTTGAGTAGATTTTCGAAAATTAATTTGCAACTTTTAAAAAGTTATAATTCATGAATTGGCTCTAAACATTTGGAAATCTAAAAGCTCACCAACAATGATAAGCGTAAAAGAAATTAAAAAAAAAAAAAAAAAGGTGCGTGTGTGTGACATAGACTTTTTTTTAAAGTCTATGTCACACACACGCACCTTTTTTGTGAAAAAGTACAAAAAACTAGACAAAATAGAGCTCTACTGTATTTCTTATCTCCTGAAGCTGAAAAGTTTTGTCCAAAAAAAGAGCTGCTCTGCGGGTCAAAACAATTTGGAAACAGACCGCTAAATTGTTTGATGGTTTGTGGTGGCTGTGTATGACACATGGTTTAACTTTCCTGGGTTCTTTAATGGGAATACGTCAGTAGGATCAACCCTCCTTAGTCGTCTATACGACATCTAGGTAACAGAAATTTGTATAAAATCGTACCTTGATATTTTAGACCTGATGTTTTATTTAAGAGCAATCTACATTATTCTTAATATATAAATAACTTGTTAAGATCTATGGGCCAGACATAGATCTACCCGAGAACCTGCTTCCAGAGCTTATTTTATATGAAAATGGGTGTTGCAGTGTGAAAAATGTATGTTAATTAATACTTTTTCACTTACAACGGCACAAAAATCTTAGTGCTTGCAGTCACTTTGTTTATGGTTATAACACTCAGATGAGGTACAAAATCTTAAAGGTTTCAATACAGAGAAGGTCACACTAATACAAACATATAACACTGAAAATGGTATAACCCTCAATTTCAAGTCCATGTTCACTTTACAGGAATTACACCCCAGAATTGTGTCCTCAGTTGCTAATACTCTTACTACCAAACTAATAGTAGATATTCTTTCTAGTCCAGTCTCTGTTCTCTAAAACTGATTTTTACAACCAGGACCACCTGATCTCTTGCAACCCTGTCTATATCAGTCTTGTTCATCTTCACACAGAGCATACTCTTTAGTTGTCATGCTCTTCTTTACCCAGGCTTCCAGAGCCCCTGTCACACTACCTGATTTTGGGACAACTCTTCTTCAGTCTTATGTCACCACTCAACCATCAAGGTAATATCTCAAGGTTTTAGGAACAAGGTCAATGTGACAGGTCCCATCTAGTCTCCACAGATCTGGACTTGACCCAGCTACAGCCTCACCCAAATTTCAGATCAGAATTGTACACTAATCCCTGGATTCCTCAAGGCTGAGATTTTCTATTCAATCCCAGTAGACTTCCCCAAGAGCTAACATCACCCATGTGGAGAGTACACTCAGTCAAATCGGCTTCAGCTACACCATACACAAAGCCCTGTAAACCACACTCCTTGATTTACAACCTCCCTAGTCTCTTTCTTAGATTACTGTTTACTTCGGTCACAACCAAACCTAGCTCTACAAAGCGGTCATAGGCTTCTTCTGAATCTTCATCCAAATACTGTACGAACCTCCATACCTCAACTTACCATAGATTCCCCCCATCACCACCCTTGGCTTCCAGCCTTTTACCAATCCCCAACAGACTAACCACTCTGACATCTAGTCCACAACATTTCCAAATATCCAAGCCTGGACCAGCATCCAGCACATCACATTACTTCTACTGTAGGTGGAATAAGCTACAGATGGCTTGCCAATTGTTCCTCTGCGCTCCTTTGTGGCGTAGCACCTCTGTGCCACCACATATGACTCTCCTATTTTCTTCCCAAACTCATGCTGACAGATGTACCTCCTTTCTGGAGCTAAAGCTTCAGAAAACAGCCGTCTACATCATTGTTACCCGATGGCCAGAAGAGTATTGCTTTCCTTTTTCTGTGTAACCTCTAATGAAACAGTATTACGCACACAGCATAACGTACACAAATGTATTAGTTTTGCCTGGATTTTTGCTTTAAAAATAATAATAAGTGAATTGCTTAGATAGTAATTTACTGGGTTGTTTTGTATTAATTGTTGAAATTACTTGTCAAGATCTTTTAACAAAAGCGGGTGGCATCGAGCCGAAAAGCCATTCATTCTCTAATGTAAAACTCACAGTAAAAACAATACCTATCAACATTGGTATCCATATCGGCCTTCTCTCAAATTTCTCCGTAGTCGTTTTGATCCTAATAAAATCAAACTGACTCTGACAACTTGTAGAAGATCGCTGCAGGATATGCCAATGCTAATTTCGCCAAAGTGCCCACGAACCTCCCACTCAATTTCCCCATCGCTTGTCTGATAAAGCCGCATTTATCTGCCTTTAGTTCAGTGTAAATAAAAAGCAGATTTCAATTGCAGACCATTGTAAAATATTGTAATTTTTTTTGAGATTATTGATTTTTACTCCAGTGGCACAAAACAAAAGCCGAGCGTAGCCTTTAGGCAGTAAGACAGTTAACGATAAGAACACAGGAGGGCGTTATCAGCGACCGAAATGCATGGACATGTGCATGTCATCTCCCCATCTGTTTGGTGATTGAATGAGGCAGGCTCCTACCAGCTGCCAGCCGTCCTCTCTCCATTTCTCCTGTGCAGTGATTTCAGTGCCAGCCTTGTGGCAAGAACGTCAATCAATCAAGGGCGGGTAATGTGAACATCTCTGGCTGCTCTCGCTGTACTGCAAGGACCAGAAAAGAAAAAAAAGCATAGTATTTTTCTTGTACGTAAAACGACCTTGAAGCACAATAACTTCTCTATATCAAAAATATGTATTTTTTCTTATTTTTTCCTCAACAGATTCGTAGTTACTTCGTGGAATGCTCTACCAGCTCATTGTTGAAGTGGATGGAGGTGTATAGAGTCATTACCGATGACCTTCACCAAGTGTAGCTGAAAAGCATGGAATATGATGTTAGAGATATTGGTGGATGTACTTTTCATCGAAAAGACATGATCAACCTCATTGAACACCTTACTCGTTGCAGACAGATATGGTGGTATTGTTCATGGAGCTCTTAGACCATAAACATAAGAGCTAAGTCCTGGGCTTTTAAGAAGCACTTATCTCATATCGAATTGCTCTTTTCTCTTTCTAACCTTATTATCCGCCCATTCTCATGTATGTTTGCATTATTTCTACCCATCTTAGACTAGATATTCATCATTATTGGAATGATTATATATTCGGAAGATAAGTTGGATGATCTTGTTGGAGGTGGTGGGATATAAGCTCAATGGAATATTTTATTATTCAGAAGACTTAGGGATATATAGCTATATAAGGTTTGCAACTGGGATTTGGAACCTATAGGGGTTTTAAAAGCCCCCTCTGTAGCACATTGGTATTATGACTAGCATGTGGCAGCAAAAAA